>NC_141143.1:47751545-48951545 GCF_053477565.2 Lygodium microphyllum
AACTATGAATACTTGAAGATATACTTGAAGCAACTCATAAACGCATGTTTATGTCTGGCCTACTTGGACATTTTTATGCGGAGGTCAATATGTTCAAGCCAACAACCCTTGAAGATGCAATTTTCTTAGCCCATGACACTGAAGACAAAATTCACGGACGAGATAAGCGAACACAACAATTTCCAACTAATGGTAACTTTGGTTCCAAACAATTCAATTCAAATTTTTGAAGATTCAATCAAAGTCGTTTTCTTCCATCTTCATTCCGTAAATCTTGGAACGACCACCTGCTTTCCTATCAAAACACAAATCCAAACCCTAAGCCATCTCTACAATCAAATCCCAACATTCCTAAACTTCCTGCCATTACCAATAATGTATCCAAAGCAAAACCCATAGTTTGTTACAAATGTCATCAACCTGGACATCTAGCAACCAATTGTCAATCCAAAAAGCCATCTGTTCATATCAATTATCTGGGAGCAATAGAAGATGAAGAACGTGAAGAGATGACAGATTTTACGGAAGAAGATGGCGACATTGGTACTACTTCTGATACTTTGCTAGGTATGCTGACTCCCCATTCCTTATTAACAATGAAATGTCTTATGCATGGCAAAGAAAATACTATTTTACATGATGATAGGAGTACACATGACTTTATTTCTACAAAACTGGTCAAAGAATTGAATTTACATACTGTTTCTACACATTATCGCATCAAGGTTGCATTCCTAGGTACTAGATATAATGGAACACAAGAGGTGCATAATTTAGAAATTAAAATTGGTGATTATATTGAACGAAGAAATTTCTTAGTTGTACCTTTGCAGTCTAGTGACATTATCTTAAGAATGCCTTGGCGTCATCAATACAATCCTGATATAGATTATTCTACAAATTCAATTAAAATATATTTTGAAGGAAAACAAATCACACTGCATGGTATGCACGCTTCCAATAATTTTCCATTGCTTACTCATACTCAGGCTAAACATGCATTACGTAAAAGTAGCAAATCTTATTTAATATGGGTAAATGAAACTCAAGCTAAAGAAAATCAGATGCATCCCAATTCCAAGATCTGATTTACCACCTAGATTACCACCTTCACGTCCTAAAGATCATAAGATAGATTTAATTCCTAGAACACAACCACCATGTAAAGCACCATATAGACATAACCAAATTGAATAGAAAGAAATTCAAAACCAAATAGACGAACTGCTTAACAGAGGATTAATTAGACCTAGTAGTTCTCCATTTGGTGCACATGTCTTATTAGTGAATAAGAAAAATAATACCTATCGCATGTGCATTGATTATCGTGCCCTAAATAAAATTACTGTTAAGAATAGATACCCGATTCCTAGGGTAGATGATCTTATGGATAAGCTACAAGGATCTGTCATATTTAGTAAGATAGATCTTAAATCTGGATATCATCAAGTAAGATTGGACAAATCTAATATATTCAAAATTGCATTTAGAACACAATTTGGACACTATGAATTTCTGGTTATGCCTTTCGGTTTAACTAATGCACCAGCCACATTCAGTCCTATGATGAATCGCATATTTTTGAAACATCAGCATTGTGTCATTGTTTTTTTTAATGACATATTAGTTTTCAGTAAAAATGAGAATGAGCATTATGAACATTTGTCTTTAGTTTTTAAGTTATTAAAAGACAATCAATTATATGCTAATCCAAAAAAGAGTCAATTCTTTCAAACAAAAATTGAATATTTAGAATATATTATTTCATCAGAAGGTATTAAAGTCGACCCTAAAAAAATAGAAGCAATTTTAAATTGGCCGATACCCAAAAATGTGCATGAATTACGTTCTTTCCTAGGTCTTGCTAGCTTTTACAGAAAATTTGTGAGGAATTTCTCATTACTTGCATTACCTTTGACAAAACTCTTAAAGAAGGGTATCGTGTATAATTGATCTGACAATCAACAAAAGTCCTTTCATTTGCTGAAACATGCTTTAACTCATGCTCCTGTATTACAATTACCTGACTTCAATAGACCATTCTTTTTAGTAGTTACTGACGCTAGTGGATCTGAAATAGGAGCAGTCCTTATGCAAGATTCTCATCCCATAGCTTACTCTAGCTACAAACTCAAACCATCTGAACTTAAATATTCTACCTATGACAAGAAATTGTTAGCCGTAGTACAAGCCTTACGTCAATGAAAACATTATTTAATGGGATCTGAATTCATGATCAAAACTGACCAACAAAGCATTAGACATCTCCTTAGTCAACCACAAATATCTGACCGGCATATTAAATGTGCTGCTTTTATTCAAAGTTTTCATCCCCTTATACAATATCAACCTAGAAAAGAGAATGATGTTGCTAATGCTTTGAGTAGAAGACCAACAATTC
The DNA here is from genome assembly GCF_053477565.2 of Lygodium microphyllum. NCBI lineage: Eukaryota > Viridiplantae > Streptophyta > Polypodiopsida > Schizaeales > Lygodiaceae > Lygodium > Lygodium microphyllum. The sequence continues at coordinate 47,753,947 of NC_141143.1, forward strand.
AAAATATTTCTGTGATATCATTTGATTCCCTTATTCCTATGAAAGATACTTATCACCAAGATCCTACTTTTCAAGCTGATTGGAATAAACTAGTTGCAGATAATTGGATTCCTATTGATTCATTATCTTACACTAATGGATTTATGTTTTATGAAAAAAGATTGTGTGACTGTTCCATTTCGATCATTTGTTTTGCATGAAATTCATTGTCTCCCATATCAAGGTCATAGAGGAATTATATCTACTTTGCGTACATTGATTGAAGATTTTTATTGGCCACACATGGACACTGATGTATCTAATTTTGTATCTGAATGCCTAATTTGTCAACGAGTTAAAAGACACCATGGTAAACAATATGGTTTACTAATGCCATTATCCATTCCATCATGACCATGGGAACAAATTTCAATGGATTTTATTACTGGTCTACCTAACACTAAAACTAATCATGATATGATTTGGACTATTATAGATAGATTTAGCAAACAAGCATATTTTATTCCATGCAAGAAAACCTTAATTGCATCTCAAGCTGCTCAATTTTTTTTTAAAACTGTTTTTACTAACCATGGTTTATCAAAAGTCATTATTTCTGATCGTGATTCTAGATTCTGCAATAATTTTTGGATTACTTTGTTTGCTAACTTAGAAACAAAGATTGATTTTTCATCTGCATTTCATCCTGAAACAAATGGTCAAATAGAAGCTACTAATAGTACAATCTTAGATCTTTTGCGTGCTTACACAATTTCAAAACCACACACATGGGATACATATCTACATTTACTTCAGTTTGCATATAATAACACACCACATACAGCTATAAAGAAAGCACCATTTGAAATTATTTATGGATATCGATTACCTACACCTGTTACATCATTATCAAACAAAATTCAAACTGTTGATGATATTGCTAACATGCATGCTACTATTTTTATTGAAGTTAAAGATATGATTGCCAAAGTCCAGCAATCATACACAAAACAAGCAAACAAGAAAAGAAAAGCTATGAATTTTAAAGTTGATGATTATGTTTGGTTACGAATTGAAAAACGAAGATTACAAAGTGTAGATAAACACCCCGTTGTCAAATTAGCACCTAGATTTTATGGACCTTTCAAGATCATACACAAAATCAACGACAATGCATTTAAACTAGAATTACCACAACATTGGAAAATTCACAACACCTTTCATATTAGTTTACTACGACCTTTTAGAGGACAACTACCTGTACACCCTGTTTATGAAAACCCTCCTTTGCTAGACGAAGAAACTGATGCCAGGAGGCATATTCCACGGTGGATTCCGTGAGGATTTACGGTGGATTCCGTAAACTTAGATGTCCGGGGCTCATACACAAAGAGGATTCTTTGTGCGAGAAGTTGATGGGGACACCTGTCCTTTTCGGGCGTTTCATTAATTTAGTGTGTACATGGGTGATTCCATAGCGGGTGATTCCACAAAATGCATATTAAATTAATAAACGTTTATGAGTTTAGAGTGCGCAGTCGTAATAAATTAAGGTTAGGATTTATTTCTAACCAGTTGATTTATTTATGTAGCTGAAGACTGCTAGGTATTCACTTTTGTCGGTTTAATTGTATTATTTTACTAACGATTGTGAATGCTTCAGTTGATGTGTAGAGATAGCAGCAGTGGCGGAGGAAAGCATTGGAGTCTAGCGGATTTTCGACTCTTGGACTAGATTTTGATAGGCGCCACGCCTATATTTTGTTATGTCTATTGAGACATCGATTATTTATTATTATTTTGTATGCGCTTATGTGCCTGGATATGTTATTTCTATTTGGACATTGAGATTGGGCGTGCCAGACTCTATGGGCAACGTCCATTAGCTTTATTTTCCTATTTTTGTAGAAAGCAAACTCAAAAGCTAAAAGCTTGTCATATTTTTGTAATTGGGCTATTATTGAGTATGAAGATTGGAAATATACATAAAATACATGCTTTGTGAAGCGCTCACACAAGGCATGGGGGAGATTGAACCCAATTTGTCTCTTGCCTCTTGTCGTGCATGCTTTTACATGGGTTTTTGTGCAAAAAGGTAGAGTACTTTGTTCTAGGGAACCTTTCGGGATTCACCACGTGAGCTATCTGCGACCGATCTGCGCACCAGTGGTATCAGAGCGGAGCAGAGATCAAGAGCTTCCAATCGCTACCAATCTCGAGCGAAGCGGAGCTCCAGGAACAAACGGCCTCTACAGTCAATCTCGTCGCGAACCGTCGATACAGGCAGACTTCTGGCGATCAAGAACCCTTGTTTCCACTGTCAGATCGCGAAGGACCAAGCTCTGTAGGCGAAGGACCACTCTCTCATCTCCATAAACAAGTCGTGGATAAAACAGTAAGAAGCCCATATCTTTTTCGTCAAAAAAATCTTAGTCTACAAGCTTAAAGGCTTAAGGAAGTAAAGAAGCTCCACAAAATTCATCAACGTAGTAACTGAGTGGGTCCGAAATTTGCGCGACGTCATCAAACACATACTCTTGTCCTCCACGATTTGCGCCATTTTCTGACGGCTCTTCATCTCCACAAAGCCTAAGTTATTAAGCTTATTAAGCTTAAGCTTAATTCCTTAAGCTAAGTCACACAATTCTCTGCAAGTTATACTGGGCAGACAAGTTCAGTAACTCCGGGTCTCGCACTTCTGAAGTCAAGTTCCGTAAGTCGACTCTAATCAAGTTCTGCAAGTTCTGCAAATCGGCCTAAGTCCAACAAGTCAACAACTCTGCAAGTCTGCTAAGTCAACAACTCTGCAAGTCAGACTAAATCAGAACTGACTAGTGCTTAAAACTCATAGAAGACTTGTTCGTATGCAAAAACTCTGAACTGGAAAGTTGTTCGCAGCAAGCTGTTCTACCTATCTACAAGTTTGTTGAAGTACTTTCAGCAAACGGAGACATAAATATTGCAGAATTTCTGAAAATTGAAGAAGAAAATACCAAAAAATACATAGCCTTGTAACCCCAAATTTGAGCTACGCTCATCCCGCTAACTGATTTTGAGTGAGAAAGGTTTGTTGAGTTTTACAGGATGACTACCCCACATATGGATGATCCTATGGCTGAAGATAATCTACCCGAGCCTACCATGGAACAAAAGCTGGATCTTATCATGCTACAATTGGAAGAAGAGCGAAGAGCTAGGCAAGCCTTGCAAGCGCAATTGACAAAGCTACAAAGAGCGTCCACCGATAAAGAAGAACCTCAAGCTGAAGATTTGATTCGCCGTACCATCGACACCACTCTTGAAGCACAAACCATTCGCAAGGAATCCAAGATAAGTAAACGAAGTTTCAAGTTTCGCACTTTCAATGGCATAAGAGAAGGAAAGACTGTTTTATCATTCATTAGCCAGTTTGATGACTATTTCCATGAGGAAACTTATCCCGAAAAAGATAAAATCAAGTGTGTTACTAATCATCTGATAGACAGAGCATCACTTTGGTGGACTGTAGTCCGCAAGAGTATAGAATGTCCTGCTACTTGGGAAGATTTCAAGAAGAAGTTCATGCAAAATTTCCTTCCACCGCAATTTCATGAGAAGGCTATCAAACAATGGGATTTACTTCAACAGCGCGATCGTGAGCCTATTCCACAGTATACAGAGCGTTTTTGGAATGCACTCCTACAGCTACGCATGCTTGAAGACGTACCAGAGACGACACATAAGCGGAAGTACATGTCTGGACTTCTTGGACATTACTACGCTGAAGTGAACATGTTTAAGCCTGCTACCCTTGAAGACGCCATCTCCTTAGCTCACGACACTGAAGATAAGTTACGCGGAAGAGATCGACGACCACAGCCATTCCAAGCAAACGGTAATTATGGATCTAAACAATTCAATTCCAATTTCAGAAGGTTTAATCCAGGTCGTTTTTCATCACCATCTTTCCGCAAGAATTGGCCTAAACCACCTACATTACCATCCACTGTCAATTCAAATTCTAAGCCTATTCCACAAGCAAATCCAAATATACCCAGACTCCCAGCCATTGCAAATAATGTGACCAAAGCTAAGCCAATAGTATGCTACAAGTGTCACCAGCCAGGGCATCTCGCAGCAAATTGTCATTCAAAGAAGCCATCAGCACATATCAACTACCTTGGAGCCATGGACGAAGAAGAGCATGAGGATATGCTAGATTTCACTGAAGATGAGGATGATATTACTACTACTTCCGACACTTTACCAGATATGCCTACTTCACATTCATTGTTGACTATGAAATGTATGGTGCATGGAAAAGAAAGAACTATATTGCATGATGACGGTAGTACCCATGACTTTATTTCAGCAAAATTGGTAAAGGAATTAAAATTGCATACTGTACCTACGCACTATCGCATAAAAGCTGCATTTTTAGGCACTAGGTACAATGGCACACAAGAAGTTCAAGATTTAGAAATTCAAATTGGTCCATATATTGAAAGAAGAAATTTCTTAGTTGTCCCATTACAGTCAAGTGACATTATTCTAGGAATGCCATGGAGACACCAACATAATCCCAATATAGATTATTCCACACACACAATGAATATTAATTTTCAAGGAAAATCTATTACATTATTTGGTATGCATGCATCTCATATTTTTCCACTGCTTTCGCATACTCAAGCAAAACGTGCACTACGCAAGAATACTAAATCATATCTCATTTGGGTGAATGAATTGCATGCAAAGGAAAATCATATGCACCCTAGGCATAAGGAATTTCTCGCATATTTTAAGGATTGTTTTGCAGAAGACCTACCACCAGGTTTACCTCCATCACGTCCAAAAGACCATAAGATTGACCTAATACCTGGCACACAACCACCTTGCAAAGCCCCATATAGGCACAATCAAATAGAGCAAAAAGAAATCCAGAGTCAAGTTGAAGAATTACTAAATAGAGGCTTAATTCGACCTAGCAGTTCCCCATTCGGTGCACCTGTGCTCTTAGTCAAGAAAAAGAATAATACTTATCGGATGTGTATTGACTACCGAGCATTAAATAAGATCACTATAAAGAATAGGTATCCTATACCTAGAGTTGATGACCTTATGGACAAACTGCAAGGATCTTCTATATTTAGTAAAATTGACCTTAAGTCTGGATATCATCAGGTGAGGCTAGATAGATCCGACATATTTAAGACTGCATTCAGGACACAGTTTGGCCATTACGAATTCTTAGTCATGCCATTCGGATTAACTAATGCACCTGCTACTTTCAGTAGAATGATGAACCGTATTTTTCTAAAATATCAGTATTGTGTGATTTTTTTCTTTGATGATATTTTAGTGTTCAGTCAAAGTGAAAAAGAGCATTATGAGCATTTATCATTAGTTTTTCAGTTACTGAAAGAAAATCAATTGTTTGCAAATCCTGACAAGAGTGAATTCTTTAAGACAGAAATAGAATATCTAGGTTATATTGTATCAAAAGAAGGAATTAAAGTTGATCCTAAGAAAATTGATGCAATATTGCATTGGCATGTTCCTAAAAATGTACATGAACTACGCTCATTCCTTGGTCTTGCTAGTTTCTATAGGAAGTTTGTACGTAATTTCTCATTAGTTGCTTTACCATTGACCAAACTTCTTAAGAAAGGCATTGTTTATCAATGGACTGAAAATCAGCAGAAATCCTTTGATTTACTCAAACGTGCATTAACCAATGCCCCTGTTCTACAATTGCCTGATTTTAACAGACCATTCTTTTTAGTTGTGACCGATGCTAGCGGATCAGGAATAGGAGCCGTATTAATGCTAGACAACCATCCAATAGCATATTCTAGTTCTAAGCTGAAACCCTCTGAGCTTAAATATTCCACTTATGACAAGGAACTCTTAGCAGTTGTACAAGCATTAAAACAATGGAAGCATTATTTAATGGGTTCAGAATTCATGATAAAGACCGACCAGCAAAGCATTAGATATCTACTTAGCCAACCCCAAATTTCTGACCGTCATATCAAATGGGCTTCATTCATTCAAAGTTTCCATCCTATCATTCAATACCAACCTGGAAAAGAAAATGTAGTTGCCGATGCATTGAGTAGAAGACCTGCAATTCATAACATTTCTATCATATCTTTTGATTCTTTGATTGCTATGAAAGACACATATCACCAGGATATTACTTTTCATTCTGATTGGCAAAAATTAGTTCAAAATAATTTCATTCCTGTTGATTCATTGTCATATAATAATGGATTCATGTTCTTTGAAAAGAGACTGTGTGTTACTATTCCATTCCGATCTTTTGTTTTGAATGAAATTCATTGTCTCCCATATCAAGGTCATAGAGGTATCATTTCTACATTACGCATGTTAACTGAAGATTTTTATTGGCCGCATATGGATGCAGATGTATCTAATTTCGTTTCTGAATGTTTGATTTGTCAAAGAATAAAGAGACATCATGGTAAACAGTATGGATTATTAATGCCTTTGTCTATTCCATCTAAACCTTGGGAACATATATCTATGGATTTCATTACTGGCTTACCAAATACTAAATCTAACCATGACATGATTTGGACAATTGTAGATAGATTTAGTAAGCAAGCATATTTCATTGCATGTAAGAAAACTTTAACAGCATCACAAGCAGCACTGTTATTTTTGAAAACTGTTTTTACTAACCATGGATTGCCGAAAGTGATTATTTCAGATAGAGATTCTAGATTTTGTAATAATTTTTGGATTACACTGTTTGCAAATCTAGGCACAAAGATTGATTTCTCATCTGCATTTCATCCAGAAACAAATGGACAAACAGAAGCCACAAATAGCACCATTCTAGATCTTTTACGTGCATACACTATCTCTAAACCTCAGACTTGGGATACTTATTTACATTTATTACAGTTTGCATATAACAATACACCGCACACATCTACAAAGAAAGCACCTTTTGAAGTTATTTATGGATATAGATTATCTACACCTGTTGCATCTTTGTCTAATAGAATACAAAGTGCCGATGATATTGCTGTTATGCATAATAGTATTTTTGATGAGGTCAAGGATATGATTGCTAAAGCCCAACAATCATATACCAAACAAGTCAACAAGAAAAGACAAGCCATGAATTTCAAAGTTGATGATTATGTTTGGCTTAGAATAGAAAAGCGTAGACTGCAAAGTGTAGATAGACATCCAGTTGTCAAATTAGCTCCTAGATTCTACGGACCATTTAGAATCATTCATAAGATTAATGACAATGCTTTCAAGTTAGAACTGCCATCTCATTGGAAAATTCATAATACATTTCATATTAGTTTATTGAGACCATTTAGAGGCCAATTACCTATCCACCCTGTCTATGAAAACCCACCTTTACTAGAAGAAGAGACTGAAATACTTGAACCAGAAGCCATCATAGACACTGACTACATGACCACTAGAACTGGCCGAAGGTATTCTAGATATCTAGTGAAATTTAAGAACCATCCTGTAGAGGAAGCACAATGGATGCACGCTAGAGACTTAAATGCTTTCCCCACTCTGTTAGCTCCACATTGAGCTAATAGCAATTGAGGTCAATTGCTATCCCACCTCGGGGGTATGATGCCAGGAGGCATATTCCACGGTGGATTCCGTGAGGATTTACGGTGGATTCCGTAAACTTAGATGTCCGGGGCTCATACACAAAGAGGATTCTTTGTGCGAGAAGTTGATGGGGACGCCTGTCCTTTTCGGGCGTTTCATTAATTTAGTGTGTACATGGGTGATTCCATAGCGGGTGATTCCGCAAAATGCATATTCAATTAATAAACGTTTATGAGTTTAGAGTGCGCAGTCGTAATAAATTAAGATTAGGATTTATTTCTAACCAGTTGATTTATTTATGTAGCTGAAGACTGCTAGGTATTCACTTTTGTCGGTTTAATTGTATTATTTTACTAACGATTGTGAATGCTTCAGTTGATGTGTAGAGATAGCAGCAGTGGCGGAGGAAGCATTGGAGTCTAGCGGATTTTCGACTCTTGGACTAGATTTTGATAGGCGCCACGCCTATATTTTGTTATGTCTATTGAGACATCGATTATTTATTATTATTTTGTATGCGCTTATGCGCCTGGATATGTTATTTCTATTTGGACATTGAGATTGGGCGTGCCAGACTCTATGGGCACCGTCCATTAGCTTTATTTTCCTATTTTTGTAGAAAGCAAACTCAAAAGCTAAAAGCTTGTCATATTTTTGTAATTGGGCTATTATTGAGCATGAAGATTGGAAATATACATAAAATACATGCTTTGTGAAGCGCTCACACAAGGCATGGGGGAGATTGAACCCAATTTGTCTCTTGCCTCTTGTCGTGCATGCTTTTACATGGGTTTTTGTGCAAAAAGGTAGAGTACTTTGTTCTTGGGAACCTTCTGGGATTCACCACGTGAGCTATCTGCAACCGATCTGCGCACCAAAAACTGAAATCCTAGAGCCTGAAACTATTATAGATACTGACTTTATGACCACTAGAACTGGCTGTAGATATTCTAGATATTTGGTCAAGTTTAAAAACCATCCTGTTGAAGAGGCCCAATGGATGCACGCTAGAGACCTAAATGCTTTTCCCACACTGTTAGCTCCACATTGAGCTAATAGAAATTGAGGACAATTGCTATCCCACCCTGGGGGTATGATGCCAGGAGGCATATTCCACGGTGGATTCCTTGACGTTTTGCGATAGATTTCGTAAAACTTTATTACCGGGGCTCATACACAAGGTGAATTATTTGTGCGAAAAGTCGATGGGGACGCCTATCCTTTTCGGGCGTTTTGTTGATTTAATATGTAAGTGGGTGATTCCATAGCAGGTGATTTCACAAAATGCATATTTAAATTAATAAATGTTTATGAGTTTAGAGTGCGCACTCATAATAAATTAAGGTTAGGATTGAGTTCTAACCAATTTATTTTTATAGCTGAAGACTGCTAGGTATTCACTTTCGTCGGTTTAATTGTATTATTTTTCTAACAATTGTGAATGCTTCAATTGATGTGTAGAGCAAGCAGCGGTGGCATTGGGAAGCATTGGAGGATAGCATGTATTCAAATTATCATTAATTTTTTATGCACGCGTATCTTAGGCATGGCGTCCATATTTTGTCGCGCTTATTTACTAAAGCGCTTAATATTTATTTATTATTTTTGTATGCGCATGGACGCACAATTTAAATATTTGTATTGGACATTGTATTTTGGTACTGCCTGATTCCTTGGGTGCCTAATAGCTTTAATTCTTTAGTGGCACAAAAGCAAACACAAAATCTAAAGCGTGTTAATTGTAAATTGGGCTATTTTTTGAGCTTGAAGATGAATAATATATAAAATACATGCTTTGTGGAGCACTCACACAAGGCATGGTGGAAGATTGCATCCAATTAGTCTCTCTTGCTTCATGTCGTGCAAGCTTTCTTCCTTGTTTTTTGTACAAAAGTAGAGCTCTTTTGTTCTTGGGGACCTTCTGACGCTCACTATGCATGCATACGGCGTCCGATCTGTGCACCAAAGAGAGAGAAAAAGAGAGGGAGGGAGGGAGAGAGAGAAAAAGAGAGGGAGAGGGAGAGGGAGAGGGAGAGGGAGGAAATGGGAGAGGGAGGGGGCTGAAATGAGAGAGGGAGAGGGAGGGAGAGTGCATTCTCTCTCTCTTTTACTTTTTTTTGTATAATTTGTATATATTGAGAGAGGGAGAGGAAATGAGAGAGAGGGAGAGGGAGAGGGAGAGGGAGAGGGAGAGGGAGGGGGAGGGGGAGGAAATGAGAGAGGGAGAGGGAGGGAGAGAGAGAGAAAAAGAGGGAGAGGGGGAGGGGAAGGAAACGAAAAAGGAAGAGGGAGGGAGAGAGAAAGAGAGGGGGAGGGAGAGGGAGAGGGAGGGAGAGGAAATGAGAAAGGGAGAGGGAGACATTAAACATAATAGGGAAATGAGAAAGGGAGAGGGAGAGGGAGGGAGACATTAAACATAATAGGAAAATGAGAGAGGGAGAGGAAATGAGAGAGGGAGAGGGAGAGGGAGAGGGAGAGGGAGGGAGACATTAAACATAATAGGGAAATGAGAGAGGAAGAGGGAGGGAGAAGAAATGAGAGAAGGAGAGGAAGAGAGCAAAAGGAAATGAGAGAGGGAGAGAAGAGAGAAAAAAAATGAGAGAATGAGAGGAGAGAGAAAAAGAGAGAAAATATATTAAACATAATAGGGAAAGAGAGAAAGAGAGGGTGAGGGTGAGGGAGGGAGAGGAAATGAGAGAAGGAGAGGAAGAGAGAAAAGGAAATGAGAGAGGGAGAGGAGAGAGAAAAAGAAATGAGAGAGAGAGGGGAGAGAGAAAAATCATTAAACCTAATAGGGAAAGAGAGAAAGAGAGGGTCAGGGTGAGGGAGGGAGAGGAAATGAGAGATGGAGAGAAAGAAAGAAAAGGAAATGAGAGAGGGAGAGGAGAGAGAAAAAAATGACAGAGGGAGAGGAGAGAGAAAAAGAAAAAAAAACATTAAACCTAATAGAGAAAGAGAGAAAGAGAGGATGAGGGTGAGGGAGGGAGAGGAAATGAGTGAGGGAGAGAAAGAGAGAAAAGTAAATGAGGGAGGAAGAGGAAATGAGAGAAGGAGAGAAAGAGAGAAAATTAAATGAGAGAGGTAGAGGAGAGAGAAAAAATGAGAGAGAGAGAGAGGAGAGAGAAAAAGAGAGAAAAATCATTTAACCGAATAGGAAAAAAGAGAAAGAGAGGGTGAGGGTGAGGGTGAGGGAGGGAGAGGGAGAGAAAGAGAGAAAAGTAAATAAGACCTTACAATAAGCTCATCCTAGGCTCATAAGGGTTAGGCCGATCCTCAATAAACCTAAGGGATATATGGCTAGAGAGCCTTAGCATCCTTGTGCCTCCTAGCATAATGTTCTTCCTGCAAAGAGACCTCTTATACATGGGACTTGTCCTAGCCTCCACCACACAAGCATACAACCAAGGCAATCAGCCTATCGGTAGGAAAAACATTCATTTTTCATAACGTAAATCCAAAAATAACTTTGAATATTCCAAAAAAATCAATCTATTCTTAAAAAGACAAATACAAAAAACTAAAACAACATCATTCATATGCTTCGCAAAACTAAAATAGCATCACCACAAGATCTCTTAGGAAACTCATCCTCAAGTATCAATTTTAATTAATAAATATAATATAAAATCGCATGCAAGGAAGGACACTCTTTTATCATTAACCCTCTTTCTTCCTTAGAATAGTCTTAGAAACAAATTTTTGCTCTAACAAGCATATATTTGAGCATAATAACTATTTTAAGGTTTATTCCACGAGTAGTAGTAGTATATATGCAACCATCAAGCTAGAGATCATGCTTTGGTATCTGTGGAGATCCCAATCTCATGCCCTCATAGAGATTGTAGTGTGCAATAGTGTGGAGAGAAGGTGGGTGAGTTGTAAATGGTAAAGGAGAATTCTATTGATGATGGAGAGAAGATGAGGTGAATCGCCAATTCTATTCTTAGTGAGTGCAACCTACCCATAGTATGGCATCCATGACCGATTGAAATCACTAAAACTTTGAAATCCTACCTCGAGTGTTATAACTGGTTGGTCAAGGTCATGGTCGTGGTCGTTGTAGTCGTGGTCGTAGTCATAGTCGTGATCATGGTCGTCGTCGTCGTAGTTGTGGTCATGGTCATGGTCATAGTCTTGGTCGTAGTCATAGTCATATGATGGTCGTGGTCGTGGTCGTGGTCGTGGTCGTGGTCATGGTCGTAGTTGTAGTCATAGTCGTAGTCATGGTCATCGTAGTCGTGGTCGTGGTGGTCGTAATTGTGATCATAGTCATAGTTGTAGTCGTAGTCATAGTCGTAGTCGTGGTCGTCGTAGTCATGGTCGTGATCGTGGTCATGGTCCTAGTTGTAGTTGTAGTCGTGGTCATGGTCGTGGTCGTGGTCGTGGTTGTGGTCGTGGTAATGGTCGTAGTTGTAGTCGTGGTCGTAGTCATGGTCTTGGTCGTGGTCATGGTCATAGTCATAGTCGTAGTCGTGGTTGTGGTCATGGTCGTAGCGTAGAAAAAGAGAGAGAGATGGAAGGAGAGGATAACAATTTAAGAAAGAAAAAAAAAGAGAGAGATGGAAGGAGAGGAGAACAATTTAAGAAAGACGTGGTCGTGGTTGTGGTCATAGTCATAGTCACAGTCGTGGTCGTGATCATGGTCGTACTGTAGAAAAAGAGAGAGAGATGGAAGGAGAGGATAACAATTTAAGAAAGAAAAAAAAAGGAGAGAGATGAAAGGAGAGGAGACAATTTAAGAAAGACGTGGTCGTGATCGTGGTCATAGTCGTAGTCGTAGTCGTGGTCGTGGTCATGATCGTAACGTAGCAAAAGAGAGAGAGATGGAAGGAGAGGATAACAATTTAAGAAAGAAAAAAAAAGAGAGAGATGGAAGGAGATGAGAACAATTTAAGAAAGAAAAAAAGAATGATATCAAAAACAAATTGTTTGTCGTAACGTAGACAAAATGGAAAAGATAAAGGTCCTATTGTTCAAGATCGCGAGGCATATCTTAATCAGTGTGTCCCATATCCTTGCTCTCAATGCAAGCTGGCAATTTGACGAAAACATCGATTGTCTATAGAACACATACGATGATTTGGCAAGTTTTAATCTGAGATCATTGATCAGGAGATTGCAGATTTTCAACAAACGATAAGAAAAGTTAATATCAATCATGCATTGTACTCGCAAGCTAATTGAATACCATATACAATAAGATTGGGTCTGGCTGGCAAATTTTCTATCCAAGGAGGTGACGTCTCTTCCCAAGGAGTAGTGCACCTTTTGCAGCCAATTAGAAGTTTTTGTGGGCATGCGATGGATGGAGTGCATGAGCCAATCCACCACTTGCAAGGCCAATCTATACCGTCAATGCCAGAGGAGACAAGCAACCTTCCAGGCCTACCTATAACCTTGGAGCTTGAGATGGAGGCAATGATCGATGCATTGATTCCCATGGATGTCGAGGCTTCTGATCCGCTTAGAGAGGAAGCATCTATACCATTATATGATGGGTGCTGAGTGTCTCGCCTGAATACACTGCTTGCACTCTTAAGTGTGTAAGTAAAATACGGGTGGAGCAATGCGAGTGTGACCGAGTTGTTTAGGTATCTTATACATACACTGTTGAGATATCGAGCTCCACTCGTGATACGCCAGGGTGACCGTTGTGTATTTATGTCACCGACTTGTCAGTTGCAGATGCGGTTGGTACACCGCCCCTGAATAATAGCTACATGATAGCTATCCTTATCTACTCTAGTTCGTGGCTCAGTTAGTATGCCACCTTAGTTAGTTGAGTTTGGTTTGAGACCCATATAGAGGGTTCTTCTATTTCTTTGTACTTGAGTTCTTTTGGCTTACACAACTAAGAAGAGGAAAACTGTTTTCAGCCTCCACCCTTGTGTGTCTTCCCCCATTGTGCAAGCAAGAAAGCTTCAAGCGAGACTCCTTCCTTCTCTCCACAATCTTGACATGGTATCAGAGCCTTGTTCGTGGTAAGGAGCTCAAGAAAGCAAGCCAAGCTCGCGGTGGTCTGGTAAGAGAAGCAGTGTTGCTTTCATTTCCTGTTTTGGGAGCAGATCTCTGCAGGTAGCACAGCCGGAAATTGCAGGAGTGCATTGTCTCAGGTTGAGACGCCCTTCGCGGTGAAGCAAGAGGGCAGTATATGCTGCGGGAAAGGGCTTTTGCCCTCGGCGACCTTGTTTTTTTGGTTTGAGGCCATTTCGGGGCCTGTTTTGCAGACGGAAGTTTTCTGCACGCACTCAAGAAAAGGCTCAGTTTTATGCTGTGCGACCACTGTTCTACAGGTCGGTGAAAAGTTACTGTAGAAATTGCATCGTATGCTTGTGCGCACAGACATTGGGAGTTTCAGAATCATCCTTGGTTCCTGTTTATGCAAAATCGTCACTAGGAAGTGAGTGTTGCATTGTCAAATACCACTTTCGCCAGTTTTGCAGATTTGCCCTTGTGAGGGTGAAGCTGTGTTTTTTGCAGTGACAGAATTTCTTGCAGTATTCTGTAATGGCGTCTGATTCTCTTTCACAGATTGTCACTGAAAAGCTTGACAAGAACAACTTCCAGGCATGGAAGTTTAGAATGACGAATTTCCTTATGGGAAAAGGATATTGGGAATTTGTTGCAGGAAATGAAGAAGAACCAGTTCTTCCTGATGTTCCCAATCAACAACAAATGCAGGCATTTAAAACATGGCATGAGAGAGCTAGGAAAGTTATGTATTGGTTGTCTATCAGCATTTCAGACTCCATGATTGTGCATATTCAGGATGCAAGTACGCCAAAGGAGGCATGGGATACTCTGTCAAAGATGTATAGCACAAATACGCAAGCCAGGAAAATGCAGCTCAAGCAAGAGTTGCACAATGTGCAAAGAGAAAATATGAGCATCAACGACTACCACATGAAGGTAAAGAAGATTGCAGATGCACTTGCTTCCATTGGGTCACCAGTGGAAGATGATGATTTAGTTTCTGTGACCTTGAATGGTCTAGGAAAGGATTATGCACAGTTTCGGACATCCATTTCAGTTCGTGAAAGATTTCCTGATTTTGAGGAGTTGATTGCTCTTCTAATTTCTGAGGAGCAGAGAAATGGTGGTGCATCTTCTTCAGGAGGAACTTCAAAAGAAGCTGTCTTCTACTCAAATGCTGGAAGAGGTAGAGGCAGAGGTAGAGGAGGCCGATTTGGAGGCCGTGGCAGAAATCAGAATATGCAGCAAACTCAAGAAAACCAGTCCTATGGAGGAGGACGTGGTAACTCTAGAGGCAGGGGGAGCCAAAGAGGTCGTGGTGGATGGCAAAGAGGTCAAAATGCAAACATTAATGTTGAATGCTACTACTGTGGTAAAATGGGTCATATGGCTAAAGACTGCTATAAAAAGCAGAATGACATCATGAATGGAAAACTGCAACAAGGAAATTATGCATCTTCTAGCAGACAGGGTGATGACAGAAATGAGCATTTGTTCATGGTGCAGCACATGAACAATTCTGTGACAAGTGCAGAAGAAAGCAATGATGTATGGTATGTTGACTCAGGTGCATCAAACCACATGACAGGTCATGCAGAATGGATGGAGGATGCAAGGAAAATGGAAAAACCAGGATTTGTGGAGACTGGTGATGATACTGCACATCCTATTGTGCAGATTGGAAAAATTCCTTTGTCTATGCAGGATGGGAAAAAGAAATACCTGTCCGATGTATTTCATGTCCCGAATATCACCAAGAATCTGGTTTCAGTTGGTCAAATGGTTGAACAGGGCTTGCAGGTCAGATTTAATCCTCATGGATGCTTTGTTGAGGATATGAAAAATAAAGGTTGCTTGATAGCAAAAGGAAAGAAGAAGGGCAGAATGTTTACATTGGATGCAGACATGTCTGAATTGAGTGCAGCAATGTTTGCACATGGGACCGGTGTAGTTGCAGATATTGATATCTGGCATAAACGCATTGGTCATGTTAATGTACAGCGACTTAAATCAATGCAGGCCCAAAATATTGTTGCAGGATTGCCCAAATTCAAGGTTGCAGAAATGCATAAGGTATGTGAAGCCTGTCAGTTTGGAAAACAGGCAAGGAAACCATTTCCTAGACATGTTCAAGAGAGTAAGAAGCCATTGGAATTAATCCACTCTGATGTGTGGACTACTAAAGCTACATCTCTTGGAGGCTGTCATTATTTTGTCAGTTTTATTGATGACTATAGCAGAAAAATTTGGGTGTATTTTATGAAAAAGAAAAGTGAAGTTTTTGGGCATTTCAAAACTTTTAAAGCTATGGTTGAAAAAGAAACAGGTCTGTAAGTAAAATGCCTAAGGTCAGATGGAGGGGGAGAGTACCTCTCAAATGAGTTTGCAAGGTTCCTGCAGGAGCATGGCATAAAGCAGCAATATTCATGCAGTCATACCCCACAACAAAATGGAATTGCAGAAAGGAAAAACAGGCATATTGGAGAGGTATCTCGTGCCATGCTCAATGAAAAAGACTTGCCAGATTTTTATTGGGCTGAAGCAGTTTCTACAGCAGTCTACATAATGAACAGGACTCCCACTGCAGCAATACATGGAATGACTCCAGAGGAGAGGTATACTGGTAGGAAACCAGATATTTCTCATTTGAAAATTTTTGGTTGCATTGCCTATGTACATGTGCCAGATGAGCTGAGATCCAAGTTGGATCCAAAAGCTGAGAAGTGCATCTTTATTGGTTACTCTCTGCAGCAAAAAGGGTATAGATGCTATAACCCTTCTACTCGTAAGTTTACAGTGAGCAGAGATGTTGTTTTTGATGAGATGAGTAGCTGGTATAAACCAGTAAATGTGATTGATGATATAGATGCACAAAATGGTAATGCTGCACAGAATTCACAGCAGCAGTCACAAAATATTAGTGGACCTGGAGCATCCTCTAGCAGTGGTTCACATTTTTCGCCATGGACAGGCAGATTGAGATCAGGAGAATCTTCTCAAAGCAATGCAGATAGTGGTATGCAGGTATCACGAAAAGGAAAAGAGAAGGTTGATCAGCCCATGTTTGATGTGAATGCAGGTCACTCTTATGTGGATGGTGAATCCAATGGCTCAGAACAGAGCATTGATGATGAGTTGGGTATTCCTTCTATTGTTACACCTGGAGTAAGGAAGACCAGGGATGTTTTGAGAGCACCTGGGAGTGAACCTACTTTGCGCAGGTCTACCAGAGCTAGGTATCCTGTGGATAGGCTGAAATATGATAGATTTACAGCCATTCATTATGCGTATATGGTTAAAGTGATACAGGAATCAGAACCCACTTCTTTTGAGGAAGCCATGGGAAAAGAAAAATGGGAGAAAGCCATGGATGAAGAAATGGATGCCTTGGAAGCAAATGCTACATGGGAGTTAGTACCTTTGCCTAAAGGTAAAAATGCAATTGGCTGTAAATGGGTTTATAAGGTGAAGCACAATGCAGATGGTTCTGTGAACAGATACAAGGCAAGATTAGTAGTCAAGGGTTATGCACAAACATATGGCATTGACTATGAAGAAACATTCAGTCCGGTTGCAAGGATGGCAACCGTAAGAGCAGTCATTGCTATGGCTGCATCAAAGGGATGGTCTTTACATCAGATGGATGTAAAGAATGCCTTCTTGCATGGTGATTTGCAAGAAGAGGTCTATATGGAGCAGCCACCAGGTTATGTGCATGCTGTTCATCCTGAGTTTGTTTGCAGGTTGAAGAAAGCCTTGTATGGCTTGAAGCAAGCACCTAGAGCATGGTCTGACAAGATAGGACAGTATCTTGTCACTATTGGCTTTCAGATTTCCAAGGCAGATTTCTCACTTTATGTGAGAAAAACAGAGAAAGGTATTATGCTACTTGTCATTTATGTTGATGATTTGATTATGACAGGTGACAGTGATGAAGATATCCTTCATGTGAAAATGCTATTGAAGCAGAAGTTTGAGATGAAGGATTTGGGAGAGCTGCGTTATTTCTTGGGCATTGAGGTGATTAGATCACCAAGTGGGATACAGCTCTTGCAGAGGCAGTATGGATTGGACATGCTGTCCAAATATGGGATGACAGGCTGTAAGCCTATTTCAGTTCCTTTGGAGCAGAATGTGAAGCTGAGCACAGATGCAGGTGAGCTTCTGGAAGACCCTACTATGTACAGACGCACAGTAGGAAGTTTGATTTATATGACTATTACCAGGCCAGATTTGAGCTATGATGTTGGATTGGTAAGTCAGTTTATGCAGGCTCCAAGGAAATCGCATTTGGATGCGGCTAGACGCATACTCAGGTATGTGAAGTCCACATTGCAGTATGGACTATTTTATGAGACTGGGGTTCAGATACAGTTGCATGGATACACTGATGCTGATTGGGCTGGTAGTATTTCTGATAGACGATCTACCAGTGGATATGTATTCTCTTTTGGGAGTGCTGCAGTCACTTGGAGCAGCAAGAAACAGCCTACAGTTGCCTTGTCGAGCACAGAGGCTGAGTACAGGGGTGCAGCAATGGCTGCATGTGAGGTAGCTTGGTTGCATAAGCTACTTTATGATATGCATCAGTCTACAGATGGGCCAGTTGTCATTTATTGTGACAACATGAGTAGTATACACTTGGCAAATAACCCAGTCTATCATGCTAGAACAAAGCACATTGAGGTGCATTATCACTATGTGCGAGAGAGGGTTTTACTAGGTCTTATTGATCTAGTTTATGTCAACACAGAGGATCAGGTAGCTGACATATTCACGAAGGCATTGGGTGCAGAGAAGCTGCGCAAGTTCAGAGACCTGCTTGGTGTGCAGGAATTGGGATTGAGCTCGAGGGGGAGTGTTGAGATATCGAGCTCCACTCGTGATACGCCAGGGTGACCGTTGTGTATTTATGTCACCGACTTGTCAGTTGCAGATGCGGTTGGTACACCGCCCCTGAATAATAGCTACATGATAGCTATCCTTATCTACTCTAGTTCGTGGCTCAGTTAGTATGCCACCTTAGTTAGTTGAGTTTGGTTTGAGACCCATATAGAGGGTTCTTCTATTTCTTTGTACTTGAGTTCTTTTGGCTTACACAACTAAGAAGAGGAAAACTGTTTTCAGCCTCCACCCTTGTGTGTCTTCCCCCATTGTGCAAGCAAGAAAGCTTCAAGCGAGACTCCTTCCTTCTCTCCCACAATCTTGACATACACTTCATTGAATTTTTTTCGGCACTATTATTAAAAAAATTTATGCTTTTTCAAGGTTTTTTATGATTTTTTTAAGGTTATTGAAATATCATATATTACTACCTGCAAATACCATGCCTGAGTCTCGTTGATGATGCACAACATGTTTTACGAAAGCTTGGCATGGACTACAACAACATCCATGCATATATCAACGATTGCATACTGTTTCGAGGAGAATACAAGACTATGGAGACATGTCTAGAGTGTGGTGCTCACAAGTATCGACAGGACTTGCAAGGGCAAACTATCCCTCAAAAAGATTTCAGACACTTTTTGCTTATCCCCCGCATAAACTACATGTTTCATATGTCCAGCATGGCAAGCTTGACAACGTGGCATGCGTAAAATAGGTCCACGGATGGAGTTCAACGAATATCAGTGGATTCACGCGCATGGAGCCACATTAACTCTACCTTCCCAGGCTTTGCTTGAGAGCTAAGGAATCTTCGGCTCGGACTTGCAATGGATGGTGTGAACCCATTTGGTCTGCGCTCAACTTCTTACAGTGTGTGGCCTATAGTCCTTGTCAACTACAATATCCCTCCATGGCTTTCTACGAAGAAAGGACATCTCGTCCTTAGTTTACTCGTCCTCGGCCGCTACAAAGTCAAAAATATGGATATGTATCTTTGTCCATTAGTCAATGAGCTTAAGATTTTGTGGGAGGAGGAGGTCACCATGCAAGATATGAGCAAGCACGCTGGTCAGCGGTCTGCCAATATTCGAGCCATTCTCATGTGGACGATGCATGACTTTTCGGGATTTGGAGAGTGCTTAGGTAAATAGGCTTCCATTCTCGTTGGTAATATCTATTTTTTATCCCGTTCAAACTTGTATTCTCTAGGTCGTGGTGTTGGAATAGGTCTGGTTACCTCAGGTTATCATGCATGTCCATTGTGCGGGCCACAGTTATACTCCCGAAGGTCATGAACCATGAAGAAGATGATATATCAAGGATACGCCACTTTCTTGCCAGAGGATCATGAACTCAGGGAAGGTTTTCTTGGACGAACTCCAATACGTATGAACGCCGCAAGCTAGTACGAGCTGAAAATGGTCCACACGGAGTCACATCCAAACGGAATGCGGCGGTTCTCAGTTTTCTACGAGTTGCCATATTGGACCCACTTACAGGTCAACCACTTGTTGGATCCCATGCATATTTTCAAGAATATGGGCAGCTTGCTATGGGACCACATCACAGGAAAGAGAGACACTATAGGGGCACGAATGGATTTGAAGGAATGTGGGCAGCTTGCTATGGGACAACATCACAAGAAAGAGAGATACTATAGGGGCACGAATGGATTTGAAGGAGGTAGGTAAGATGGAGGCGCTTTGGCTGCAGTCAAGTGCTGATGGTCGCGTGCAGCTACCTCGCGCTCCTTGGGTTTTGTCCACTAAAGAAGAGTGCATTTATTGTGAAGCAAGTAGTCAAGTCTATCCGCACTCCGACGGATATGATGCATTCTCTCAGGTCTGCATTTTCTAAAGACGACCAATTATCAGGGCTAAAATCCCATGACTGACATAAGATATGTCAGGTTTGTACTACGAATGGATTGTAATTGGCGTGCGCATTTTGCTATTTGGAGTGTAGCCATTGTTCATAATGCTTTCTCATTTGTGGCAATTTGTACTACCGATCGCGATCGCAGGATGTCTTACTCCAAAATTACGCGGGGCCATTTACAGGTTGTCAACTCTGATGCAATGGATCTCACAAAAGGAGATTAAGACGTCCTCTATTGAATCCGTGAGACGGAGAGCAGTGGAGACGGTCTGTCTCTTTGAGAAATACCTGCCTACCAGCATGCTTATGATACAAATCTACCTTCTTATACATCTTATAGATGAAGTGGAGATTTCTGGACTTGTCCATACGCGATGGATGTTCTTCTTGGAGCGCTTCATGAAAACCCTGAAAGGATTTATGCGACAACGAGCTCGGCTAGAAGGTAGCATGGCTGAAGGTTGGTTGGTGTCTGAGGCGCTAGTGCATATTTCACAATGGCTACCAACAGTAGATCCAAACAACAAAATGCTATGGTCACTGAAGGACGATGATAGAGTGATTGGAGATGTGGTGGTTGAAAATGGGGTAGAAAAAAGATTTGATGCTACAATGGAGGAGAAGGTGAATCGCTTTTGTATGTTGCACCATGCCTCTATGAAGACGTGGCTCGCCAAGTACCAGATCGCCCGGTAAGATCGAGAGGAAGCGCGATCTGAATTCCGACATAGTATGCGTCATCGACCGATTTGATATCCCAAGGGCATGGAGGAGATGCCGCGGTTCATGTCAATGCGATGGTTACATGGAGCTTTGACTGCAGCGTCTGCGAAGGGGCAGAGATCTCAATGGAGGAGTGGGAATTCTCAAGGGGATGTAGTCCAAAGGTGATGAGGTGTTTATGATTTGTCGCATCTATATTTTATATGTGACATCTAATTTGAGTGTTTCAACGTACAATACAAAATATATAGTGCAGCATGGTCACGGGGACGACATTTTTACATGGAGCGTATTGACAAAATGTGCTCCACAATGGACTGTGGTATCATGGCAAGGTTCAAGCAGGAGAGCCGGCGACAAGCAACGGATCTAAACACGGTTATAGATAAGATGGAGTATTTTGGAAACTTGCAAAGTATTGTTACATTGGATTACCGTAGCTTCTCCATGATACTATTCGATGTGAAAGTGGTACTTGAAGGAGCTGGAGCAATAGTTCAACGAGGTCCATCTGGATTTCTCGAAATAGATTCCAAAAAAAAGGACAAATTTGTACGACACCTTTGTGTTGCCTGCCCATTGTGAATAGGTGCATTAACTCATTTGTTTGTTAATTGTATTACGACATGGTACATGTCACAATAGTTTAAACTCTCTTGTACGTGTTTGTGAACATGTAATCTTCTATCCAAACCCCCGACAATCTCGATGGTGGTATGTTATACCTTCAGCTCCCCGAAGTGTGAAAGTATATGATCAAGGCAATGTTCCAAGCATAGATGAAAACAATATGCAAATAGAGGGGTTGATATTGCAAGGGGTAGAGGCCACCGAAAGCTTGGAGCCAGCATCGGCTAACAATGATGGAAATACAGGAGTCCAAGAATTCTTTGAGAACGAGGTGGACTCATCCTTTTGTGGTGACATGTCTATCGACCTTCCAATATATGCGGAGTTGTGTCGGGAGATTGACATGGGACCATAGGATACTTCATACTTGGATTATCCACTTACTCAATTCGTTGACCAATCGCTTGTAAGGGTACATAAGATATGCATTTTAAGTGAGATCATTTTTCCAGGATTTATATTACCATACTTTGTATGATTTAAATTGATTATTCTAACATCATTTTTTGTCTATGCAAGTGACATTTTCAGGATGAGTCGAGGGATGAGCGAAGAGGAGTTGCAAGATATCTTCACGCGCATGTCTCCAGACCAGACCACGAGATTCAGAGACATGGAAGACCAGGAGCTGTCTTTCGGACATCGTCATGCCGCTCTACTAGATCTACTTTAGTGTGATCGGATGCTTTAGCTTTGAGTAGATGAGGTTGATGCTCCAGACTTGGGCCAGAGGGAGGGAGTGCTTCAGGGTTAGGGGGATGCTGCAAAGATATAGAGACAGTGAGCCCATGGTCGGCATGGAATACAGGTGCAACTCCTCGCTCTCATGGAGGTTCTAGGGAGTGTGGCTCAGGCTCCGGTGGATGCTATGGAGGCACGAACGCGGTGTCTCCGTCTCATCCTTCAACTGGAGTTGCGTCACCTCCAAGATTTATCACACCTGTGGGGACGTCTACTCCAATTACTCCAGCTTTTTCTCAGCCATCTGCAGGTGGCAACCCTATGGGTGCCACTCCAACAGATATTACGCCGGTCGGTGGAGCAGATGCATAGGGGTCTCCTGGATTTGCCCAAGAGCGTGGACGCACGTGGAAGAGGACCCATCTTAGGCATACCCCAGGGGGATATGCCTATCTAGTTGATGATAGATCAGGAGCCATCATCATGAATGATAAGGGGAGGAGGGTGATGGCTCGCATGAGAGAGTTGTGCCAATAAAATTTTCAACACAACATCTTAGATCATTGGAAGAACATACTGGAGGGGAGCAAGGACTACATAGTAGCATCCTTGCACGAGGAGTTTCCGGTTCCAGCCTCAGTAGATAGATTTTCTATGGGCTGGATGATGGACTGCATGCATGCATATATGTCACATAGACGATCGGACGCACGCAAGGCACTCAAGAGTGGGGCTGCAAAGCCCGAGTGGCTAGATGCGGACGACTAGCGTCGACTGAGGAAGGAGGCTACAGATTCTCCAGGACGTTGAAGTCAGCAGCGCGAGGTGGCGAGGGCACGACTCGAGGCCGGAGTAATCTATCATCTTGGAAGTGGTGGCCACAAGACATATTTGGAGGACTTTGTAAGTTTTTCTTTTGTTTTGCTTGTTTATTTTTTTGCAATATCCTTTGTACTGACAATCATATTTCTAAGTATTAGTATTTTTTTTCTTTGCAGCACTCTATTACAAATCGTGATCCGATCAGCCTTGAGACTCGATATGCAGAGAGGCACAGTATCACTACATTAATCGATCGATTGTATAGATGCGGCGGCCCTGTAAGTCACTCATCTTTCTTGTTCGTAGTTACCATGTTTAATTAGAATGCATTATTGTATGGTGGATTGATGTGTTGTTGATTCTTTTTTTGCAGAGTCCGTTCGATGCTCCTTTGCGGCGGGACGAGCTTTCGGATGGCGAGGATATGTAGCTCACCCTTAGATCCCTAGAGCTCACACACCTTTCTTTTTTGTTCTCCTGATCTATGCAGACATTTTCTATATAGTAGTGATATCTTGTCATGACTGTACCAGTCGCTTTCATTATGCGATCATGTATTTATTTCATGTATTAGTGGTATGATTTCAGTACACTTTGTTTTTGTTTACATGAGCATTGTACACAGTACAGAAACTATTTTGTATGGCCACACAATTTTTTTTCATGTTACCGTCGCTATTAGTATCGCAAATTTACTACTCGCATTGTTATTGGCATCGTTATTAGCATCGCAGACCATCGGTATCAGCGTCGCAGACCATCGGTATCACCGTCGTTATTGGCGTCAATATCAGCGTCGCAAAATACCGATGCCAATAACGATGCTAATACCAACGCTGATACCGACTGTTCTATGGCGTCGCCAATAACGACGCTTTTTGCAATGATGGGGGAAAATTTTGTTATTTATATTTTTGTCACTTTTAACATCGGTATAAGGA
Organism: Lygodium microphyllum; assembly: GCF_053477565.2. Classification (NCBI taxonomy): domain Eukaryota; kingdom Viridiplantae; phylum Streptophyta; class Polypodiopsida; order Schizaeales; family Lygodiaceae; genus Lygodium; species Lygodium microphyllum. The sequence goes on from NC_141143.1 coordinate 47,778,060, forward strand.
CTATATCTTGTAGTGTGAGAGGATGGAGCCTACACCACCAGAGGAGGTTGAAAATATGGAAGAGAAGACTGAGTCTTCAAAGGCTGCAAACACACAATAGTAAAAAGAGGCAGCCTACATGGAAGTGGTGATAAAACACTCTGCAATTTTTATTTCTGAACACATCACAGGTGTGACAACAGTACAATATCACATTAATCTAAAAGAGGGAGCAAGGCTAGTGGTGGAGCGACTAGGACAGTTGGGAGTAGTTCAACAAAACACTCTACTCACTGAGGTGCAACAAATTTTGAAGGCAAGTTTCATCGATCCGATAGGGGACTCAGAGTGGGTTTCACTTTATAGTGGTAACACCCAAGAAGAATGAAAATTTGAGGATTTGTATGGATTACAAGCCGCTAAATGCTGCAACAAAGAAGGATCACTTTCCTCTTCCCTTTCAAGATGAAATACTCAACGAGATGGCCAGGCATGAGAGATACACTGTTTGTGATGGGTATTTAGGTTATTTCCAAATCTGAATAGTTGAGGAGGATCAATAGAATACCACCTTCATCACACCTTGGGGGTGTTTTTCTTATAAAGTAATGCCATTTGGATTAACAAATGCCCCAGCTACCTTCCAGCAATTCATGAATTATGTCTTCTACAGCCATATTTTGGGAAGTCCATCAGGGTCTTTATTGATTATTTTTGTATTTATAGTTCTAAGGCTCTACATCTAGGGAAGGTGAATGAAGGTTTCAACCGCCTCGCACAAATGGGGGGGTAGCTAAACTATGAGAAGTGTCATATTGATAAAAGCAATGTAACTTTGTTAGGGCATGTCGTAAGTGAGAGGGGCATTGAAGTAGATCCAAACAAAGTTAAGGCCCTATTGGCAGTGCCATCACCATCTTCTGTGAAGCAACTAACCTTTTTCATTCAGAAGGTGCGATATATGGGGCGGTTCATTCATCTCCTCTCCCAATTAGCATTTCCACTGGAACAGCTGACCCATTTTGAGGAGCTCCTGTGGAGTGATGAAAGCGAAAGTTGCTTTCACGAGGTGAAGAAGACTCTCAGCACCCTTCCTATAATTTTACAGCCTTGTTGGGATCTAGAGTTTTTTGTCAACCCGAGTTTTGGAAATGATGCTCTAGGGGTATACTAATACAAAAGGATGCTAAAACTAGCGTGATGAGGCCAGTTTACTTTTCTAGCAAAGTAATGACAACATTAGAACGAGGGTACAAGATGGTGGATATGATGGTTTTGTCTCTAATGTTTGCTGTAAGAAATTTTCATCCTTATCTTCTCCCTAGGCCATTCACAGTGATCACGATAGAAGAGCATTTTTCCTATGCCTTACAGCACATGGATGTTTCAGCCAGAATCGCTAAGTGGGTGATACAACTCCAAGAGTTTGACTACACCTTCAAGGTGGAGGACTCTACTCGGGCTTGCCTAGCTGATTTGTTGACCCATAGATACCATCAAAATAAGGAAAAAAAGAAAGGGAAGGTAAAAGAGGAGACACCTCCTCTTGAGGGGCCGCCACGAGTGGAGAATACCCATGCCCTCTACTTCGATGGGGCCTACAAGCGTATTAAAGACAGAACGGTAGTAGGAATAGTAGTGACAAACTTTATGGAGAAGGTGACAAACTTTATGGAGAAGGTATCAACTTGGAGGATGTCCATTCTAACAATGAGATAGAATATCAAGCCTTGCATTTAGGTTTGAGGTGGTGTCTCTCACATGGTGTTACTCGACTTAATGTTTTTGGGGATTCTATGCTAAGGAGATTATGGATGTGATTAAGAGTTGCCATGACGGCGTTTGTGGTGGACATTTTTCTCAAGAAATAACCATCAAAAATATTCTCCAAGCAGGTTTTGTGTGGCCTAGTCTACATCGAGATGTAAAACATTGGTGCCGCATTTGTGATGATTGCCAAAAGGCTGGACCAAGGAAGCTAGTGCATGAGGAACAAAATCCCTAACTACATATGGCCCATTTGAGAAATGGGGGATTGATGCAATAGGGCCACTCCACGAACTCATTCTGGCAAGGAATACATCATAATGGGTGTGGACTACATGATGAGGTGGACAGAGGCTTCAGCAACTAGTAGGATCACAGCCCAAGAAGTGGAAAATTTGTGTTTTAAAACATTTGTTGCAGGTTTGGCACACCTTTGGAAATTATCTCTGACCGGGGTCCTGGTTTTTGGGCCAATCTAGTAGGGGAGCTAATGGAAAGGCTAAAAATCAAGCGCAGACATTCTACTCCCTACTACCCACGGTGTAATGGTTTGGTCGAAAAAGTGAATGGGCTGATTTGTAAGATAATTACCAAGCAAGTACACATGCACCCCAAGCACTAGGATAAAATATTGAGTGCATCTCTATAGGACTTCATTCAGGACATCACTTAGCTATACTCCATTTCACCTTGTCTATGGCCAAGAGGCTTTGCTTCCTATAGAGGTGGAATTGGCCACCTTACGTGTTTTAGTAGCTGATCGAGAGAAGAATCAAGATAAGAAGTTAGACGAAAGAATCTTAGATCTAGAGAGGCTGGAGTTACACAGAGAAGCAGTAGTCCAACACTATTCCATGCAGGCTAAAGAGAGGAGGAAGACATTTAATAAGAAGCTGGCTAGCAAACACATAAGGGAAGGATCACTTGTACTACGCTATGATAACTACTTTGATAATAGAAAGGATGCTAAACTTGTGTTCAAGTGGGAAGGGCCATTCATGGTCATAAGGAGATATCCAAATGATAGCTATAAGCTAGGTGACATGGATGGGAGAGTTCATAAGATAAGGGTAAATGGATGGCGACTCAAGCCTTATTTTCAAAGAAATATGGACACTTTGGAGCAGTGATTCAAGAAAGAGCCACCAATGAAGGGGTGCACTCCTCCCTGCTCTATTGGACCATCATTAGCAAGCTAGAGGCATGAATGCTTCTAGCCTAAGGGGATGGCTAATGATCCGGGTTTTTTATAAACCAGATTTCTACCACAAAATTTGGCCAAAACCCCTATCAAGAGCCTTACCATATTACTTTGGATTTACTCTTCAAGCACTAGGTATGCTACATTGCTTCTCGATTATAATAACTCTAGAAAATGGGGGAAAAAAGTTTTTAGGAGGGATATCAATGTAAAGGGTAAAAGGGATGGTTATCTTAGTGAAGATGGAAATGGATTACACCTAGGAGTTGAGTGAGTGCATAGATTTTTCAAAGGACTAGCCTCCAACTGCGCGTGGGTTCCACCTGCATCACTAAGATTTGGAATCTATCACCATCATTAGAGGACACCTCACCCTAGTACACAAGTCAATATCCACATCATGGTGTCATTTGGATCTTACACAAAAGCTTACAAGCATGGACCCCTTATGTCACATGCTTATATGTATTTATATATATACAAGGAACTAAAGTCAAAGCAGCTTTTAGAAGCCATTTTTACAATCTCAAGAACTCCAAAGGAAAAGTTAATTTCAAGAAAATTCTTTCGTTGCCCGATCGGTTTTGACTTAGTCTAGTTGTAGAGGAAACTTTTTTCAGATTCTTCACCGATTTGAAGTTACAAAGGCGTAGACTACTGGCTACATGCAACTTTCTTCTCTCTTTCACCACATCAACTTTCCATTCTATCCTTCTTGTAAATATATTATAATAATGTGCTTTGGGCACCCACCTCTTGTAATCTATCTCCCTTTCTCTATTTTATCTACTACCACCCTTGGCTTCTTACATGATGACCAAGGTGAGGACTTGTCCCATCCACTATTCTCCATATTTTCAAAGATGTTATACATCATCTAGGATTATGTTAATCAAGAAGATTAGCTTAATCTAATCCCTCATAGAGGCTATATAAGGAGGCCATGGAGATGTAAACAATGATAATGAGAATGAGAATGACAAGCACATGAGAGCACTCTAGAATACCCTCATGCTAGTCCATCTCTTTGAGGTAAGCTATGAGTGAGTTCTTTTATTATGTAGCATAATGGCAAGCTTCCTCTACCTCTTCTCCTCTTGTCTCCCTCTCTTCTCATCTTCTCATTCCATGAATACATAATGGCAAGCTTTCTCTACCTCTTGTCTCCCTCTCCTCTCCTCTCTCTCTCTCTCTCTCATATTCTAATATGGTGTCTAGTACATATATTCTCTCTTGTGAAGTTGTGTCTTCGTTCTTTTTATTATCTTTGAGAAAAGGGATGTCCTAGCCCATCCTCCCTTTGGCTAGGTGGTGCCCCTCTTTAGTTCTCTTAGTGAGGATTGGAGGTTGGATGGGTAAGAGGCAACCCATTCATCATTTCAGCCCTCAGTATCAACACTATCAAAGATGCATGGTTACGAAAGAAGAAATTCATGTCAATACCACATTAATATAGTTACCTCTCCAAGCATCCATATGAATTATTAATATATACACAAGGTTAGAGCTCAACCAAAAGCATACACAATGGATACATATATGGATCAGATATTTCAACTAAAATTTCTAATGATGGTATACATGGATGATATAGAAAATTTTACAACCCCTTTTCATGTAAGAATGATTTAACCCACTAATGATTGATGAAAGCCATAAAGGAAATAGATAAGGAACCAATATAATGAGAATCTATGCCATCATCAATCACAATATGGCACATTACCCATCATTCATAACATGTTGCCCAATTATAGCATATGAGCTATAAAAGGATATCATTATCATAATCATTTAAATTAATTAAATCAAGTGATTGCAAGTTGATTGATTCCATAAGAGGTTTGACAATGCCTTTGTAACATGAGTATTCTTCTCATTAATGTTGGGGTGTATTAGTAGTATCAACTAAAAACACAACATGAAATCGATATAGTTAATAGTAGTTTGCAAAAATATAGAGATGTTATAAGAATTTTAACTTGTTATACAATACACACATATACTCACACGATTGCTTTACAAATCCATATTGGTATAACAATGTTTCCAAAAGTTCTTTGCAACCCTTGCATTCATACCACTTCTCTGTTTGCAAGCCAACGTTTTTGCTAAACTAATCAAGTTAGTTGGTTTCATTCTAGAAATTCTACGTATTTCTTCTTGAAGAACTTGTAAAACATGTTGATTGACTATGTCTAGACTTGTAATTCAACTTTATAGATTTTTTATACGAGATAGTCTCTTTGTGTGAAATGTTGATTGTACCATCTATTATTCATATCATTCAACTCACTCATGGCTCCTCTAATTTGGTTGCACCAATTGTGCGCGCAGATCTTGGCAAAGTGCTCAATCTTATAGAGATATGTTATACTTTCAAATATGTTTGAAGCAATTCCAACTCTTAAGGAGGAAAATCTCACAAGCCTATAAAAGTATGCTACACTTTGAAATCCCTCTAAGATCAAGTTATTTCCTTGACCTTAAGTTTAGGTTGATCTTGGGTATATGTCAAATCCTAATCAAACACTCCCTAAAGTTTAAAGAAGCTACTTTCTAAGTTGAGATTGGACATTCAAGCCACTCTTAATAAAAATCTATGTGAAGAGTATAGGTTCTATTTTATTTCTCTTCATAGAAAAACCTTGAGTTATATAAACCTTCTGCTATACATAGAACTATATTGATGGAGTTGAATTTTAGAGCCAAATTTAAAGTGCAAAAGTGGCTTGAGATTCATAAAAGAGGCATTTTTGACGAAAAATGTATCGATCACAAATCGAGTAGCTGAAGTAGGTGCATTTCGATGTGGGGAATCCAATACAAGTTTTCATTCATCGAACAGAGTCCGTTTGACCCCCCTCTACCCCCCCAAACCATTTAATGGCCGCAAGGTTTGGCTTTATAGAGCAGACACTTGATTCATAAGCCCAAAATAGTATCCAAGAGATTGGAGATGCACTTTTCAAGGTTTTGGACAATTTTAGATCGATCTACAAGGCGCTTGTGGGTGAAAATTAAGAATTTTGGCTCTAAAGAGGTTTGTGGTGCAAAGCGATCAAGGCGCAAGAGACAAAGCATTTTGAAGTTTGAGACACAGTGAAGTGCCAAGTGGAGTTTATAATTAATGAAGACACATCTAGTCATCACTTAGGCATTAATTCCGCATGCTTGGGGTGGAATTTAATGTTGTGATACCCTAATTTATGTGGGAATGTGGAGTGGGTAGCCAAGGAAACCAAAGAAGCCTACAAATCCATGTGGACATGCCCAATTTGAAGGGGCATTTATGGTAGCTCTCAAAAGGATGCTTTTTCTTGATGTATCTAGTCATTTGGAAGAGAAAAAGAAGAGAAAAAAGTGGGCAAAAAACAAAAAACGCCATCATGTTGGATTTCTATTGATTGCTACATAGTATGAGATCCTCATAATTTCTCTTGTGTGATGGATAAAATGAAGCACCCTTGCCGTCCTCTATGCAATGATGTAAATTTCGTGGCTTGATATGAAGAATAAAGGATCTTGGTTTTTTATGTTTTCTCTCTTCCCTCAAAACAATATTTTTCTCTCCTTTTCCTCTTGTGTAATGGCTATTCTTATAAGAGAAGGGGGATGTGTAAAAGAGAGGGAGACGTGAGAGTTATGTGAAAAATTTGATTCATGGCATATTGCTCGAGCATTTTAGAGTGCCACTAAGTGTGTTAGCAACTATCTCAAGTGTTAGTGGCCTTGGAATCCACATGGCACCTCATTCATATTACGACATGTAACTGATTTTCGAGTAAGTTCATTATTTTTCATAGTAAATAAAATGAGATTTAAAAACTATTTTAGAGGTTGGAAAAAGAATATGAATGCTTAATTCTCAAGACATCACATTTATTTTTTTCTATTTTTTGAATTTCTATTAAATAAATGGATAAAAACTAAAAAATATAAAAACTAGAGAAAAATGAAAATAAATAGTGAAATAATAAGAATAAATCTAAATATCATAAAATATAAATATATTTTATATATGAATTAAAAAATAGTTGAAAAAGTATTTATATGTTTAAATAAGGCATTTTGATTGCACCCATGGGAGTGGTCCCTGTGTCATTCTCGTGTGCTAAAGGAATCCATGTGTAAAATATCATAAATTAATTTTTAAAAATAATTATTTTTTTGTTGCGCTTCATGAGTAGGATGAACACGTGTTATTTATGTTCCCAAAGATAGCACGAGTTGGGAGGACTTAGTGCCTTTGGGGTGTGTTTAGCAATGCCACAAGTAGAAAACTCATGGAAAGATGTAAAGAAATGATTGATAAACATTCACATTTTGGTTGCTTATTAAACATGTTTATGCACATTCATTTACATTTTGCATACAAGCATAATTTTACATATACTGTCGCATTACAATTGTACTCTATTGACCGAGTGTGCAAGGTACATCCAACCTATTGAGATACATGGGTCATAAGGGATATTAGTGAGGAAAGAGCAGTATATGTTTTTTTTTCTTTATGTATTAAGATGGCACATTCTGGGGCCACTCCTGAGGGTGTAGGAGAGCCATAGGAGCCACAACGCGATTGGCTAGGGGGTACTCTGTATGCTCGTTGGGGGGGGGGGGGGCCTTACTATGTATAAAAATGTAACATGAGTTCAAAAAAATGGAATATAAAAATACATAGGCTTATAGATGTACATTTATATAATTTAATATTTCAAAAGAAATAAATCTATTCACAAAAGGAGTCTTTATATTGAACATGTAGAGTTTTTACAAAAGGGTATTATTAAATCATAAAATTGGCATGGATCTTTAACAAAAGGGTATGATGGACCTCAACAAGTAAACATAGTGCCCCTAATCTTTGGGGTATTATGTCCACACACACACACACACACACACACACATTCTCTCTCTCTCTCTCTCTCTCTCTCTCTCTCTCTCTCTCTCTCTCTCTCTCTCTCTCTCTCTCTCTCTCTCTCTCTCTCTCTCTCTCTCTCTCTCTCTCTCTCTCTCTCTCTCTCTCTCTCTCTCTCTCTCTCTCTCTCTCTCTCTCTCTCTCTCTCTCTCTCTCTCTCTCTCTCATACAAGAGGTGGAGGATGAGTGAAAAGACCTAACATTGAAGAGAAATTCTCTTAAGTGGTCAAGCACTTGGAATTAGATTTTGTAAAGCCAACCCAAAAGAAGAGAAAGAGTGATTGTTACATTATTTTGTGGAGTTTCATGAGAGTTGCATGCTCACACACACACACACGCACACACACACAAAGATGTGAAAAAGAGGGAATGAATCTTCCTTCTTCTATTAGAAGTTAATCAAAAGCAACAGACACATTTAGGACTAAAGTATTCTCTAAAGGTAACTATCCAAATTGTTTATACCTCTTTTTTTATTAATAGATAGATTATGCATGTAGCATGACTCTTTGATTTGTCTTCTTTTTCTTATTCCTCTATATCTCATATATATATATATATATATATATAACTAGGCTCAAAGGAGTATGAGCATGAACAATTGATGGCATTCTTTTCTTTTCTTAGGAGGTATAAAAGAGTAAATTTTAGAACACTCCGATTTAAGATGCAAGGGACACATAATTAGCAAGTAGCTATGTAAGTTAGTAATGACAGGATTTTCTAACACCTACCTTCAAAAGTGATATTACCCTATTATCATAAGGCACATGTTAAGCTTCCTAGCAATAACTATTGTAAAAATCTTATGTTTTGTCTTTATCTTTAGCATAACATGTACTTTCTTCATACATGTCCATACATATACATATACATGTACATATACATAAATGCACTTTCTTTATATATGTACATATATATACATCTACACACATATGTACATCCATACATACATGCATGCATGTGTGTGCACACACACATACACACGCACACACAAAGAGAGGTTAATTCACATAACGTGCTAAGAAAGAGTTTGAAGATAGCTCTTGGATTAGAAACAAGGGTTTTGTAAACCTTCCAAACTTTCTAATGAGCATGACATTAACAAACTTGTCAAAGAAGTGGAGATATCTCAAGATGAGGGGGAACTCTTTTGAGGAAGCCACATGAAAGTAGTTCTCCTTCTAATCAATTACAAGCCAATGATTATCATGCATCTATTTTTGTTTGTAACTTTGTTCAAACAAGAGTTAAATATCTTAACTAAAGGGTTAATAGCATCACAGGGATTAGTATTGACAAAAATAAGTTACACTAGTGAGGGCCAATACTAAGATACCTTCCAACAAGTAAAGATAGCTTCAAAGAGTGTAAAACATATAGAATGTTGATGTGTTGATGTGCCCTTACTAGCCCAATTATGTTAAGGTATAGGAAGTTATTGTTTTTACACATTGCATCCAAATTTCATCATCCATGGTCTAATGGAAGTTGAGTGGAAGTCACTAAAATGGTTTTGAAGCAAGCACAATATACATGCTTTTTTTTCATGTAAAAGCTTTGTGACCAAACTTTCTTATGTAGTGTTGTTAATCAAGAGACCTTAGATGCACCTTATGCAGTGTCCAAAATTTCTTATCTAGTGCTATTAATCAAGAGACCTTAGATGTACTACTATTCACCCTTTCATCCTAGAAAATGTAACAACACACTAAAACTAGGGGTTCAAATGGCACAAAGCTCTCATGAAATTTGCTTCACATACATCATCGTTGTCTCTTTGTTTACTAGTTGCTATGACAAGTTCATTGTGGATCCAATCACATAGAGTGGTGATATGATGATCAAAACTTTTTGGTGGTAACCATCTCATATTCATGATACCATGTGGAGGTAAGTGGTGGTTGGGACACCATCTTGGACTAAGCCTCAATAACTTAACCAATATGACCATTAACAACATTCTTCATACTACGGTTGGAATTACGATATGAGACATTATGAAACTCACATATGGGTGCAAAGTGATGCCCTCTATGAGCCCTCTACTAGTGGCTAGGTACATATGTAACATAGGTAAAAGGGACTTTGCATGTAGCCCCATCATATGCTAGACCCTACTTTGAAGCAACCATATAGTTTGTAGAATGTTCATTGATGAAGTTTACATGAAAATAGGGATTCATAGTCCATTGAAAAGGACCAAAGTTGCAAGAAATGTTTTGTTAGTGGCATGAAATAATCCAAGAGACTAATACTCATCTAGGAGGGGTACATATTAATCTAATTTAGGATCTATCAAAAATGATAACTAGTAAATTTAGTAGTGCAAGAGTCAAAAAGTGGAAAGATTCAATCAATGTGCCAAAAGTAATTTATAAAAACTTATAAATTTTGAGAACCATGTAAAGTTTCCATCTGTTACTTACAAATATGAAACTCTTATATTTTTGTAAAAGCAAACTGACATTTGGATCCAATGCCATGGTAGTTGTGATAGCATCCAAGATTAGATTGCATGACCAGCACAATGGATGAGGAGGTTGTAGACACTCTATTTGCTTCTACTTGGAGACCCTATCCACAATATCCAAAGACTCCGATCGGGGCAAGTAAGGTGTCGGAACGGAGCCCTCGAGGTATACTTTCTGGCCATGTATGGAAGATGGGGCTGAGAGTGGACCAGGACCAAATCTGGTATAAAACAAGTGGCTATCTAGATGCAGACTGCAGCCCAAAATAGGGATCATGGTGAGGTACCAGCCAACACAGCCTCCTTGAGGTGTGGAAATTCATCCAATATAGATGCTGGGTGCCAAGAGGCTTCCTCTATTGGTAGACCTTACCATTTGATCAAGTATTCATGTATGGAACGGGTGCGGAGTTGCTTTTCACGTTGCCCAATGATCGCTTCCGGAATGTACTGAATAAGGCCCTCCTCATCTATGGGTGGGAGCTCCTCTACATGATCGTTGGGAGTGCCAATGAAAGGTTTCAATTGGCTCACGTGGAAGACGTCATGGATCTTAGTGGTGGAAGGGAGTTGGAGGCGGTAAGCCAAGTCCCCGACCTTCTTAATGATCTTGTAGGGCCCATAGTAACGGTGTGCCAACTTGTTGCAAGAGCCGTCCTTTAGTGTAGCATAACGGGATTTGGGGACCTTGAGGAGTACTATTTCACCCTCTTGAAAGTCAAGGGGTCTTCTTTTTGCATCAGCATGGAGCTTCATGTGCTCTTGAGCCCTTTTGAGGGTTACCTTGCATTGTTGAAGTAGAGCTTGCATGTGGTCCAGCTCTTCTTTTCCAAGGGGTTGAGCTTTTCATTGAAGATCACGGTAGGAAGGGGCACCCAATAACCATACAATGCTTCGAAGGGAGAGACTCCAATGCTTGAATGAGTGGAGTTGTTGTAAGAAAATTCAGCCAAGTGCAGCCATACATCCCAAGAATTTTTCACATCATGACAAAAATGTCGCAAATAAGTTTCAAGCCACTTATTAACTCTTTCGGTCTGCCCATCCGTTTGGGGATGATAGGCTGTAGACGGAGCCAATTTGGTCCCCATGGAGCTGAAAATGTTCTGCCAAAATTGACTCATAAATTTGGTATCCCGGTCATGTACTATGACTTGGGGCAAGCCATGCAACTTAAAAACATACTCCATAAACTGAGTGGCAACTTGGGATGCTGTGGGATTTTGTAGGGATGAAATGGGCTGCTTTAGTGAGTCGGTCAACTACCACGTAAATGCTATCCCAACCCTTCTTAGTTGTAGGTAAACCAGTGATGAAATCCATGGTAATGTGGGTCCATTTTCCTTCAGGAATAGGTAAAGGCTACAACAAACCACCGGTTTAAGAGAGCTATCTTTATTTTGTTGGCAAGGCACACATCTAGACACAAAGTCTTTTACATCCCGCCATAGGCCTTTCCAATGGAAGCTTTTTGAAACTCGATCATATGTTTTGAAGACCCCTAAGTGGCCAGCAATTGGGGAAGAATGCATCTCTTCAAGGATCCTTTGGGTGAAGGGAGAGGCATGGGGAATCACAATACGGCCATGGATCCAAATGAGGCCATTATGGAGCTGATATTGGGAATTCTCATCCAAGACACCTTGCTGTAATTTCTGGAAAAGCGGGCTGAATTCAGCATCAAGCAAGTATCCCTCTTGGAGCTCTTCAATCCAATCATGGTGGAGTTCAGTGATGGATGAGACCTTGCATGCCCACATGCGAGAGAGTGCATCGGCCACTACATTGTCCTTTCCACGGGTGTGGGTAATCTCAAAGTCATAGTTTTGTAGTGTCCCCACCCATCTACGTTGTTTGGGAGTGAGGTTGGGCTGAGTCATGAAATATTTGAGCACACGGTGGTCACTTTTTACCTTAAATCTGCTGCCATACAAGTAGTGATGATGCCACTTTTTGATAGCATGAGTGACTGCCAACATCTCCTGATCATAGACATGCAACTCTCTCTCTTTATCATCCAATTTTCGGCTCTCAAATGCTATTACCCCATGTTCCTGGAGCAAAACTGCACCAATACCCCATCCACTAGCATCACACTGGATGGTAAAATCCTTTGAAAAATCGGGGCATACGAGGATGGGGGCTGAAGTGAGCAAGTCTTTCAGCTGCTGAAAACTACGGGCAGCCAATTCATCCCATAGGAAAGCCTCTTTTTTCAGCTGGTCTATTAATGGGGCTGCAATTGTGGCATAATGGTGAATAAATCTCCTATAAAAGGAGGAGAGACCAAGAAAACCATGCAAGGAGGTAGTGGTAGTGGGGGTGGGCCACTCCCGGACACATTGCACCTTTCTAGGATCAGCTTGGATGCCTTTTTCACTAACGATGTGTCCTAAGTACTCAACCTCCATTTGCATAAAGACACACTTGCTTTCTTTGGCAAAGAGACGGTGCTCTCTCAGTACATCAAAAATCTGTCTAACATGCTTCAAGTGCTCATGCATTGACTTGCTGTAAATGAGTATATCATCAAAGAATACCAACACAAACTTGAAAAGCCATGGCTGCAATATCTTGTTCATTAAGCTATGAAATGTGGTGGGGGCATTTGTGAGCCCAAATGGCATGACAAGGAAATGATACAAGCCACGGTCAGTCCGAAAGGCTGTTTTGACTTCATCACCCGCCCGCATTCTGATTTGGTGGTAACCGGATCGCAAATCAATCTTAGTGAAGTAGCATGCACCCTTGAGTTCATCAAACAAGTCATCAATTTGAGGGATGGGGTATCTATTTTTGACGGTGATCTTATTGAGATCACGATAGTCAATGCACAACTGGAAAGATCCGTCCTTTTTCTTAACCAATAGGACCGGGGAGGCATAAGAGGAAGAGCTAGGCTCTATGAATCCCATCTCAGTGAGCTCCTTGACTTGCTTTGCTACTTCCTCTCTCTCACATTTAGAGAGTCTGTATGGGGGTTTATTGATGGGCTTGGCATGGGGCTCCAAGTCGATCGGGTGATCCACCAATCTTTTAGGGGGAAGGGTACTGGGAGGCTGAAATAGGTCCTCATACTCAGCCAAAAGTGCTTTTAGTGCTGCATTTTGCTTCCCCAAGGTGTGTTGGTCATCATTATCCTTATGCAAATGCAAGACAAAGATTTGGGAGCGCTTCTTGAATTCCTTTTTGAGTTATCTTGCTGTTATAAGCTGAAAATATGCATTTTCTTTGATTCCCTCCAAGTGTACAAGCTTCCCATGCATTAGAAACTCCATGTACAGCTGAGAGAAGTCCATAGAGATTTTTCCCAACTGCTGAAGCCAATCACATCCCAATACAACATTCACGGGGCCCATATTAAGGGTAATCAAGTCCACCTTTGCTTTGTAATTTTCAGCCAGCATGAGAGACACTTGTGTGCATACATGGGAGCTCACTTCCTCATTTCCATTGGCCACTTGAACCCGAAGGAGTTGCTGTAATTCAGTGGGAACACATGCCAAATGGCTAAGAGTTGATTTATTTACAAAGCTGTGTATGCTGCCACTATCTATGAGGATGTATACACTCTTGTCATCAATGTTACCATGCACCCGTAAGGTGTTCGGACTCCTAGAGCCGGTCCATGCATCCATGGAGATTGAGTAGGCTGATATAGCGGTGAATGAGGGGTGCCAAGGGTCATTCCCAAGCATGTTATCAACGGGGCAACCACCACCGGGGTCAAAAGGGAACCTGTCCGATGAGTCATAAAACTGATCGGGATCAATATCCTCCTCATATTTAGCATTTTCATCAAGTGTCATTATTTGAGAGCTGTCATGCATGTCCTCTTCCACCTTGTCACTATCTTCCAACACATACATGCTATTAAACTTGACAGTGGCGTTCTTAAAGGGGCATTTGGATGCATGATCAGTCGTGTACTTATCCCCGCATTTGAAACACAAGCCTTTGGCTTTTCTATCCTTGACAACTTCAGGAGGAATGAATTTTTAACTGTTGGGATCGAAGCCATTCCTGACCTTATTTTCAGCATACTTTGGGTCACTTTTGAAGGGTGGTGCTGTCCCAAAACTTCCATATTTCCTTTCAGCATTAAAAGTGGGGTAAGTAGGAATTTTGGGACTGCCATTCCCTGCATTATTGCTGCGATAATTAGTAGCATATGGGGGTTGCCTACTAGGGTATCTTTGCTGTCCAGCAATGGGCTGCGTGCTCTCATTGCGGCGGTACTTTCAACCATAGCGTTCGGCCAATTCTATGGCTGCAAACAGAGTGGCTAGATTTTGAGCCATTACATCAGCTGAGAGATGCGCATCCAGCCCATAAATGTATTTGTGTGATTTGGCCTCATCACTAACTGCCTCAACATACATGGATAAGTACATAAACTAGTTGGTGTACTCCCTCACGGTGAGATTTCGCTGATTGATGTTTATAGTATCATCTTGGATTCCTAGGTTTCAAGTGTGGATCATTAGCTTAGTGAGGCCGTGGATTTCTATTCCTAGGTTGTGCTCTCTGTTTAGGTACCCATTTGAATTGGGGTTCATGGGTGTCAGCGTTAGTTCCAGTCGATTGCTGGCATCAAGGCTTGGTAGATTGTGATAAGTCACAACCTCCCTTCTTAGTCTTGATGGTGGGTTCCTCTACCAGTGGCTTCATGGTCTTGGAAAGAGTCACACCACCCTTGCTGAAAGTTGTAACAATGCAAATGTTGCCCATGTCTAGGTGGATACGCTGTGACTGATAGTCAACATTGCAACAAGCTTTCTTCTTGAAAGTTTGTCCTAACAACAATTTGGTGCCTACATTCTTAGTGTTGGGCAACACATAAAAGATTATCGGTGCACTTTTAGACTCGATAGAAACTGCAACCTTGCACTTTCCTAACAACATGTAGGGTTGGCCTCCAAAAGGGGTGAGATTAGCATTAGTGGGTTGCAACTGTGGTTTACCAATTTGGGTCCAATGGTCATGAGTCAATTTATTAAAATCAGCTCCCTCATGGATTAATGCATTGATGGTGCATGCGTGTTTAGCAGTGAGACCGGTATGCATAGATAAGCTGGTGGTACTGCTTCCTCATCCTCACCGTCCACCTCAGTGATAGTGACAACTCATACGTGGATAGGGGTTGTTAGCATTGGGGACTCATGCAATGGGTGCATGGGAGGAAAATACTTCTTTATGCGGCTGCCATTAAAGAAGTCTATGCCCTCACCCTCTAGTTTTCTAGTTCGACATTGCTAGTTTGACTGATGGTTTGAACCTTAAAAGGTCCTGGCCCCCAAAACTTCAGCTTTTTCTTACGTCTTTTGACTAAGTATAGCAATAATAAGTCACCCTATTTGAAACTGCACTACTTGACATGCTTGTCAAACCAGCTTTTACATCTTTCCTTCTCACATATGAGCGCATGGGTGGCTAGAAGCCGGGTTTCCATTAAGCAATTGAGTTCAATCAAGAGTTCTCCATGCCCCCTTCCCATTCCATCTTTCTTGAAGGGCAATCTTGAGGCTTGGTACGAAGAATTCCAAGGGAATGGTTGCCTCTATACCATATGCCAATCTAAAGGGGGTCTATCCTACAGCCATCTTGTAAGCCATGTGGTAGGCCCACAAGGCCGCTATCGATTTGTTATCCCAATCACTATGTGAAACAGAGACGACCTTGCTCAGGACAATTATTAGGATTTTATTTGTTGATTCATCTTGACCGTTTGCCTGGGGGTGATAAGGTGAGGATTTTCAATGGATGATTAGGAAGGAGAATAGGAGGTGAGCTATTACTTTGTTGATGAAATGTGTGCCATGGTCACTAACTAGTTCGATGGGGCAGCTAAATCGTGAGATCACTTGCTCCCATAGGAACTTAGAAGTGGTCCTAGTGTCATTCTTTCTCGTAGCTTGTGTTTCTATCCATTTGGTTAGATAGCCAGTGGCCACAATGATGTATTTAGCTTGTGATTATTGTGTCGTGAGACTAATGGGTCCAATGAGGTCAATCCCCCATTTCTCAAAAGGTTGTCGTGCGATAATTGGGGTTAGCTCCATGAGATATTTATGGATAGGGACTTTAGTTCATTGGCACTTATCACAATGCTTCACGAATCATGTCACATCTGAGAAGAGGGTAGGCCGTGTGCCTCTGTTAGTACATCATGCATCTCATGCTCACACATGCATTTGCGCAGTAAGCCGTCTTGTCCCAGTCTGTAAAGTTGGCCAGCTATATCAACTAATAGGGTTCGATTTTCAGGATAAGCGACCTAAGTCGTGCCTTTTTTATCTGTCGTTCCGATAGTCTGTGTTCAAGCACTTGAACTATGTCATCTACCCAATATGGCATCATCTTAACTCTAAACAAATATTTTTCACTGAATAAGCAAAATAGATGCACGTCTAGAAGTTGGTTGACAATGCCTTGTCCAACCGCTTCTCTCGTGGGGATACGAGATAGATGGTCAGCCATGTAATGTTGTTTTCCCTTACTCACTGTC
The DNA here is from genome assembly GCF_053477565.2 of Lygodium microphyllum. Lineage (NCBI taxonomy): Eukaryota > Viridiplantae > Streptophyta > Polypodiopsida > Schizaeales > Lygodiaceae > Lygodium > Lygodium microphyllum. The sequence continues at coordinate 47,794,909 of NC_141143.1, forward strand.
ACGGAGAAATCAAACTCCAAAAGCAAAAGAAGCCATCTAGTAATGTGTCCTATAGTGCATGGTTTGTTAACTAGGTATAACAAGGCTTGATGGTCAACAAAGAAAAGTAAAAGGCATAGCTAGAAGATAATGCCAAAATGTCTTTACACCAAACACCATGGCCATGCCCTCTCTCTTCATTGTTGAGTAATTCATTTTGGTCTTAGTGAGTTGTGTGCTATCAAAGCTCACCGAGTAGTCTAGATTGTGTTCACCAGGTTGGCACAACACAGCTCCTATGGCAAATTTCAAAGTGTCGATGTGCACGTGAAACATGTGTGTCTAATTTGGCGCTCGTAGTATTGGTACTGCGGTTAGAGCCTTTTTTAGTTCCTCATACACGCATTGGAATTCCTCAATTCATTTGAATATAATCAATAGCTTGTATAGAGGTCTAGCAATCAATGCATAGTTTAACACAAACTACCGATAGTACCCTATATGTCCTAAAAAGCACTGAACACCCTTGTAACGAGTTGGGGATGGAATATCGACAGTGACCTTGATCTTCGAGAAATCTGTGGCAATGTCATTCTTTGACACCATGTGTCCTAGGATACATCCATGCTTCACCCAAAACTGGCACTTCAAGGGGTTCAATGAGAGGCAGTATAGCCGACATCGTTCAAAGAAGCCTGTCTAAGTGTTCTCGCCAAGTAGAGTGAACACACAAGTCATCCACAAAGACCTCTAACTCCTTCCTCAACATGTCCTTGAATATTATACACTTTAGTTGTTGGAAAGTGGCTAGCGTGTTAGTCAATCCAAAAGGCATGACTATGTAGGCAAAGACTCCCCATTCAGTGGTGAATGCAGTCTTATGCCTATCATTAGGATGCACTTGCACCTAATTGTATCCAGAGAAACTATCCAGAAAGTTATAGGCCTCTTTGCTAGCTACTCTCTCGAGCATGTGCTCAGTGTACGGCAATGGGTAGTTACCTCCCTTCGTAGCTGTGTTTACCTTCTTGTAATTGACACACACTCTGATATTCCCATTCTTCTTTAGGACGATGACTATGGGCGATGCCTAGTCTATGTGTTCAATTCTGTAGATGAATCTTGCTCTCATCAGTTTGTCAATTTCTTCCTTAACAGTGTGAGCGTCCTTTAGATTCATGGGATACGGTTGTTGTTTGGTGGGCGTTGCGTCAGGTGTAATGGGTATGTTGTGAGTCACTACACTTGGGTCTACCCCTTTGAGTTCCTCTAGGGACCAAGCAAAGATGTCTATATACTCCTGCAAGAGAGTAATGAGACTTGCTTCATCTTGCTCAGCCAAGTCATCCGCTATAAAGACAGGTCATGGGATCTCCCTCCCTTAGCTAAATTGACCTCTTTGACCTTGGTGGGTCCCTCGATTGGTTCTCTTGCTTGCCCCTATTGTTTGGCTCCTAGCAAGATCACCACTCTATCTCCCCTTTTGAACTTTGTGAATCATTTTGGTAGGTCTTGTAGTTTTAATTGTTCGTCTGTCCGCATTTTTTTGCTCCGTGCATGTCGTTCCTTCTTTAACCGTTGGCGTCGTAGGTGGATGGGTAGGTCCCTCTTAGTCTGTCTAGTCTTGGGAGGCCGATGTATTTATGGGTCACTATCTAAGATGACTTGCGATTCAAAATTGAACTCTCCATCTTCACTAGAAGAGGGGCTCTCTTGGTGGTCGAAGCTTAGAAGATGAGTTAGTTTGTAGTAGTCATGCGTCACTTTGTTGGGCTAGGCATGCCTGCTCATAGTTGATTGCATCGGTGTGCTCTAGCCAAGTTCAATCGCAGTCTGTGCATCTGACTCCTTTCTCTATTGTAAGTGCCATCTGCTTGTGTGGTCTGGGGTCTACTCATATTTGTTCGATTATACGCCCCCTAGTGTCGTACTCTAGAATATAAATTTCCCTTTCGCTCTTGTCATTGAAGGAACAACAGTCCTCATATTCGTCGTTAGAGCTATCTTTGTCTGGTTGCTCCTTGTTCTCTTGATTTTGACAATTCTCTTCTTGTTGGTCGAGAAGTAGAGCCCAATTGTATCTCAAGTTTAAATCGTGTATCTTGGATCATCGCCATTCTGGCTCATCCAAGAGGTCTTGGAGTGGTTTAAGATTCGTTGATGGATTGCCCACCGACTTTTCAGTTGAGTACTCTAGGATCTCTAGGAGCTCTTGTCTTTGGGACTCAGAATGCAACATGATTGGGTCTTCCACGTAGACTCCCGATCATCATGTAGACCGACACTGAAGGTATGTCCTTGAGCTTGCCAATTGCCTTGACGGCTTGTTTGTACTCCTCAGTATCTGAGAATGGTAGGTTGATGGTAACAAGAATATGCATCGAGTCTTGATCGTCCTCAGGGCATGGGATATACTTGGTAAGTATCCCATGGGATCCCCTAGTCTCTCTGTCGCCCTTCAGCATGGTGGAGATGGCATCTAGGCTGACTGGTGTAGTCTTCCAAGTGTCCATCCCTAGTCTTACAGCTTCTGTTTGATTACCCAAGAAGATAAGACTGTTTTCCTAGTCTTCTACGACTCTCATGTTGCGCATCCAGGGTCAACCTAGCAGGATGTCATAGTCCACTCCCTTCATGACTATGAAGTCAATAGAGAATTGGATTCCTGCGATCTTTACTGGCCAAATTTTCAACACTTCAAATGGTTTCACCTTCATTCCATTTTCTTGTGGGACGTTGAACCTATCAGCCTCGACCGGTGGGTTACCCCATGTTTGGAGCGCTGCATGGTTTAGCACACTCACTCTTGCCCCTGTGTCCACAATCCCCTTTTGGGTGACGGCCCCAAACACTAAGACTAGTAGGATTGCATGCATTTTCGTGCTCTCCAAAAAGGCATTGACGTGCAAGGATTTAGGCATGGAGTGCAACATCAGACTCGGTATTTGGGTTTCTATATCGTGCTTAGGTAAGTCTATGGTAATTGGCTCATTTGGTTCTTCAAGGCATAGCCTTAGCTCCAGCCATAGTGTTGGGTGATGCCTAAGCAGGTTGCCTAAGCTTAGAATTACTAGGGAGGTCACTAGTATATTTAGGAGGTTGTTAGTCACTTGCCTCTCTCCTAGGTCTGTGGTTCTTGGCCAATGGCCTTGATTGTATTGTTGGCCTATAGAATCTAGGCTTTGTCTAGGCGACCTAGCTTGTGGTGCTATCACCTCCCTTGATCCTGGTCGTGGGAGACAGATTGGCGTGCTTATGCTTGAGAGATCATCGATCTTGTATTCTAGTATGGGCTCAATGTCCTTCAGGTGCTCCTGGGCCTTCTTCACCCATTCTTTCACCTTCTTGATGGCTTCGAGTTGGTACTTTAGGTTGGGGTACTCCTCGACCTTAGCACTTCTCTTTTTAGCCGTCGAAGGAGCCGATGTTTCTTCTTCTGTGTCAATGAATTTCCCTCAAACCAGCGATGTTGTGACACTTTCGATTTTGAGGGTGATCTTAGCATCTGGTCTCTTCTTCCTTCATCTCCGTCTCTTCTTTTCAACGGAGGCTGCATCAATGTTGCTAAGCCCTGGCAATGATATGCAGGCCTGCTTTGTTTGATGCAGGTCATGACATGTAGTGGGATAGGTGTGACCTCCCCATCGAGTGTCTCGATATCGAACAACCCCAATGGAACCGATGGCTTGTTTGCCAAACTAAAGGATGGCCTCTGCCTAGGGCAATCGACAAAGAGATGAGTGATTCCACACTCACCACATCTCAGGTCTGCCTTATCTCTATTTGCTTGCTCCCTCTTGGGGCAGCGTGAATAAATATGTCGGAGGTTCCCGCAAGTCCAATACACGACTCATGCTTGGGTTTTCCCTCATGGATCTCTACCTCTCCCTTTACCTAACGCCATAATTGGTATTAGTCAATAGTCCATGGGGATAGTGTTTCCTTCCTCATCGTATGACATGTATGGGTTTACATAAGGCTCGTCATTGCTTGGCTTGTCATCCACATAGTAGACTGGAGTATCACTAGGTGGATGGGACACGTAGGGTCCATGCGGTCTAGGGATACCTGTAGGATTTATTTCCATCCTAGGGATGGTTGATTTAGCGTCATTAGGTGGCAAGAGAGCCATGGGGATCCCCTTCCAAATAAGTTTGGTGGCATGTTCACAAGGTAGGGTTGACTGTAAGGCTACGGGTATGGGAGCCTCAAAGGTAATTGACAATGCATGGTGTCATCGCCGAACCTACCACAATTAGCACATGGTTGTGACCTAGGGTCATGTCACTGAGGTGGCAAGTGGTTTCCACCACAATGCACACATTGGGCATGTGGGCGCATTGGCCACCTCATCATCTCCTACAGTTTGGCTATGTCTATCCTAATCTTCGCTAGCTCTTGTCCCAAATCAGTTCCCTTCCCTTTGTCCTACATGCTTGGGTCGGCTCTCTCACTTGGTGTTGAGACCCTCTCGGAACTCTTGGTGCTAGACTCTTCTCGATATGAGACTTTGGAGCCTCTTTCCTTGAGCTGGTTGTCCACTCTAATAGCTTCTTCAAAGACCCTTGCCAGTACATTTTCCTATAAGCTCAAGTTGCCGACCAAGGATTTGTAGAGCTCTTCACTTCTTATTGTTGAGATATCAAGCTCCACTCGTGATATGCCAGGGTGACTATTGTGCATTTATGTCACTAACTTGTCAGTTGTGCAGATGCGGTTGGTACACCGCCCATGAATAATAGCTAGATGACAGCTATCCTTATCTACTCTAGTTCGTGGCTCACTTAGTATGCCACCTTAGTTAGTTGAGTTTGGTTTGAGACCCATATATAGGGTTCTTCTATTTCTATGTACTTGAGTTCTTTTGGCTTACACAACTAAGAAGAGGACAACTGTTTTCAGCCTCCACCTTTGTGTGTATTCCCCCATTGTGCAAGCAAGAAAGCTACAAGTGAGACTCCTTCCTTCTCTCCCACAATCTTGACATGGTATCAGAGCCTTGTTTGTGGTAAGGAGCTCGAGAAAGCAAACCAAGTTCGCGGTGTTCGGGTAAGAGGACTAGTGTTGCTTTCATTTTTCTATTTTGGGAGCAAGTCTCTGCAGGTAGCACAGCCGGAAAGTGCAAGAGTGCATTGTCTCAGGTTGAGACACCCTTCATGGTGAACCAAGAGGGCAGTATATGCTGCGGGGGTAGGCTTTAGTCCTTGGTAACCTTGTTTTTTTTATTTGAGGCCATTTCGGGGCCTGTTTTGGAGGCAGAAGTTTTCTGCACACACTCAGGAAAAGGCCTAGTTTTATGTTGCGCGACCACTGTTCTACAGGTCGGTGAAAAGTTACTGTAGAAATTGCATCGTATGCCTGTGGGCAGAGACATTGGGAGTTACAGAATCATCCTTGTTGCCTGTTGATGCAAAATCGTCACTAGGAAGTGACTGTGTGGTCAAATACCACTTTCGTCAGTTTTGCAGATTTGCCCTTATGAGGCTGAAGCTGTGTTCTTTGTAGTGACAGAATTTTTCGCAGTGTTCTGTAATGGCGTTTGATTCTCTTTGATAGATTGTCACTGAAAAGCTTGACAAGAACAACTTCCAAGCATGGAAGTTTAGAATGACGAATTTCCTTATGGGAAAAGGATATTGGGAATTTGTTGCAGGAAATGAAGAAGAACCAGTTCTTCCTGATGTTCCCAATCAATAGCAAATGCAGGCATTTAAAGCATGGCATGAGAGAGCCAAAAAAGTTATGTACTGGTTGTCTATCAGTATTTCAGACTCTATGATTGTGCATATTCAGGATGCAAGTACGCCAAAGGAGGCATGGGATACTCTGTCAAAAATGTATAGCACAAATATGCAAGCCAGGAAAATGCAGCTCAAGCAAGAGTTGCACAATGTGCAAAGAGAAAGTATGAGCATCAATGACTACCACATGAAGGTGAAGAAGATCGCAGATGCACTTGCTTCCATTAGGTCGCCAGTGGAAGATGATGATTTAGTTTCCGTGACCTTGAATGGTCTAGGAAAGGATTATGCACAGTTCCGAACATCCATTTTCGTCCGTGAAAGATTTCCTGATTTTGAGGAGTTGATTGCTCTTCTAATTTTTTAGGAGCAAAGAAATGGTGGTGCATCTTCTTCAGGAGGAACTTCAAAAGAAGCTGTCTTCTACTCAAATGCTGGAAGATGTAGAGGCAGAGGTAGAGGAGGCCAATCTGGAGGCCGTGGTAGAAATCAGAATATGCAGCAAACTCAAGAAAACCAGTCCTATGGAGGAGGACGTGGTAACTCTAGAGGCAGGGGGAGCCAAAGGGGTTGTGGTGGATGGCAAAGAGGCCAAAATGCAAACAGCAATGTTGAATGTTACTACTGTGGTAAAATGGGTCATATGGCTAAAGACTGCTATAAAAAGCAGAATGATATCATGAATGGAAAATTGCAACAAGGGAATTATGCATCTTCTAGTAGACAGGGTGATGACAGAAATGAGCATTTGTTTATGGTGCAGCACATGACCAATTCTGTGGACAAGTGCAGAAGAAAGCAACGATGTGTGGTATGTTGACTCAGGTGCATCAAACCACATGACAGGTCATGCAGAATGGATGCAGGATGCAAGAAAAATGAAAAAACTAGGATTTGTGGAGACTGGTGATGATATTGCACGTCCTATTGTGCAGATTGGAAAATTTCATTTGTCTATCTAGGATGGGAAAAAGAAATACCTATCGGATGTATTTCATGTTCCGAATATCACCAAGAATCTGGTTTCTATTGATCAAATGGTTGAGCAGGGCTTGCAGGTCAGATTTAATCCTCATGGATGCTTTGTTGAGGATATGAAAAATAAAGGTCTCTTGATAGCAAAAGGAAAGAAGAAGGACAGAATGTTTACGTTGGATGCAGATATGCCTGAATTGAGTGCAGCAATGTTTGCACATGGGACCGGTGTAGTTGCAGATATTGATATCTAGCATAAACACATTGGTCATGTTAATGTACAATGACTTAAATCAATGCAGGCCCAAAATATTATTGCAGGATTGCCTAAATTCAAGGTTGCAGAAATGCATAAGGTATGTGAAGCCTGTCAATTTGGAAAACAGGCAAGGAAACCATTTCCTAGACATGTTCAAGAGAGTAAGAAGCTATTGGAATTAATCCACTCTGATGTGTGGACTACTAAAGCTGCATCTCTTGGAGGCTGTCATTATTTTATCACTTTTATTGATGACTATAGCAGAAAAGTTTGGGTGTATTTTATGAAAAAGAAAAGTGAAGTTTTTGGGCATTTCAAAACTCTTAAAGCTATGGTTGAAAAAGAAACAGGCCTACAAATAAAATGCCTAAGGTCAGATGGAGGGGGAGAGTACCTCTTAAATGAGTTTGCAAGGTTCCTGCAGGAGCATGGCATAAAGCAGCAATATTCATGCAGTCATACCCCACAACAAAATGGAATTGCGGAAAGGAAAAACAGGCATATTGGAGAGGTATCTCGTGCCATGCTCAACGAAAAAGACTTGCCAGATTTTTACTGGGCTGAAGCAGTTGCTACAACAGTCTACATAATGAACAGGACTCCCACTGCAGCAATACATGGGATGACTCTAGAGGAGAGGTATACTGGTAGGAAACCAGATATTTCTCATTTGAAGATTTTCAGTTGCATTGCCTATGTTCATGTGCCAGATGAGTTGAGATCCAAGTTGGATCCAAAAGCTAAGAAGTGCATCTTTATTGGTTACTCTCTATAGAGCAGAAAGGGTATAGATGCTATAACTCTTCTACTCGTAAGTTTACAGTAAGAAGAGATGTTGTTTTTTATGAGATGAGTAGCTAGTATAAACCAGTAAATGTGATTGATGATGTAGATGCACAAAATGGTAATGCTACACAGAATTCACAGCAACAGTCACAAAATATTAGTGGACCTGGAGTGTCCTCTAGCAGTGGTTCACATTCTTTGCCATGGACGGGAAGATTGAGATCAAGAGAATCTTCTCAAAGCAATAGTGGTATGCAGGTATCACGAAAAGGAAAAGAGAAGATATATCAGCCTATGTTTGATGTGAATGCAGGTCACTCTTATGTGGATGGTGAATCCAGTGGCTCAAAACAGAGCATTGATGATGAGTTGGGTATTCCTTCTATTGTTATACCTGGAGTAAGGAAGACCAGGGATGTTTTGAGAGCACCTGGGAGTGAACCTACTTTGCACAGGTCTACCAGAGCTAGGTATCCTGTGGATAGGCTGAAATATGATGGATTTACAGCCATTCACTATGCCTATATGGTCAAAGTGATACAGGAACCAGGACCCACTTCTTTTGAGCAAGCCATGGGAAAAGAAAAATGGGAGAAATCCATGGAAGAAGAAATGGATGCCCTGGAAGCAAATGCTACATGGGAATTGGTACCTTTGCCTAAAGGTAAGAATGGAATTGGCTGTAAGTGGGTTTATAAGGTGAAGCACAATGTAGATGGTTCTGTGAACAGATACAAGGCAAGATTAGTAGTGAAGGGGTATGCAAAAACATATGGCATTGATTATGAAGAAACATTCAGTCCGGTTGCAAGGATGGCAACCGTAAGAGCAGTCATTGCTATGGCTGCATCAAAGGAATGGTCTTTACATCAGATGGATGTAAAGAATGCCTTCTTGCATGGTGATTTGCAAGAAGAGGTATATATGGAGCAACCACCAGGTTATGTGCATGTTGTTCATCCTGAGTTTGTTTGCAGGTTGAAGAAAGCATTGTATGGCTTGAAGCAAGCACCTAGAGCATGGTCTGACAAGATAGAATAGTATCTTGTCACTATTGGCTTTCAGATTTCCAAGGTAGATTTCTCACTTTATGTGAGAAAAACAAAGAAAGGTATTATGCTACTTGTCATTTATGTTGATGATTTGATTATGACAGGTGACAGTGATGAAGATATCCTTCATGTGAAAATGCTATTGAAGCAAAAGTTTGAGATGAAGGATTTGGGAGAGCTGCGTTATTTCTTGGGCATTGAGGTGATTAGATCACCAAGTGGGATACGGCTCTTGTAGAGGCAGTATGGATTGGACATGCTGTCCAAATATGGGATGACAGGTTGTAAGCCTATTTTAGTTCCTTTGGAGCAGAAGCTGAGCGCAGATGTAGGTGAGCTTCTAGAAGACCCTACTATGTACAGACGCATAGTAGGAAGTTTGCTTTATATGACTATTACCAGGCCAGATTTGAGCTATGTTGTTGGATTGGTAAGTCAGTTTATGCAGGCTCCAAGGAAACCGCATTTGGATGCGGCTAGACGCATACTCAGGTATGTGAAGTCCACATTGCAGTATGGACTATTTTATGAGACTGGGGTTCAGATACAGTTGCATGGATACACTGATGCTGATTGGGCTAGTAGTATTTTTTATAGACGATCTAAGTGGATATGTGTTCTCTTTTGGGAGTGCTACAGTCACTTGGAGCAGCAAGAAATAGCATACAGTTGCCTTGTCAAGCACAGATGCTGAGTACAGGGGCGCAGCAATGGCTGCATGTGAGATAGCTTGGTTGCATAAGCTACTTTATGATATTCATTAGCCTACAGATGGGCCAGTTGTCATTTATTGTGACAATATGAGTAGTATACACTTGGCAAATAACCCAGTCTATCATGCTAGAACAAAGCACATTGAGGTGCATTATCACTGTGTGCGGGAGAGGGTTTTACTAGGTCTTATTGATCTAGTTTATGTCAGCACAGAGGATCAGGTAGCTGACCAATTTATGAAGGCATTGGGTGCAGAGAAGCTGTGCAAGTTTAGAGACCTACTTGGTGTGCAGGAATTGGGATTGAGCTCGAGGGGGAGTGTTGAGATATCGAGCTCCACTCGTGATATGCCAGGGCCGTTGTGCATTTATGTCACTGACTTGTCAGTTGCAGATGCGGTTGGTACACTGCCCATGAATAATAGCTAGATGACAGCTATCCTTATCTACTCTAGTTCGTGGCTCAGTTAGTATGCCACCTTAGTTAATTGAGTTTGGTTTAAGACCCATATATAGGGTTCTTCTATTTCTATGTACTTGAGTTCTTTTTGTCTTACACAACTAAGAAGAGGAAAACTGTTTTCAGCCTCCACCTTTGTGTGTATTCCCCCATTGTGCAAGCAAGAAAGCTACAAGTGAGACTCCTTCCTTCTCTCCCACAATCTTGACACTTATTCCACTGATCAACACCGTGGTTACTGCTCTTTCAATTGGTCTCTCACCCATTGGGATTCTTTTGAAGAGGCTCCTCACATGGGTCACATAATCTCGGATGTCCTCCTTTTCTCTCTGCTTGACATTCATGAGTCACACTAGTACGTTGTCAAAGTACCCAGGTTAGGAAAATCTCTTAATAAAGAGATTTTTCAAGCCATTAAAATCGGCATGCTCCGCAGCATCTAGACTTGTGTACCAAGTCCAACCCTTATTGCCTAAGCAAAGCCCAAAGGCTTGGAATGTTGAGTAGGATCAGTGAGGCCATTGGCCTCATAGACCTGCTCAAACTACTCGACAAAGTTGTATGGGCCATTGGTTGCTTGGTATTTTTCCAGCTACTTTGCTACCACGGGGATTTTTGATTGGCTCCTAGAGACTTGGTTCAGATTTTTGGCCATGTTCTCTGCTTGGTCCTACTTCTGGGGATTCGGTCTCCCTTCTATGTCCTTGGATCTTCTCTTATTGGTGGGTTCCTTCAAGTTCTTAAGTCTGAGTGTGTTCCTTGTTAATTACAACCAGTCCTAAACTTATCCTCACTCTATGGGTGTGTGCGTGTGCGTGCTCTTTTCTGTGCATTGTGCAAAATTAGACTTTTAGCTTTTCTCAATTGTGTTTTGAGGGCTGAAATCCAGAGTGAGTGAGAAGACAAGTGCCTAGATGACTCTACCACACTCATCATGGGTTTAGCTTGATAGGCTTGTATGCCCAATTTTTGGCCATTTTTGGCTGTTCCTACTAGTTTATAGGGTTCTTTGCTATTCCCTCTACTCAGTCGCGATTCCTTTAGTGTTCTAAGACTCCATTTGATGTTGTTGTTGGATTGGATTGCTAGATGGTTGATTAGCATCGCCTCTTTGTCAGAGTCTTGTTGATCCCTTTATTCCTTGCACTAGAAAGACTCCTTGAGCATCTATACAGTCTTTGGATGTTCAGACGACTGGTGTCTAAGTCTATCTTTACAATTTGCATGGGTCAGAGCTCAGTGCTCTTAAACTAAATCATGGTGTGCCTTGCATTCTTTTACAAAAGTTTTGGCTTGCACTTTTTCTTGTGCATCTCCTTGATTTAGGGATTTTTCACACTTCTTGTGTTTATTGATTTTTCTTGGCGTGCCTTCATCCTCCATTGTGCTTTTGCGTTGGACTTGTCTTTTGCTTTACATTTTTTGGATTTTCCACCTTGTTTGTTTGAGGGTTAACACAGGGATTATGCTTCCTTCATTAATGATCATACTCGTGAAGTAGGGGTTTACTTTATGCATGAGAGAAATGAGGTGTTCACTCACTTTAAAAGCTTTAAGGCTTTGGTTGAGAAGGAGACAGGGTTGCATATAAAAATGCCTAAGATTGGATGGATAGTGAGAATATCTCTCTAATGATTTTTTTGATTATTTGTAAAAAAATGGTATACAGAGGTAGTATACATATAGATAAATCTACAACAAAATGGATGTTACAAAACATGTCACGGATATGGACCATGCAACCAAAAGAAAGCAGAGGAAGCCCAAGTCAAAAAGTGAATGAAGAAGCTCATTCTGCCCAGACAGGAAAAGTAGGAAGAAGGAAAGCTAAGAAAAAATGCTAGAGAATACCAGAAATTCTAGCAAGGTCCTCTCAAGAATGAAGGAGGTCCTCTCAAGGATGAAGGAAATCCCTCAAGGATCGAGAAGGTTCTCTCAACAAGGATGAAGGAGAGCCTCTGAGGGCTCTCGCAAGGAAAGTGTGAGGTGCAATGTAATTCATTTTATAAAGAGCACCAAGCTCCCAAGGTGCTCTCAAGGATGAAGGAAAGTAGTGAATATTCTAACAAGGTCCTACAAAAACTCTAGCAAGAAAAGCATAGCGAGGGCACAATTTAATTCATTGTATAAGAGCGCTAGGCTCCCTCTTGTGCAAGTTGTAAAGTCTAAATTGATGTAGGTGAAAGGGATAATGAAATTAGAAGGGAATAGAGAAAGAGGACCTTGGCAAGATGTCCAATCATGTAAAAAAAGGGGATGGGTGTCCAAGGAATTTAGGGTTTTGTAAATAAACTCAAAAAATGAATGAGGAGCTCATTTTTTGGTGAGTGGCAAAAGTGGTCTCTTCTTCTTCTCTTCTTCTCCTTTTTACTTGCTTGTGTGTGCTTGAGAGAGGGAGTGTGAGGGAGTGAGGGTGAGGGATCAAGGAGAAGAAGCTCTCCATCATCTTCTCTCTTCTTCTCTTCTCTTCTCTACTATTGTCTCGCGGCAACTATGAAGGAGGATGGAGCTTGAAGGAGGAGGCTTGAGCTTGCACCTTGAATCATGGAGATACCGACTTGCTTTGGGGAGGAGGCTACTCATTTGGGCATGAAGGTAAGCTCACTACACTGCCGTAGGATCAAAGGCGCATCAATTAGGTGAGAGATAGCCATTTTTGTTCGCTTGAAATGCTTGAAGGAGTAAGTGGTATGTGGGTCTTGGCGATTGAGCATGAGCTCCCTCTACATTTTAGTTCCATTGTCGAAACCAATGGATTCAAGCTTGAGCACTTGCATGCCTCAAATCAAGCGTCAAAGTAGGGTTGGATCCCTGAACTGGTGCTTGACATATATAGAAGATTTTGACTTTTTAATCTTCAAATCAATTAATTATTTTGGGTTTTTGATGAGTGGAAAAGTAGGAGAAATCATTTTAGTATTTGTGTTTTGATTTTTATTGCATTTAGAGTAGGATAGGATCAAGAAACCGAAGTGAAAAGCTTTAGGGTTTTTGCTATAAAATAGGACTAAATAGGGTACAAACAAGGAAAATTTGGGAAAAAAGAGCCCTTAGATATGTGAATGTCACAAGGGGAGTGATCGGGGAGGTCAAGGTTGACAAGGGTTTAAGACCCCAATGAGTGAGGGGAAAGCTCATTTGCACCTTTAGGAGAGAGAGAGAGAGAGAGAGAGAGAGAGAGAGAGAGAGAGAGAGAGAGAGAGAGAGGCTTTGCACTTGGGATGAATCGATAAGCTTCTATAAGAGTTTTTCGTGCATGTCGAGTACATAGAACCCTCCCTTTGTATCCATTCTTGCTTTCTGGAACTCCTTGCATGTTGGCATGACCAAAATTATTGCTTTGAATTAAATTTTTATTGCCACTATTTGCGTGTTGAGCACAATCGGACACGGTCCACAGGGGTTCGATTCTATCAAATTGGACAATCTGACTAACTTGACTTGTTTGATATCGGACTCTACTTGTTTGATCCCAAAAATCAAACCGTCCCTATCCAATCAAACATTCAACTTGTCCCACTTGGACAATTGAACTCATTAAAATCAAACACTTTTAGAATCCGATTCGGACACTCGACGATTGACCACTCAAACAAACAAAAATTGGACCAATCAAAATCAGATGCTTTGCAATTAGACACACCAAAATCGAACGGTTGACAATCAAACATCCAATTATGGGAATCACACTCTATAAAATCGAACTCTATAGAATCAGACCAAAAACCTAACAAGAGAATTTGACAAATCTAGCTCATCCTGAGCGAGGCAAAACACCCCCCACAATCGAGAAAGGCTACGAAATCCTTACAGCAAATGCAATTGACCTTAGAAATCGCAACGGGCAACTAGACATGACTACTGATAGTCACATCATCTTTTAGTCCCTTTTAGAGCTGTAAACTAACTTGCAAATGTCCATTTGACCATGATCGAGCTAAGTAGAGTAGCACAACCCCTAGAGACCAGAGAAAGTGGCCAATGACTGAGTATAAAGCCCTATTCCGTCTTGAACTTAGACCAAAGTGCATAAGTTGTATTCATTATCTTGTGTTCACACCCACATTATTTTCCACACTTGAAGTGCACTTGTAAAAACTGAAAGCCTGATTTTGCACAATGCATAGAAAAGAGCACCACACACACATTGAGTGAATGTAAATTAAGGATTGTTTGTAAATAAGAAGAAATGCACTCAGACTTAATAAATAGAACATATCCACCAATAGGAGAGGACCCTCAAACCTAGATGAGTGATCAAGAATCCTAATTGGTAGGACCAAGTCAAAGACACAACACGAAAGGCCTGAGGCAACAAGGAAGCAACACCATTAGGAGCGTGATGCTGCACAACTTGATCAACCACATCAACAATTTAGTGGAGCAGGAGATTGCAAACATGGAAAACCTAGTATAAAATGACGAGCTCAATCTAGGAGATTTCCTGGTCAAAAAGCAACGAATGGTGAACAAATACGATACACAAAACAAGTTGGATCACCATGGAAAGCCATCAGAAGACATCATAGAGGATATTGAGGAGGAAAAAAAGCGTAGCAGCATACAATCAAGAGCATCAAGCTAGAAAATTGTGCTAGGACATAGAGATGTGGGAAGTCACAATGAGTGTTAGCCCTAGCAAATAGAAAGTGGACAGGGCCAAACACAGAGAGAGAGAGAGCGCACGCTAGAGATAGACCTAACATTGAGTGAGCTTCTCACAAATTAGTTCATAGACAATATGATGATAGAACAAAGTGCAGCAGGACTAGCTACCTCATTGCTTGCAAGATTAGGAATTAACCACTAGGGCTCCAAGAGCCAATCAAAAATTCGTATAGTAGCGAAGTAGATAGATAAATAGACAGCGACCCTTGTAGCTTTATGGAGCAGTTTGAGTAGGTATGCGAGGCCAATAGCCTCATTGATCTCACTCAGTCCTTGCAGGCTTTAGGCCTATGCTTAGGCGACACATGACATGGTACACAAGCTTAAACACTACAAAACACAACAATTTCAATAATCTCAAGAGCCTCTTTATTAAGAGATTCTCAGAGGCTGGGTACTCGAGTAACCTTATTGTGCAGCTGATGAATGTCAAATAGAGGGACAAAGAAGACATCAAGGACTACATTACTCACATGTGGAGTCTCTATAAGAGAATCCCCACTAACGAGTGACCCACTGAGAGAGTGATGTCTGGAGTGTTCATCAATAGAATATGCAGTGAGGAACTCTACAAGGCCTTGGTAGGTAACTCACGCTTGCAAAGAGATTCACTAGCTAGGGTCTTTGAAGAGGCCATATAAGTGGACAACAGCTTAAGCAGGAGCTTGAATCAAAACAAAGCCAACTTCAGAACACCTTAGATAGGGCAACAACATCTAGTGAGCGATCAAGCCCAAGCAACTAAGATAAAAGGGAAGAGTGCTAACCCAATCTTGGAGCTAGCATATATGAAAATGGAGCTAGCCACACTACAAGAGATGATGAGAAGACCTACGTGGTTACACACCCAATGCAAGGAAAGGGATTGTAGACACGGGGACAGGAGTCAATGTACTTAGCCATGCAGTGCTCCAAGCTTGGTGTAACCCACCTATTGAGAATTCTAGGTTCAGTGCCACATTGGCTAATGAAAGAAAAGTGAAGCCATCCGAAGTGCTCAGAAATTGGCCATTGAAGATCACAAGAGTCCGGTTCTCTATGGACTTTATAGTCATGAAGGGAGTGGACTATGATATCCTATTAGGCTAACCTTGGATGCACAATGAGTTGGATGGTAATGAGGCTAGAGAGTTTTTCTCTCGCCTTGGCATTAAACTTGCTTTGACTTCATGATATAATCCAAAAGGCAATGGGAAGAGCAAGAGAGGCCATCCAAGCCTTGGCCAAAGCATGTGGTGGATGAGTCATGGAGTGTCCTAGATTGTTGTCTTATGCCTTATGAGCCGATTGCACTACCCATAATGTGACCAAAGGTTATATGCTAGCTGAATTGATGTATGGACAGAAACCATTCTTGTCTACAGAGACTTGCACACTCACTTGGAGTGGTTTATTGTGGCAATAGGATGAGATGAGTAGAGAGGATCTTTTGGCTCTTTGTATTTGTCAATTGGAGAGGAGATCTATGGATATTTAGAGAGCTATCTAGAAGCTCAAAGAGGCCAAAATTCTCAACAAAGACCGATTTTATAATAGATATGGATTGAGACCTAGAGAGATTGAGAAGGGAGATTGGGTGTTGGTCTATGACAACAGTCTAGACAACCACCAGCATAGTACTATCCGCAAGGTTTCGAGATGATGGTTTGGGCCTTATTTGGTGCAGCAGCATGTCCATGAGAATGCTATGTATTCCTTAATATAGCTTGATGGTACGACCTTGTGGATAGCAATTGCAATAAAGAGAATAAAAATGTTCAAGAGGAGAGATGATGCAGCCTATGCATTTGAGGAGTTGAATGATAATTTTATGATGGACTTGAGGTAGGAGATAATGTAGATGAGGATGTGGATATTGCATGTGATTTTGTAGAAGGTGAGGAGATTGCATTGACCGTCAAGCTTGGCGGTGATGAGGATGGGTAGTTGTGGCCCAAATCCGGAGGATTTCTAGGTTAGGAGGGGGGAATGTCATGACACTGCTCATCCACCACTGCAAACCTGAGGGCAGAGTTTTTCGCCAGGAATTTGAACTCATTAGTCAGCGTCATTAGGATTTTTTTTCCATTGTATGTGTCTTTTCATTTTTTGTTCAGTTTGAATTGTTAGTTTGAAATTTTGATTTCTTGGTTCCATCCTAAACTTTTTGTATTCGTTGAGTAGTACTCATGCACAAATAACTCGTGTGTATGTCTAGGTGTGTGGTAGCTCATATGGATGCTTTCTTGTGTGTCTACATTGTTTATGTATCCAGAAACTTCTAAAATGATGATAAAGGATTTTTAGTGTATGCACTTTAATGTTAAGATAAGCAGGAGCTGCCAATCCTATTGGCTCACTATATGTTCTACTTGCAATCAAAAACACATCCAAGCTGACAAGAACTATGAAACCTGAAGATAGGGACTTAAAGACTCCCAAGGAATAGTGTGATGGTGGTAATGTTGACAATCTTGAGGCTAACAAGAAAATTGCTGTAGATGCTATGAATGTTACAAATGCTACAGATGCAAAAGAAAAAACAATGATATTGCCAAGGGTGATAAGATAGAATCATAGGCAAAGTAGATGCTTCAGTTTCAAATCCTAAGGCTATAGCACCTCAAACTTTAGAAGGCCTTACAATTAATAATAGTAGCAAATAAGTGTCCTTGGGAAACAATTCTTCTACCATGACTCGGGTGGAAACCCCAACAAGAGTGCTACTACTTCCAGCATGAATAAACCTAGTAAAAATAGTAAAGAGGATTGCAAAGCTTTAGAAAAGAAAAGCTAATGTTAGCCATGAAAAAAAGCTATGTGATTTTTGGGAGAGGCTAGTATTTTTGTGCAAAGGGAGGAGAGCCTTATCAGATCATGACCATTTCACTCAATTTGTGCAGGTTTTGCTCACATCACGGCACACATGAGCTACATGCTTGTTGATGCAATTACCATGAAATAAGAGCATGTGGTCATCTTAGGACTGGTGTGATGGGGAAACCTCTATTCTTTTAGATTGCAAAAAATCTCGCCAGCAATTGTATCATAGATTTATGTAGTGCTATATGGCTATACATTCAGAAAATGATTTTGGGGCATGTAGATGTTGGGATGAGCTATGAATCGGTGTCCTAACAGAAGGGCACCGCTAGCGCATCATCACTTTGGAATTCTCTCACATAAGTTTTCTTCATCTTGTCTTTAACATGAATGTACTCTAATGCCTTGGCATTGTTGAGGGCCTCCAGCTTATTGGATTTGGAATAGAGTTTTTCCTCCACTACACATTGGTTCTGATTGTATTGTCAGCTATACTAATTCTAGGTGTCTATCATGTGTTCATTCATCACTTCAAGTTGGAGCACTATAAGCGTGTGACTGTAGTGGGCTACGATTGTTTTTCTATGCTGGGAGTATGGAGCATGGATGTAAAATCTGAGAACTAACTAATAGTTCATGTTGGTTATCTTTCTATCGTACTTAAAGAAGGAACATGTAATATTGAAGTTGTGCAGAGATGGGTGATACTAGAAGTTGTTGATGGAAATCAAATTTGGCATAAAGCACAGGATGGATGATCATGTTCCCACAAAGAGAATTGTCTAGTTTCATCATCCTCTCGCTTGTGTCATCAGAGTGAATTGATTGAAATCCAAAAGCCAAACCAACAATCAGACAAGGAGCTCGAGAGGCAACAGTCCACAATGGGAAGATATGGAGATAACATCAAGCTTGTCACTCCTTGCATGGATTTAGAGGTATTCAAAAAGATAAAAGAGGCTTCTATGATTAGGTGCATCCTTTCTCTATATCATCAACTATACCACATCAATTTGATCGTGTGGATCCAGCATGGAAGCATCACATGATGCACTTAGCAAAAGCCAAGCTCAAAGGATCATTAGCATAGCAATAATGCATTATCTCAAGTGTACCCCATGTCATGGTGAATGATAGGACATTACGAGAAACCTCTATGGTTAAATCTGATGATCATGCTCATTGAATTCACAAACTCTTCTAACCTATTGTCAACTAAATATTCTTCCTCAACTATGATATTTCTTATGCTACTGAATTCGTATATGAAGAGTTGGAGTGGCTAATACTAATCTCAGAGAGGTCTTTCAAGTCAGGACACATTGCTTTGGATTCGAGCTCGTATATTGCCATCAAGATAGTCTCTTCTATCATTAAAGAGTTTGGACTTTTTATGCATTGTTGAAAATTGCAATACACGAGACCTTTATCATCAAATCTGTTGTCTTGAATTGATCTTGATCTTGCTCCCATCTTGCATAGCATCCCTATGATGAGTGATCTTCACAAACTCCTACGTGTATTCCATGCGACATCGTCACTTGGCTCAAAAGGCACATGCCTCACTTTTTATCAAACAGGATGGCTACCTTTCTTCAGTAGATCCTAATTTAATTGAACGTGGCTCATTCAACATACTAAGATCTAACTCAATCACATTTGCATATCTGATTTTCTCTTAAGCTTCTATCGACTCGTTTAGAGTCACTTGGTAGACATCTTCTATAGTGGATCCCTCTCTTGATTCATTGCTTAACGAAGTCTCACTACCATAATGATCCTCTAATACATCTAATTATGTGGAAGATAAGGGTACTCTCTCACTTTGATGAGATTCAGGATATGCATCCACTATTATGCATTTGGCATCTCTACCAAAAATCAAACAACCAGCGAGTATATTAACTTGATAGTTGAATTGCAAGATCCATGGCCTTCCTAATAATACTTAATAGCTTGGCTGCCTTGCTACAAACCTAGTAACCCTAAAGTCCAAAATACATTCCACATTATCAACAATCACATGGACTTTGGTAATGCAACCTTTCGATTGCCTTAAAATGTTTGTTAGCCATCCAAAGAATTGTGGAGGTATCCTTTTGGATTTCCAATCCCAGCCTTTCCATCAATTTTGAACTCATAATGTTGATAGAGGATCCCATATCCACAATGGCATGATCCACTAATATACCGTCAACATATGCTACCACCCTTGGGCAATGCTTTTCAGAATGTTCAATTTAGTCACCTCCCACACTGGCTATTCCTAAGGATTCAATGATATACCCAATGTGAAGGATCTTCTCAAACTCTTTATGCACTCCTGGAGATAACTTGATTAGCTATAGGAGATTCACATTAGGCTTTACCTCACAAAGATATTTGGCTAAGTCAAATTCATGATAATTAGCAATGGCTCTCTTCTCCTGCTAGACCATTCTTTCTCTTGGTCATTGAATATGCTTCGGTACCTCTTTCTTAGCTTTTACCTTCTTCTTTGGTAGCTCCTTATTAGAGTCAACTTTGCTATCAATAGCTTTTAGTGAACAGGCTTCCACATTAGAATTAAGGACTTGCATTCTTTAACCTTCTATCCTCTTGTAATAGCTCGTAAATTGAAAGCCTTAATAGTGTTGACACGCATAACTTTGATAAGGCTGATACCATTACCACTAGGCAACTCTTCTACAATAGCCTTTCCTTGTTGCAATATTTTATTTGATCCATCATCTTGTTTGAAGGTCATTTCCTTGTGCTCGATGATTAATAAAATCTGGTTGCCTACTTCCTTTGCACTGAAGAGAGGTGATCTTACTCTAGCAAGTACTAGCTAGATACTTTCCACATATGTCGTATTTGACATTAGGGTAGTTTCCCAAAAAGTGCTGACCACAACACTACTTACAGCTAAATCTTGATGGACCACCCTCTTCAAGACATCAACTTTCTTTTAAGTTTTGCTGCATCTTTAGGAAATTAACATATACGGCTATTTGTCTATATTGTTCGATTATCATATCCTATAATACTTCATCATGTCCTTGAGTTCACCAAGAACATTTGACACACCATTGCTTGCTATTCAATTGGTCTAACCACCTCGTTAGAGATCGATCGCTAATTTGTTGGCATGACATTAGGGTTCATCATTTGGCTTCCATTATTTAGTGAAACCATTTGGCTAGCCATTGGCATAGTTATGTTAAGAGGAGCCGACAGGATGGGCACATTCTGTATTATGCTTCTTCTTCCATTAGAGTTGGTCATAGGTGTACTTATTGCATCTTGACTTCCACTGATCAATGCCGGATTATTTCTAGGACCTAGACTTGAATTTAGGTTAGCCTTATATACGTAGGCTTCTTATAAATGTAACTCTACCTCCTCTGCTCATGTAATAGCAATATTTATATCGGCAAGAGAAACACTACTCAACTACATTTGAATGTTGAAGTCTAATCCATGTAAAATGTACTACACTTGGGTAGCACGTGGAATAGAAATAGAGATTTGTAATTTGCAAAACACCTCTTTCAATTTCTAATTAGCATATACACAAGCATTCTCATGGGGCTCTTGATCTATCACATTCAAAACATGTAGCCAATACTGACCACCTCTCTCAAGGGCAAACTCTATTTGAAAGTCCAAAAAGAATAAGTCAATCATGGGTATGGTCCCAACTTCTAAGCCATGATACCACATTCTAGCTCTTCCTTTCAATATACTCATGTTGAAAAACATCATGAGGTGTCCTTCATCTTGAATTCAGTAATTGAACATTAATTTCTAGAACTCACTAATGTGAAGCTCCACATCTTCCTTTGCTAATTCATTAAATATGGGTAGAGGGGAACCAAGGACTAACAAAATTGGCATCTATGAAAGTATTGCAATGGGTTGTGCCATAACAATGATTGAATTCAGTATAGGGGTCTGTATTGGTGGAAGTATACCCGCACTCAAAGTAGGGTGACTTATCAAGGTAAAAGGCACACTAGAGCCTCCCCCTTTCCATAACATACTAGCTGGGGATAATAGGGTCAACAAGACCACTCTTTCTTAAGGATATCAAGCTACTACGCTCAGGAGAATATCTTCTAAGAATCTCTACTTTGTATCTAGCCCTTTCGTCTCTTTCTTGACATTGGATCTTAGCTAGACGGTGTCTATCAAGAAATAATGGATCTATTTTAATGCTCTTTGATATACAGTAAACAACTAGTGCCTATTGACCAAGATTCAAAAACTACCACTTAGTAGCTCTCGGTAGCAACAAACACACCACTGTTGGGACTAAGAATAGGCCCAACACTATCTCTAGGGCTCTAGTTAGGCCTCCGATGCTCAGCAAACCACCCTCAGCCTCATGACCATGAGCATCTAGAGGCTTTACAGTATAAATAAATCATGCATTTGTATTGATTTTAGTCCGAAAAATTTTCCCATCCCAACTCCAACAAAGGGAGTATCCCATATACATGTGACTAACACCTTATTGCACACACATACAAACTCAGAGGGGGGGATCACTATGTATAAATCCTATATATGACGTGTGTTTATGGCATGTTTTATATATCCCTATGTAACCTTTTTTATATCCCTATGTAACCTTTTTTGTGATTTTTTAAAAACCTTTCTATAACTCCTTACCATAATCTATAAATCATGTACTGTAAAATTATTTTTTAAAGAAAATAATTTAGCAAATTCTTATGTAATAAATATAAAACTATATTTTTATCACAAAATTGATCACAACTAGCTCTTAAGGGTTCATAAAAGAGTTTAGCTCTTTAGTGATGATGAAGCTTTGCAAAATATCTTCATGATATATGACATCCAATGGTAAAATTTAGAATTTTATGAATAAAACTAGGGTTTTGGAAAAAATTCCAAATAGAGACACTAGATGTACAATGCACACATGCTAGTAAGCTAGTTGCTCAACTCTGTTGTAGAGTGAGTCTTGTGGTCTTTAATCACAAAAATTGAAATAGAAATGCTAGGATACACATCTTGACCATCCTAATACTATCTTAGGGATCTCTTGATTGCAATATTTATCTTGTGCTATCCTATTGTGATAGCAACGGGCTATCGTTACATCTTTTGCATCTAATTCATCTTAAATTATTTTCTCCACCATTCCTACAAAGCATATCATGTGCATGTAATACATACACATAAATTTTAGAGATAACAAGAAACAAATACTCTAAATTTTCCACCTAGTTGCAATATTATCAAGCCATAAAATAAGACACAATGAATATGAGCTTGAATTGTAGTCAAAGAAAGTAGCTATATTAAATGAAAAAGTATATTGCCTTTCTATGGCACATGATTAAATTCCAAAATTATTTGCATGATGGTGTAATTGAAAGCATGATTTTTTATGTTCACACATTTGTAAAACTTACTTGGTTTTCTTTTATAAAGTAGATATAGCTATACAAAAAAGGTGAATATACAAAATTTTGATCTAGAGCACAAGTGTGTTCTACTTAGCACCCCAACATTGTCAATGATCCAAACTACATCCTCGTTCTCACACTTGTAGATACATCACCATAGTCCATTAGTCATGTTCCTAAAGCAAATATAAAAATACAGGCAATTAACATAAAGGAAAATGCCAAAAAAAGACATTGACAATACATTTTTAAAAGTCATTTTACATAGCAAGCAATATTGAAGAAGAGAAAAAATAATGTTTATTTATCTATTCTCAATGGTCCTTTACAAATTCATTGAGTATCTTCCAATCATGTTCGTTAAGTTCATATTTGTTATTGTTGCAATCATATGTGAGATTTGTAAGGGCAATGATACTCTCAATATCTACATATCAAGGTCTATCAAATCATATGTAAAACTCCCTAGTCCCTTTGATTTTTGATACCATCTAAGTTGAACCTCTACCTCGGATGGCCTATTTAAGAGGTTAAACCCTCTCTTATACTCTACACAAGCACCTCCAACTTTTCTTCTCATCTTTTGAACTCGTCCCAAGTACCATACACTTTGGCTTTTGTATGGTCTCATACTTCTTGAAGAGCTTGCCTTTGATGACCTTGTGATCCTTCCATTGGTATTCTCCTCTTGGAAGAATACAACACAATCTGAACCAATACCAAACACATTATCATTTGTTAGAGTTTGATACTTCTCCTTACTATAGTATACTCCTTATCGCACCCTTGTAAGCCTATCCTTGGACAATGTGGAATTGCCATTGAGTTGGCTTGCCAACTACTATTCTCAAGCTCCTTGGACAATGTGGAATTGCCATTGAGTTGGCTTACCAATGTAGACCTAAAAAGAAACCTACTATTCTCAAGCTCCAATACTGGGCTCACTTCATTTGTTTCATCCATCATAGAGTCTACCACATGTCTTATCTCACTTGTAGATACCTCCTCCTTTGTATCCACTCCATCATCAACAAGAACTAAAGATTTCTCATCTACATCAGAATCTTGTGGATTTGAATTGGTGTAAGCCTCAAATAAGCCTTCAGACCAAGGCTCTAGCCACCGTTTCTTATCCTCTTTACCTTTTGGCTTCATTTGCAAATCTTCACAAATATATTGAGCACTTTGTAGTCTCATTTTTAAGGCATCGATGATCTTCTCATCAATCAAAAAACATTTGTAATCACCTAAAGTTTCTTTCTTGATGGTCTCTTTGAGATTTAACTCTCTCCATACATGTTCTTGCTTCTTATGGGCCCGTCCAAATTTCACACCATCCTCGCATTCAAAATGTGAAAGCCTATTTAAGATGCTATACTGTGCAACATGTCCATCAAGTCATAAGTACACTCTTGCCCAACCATACTGCCAACTTTGCTGAAAAAGATTTCAACTGCATCAGATTCTGTGAGATATATTGGAAGCATATTTATAAGAAATACAATGAAGTGACACGAGAGCTGCACGTCTAAGAATGCCTCTTACTAAATAAAATTCTTTGATAGTGTATAGGAGGCATGTTTTATAATCCAAGATCTCTAGATTTGGAATAAGAATGTCACTTTTGCTACTAATTGGACTCTCTCCACCAAGCTCAAGTGTGGGACAGGAAAATATCAATGTACTCTCCAATAATTTCAAGATAAGCATGTGTTCCTATCATGCCCCACTCTTTTTTATGTTTTTCATTGTTTGCTAACTCTCCCAAACACCATTAGACTTGCCTATTAATCCTTTGTGCTGCAACCCAATTTTGACGATCATCTCATCTAATATCTCCTTCCTTAAGTATATGCTTATCAAAAGAAAAAGAATCATAAACAATGGTAGCATGATGCAAAGTAACCCAAACATCACGAAGAGCCAATTGATGCTTTGGCTTGCTAAGAATGTTGACTAGCTTTTTTCAATTGTGTATAAAATCTTGATCATGCATGCACGAAACCTCTCCATTTGACAAGATAGTTGAAAGAGGCCATCCATCCTATTTGATCTTGTCTCTAGTACCATGCTTATTTACATAATCAGCCAACATCAATTTTCTTCATCGACTATCTCCATCTAATGCATGTCCAATAATTGGACCTGCTATCTATTTGAGCTTCTCATTCCACAATGCCACAATTTCAATCCATTGTCTGTGAACAAAACTTGCATAAAATGGATTACAAGTGCAATGAGAAACCATGACTAAGTGTGAAATTTTTTCATGAAGTGGATTTGCAACAAATACTCTTGCATAACCACCAATGATACAAGTCTCAAATGCTTCAACAATCACATCATATCCGGCTTTTCCTTCTCCAACCTTTCTCATGGATGAAGTCCCACACTCATGGATTGAAGACTTGTATCCATCAAACCCGATAAGACTATCATCTTTAGGGTTCCACCTACAATGAAAAAAGTAAATGTTATAAAATCTAAAAGTTAATCAATAATACTTTTTACGTGCCAAAAGAGTAAATATTATACATTTACCTTATTCGCTTCTTTATGATTGTCTTGTCTTCCACTAGAATAAATGGAATACTTTCTATGATGCCATGTTTTTCTTTCTCCTTTTGTTATATTTTAGCAATGGCATCAAATATATATCCATGGGTAGCTTGTCTATGGCCTCTCTTTGTTGTTGAGAGCGAAGGGCCATTTAGGATATTACCAAGGAACTCATGCAGCCTTGGTCCACCCCCCATCTTCTTAACCTCAAACAAAGCCTTTTTATTTGCACTATATCTTTGACCTTCCTTTGATTGTACATGTTTGTAGATATATCTTGTAAAAAGTCCCACAAAGTAGGCTTTCCACCAAATTTTCCTAATCTATGTGCTTCTACTATATTGTTACGAAGTCTTTTGACATCTTTTTGATTTAGAGACTCCATGTTGGCTTAGCATAAGCTTCTCATTTTCACTAAAAGAACTACAAGCTGAGACTTACTCATCCATAACTTTAGAGTAAGTTCATTTATATGTTTCTTAGCATCAATTGTTGTATTCCTAAGCTCTTGTCTAGTGAGATAGTCTAATCTTCTACCAAATCATGTTCTCCTATTTCCTCTCTTCTCTTGTACTAGCTTCTCCATGTATACTCTCATTTGAAAGTCATTAAGCCTAGATATACATTTGCAATGGCTACAAGAGAAGTCTGTAAATGGTTTCCCATTAGTTGAAACACGTAGACACTCAATATGCGGAAAGCAACCATCTATTTGGAAGCATGTTTTTCCATCCTCTAGATTTGCCCCAGTAAAAGGCTCTGAAAACCAAAGCTTACCACCGCATTGATCATCTAATAAAGGTTTCACATTCATTTTCTTCTTGTTAACTACAATAACTGGACTCCATAAAGCCCAACATAACAAGTTTAAACTTATTAATGGATTTCCATTGTCTTCATGGTTATTAACAAGTTTATATTCACATTTATAAACTCAAAGAAAGAAGATAAATAGTACCTTCATGTTTCTCCATGTAATCATGCAACTTCTCTATCAAAGCCTCTATCTCTTTCCTATCACCTAATTTTTGCTCAATCGTTGAAGATTCTATATTCACTTTTTAAGTCCTCCAAACATAAGACATTTTTTCATGTTGTTTACCATCCAAAATGTGTGTTCTCATGAAGTTAGATAAAAAAGTATATGTGGCATTCTTCCGTCCTAGTGTGACCTTTCCATAAAATGAGTTACATTAATTACACCATATTCAAACTCGAGGTTTGGATTGTTTTAATTTTAGCCTTACTCTGCTGCATTCTTGTTTCCAAGTCTTAAGAATGCATGGACTTAGCAATTTACTTCCTAGCTTTGATGTGAGATGTCTTGGAGTGTCATTTTGTTCCTCATCAACATGTTCTAAACATTGTCACTTATTTGAAGAATGAAGTTTTTCTATGATAGTATCACTCCTCTTTATATGAGCTTGGTGATGGTCACCAAGAGTCCATCACTCCTCTTGTCATTTCTTAACTAGATAGTAATCCTCGATGAAGTCAAAAGATCCATCTATAAGCTCTTCACCCTCAATTTATTCATGGATTTGAGAAAAGGTAGGTTCAAGTCCATATTTTCTTAGCCTCACAAGAACTAGATCTTCTTGACTTTCATTGATGATCACTTGAATCTTGTGAAAAGACCCCATGAAGCCCAATTACCAAGTCTATTATTCCTTACTTAGGAACCACATTTAACATTCAAAGGATATTATAAAAAGAAGAGTTCATTAGATGACAAAATTTGATATTTCAAAGTGTCACATTTATTTGATATGTTACACTAAGAACTCTTAAGTCTATGATGTAATATAATGACATGATTAGTAATGCTTTTGTACATGCACTAGGATTGTTAATAATGTCTTGAATTAGTAATCCTCTTGTATATTGTGACATGGAATCTTGAAGTGATTTCTCTTAAAAGTTATAAACACACAACTAACTTAACCTTGAAGCACTAAAAGCACGCTTAAGTATATAGTCTAATGATACTCAACCATACAATCCATGATAATTAAAGTGAAATAAGAAATTCAAGCTATCTACAAAAATTCAAATAAAGATAGTCCCACTGAAGAAAAACTTGATTTATAAGAGATATAATACCATAATTTCAAAAGGATACATATAATATAAAGAGCACACTTTCTAACATTTGAAAATTTCCAAAAGGATCCGTATCTCTGGACAATAAAGTAAAATTAGTTACAAGTCATGCTATACATTATTGATGATGTAAAATGATATTTAGATAAAGCTTGGCTCCATTTCTTCCAAGGGAAGCATAGCCAATTCACCATTCATACCATGGAACTTACAGATATGCTCATTTATGTTGTCGAATGAAACCCTTTTTTATGGATCTACATTCATCATTTTATCTCCAAAAAAATTAGATAGATGCCTAATCATTATCAAGGATGGAGAGACAACTTTTGTTACATCAAAGTAATTAGAAGCATCCTCATAGAAATAGCAAAGCTCCCATAGTATCCAGCCAAGAGCATAACCATGAGTCTGTGGAATATAACAACCCTTGAATGTGGTATCTTTCAACTCAGGCACTAACCATTTTCTCTGTATATGGTCTGCTTTGCATTGCTCTAGTTTTTTTGCATACACTTTGTCATCATCTACACACCCTCAATGTGGCTGGAAAAGGCCTTTCTCTTCTCTGAGAAATCCAAAGATGTGCCCCAATCTATAATCCCCACATGGAAAACATCACCAACAAAATCTAATACAATCTTTCCAGGATGTAGATCTATGTGTGACCACCTTGCTTTGTGAAAATGACACATTCCCAAAATTAATGCATGTATAAGGGATATGATACATTTTCAAAATATATTTATTTGCACTATTTTATCACTTTTCAATTGAGTTTCTTCATCATGCCTTATTTTACCTATACCCTAAGCATGAAATAACCTTGTAAATTGACCACAAGATGTAGGTAGTTGAGTCATGAAACTTAAAATATTTCCACCATTAAAATATGGTATTATGGACCATAGAGGTTCTTATGCAGTAGCTGCAATCACAGTAGTAACACTAGATGTCAAATCTGCATCACTATCTCTCTTTGTTGCTCTACTTGCCTTATATAGTCTTTTCCTCTAAAACACTTTCATGCATAGATCTTTTTGTGATAAAATCTTGCTACTCCTACAACCTTTACTTTGAATACCACACCACAAGCACCCTTTTCTAGTTTTTCCCCTAGAATTATCTCATCTTCACTTAGATATGTCATAGAGTACACATGAGACATACGTGCATAGTTACTTTGAAGGGCATGTACTTCAGATATTGCCATTGAAGTGGTAAATTTTTGTTCTGTAGCAACATATGTAGACCACGTCTTTTTATCCCATGAAATTGAATTGTTTAAGCTTCTATTAGATTTTGGTTCTACAACTTGTGCTTTCGAATACAATGCATCCCATGCATTTATTTTTCCAACAACAAAATCTTGTTGGTAGTTGGGCTTACTAGTGTTCCACATTTCTAAAAGATTTCTAATCATGATGGAGATCCATCTCGTGGCAATATGTGGGAGCTTTCACTCAACCGCCAAGACCCACGGACCGCTTATTGCTTCAAGCATTCCAAGCCGAGCACTAATGGCTACCTCTCACATAGCCGATGTGCCATCCATATCTACGGGTATAGTGAGCTTACCTCCATGCCGATCGAGTTATCTCCTCTCCCACGCACTCCGGTAGCTCCACGATCCAAGTGCAAGCTTCAAGAAAGCTCCATCCTCAAGCTCCACGCTCCAAGATCCATAGCCGCGAGCAAGAGAAGAGAAGAGAAGAGAATAGAAGATGGAGAGCTTCTCCCCAGTCCCTCACCCTCACACACTCGCTCCCTCACACTCTCACACTCCCTCTCTCAAGCACAAGCTCAAGCAAGCAAGCAAGCAAGCAAGCAAGAAGAAGAAGAACAACAACAACAACAACAACAGAGCCACTTTTGGCCATACACAAGAATGAGCTTCTCATTCACTTTTCAACTTTATATTCAAAACCCTAAATCCCTTTTGGGCGGTCATCCCCTTATCTCCTTTTTTACATGGCTGGATGTGGCCTAGGCCCTTTTCCCCATTATCCTCCTATCTTCCTAGCTTCCTTCCTACCACCCATCTACCTTTACAAATTGCACGGATGAGAGCCCAGTGCTCTTTAAATTAAACCATGATGCGCTTGTGCTCTTTTACAAAAGTATTGACTTGCGCTTTTCCTTGTGCGCCTTTTTTCCTTATTTAGGACTTTTCTACGCTTCTTGTGTTTTCAGATTTTTCTTAGCGCACCTTCATCTTCTATTTCACTTTTGCCTTGGCCGTGTCTTCTACTTTAGATTTTCCAGCTTTTCCACCTTGTTCATTTGAGGGTTAACATTACCCCCCTCCTAGACGAGTGCCAGTCCCATGGCACTCATAGTCGTAGGTAGCAGGCTTTAGCATGCACTAAAGACGTGGGTGGCAAGGACACCTGTGGTTGCCGTGGAGGAGTGTTGGTGGTGGTGTGGAGGAAGGTCATTGGGGGCATATTGGTGGCCTAGGTGGCTTGTGGAAGGGTTGTTGGAGTTGGTGGTAGGGCTATTCTCTGTTGGGAATTTCACTGATGGCCAACACAAGTGTTGGTTTGTTGGGGATTCTACACATGACAATTCTTGGCGAGCTTGTAGGATGATAAAGGGTAAGAATTCAGAGTTGAGTGTCGATGAAGAGCGAACGACACTTTCGTTGGAGTCTTCAATACCTGAAATTGAAAACCTCTTATAGGTGGTCTCTCCTTAGGGGTAGTGCTAGTCTTCTTTATCGTGCACAAGACGACATAGTTCAATTAGTTTGGAAGATAGGTCGAAGTCTAAGCAAGCTGAGAGTATTGTCCTGCACTTGAGGACCCAAACTGTGTATATATTTTGGTGCATATATTATGTGAGTGCTCATGCATACTTAGATATTATGTAGTTAGAAGATCGCGAGCTGGTTTCTCGTAACAACGTGTGGGTAAAGCAAAGTTATCCATGTTGAAAAGAAGTACACGTGAAGGTGTATGAGACCTTATTTGCGTTGTGACTGCATGACATAGCATAATTGAACACAGGGGCACTGCACTTTCGAAAGCTGGTAGCCATTAGACTTGTGTGATGAGGACGGTGTATTTTTCATGGCCATTCATGCGGTGCTTACCACGATTGATTGCAATGGTAGTAAGGCAAAGTGCAAGAGGGAATTGTGCCAATGGGTCAGGGTGACAGGTCTAACCATAGGCGAGACAAGCTCCCTAGGTATGTCCTGCCCTTGATGTGCCCTAAAAAATTGTGGGTGATGCTAAAGGGCTAGGGGACTAGGGACGTAGCCAGCCGACCAAGGTCATTGTACGTACCTAATTTGAGGACCCCTAGGTATTGTGCTGTGATCGTGGGTGCTTCTTGTCTTTTCTTTTCTTTTTTCCTTTTTTGTTTTCTTTTTCTTTTCTTTTTTTGTTCTTTTTTCTTTCTTTCTTTCTTTCTTTCTTCTTCTCTTTTTTTTTTTTTGGACTTGCCTGAGTACAACCATTGCAATATGTTGAGACTATCAGCCTTTCAATGGGTTAGGAAATGTCAAGCTTCAAAGGCTCAGGAAATGGATATTACAGTGATGATTGTGTCTTAGCCTCATTGGAGAAGCAGTTGTTGAGATGGGGAGATACACTTGAGATTTTTCAACCCTCTTTGGAACGTGCGATGTTGGTACAATTGAGGTAAGAGCTGCCATGAGTGCCCAGTGTAGAGTGTAACCCAGAAAGAGAAAGTGGTTATGATCATGCCTTGGTCCATGTGATATGGGTGATCAGCCAGCGTGATTTTTGCTTTCAGTAGTGTGGCTTTGTCGCGGCTCTTCGTGGGGTTGGTGGTCTTGTGGTGTCTTGGGTATTGAACACTTTTGCACAAAGACCTGCGTCATCCTGCATCCACTTGTCACTTCATGAGAGTACATGCACGACACATGCCGCAATTATAACAAACCAATGTAACACAAGGAGACATCACTTATCTGAATTCCATGGTGTTGACTTAGATACTTATCACCTGCACACTTGATTATCTTTTTTTTGTTAAATATGTGAAATATAGTAAACGCAGATATGAAAAGTTTGTACAATTGGGGAACATGTCATCACGTAACCATTTAGAGACAAAAAGTCGTGGCCAGGTAGCATTTGATAAGCCTTTTTACAAAACGTAGGACTACTCTATTTGTACAAGGCGGGGCAAGACAGGGTGGTCGACGGGCGACTGAGACTCTACTGGTGAGGGGCTCCGGTGAGGTTAGGCAAGAAAGATGTCGGCCGGGACTTGAATGGTGTAGTCCCTGGCCGCCATTGTTTCTAGAATGCTTTTGAACAATGCATCAAATTCCTGCTTGTCTCGAGCTACCCTCTCCTCTTTCAAGCATCTAGTGCCCCAGTGTCTATTGGGGGCCCGCACAACCGGTATTGCCATGCCCTGTGTGCTCCCTTGAGCTTCTATTCCCCTGGCCTGGGGATTTTTTGGCCTATATCCGGGGTGGTGTCACTTGGGGCCTCATTTCTTTGCATACCTTTTAAGGATAGGTACGTAGCATTTTGGCGGAGGAGCTTGTGCTGCATGCTCCCTTCGAAGGCGGATAGTGTCCTTGCAAGCTAGCTGCACTAGGTGCTCCATGTCGGATACTGTAGGGGGACCTGCAAAATGTGAACCAAGGATTAAGCCTTGAGATAGGATAAAACTATTCGCATGGAAGGGATTATACAATGGGTTATCAAGCGCATATGATGAGGAGGGGAGAGGTGAGACATGCAATGTTTATTGTAGAGGGATGGCCCCCATGATGATGTTCATTTTGCCTCTATCCATTAGTAGATCTTGGCTTATGCTAAGTTGCGTGGACTGGTTGTCATGGAGTGGGGTAGGGCTCATCCTTATAAGGATAGACCGAAAAGGGGGAAAGGTGTGTAGAAACGGATGATATCCTGTCTACACCATTAGAGATGTTGGTCAGGGATTCCTATGGCGGTAATGAGGGTTGCATATCCTCCACCTAGAGGCAGGAATGGTCACACAACTTCTAAATGTGTGGTGAGAGGAGGACTTGAGGAGCTTAGCCTATCAAACCCAACTCTTCTCCCTGCGCTTAACTATCATTGCTTGTGTGTGTTGATATTGTCCATATAGGGTCACAAAATTCATTGTTCATTTATATACATATTTACGAATTCATGTCACTTCACGAGGATAAAAGCCAATTGTAGAACTCCTAGAGTGTGGCACACACATCTAGTACTCGTGGTAGCTTACTCAATAATGATAGATATTTTGTAACATCGAGTAGCATGGAACCTTGTTTGAGTCTATTGGCAACATGTAACTCCTCCTTAGTGAGAACCTTATCAGACAAAGAGTTCTCTTGGCTAGTTTCAGCTAAGTCCGTACCCCGAATGGCAGTCAGCAAAAGGAAGTTGGTGCCACATAGGTTGGGTCTCTTTGAGACTGCTATTTGGCCAATCGCTCCTCTGAGACTATCATAATCTGGGCTCCTAGTTCGGCCATTGCAACACACTTTAAAACCAATGTTTTTCAAATTGACTTCGACCCTCTGATTGTCGCTTTAGTTGCTCTATCTCTAAGAGATTTGGTTGGCAGAGCACATCATTGAATGTTATAATTAAGCGTAGTTTGTCGGCTTCCTCGTCAGAGGTGAGTCACATGCATTCATGCAAGAGCCTGTCATAGTGCTCATTAAGATATTCTTGCTCTTTCCAAGATAGAGAAAATGGCAAGTATTCTTCAAGCTACTCCTTAGGGAAAGTGCCCATGTCTACCAAGACATAGATACGTGCAAACACTTTGAGCTTAGCATCCAACTCAGTTAAGCATTCTATGACACTTCTATGTTCAACGAGGGCTTGCTCGGTTGCTATCTCATGCAAGGTTCTAGGATTTTCCCTAGGCTTTAGCATAGCTAGGGGCTCATGCCTAGATGAGCAAGATTGATCAACGCTAGGATTGCTTATGCTCTTGGGGTTTCCATGTTTCTCCTGAGGCTTTGTTATTGTGTCATGGTTCCCCTTTGGAAGTGACTGGTATAAAATTTTCACCTTGTTGTGACAGCATTGCATCCACTCTTAATTGGTCAATGCGAGTTCTGTTGTCGGTGGATTGAGTGTTGCCAGCAACCATTGATGGTAACGGCTGCTTTGATTTTACAAAGAACATGAATGTGTCTGAGGTTTCACCGCTATTAGGAGAGACATCAATGGGTTCATTGGTGGGTGGACTCGATGATTTATTCCTCATCTCTCCAACACTATTGATCTCAATGTTATTAGGGTCCACAACCACCTGTAACTGCTGTTTTTTTTTATGTTTTCTCCTCTTTTTCTTGGTCAGTGAAGGTGCATAGCTTAACAACTCAGAACCCTAAACTAGGTCAGCCACATTGATGTGCTTGGTTGGGCCTCAGCTTTCCCCTTCTCTGGTGTGCCCTCATGGGTGTTAACCCCAACACGAAGAAAGCAAAAGGAAATAAAAAAGACACATGGCAAAGGTGGAAAAAAGGTAGTCCGACTAAAGAAAGAATAGGAGAAAAGGCCAAAAGCGCAAGGGCAACCTTAAAAGTCCAAGGCAAATGCAAAAGGGGAAAGGCGCATTTTAAAATAAAAAGGCGCACCCTGAAATCTTGTAAAAGAGCACCGGGCTCTCACCCGTGCAATTTGTAAATGTAGACGGGCGGTGGAAAGGAAGCTAGGAAGATAGAAGGACAATGGGAAAAAGGGCCTAGGCTACGGCCGGCCATGTAAAAAAGGGGAAAAGGGGATGACCACCCAAAAGGGATTTAGGGTTCTGTATATAAAGTTGAAAAGTGAATGAGAACCTCATTCTTGTGTGTGGCCAAAAGTAGCTCTCCTCTTCTTCTTCTTCTTGCTTGCTTGAGCTTGTGCTTGAGAGAGGGAGTGTGAGAGTGTGAGGGAGTGAGTGTGTGAGGGTGAGGGACCGAGGAGGAGAAGCTCTCCATATTCTCCTCTCCTCTTCTATTCTCTTTTCTTCTCTTCTCTTGCTCACGGCAATGGAGCTTAGAGCGTGGAGCTTGAGGATGGAGCTTGCTTGAAGCTTGCACTTGGATCGTGGAGCTATCGGAGTGCGTGGCAGAGGAGGTAACTCGAACGGCATGGAGGTAAGCTCACTATACTCGTAGATATGGATGGCGTGTCGGCTATGTGAGAGGTAGCCATTAGTACTCGGCTTGGAACACTTGAACAATAAGCGGTCCATGGTTCTTGGCGGTTGAGTGAAAGCTCCCACATTTTGGTTCTGTTGCCCAGACCAACGGATTCAAGCCTTGAGCGCTTGCGCACTTCGAATCGAGCATCCAAGTAAGGGTTTTCCCCGAACCGGTGCTTGAGATAGGTAGGAAGTGAGGGGGTTGAAGATGGTATTCGATCTCCTTGGCAAGTAGGTTTTTTGTTTTTCTTGAGATTTATGTGGTGAGATGGAGTAATGTAGGTATTTACTTTGTGATTTGGATGCATTAGAGTAGGAGAAAACAAAGAAAAACAAAGAAAATAAGCATTAGGGTTACTGTTGCAAAACAGGGCAGAAACAGGGCAAGAATCGTGCAAAAGTGGTAAAAAACTTACTTGTGATGCCTAAGGTCGATAAATGAGTTATTGGGGATGCCAATGCCATACCTAAAAGAGGGTATAAGGGCCAGAAGTGGCAAGAAAGGCCACATTGTGCATTGCAGGGTTTCAAGAGAGCAAGAGAGAAGAGGAAAGCTTGGTGAGAAAATCCGCTTTAATCTTGGCATCAGGGAGATCTTCAGGTAGCCCAGGTAATTCTACACCTCCCCCTACAGTAGTAGGACCAATCTGGAGTTGCACGACAAGGAGGAAGACCCCCACCGCCCTACACGTCGAATTTTGCGAGCTTCAGCGAAAACACGCACGTCGTTCGGCGCGTCTGAGTCACGTCGACTCTGGTCCGAGGCCCAGACTCGGCCCTCAGACCACTTAGCCCTCGGCCAAACCCTAGCCGGCCTCGGACCGTCCGAGGCAACCCCTTCGGCCGTCCAAGTCAAACATTTTTGCCACGTGGCACATTTGTCCTCGGCCCACCCGAACAACCTGTCCGAGCCTCAAATTCGGCCCTCGGCCACGTCGCACATTCGGCCTCGGCCCAAGTGCCTTGGCCCGACCGAGTGACCGTGTTCGAATTCGTCCGAATCGTCCGAACTTAGCCCTCAGCCCATGCGCCTCGGCCCGTCCGAGTGACCCACTCGGACCCTGCAATTCGGACCTGTTAGGCCGAATTTAGATTTTCTCAAATTTTAACCTGAAGATTGTGAAATTAACCGAGAAACCATATAGAGCCGAAACCATATCATAGATCCATTATCGGGCTGAAACTGAGAGTAAGTGGTTCAAATTTGGCTATAAACGGTCCTCCAAATTGTGCATGGCTTTTACCATAACGGCCCTGCGGGCCGGGGGGACTGCCCCCCCGGACCCCCGCAGAGGGAGCTCTGCCCCCTTCGCACCTCCCCCGAGTAGGTTGGAGAGAAAACGTGCACTGTGAGAGGTCTTTCAAATTGGACCCTAGTGTAGCAATGGCTCTACATGAGCATGGAGTCTCACTTGCAATAGAGCAACCAAAAGCCCATACCCGAACAGAGAGAAACAGAGACCCTAGAACATCAATGGGCCAATCTAGCCAATCAAGGGCAAAAAGGCCACACCACGAGAACACAAAGACATTATGTTCAAACCGTGTCTAGTCAGAGCAAAATGAAACTTCAGCAAGCTACAAATGCAAGGATGACTAGACACAACACTCTTGACGAGAGATGTACCTTGAATAGCACTACACTGATGATCCAAGATAGCAGTGGAGAATCCACATCTGGTCATGCAGTCGAGAACTCAAGGGCATCTGTCAAAAGGCTTAAATTTACAAGCCAAGACTCGGAAGATGAAGACATAGTACCACCTGCTTATCTTAGGGTCAAACTCATCGCGAAAAGAGAGCATACTACTGATGCTCTAATTGATGAAGGAGCAGATTTTAATATCTTGACCTATGAATCATGGACCCTACTAGGCCAACCAGAGCTCACACCAACTGATGCAACTCTTAATCCTTATGGGGAACACCCACAAGCACTTCTAGGGAAGTGTAGAATCCTTGTAACAATTGAAACAGAAAGCTTGCCACTCCTGTTCTATGTTCCTCCCAATAGCGAGAATGGTGGAAAGGAAATCCTCCTAGGAAGGCCCTTCAAAAAGGCTACCAAGTGTGAGGCAGACTACGTAGCTCAAAGGATACACTTGACACTACCGGGTGTGAGGATAGTCATGACCTTTAGCAAGGGTGACCTCAGCAAACCTCAAGGGAAAGGCAAGGAAGGTGCTGACGTAACAGTCAAGCCCATTAACGAGAGCAAGGACTTGATGGAAGAGTTAATACAAGCACGAGTTAATACAAGCACAGGTCGAACAACGAGAGCTAGTGAGTGAGGCCATGCCTGAACCAAGAAGGTCAAGAGACAATGCCAAGGACAGGCTTTGGACTTACAAATATCGTAGAAGACCCCAAAAGAAGCCCAATCCTTATAGACACAAGCATCAATGGAGAGCTAACACAATGCCACGATGGATATCCAAGGCGTGGCTTCGAGCTCAAGGGTATTATGCAGGCAACCGATGGATTTGGGTGCCAAAACCCCTTGCTAAACCTCCGTGGTCAACTGAAGGCCAGATTGTATCAAGAGCAAAGAAGCGTAGGAGGAGATCTAAGCGAAAAACCAAGTCTCGAGTCAACAACAGTGGAGTGACTGAGCCCCTCATGGTCGAAATCAAGAAACCAAACGGGACCAATCGGAGGGTAGATCCTCTGCCTAGCGTGCTTGACAAGCAGATGCCAGATGTAATCGTTGAGGATACACAGAAGCCGCTAGTTCCCAAGGAGCTTTTGATTCCCCAAGAGGATAGCAAGCATCATAGGCACAACATGGCTCAGGGCAAGGTTAAATGCTCAATAAAGCAAATAGCACAATCATCTAACAGCCACGAGCAAATCATTCAGTCAATGCCAAGTCCACCTAAGAGTCCTAGGTCTCCTACATCCTCTTTTTCCAAATGGACACAGGAAGCACAACAGCGGTTGTCGAGGAAAACTGCTCAATTCCAATCTCTATCTCCATCTAAGCTTCCAAATGCCCAAGAGGTGGGACATGACGCCATCTGTAGCTCTCGGCCCAAGGATATGCCTGTGCAACCCAATGTGACCAGATCAACTCATGCGCGATCTACACAGACATACTCTCAAAGGGCAACAGAGGATGCGACCACTTCCGATCGTCCTAAGGACCTGACACTGCAATCCACCAAGGGTAGCCAGCCCACTAAACTAGCTGCTACTACTTCCAATCAGGGACCATAGCAGTCACAGCCCTTGGCCGTGACAATGCCCCGTGTGGAATGTGTCCTTAGTAGTTTACCTCTGGAAGAGGTGTCGCAACCAACTTCCTCGAAAACTCCAGCACTTTCAAAGTGCCTAAAGCCTAGGCTGGAGGAGTTAAACACAAGGGAGTTGGCTGGAGAGCTAGACTCTCCGAAAAGGGAGGCAGTTGTGTTCTCACAACCTAGTGAGACTATTGAGCAAGACACGGCCATATTCCATAAGGACACACTAGAGAAAGAGAATGCTGAGGCCCAACCAAGCAAGTCAACGGTTGACCTAGTTCAGGGCCCTGAGTCGTTGAGCGATGCACCTTCATTGATCAAGAAAAAGAGGAGAAAACAACGAAGGCAACAACAATCACAGGTGGTTGTGGACCCCAAGAGCATTGAGACCAAGAACGATGGAGAATGGGGAATAAAGCATCGAGTCCATTCACCAATGAACCCGTTAATGCCTCTCCTAATAGCGGTGAATCCTCAGACGCACCCGTGTGCTCTGAAAAACCAAAGCAACTGTTGCCATCAACAGTTGCTTGCAACACTCTATCCACTGACAATAGAACTCGCATTGACCAATCAAGAGTGGATACAACGTCATCACAACAGGGTGACAAATCTATACCAGTCACATCCGAGAAGAACCATGACGAAATAGCAGCAAAACCTCAAGAGAAACGTGAGAACCCCAAGAGCATAAGAAATCCTAGTGTTGACCAATCTTGCTCATCTAGGCCTGAGCCGCCAGCCATGCTAAAGCCTAAGGAAACTCTTAGAACTTTGCATGAGATAGCAATCGAGCAAGCCCTCATTGAACATAGAAGTGTCACAGAATTCTTAACTGAGTTGGAGGCTAAGCTCAAAGTGGTCGTATGCATCTACGTCCTTGCGGACATGGGCACAATCCCCAAGGAGCAGCTTGGAGATTACTTGACCTTTCCTCTATCATGGGAAGAGCAAGAACATCTTAACAAGCACTACGACAGGCTCCTTCATGAACGCATGTGACTCATCTCTGACGAGGAGGCTGATGAATTGCGCTTAACCATCACGTTGTCGTATTGCTGCGCATTTGAGGTGTGAAATTCACCCAAAAGTTGTGTGTGTGGGAGTTGATATTTTGTACATACTTAGTCGTCGTGTTTGCATTTTTGTTCTGTGTGTGTAGTATTGTGAAGAGGGGTTTGGTGCAAGAGGAACTTATCTGTAATGCTCTTGGTGACATGTACGCTAAATGTGGCTTCTTGGCAGAAGCACATTACATGTTTCAAAGGCTGCCATCGCGGAATTCTATTTTCATGGAATGCATTGGTTGCAGGATATGCTAAACATGGGCCTTGGTGATGAGGCACTGAAATGTTCTCAACAAATGTAACCTGAAGGCTGTAGCCCTGATCCCATCACATTCGTTTCCATCTTGAAGGCATCTAGTATCACAGGAGCTTGATTGTAGGATATGCTGAACATGGTCTCAATGAGGAAATACTGGAATGTTTCCAATGTCTACAGCTGGATGGTATTTCTACAGATGTTGTCACATTTATTATCTAGTTGAAAGCATGTGGTAGTAGAGGACCCATAAAGGCAGGTCAAGAGATCCATGCTGAGATCAGGAAATCAGGATTAGAAACAGATTTTTTAATAGGAAACATGCTGATAGACATGTATGCCAAGTGTGGTTTGTATGCAGAAGGGCTGGAATCTTGTCTCGAGATCACTTTCACATGTTGGGTTGTTTAGAAAGCTGCGGAAGAATGGATTTTATGCGAACTTTAATAGTCTTAATGAGAAGCATTGTAAGGAACTCTCATAGAGGAATTACAAAGAAGATGCAGCACTTAAAAGCGGAATGGATGAATCTGGACAATTGTCTTAAGTTGGAGTTATGTATATGCAACAACGGTAACAGTTTTCATTTCAGTGTTCAAGTTTCACAAATGACACTGTGCTTGATCTAAATATTCAGTCTACTAAAGACAGCCAGCGGAGGATCAAGTGTTGGATGTGGAGCATTACAAAGGAGCTTTAACTGCATCATTGGTTATGGAACAGTCTGAGCATGATCACTTGCAACCTAAGGATGGTGTTTTTTTTTTGACAGCTTTTCTGGGAGGGAAGCCAATTTGGGGGCGGAGGAAGATCAGAGAGAAAAAAAGACGAGGAGAACAAGGAATGCTGGGGGGGAAGAAGTTTTAGGGAGATCCCGACAAGGCTCGCTTTTTATTATCGTCATTGTCATCGTATTCAATCTGAAGCAGCCGTCATAGCCAGGAGCTCAAACAAACGCGGAGAAATGCAACCGGAGCCTTATTGCTTTTCATTCTCCCCCTTTGATTATTTCCCCTCTTCGGTTCGTCCAATCGACAGAAGCGGCGACGGCTTCCTATCAATCATCCATTTTGGGAAAAGGAGAGTTGGATCATCATCCTCCATCGTCAGATAGACAGGTGCTTCATTCATTCATTCGGTGTCTGTTTACGTTTGTAACTGAATGGGATCACCACCATTCGAGGCTGAAGCAGCATCTCAACCGACGAAAGCTTTTTTTGCCAAAAGACTCATCTTCAATATCTTCTGTAATAGACTCAGAAAAGGCTTTTGGATTGTGGAAGGAATAGAGGATTTGGGGGAAAAACAGAGACGCCAGCTGGAGGAATGATTGTAGAGTTGTTGAAAGAATTCCACAGCAGTTGTAAACAGGTGCCAGGAGTTTCAGATCGTCGCCCAACACAAATCATCATATTCAAGGATGGTGTAAGTGAGTCACAGTTTGAGCAAGTGCTTAGGGAGGAGTACTTAGCATTTAAAAAGGTGGTGGCATCAAGGGAGTGGCCGAATATATCCAAGTACTCAGTCAGACTGAGAACTCAATCACACAAAGTTGAAATGATTGCAGGGCTGTATGAAGAAACGCCTACATGAATTTGGAGGGTCCAGAGGAAAACAGAGAGCTCTACGTGAATTTGGGTAAAGGAAAACGTAAACTGAAATTAAGGAACAAAGAACTAAAGAAGGCAGCAACAACAACAGATGAAGCTGCTAAGTGGTCGAAGCTGCTGAGTTGGAGATTGAAGCCAGCATCCAATGATCCAACACCATCTCGCAACCTGCCACCACTGGCCCGTACTCACTT
The DNA here is from genome assembly GCF_053477565.2 of Lygodium microphyllum. Lineage (NCBI taxonomy): Eukaryota > Viridiplantae > Streptophyta > Polypodiopsida > Schizaeales > Lygodiaceae > Lygodium > Lygodium microphyllum. Next base: position 47,835,938 of record NC_141143.1, read on the forward strand.
ACCATCATTAACAACAGAACTGGAAAGAAGTATAAGGTGTCAATCAGTGAAGGAGGGACCATTAATGCCTCTGAATTCAAGAAGATCACAGCAGGAGATGGCACTGGTTTGAAGCTTTATGATCCAGGCTATCTTAACACAACACCTGTACGATCATCTATTTCGTATATTGATGGGGACAAAGGGATATTGCGTTATAAAGGATATCGTATAGAGGAACTAGCAGAAAACAACACATTTACAGATGTGGCTAATCTCTTAATGTATGGAAATTTGCCAAACAAGGAGCAGTTCTTAAGCTAGGAAGCAGCCATAGCCCAACATTCAGACTTATCAGAAGGTGTCCTGTCTTTAATAGTAGCTTTGCCACAAAAGGCCCATCCTATGGGGCTCTTGATGGGTTAATTAATGCATTACCATCATTCCATCTAGATGTAAACCCTTAAGACCATGAACACTATTGATCTTTCCAACTGATCAACATCACAGGAGTCAATTGCAGTCATATCAGGCCTGGAATTGAAACTAAGTGTTTTTGGGCATGATTGTTAAAAATATTCTTTTGCTCAATGCACAGTATGCTGACGTTGTTGTTGCATATTAGTATTCATTCACTTGATTGATCTTCCATCTTGAATTTATCAAGGTCTTCTGTAGACACGACTTTGCTTTCGAAAACCCTTCAACATCTTTGGTGAACCCAACGTGAAAGTGCCGCAGAAATTTCAGGATGGGAGATACTTCAGCCTCTATTTCAGCCTCTTCCACGATTCCAGCTGCGTCCTCTACTTCAGCTCCATCAATGATACTGCGTCAAGTACTTCAACAGAGGATCTAAAGCAGATTTTGCAGAATATGTCCATGTATATGCAGCTCCAAAATCAGTACACACAATTGTATATGCAGCAACAGCAACAATTGCATCAACAACAGTTGTCTCAACAAAGGCAACTCTATTCGGAGTAGGAGAATGCAAACAGCGCGACTAAGGTGATTGAAGCAGTTAAGAATGAGAAGAAGCTATTTGATGGCCGTAATGTTTCAGCATATTTGAAGACATATGAGATCAAGATGGGGTTTTTTGGAGTTCCAGCTGGACTTATGAGTAAGTACTTCCTTCGTCTTGTCACACCCGCTTTGAGGGCAAAAGTGACTGATCTTTTTATTCAAAATACACATTGGCAAGATTTTAAGAAGGCCCTGAAAGAAGAATATTTCCTTGAGGACTTTGGTATGGCTACTCGGCGGTCATTCCGAGAGTGGGTCTACATGCCAAAAAAAGGTTTAGCTGCTTCAGAGTTGATTCGAGAATTCAAAGAGAGGTATAGTCAGCTTGATGCCATTGAACAAAGAGCATTGGATGTTGAAAAAGTTGAGCTTTTCTTGCAAGCTACAGATCCTGCTCTTCAGGAAGAGTTGGGTGAGCTTCTTGAGGATCGCACGAAGCCTATGGGTCTTAAAACGGATTGGCAGGATGCCCAGGATGCAGTCTCGACTTTGACCAAGAGGAGGATATGGAAGACTCGCCTACAGAATGGTTCCATGACACCTACACCATCATCTACTCCTATGCCTACTTCTATCCCTGTTATTTCTTCTCCTCCTCAGCCAGTTTCTTGGCCTATGCCAGTGCCTACTGTTTCCACTCCACCTATTCCTCCTGTTCCACGACCGATGCCTACACCTTGTGCTCCAAAACCATCTGCTCCATTGGTGCCTACCTCTCTTGATGACATAATCAAAGGCATAACAGATTTGACACTGGAGTCAGTTAAAGTGGAGTTGGTGGGAAAATTGAAAGAACAGTTTTCTTCGACTGTGCCTACTACTTCTTTTAGTGCTCCTTCTGCACCTAGGAGTGCTCCTAGTGCACCTAGGAGAGATTGGAGATGTATTTGGTGCGATAGTACGGACCATCAGCATTGCAGGGATTGTGAATCTTTTCAGGATGCAAGGAGGAAGAATTTGGTATATTGGGGACAAGATGGTAATATTTGGTTGACTGAGACAGGAGCTCCACTTGCTACCAACTTTGGTAAAGGTGGAATGAAGAAGTTAGTGGATGGTTATGATTTAAGTACACTTCGTCTTTATTTACACAAGCATTGTACACAGTGCATAAATGTAAACGCCCCGAACAACGTAGTATGCTTAACAATTATGATATTTGCTTGTTTTCGAGATTTAATAGAAAAGAGAATGAACACTTAAAGCTGAAAATGAAAATTACTCACAAAATTACAGCCATAAAAATGTAAAAGTAATGGAGACAAGATTGAGGGTTGAAGATGGGCAACCCCCCCCCCCCCCCCCCCGAAGGAATGTATTTCTGCTCAACCCAAGTCCCTTAGGGAAGAGCTCAGTTACAATCAACCTGAGAGTGAGAAGAAGTAATTCTCACTCTCACAAGATCATGCAAAGATGTACAAACACACATGCATTATCTATTATGCAATGATAAGAACTGATTTCTTTACAGTATGAGAGAAGAAAAAGGGGAATTCAGCCTTTCTCCATCGTTGATCAGCAGTACAGGGATAGAGCTTGCTTCTTGTAGCTAAAATGGAAGAAAGAGCTCAAGAAGGAGGTGCTGTAATGAATTTACAGGCTTGCTGTCTTGTAAAACAGCAGTGATAGAAGAGGGAATATGGAGGAATTTGATAATGGAGAAGTGGGGGATGATGATGGGGATGGATGGGGCCAGTTTCTGGCTATCTGTGGGTGCTGTACATGAGTTTACAGCAAAGAAAAATGATGCTCAATGAAGAAAAACGAGCTCTTATTTATAGGAGAGGGGAGAGCTAGTACAAAAGGGGAAAGTGGAGTAGCACAAGACAAGTGTCCAGCCACATGTCATGAGATGTGACAAGTGGTGGGACACTTGGAAACTTGTGTGACAAGTGTCTTGACACTTGTCTCTTCTTTATGGCCTTCCTTTTTGGGTTGAATACTATCAAGAATAGAAACAACCAAATTTAGTAAGCACAGTCAGAGTACAGAACTTACTATTTTTAGAATGACATCCCTGTTTTTTAGGACTAGTATTTTTAGGCTAATTCGAGGCTCCTAAAATTTAGGGACCTCCTAAAATTTAGGGATCTCCTAGAATTTAGGGACCCCCCCAATATGGGTATCATATGAAAGCTTTTTCCGTGTACATCGCAAAAATGGTATCTGAATCTTCATGTGACTTTCCTATGCAAAGAAATGTGCATTTCAAGCTTTCAGCCCACACATGCACATTATACAAGCATTTCATGATCATGCCATCTTGTTGATTGTAACTGTCTATTCTGGTGGATCTAGCCCACACTTCAAGGCATCAATCCTTTCTGTGTGCGAGTCTAACCCTGATATGCGTGAGTTCTAGTCACAGGCGCCCAATCGGGTCATATAGGTGGAAGTGTGAACTATCTTTTCTCTAACCCACCGTGTGGGTCCACCATAACCTGTGACCACTCATCAGTGGCCAGCTCCAATGCACTTTTCTTTATATCTAATTAGTGCAAAGGAAATAAATTTAATAAATCATTATATAGATAAATTAATGAAAAAGGATACAAATTCTGTTTCTATAGAGTTGTGACAATAAACTATTTTGTATGGCCCAAATAAAGCACATAGTGCTATATGTGGCAGGGCAACTTGCTGCGCTGTCACAAAAATTTTTTTTCCTATTACCGTCGCTATTAGCATCACAAATTTATTGCACACATTGCTATTAGCATTGCAAAATGCATCGCAAAGTGTCATTATCACTGTCGCTATTTACGTCGGTATCAGCATCCTGATACCAATGCAAATAGCGACGTTGATAACGAATTTGCAACGCTGATACCAATGCAAATAGCGACCCTGATAATGACACTAATATCAATTGTTCTATGGCGTTGCCAATAACTACGTTTTTTGCGACGACGGGGACAAATTTATTTATGAACATTTTCGTCACTTTTAACGTCGGTATAAGGCCTATATCTTGTAGTGGAAATTAGTTCCAAGGTGGAGAAGTTGGATGTCAAAGTTGAAGAACAAGGACTTTCATCAACTCAAAGACCCATGAGGGAAGGCTTTAAGAGATGTTGTATTTGGTGTGACAACCAACAACATGACAAGAGAAAGTGTTCTAGCTTTTGTGAGGCTGAAGCATAGAAGCTCATCTTTTGGAAAGACATAAAAATTCATGTAGCTAAACCTAGTCTTCCACTGGAGCCAAATTTTGGCAATGGTGGAATGAAGAAAAGATTAGAAGATTTAACTGTAAAGAATACCTATGCAGCAATTGATGCAACTACCTATGGGCTACAAATTGATCCAACTAAATCAAGTTTGAAAGTATGTAAAGCTAATGTGCAATCTAAAGTATGAATGCAGACACTAGATCGAATGGAACGTGGTAAAGTAGCCAAAGAAGATTTGGTTAATGCCAATCAATGTATTTGAGGAACAATTGGTTGGAAAGAACTGGTAGATCTTTTTTTTACCCTTGCACATTTTGCTGACGTCAATCATAAAGAAGTCTTGATTGAAGAAAAGACAAGAAGAGAAGATGATCCAGGACCTTCCTCTTCTAGCCCTCCAAAAATGGGTAACTAGAAGAATGCCTGAACAACCAAAGCTTGCTGAAAATATAACCCCAGATCAAGAGATGGAAGATGCGCTACAAAGAAAGAAGACTGAAAGAAGAAAGGCAAGCAACTAGGGTACAAATTACAATCTGACATAGAATCTGCAACCGATCTCAAATGAGTCCTAAAAGAACGAATTTTGGGAAGCAAAATTGAATTCACCTTAGGCAAAGTTCTTGGAATTGCCAAACGTGAATTTCATGATGTAATTATTAATGTAATCAAAAGGAAAAAACAATATGTTGGTGATGAAGTTGAAGAAACATTGCATGTTTTTTTGCAAGTTCTTCGAGTTTTTGTGCAGGATGAAAAGAAGCTGACTTCACAAGGAATCCTTCTTGAAGCAGTTAAAGAATTAATTGTAGAAATTGAATTTGAATATAAAGAAAGCATGAATGAAAAAATTAAAGAAGTGAAAGCTAAAAATGTAATGGTTGGCTAGTCCAAACTAGTTGGGCAGCCCACCTCTCAAAAAGAAGGCCATCTACAACACATGCATAAGGAGGAAGAGGCTCGATTCATTCCAAGTAGTCATTACTCCCATACGCATTAGGCAAGAGCAACAACGGAGACAGACGTCAAAATTGGAGAAAAAAAAACATCTTGTATGTCACTCTTAGACCATGGATTGGAGATAAACGTCATGGCAAGGAGTCTCTATGAAAGTGGTGGATGGCCCATAGATGTTGATTCAGGTTGGCAAATGAGAGCTGCAAACAACTCTTTTGGAGAGTTATATGCTGCATGTCCTAATGTGCAGGTAACTATTGGAGACATAAAAGAAAATTTTCACTTTTTTGTTCAAGGCTCTTATAGTTACCCTATCATTATTGGGCAACCTTACATTTCTGAAGCCCGCTTGGAAACAAAAGCTCTTGATGATGGTTATCCCTATGCGCGAATCCGAAGCAAGGATAATGAATGAGCTATCCAATTTCTTACTATGTGTGTTAACCATCATCGAAATAGAGATCGACTATGTGATTATCCTGTGCCTCCTATTGCCTGAGAATTCAAGGGTTTTCGGGCTGCAATGCTATAAAAGGAGGCTATGGTAGTGCGCCATGTAAACAGATTGAACCTCCAGAAACTGCGTCTCTGGCAAATCTATATGTATGTACAGCAAATAGTATGGGCTATTATAAGTCTCTTTCGGCCATGAATAAAGCTGAAAGAAAATATTTATGTCATGTAAAAAGGGAGTTGAAAACTTATGACATGAAGGCTGAAAATGAAGATATTTTGAGCATTTTTTTTGGATTGATTACTACTGACACATTGGCTGAAATATATGCAGCTGCTCATACAAAAAATCAAGCTGAAAATCAGTCCATAGAAGTATATACATTGGATTTTTATCAAACAATTCAAGAATTTGTTGAGCATGAAGACATTGGTTTACTCAACAAAACTGAAGCTCAAGTGGAGACAAAATACAAGACGATAGATAAGAAAGTCAAGCCTGTGGTAGTCCCACTGCCTCTTGAAAGTGAAGGGCTAGCTTATAGGGCAACAAATTAGCCAAGTCTTCATTGGTCACAAGTTCACATCTGAAAGTATGAAAGAGCTCAAAATAGGTGAAAATTCTTTCCTTTTGTCGGCTAAAAAACACACTTTTATACAAATGCTAATGAAACATGGAAAGCTTTTGCATTTCAACCAAGTGAAATAGGTTGTGTGGATCCAAATATTGTGGCTGCTATGGTCATTTTTATGGTCCCACATGTGCCTTGGAACCTCAAGCCCATTCCCTTTCTAAGAGTGCATTTGCCCAAATTATTGGAACTTCTAAATGAGAATATCAGAATGAAGATTTTAGAACCTTCTTCAGCACCTTACTCAGATCGATGGTTTACTGTAACCAAGAAAAATGAATCTTTACGATTCATTCAAGATATATAGCCTCTTAATCATGTCACAATCTGAAATGTTGGTTCGGGTCCAATTGTTGATGAATTTGCTGAAGCTTTTGCAGGTAGAGTAATTTATTCTATGGGTGACCTATATTCAATTTCAGCTTTCATTAGAAATCTGAGACATTACCACAATGAAGAGACCTCTTGGATTGGTCCGCATGTGCACTCTACCACAAGGTGCAACAAACTCAGTAGCCCATATGATGAATGCCATGCACAAAGTCTTAAGGGACTTTATTCCACAGCTTACTTTTCCATTTCTTGATGATGTACCTATTAAGGGATGTGAAGTCAATGAAAAGAATGAGGAGCTTGACGAAGATGGTTGCAGAACATTTGTAGTTAACCATATTCATGATTGTGATAGGATTTTGACAAGGCTAGAAGAGGTACATCTTACCCTTTCTGGAGCTATGTCGATTTTTGGAGTAGAGGAAGTTCTAGTGGTTGGTCATCTATGTGGCCCCTATGGATGCAAACCTTCGCCAATCAAGATAGATGCCATCAATAGAATGCAAGAAAAATGCACAAATGTTTCAGAAGTAAGAATATTTCTTGTTGGCGCATGCATATTCTATCTCATATGGATACCACATTTTGCTCATGTAGCCAAAAATCTTTATCAATTATTAAGAAAATGCCAAATATTATCTTGGGGTAATGAGCATAATCTCACATGCATAAATTAAAGAAGCTGTTAATTTCAGCCCCCACTCTCAAAAGGGTTGATTATTCAAATGGTCAACCCATCATCCTTACTATGGATACAAGTCCCATTGGGATAGGATGCGCTGTTGGCCAAGAGGATCTTGAAGAACAAGTATGCAATTCATTTTGGAGAAAAAGTTCTCAATGAACGTCAAAGAAGGTATGCACAAGTAAAAAGGGAATTATGGAGAGTTGTAACAGCATTAAAGTGTGATCGTGAATAATTTATAGGTGCTTCCATAGTGGTAGAAATTGATTGTCTTCCACTCTTGGGCATGATTGCCAACAACTCTACACCTGACATTGCTATGCTAAGAATATGGATTGCATATATTAAATCTCTCAACCCCAAATTAAAGCGTATTATGGAGGTTATCTATGGATACATCAAGGTATTATGCATCAACCTTGATCTCAATCATGGTGGTGGGGACTAGTCCATTGGTCATATACCTTTGCAATATATAAGTCATTAATGATCACAAAGAATCATCATGTATCTATCCTAGCTCGACCCATTTTGTGGCATGCTTGATTGTCTACACAGACCACCCACATGGATGCTCAACCACCCATGCGATCCATCCACCCAGTGTCAGCATGAAGGGCACTATCAAAATTTAATCATACATGGTGTATGGGATACCTTGAGGAGAGTGGAGTGAACTAGTGGGATAGTAGCTCCATAATGTCTTTATTGTTCCTTCATGTGGCCATTATTGCAAGAACATGTGTAAATGTAAATGCACTCTCTCTCCCTCCCTCCCTCCCTCTCTCTTTGAATGGTCTATTCTTCTATCAGTTGGGCACCCACGGAAGGAGAAGCAAGGCATTAGATCAGCGGCGGCAAGAAGGCAGCACGGAACCCTCCTCTAGCTATGTGTGTGTGTGTGTGTGGCTGCCCCAGCTCTGCCACCTTGAGTGGTGACCATCAAGACCTTGAGTATTTGTTGCACATTTCCATCCCTATTGTCCCATATACCCCCTCCAAAGCAGACATTTGCATGTGTAGGCTTGTTGCACATGTGCAGGTGCATAAACAGATACAAGTGCTAGCATGCATTGTCTTTTTGGTAGTACTAGTAAATCGATGTTCCCTTTTAGTCTAGGTGTCTTCTAATATGTGTTTTTAATGCTCGGGTTTGGCATAACCGTGTAGGAATGACAGTTGTATCATTGTTACAATTACTCGTCACAATCTCACTCTACAAAAATTGTTTCTCACAAGTGCACAAACATGATGAATTTACACCCAATGATGAGCAAGCACACTTGAATCATTGCCACTAACCCAAAATTGGCACTATCTTAACATGTACACCACGTCAACCACAAGTTGATAGCCTTGTTCGTGTTGCTATTGGTGCTGACTAGTGCAAGTGACTAGTGACATCAATGTGCCAACAACACTAGAGATAACTCAAGATTGCCCACCTCAAAAATTGTTATTATTGGCTTCCATGGCAACGGGCATGTATACAACTATTTCTTGGACACAAGGAAATGGGTACACACCCTATCCCTCTCCCTTGACTCCCCAAGACAATCAAATATGCAACACTGAAGCAAGGCTGGAAGGCATCAACAACATGTTGAAGTTCCATGCTGGAGCATTCAATGGGAGGCTCACAATAGCACCCATCATCCACCTAGAGACTAATGGGCAGGCTTGCAACAACACCCATCAGTCACCTGCTTCATCAGCTCGGGGGGTCACTCTATGCAAATCCTATATATCATGTGCATTCATGGCATGTTTTATACATCCCTATGTGACCTTTTTTGTGATTTTTTTGACCCTTCTGTGTTTTTCACCGTAATTTATAAATCCCTTTCTATAAGTTTTTTTTTTAATACAAGAATTTAAGATACCCTTATGTAATAAATACAAAATACTAATTTTATTATAGAATTGATCACGAACTAGTTGCATCGATGCCTATTTGTCACATCACCTGATCTGCTACATTTTACTCCTTTGCATCATTGCCAGGCTATCAACTCATCAGCCACTGCTATGTTCGTTGTTTTTAGCTTCAACTTCTCCATCAGACATTGATCTAACCTTCTTGAGCTGTGTTTACTACTGCATTACATCTCTGGAGATTTTTTGCTACATTTCAGGATCCGTCAAAGTTTGACACACTATTCAACTCATACTCTTTGCCTTGGTCCTCAAGACAAGAGAGTTCAATGTTTAATATTCACCCTACATAGTGTGTTTGTTGCATTGAGAATGATATATATATTCATCCTACAAATTGTTGAATGGGTGTTTGATGATGTCAATAGCCATATGTCCTCCAACAAGCAGGCGACTAGTAGGGCAGCATTTCTCGACAGGAAACACGTACAATAGCTCCAAGCTGATGCAGTAATTGCAAATGTTGAGAGTACTAGAGGTAGTAGGTAGACCATGAATTAACTAGCAACAATTAAATACGCATGCAACAGCTCAAGAGTGCCCCAAACCAACCAAGCAACAATTGTATACTAGGAATAGCAGTAGGATAGCTGGTAATAAGGCCGGTAATCAAGTCACCTGGCATTGTAATAGTTGTGGACAATAGGATAGTACTTCAACAAAACTCCACAAATTGGCAATGTCCTCCCAAAGGAGTGAGGCCAATAGTGGGGATCAGAGGGATAAATGATAGCTAGCTAAAATAAATAAATACTCTATAAATAGACTCCTATTTATAGAGTATTTGAGATGCAATCTACTACCAAAAACAAGCCATTTAATAATAATAAAATAGCACGGATGTTCTTTTGGGGCTGGTTTAAGGAGTCTTAACCATGGATTACTAGAAACCCTAAAATTGGTAGCTAAACAATTACTCCATGGCTATGACAGCTTTCCATGCCTTAGTAAGTTACCTAGATGTTGCCAAAAGGCCAACCATACAAGCAAAGTGATCTAGAGTAGGTGTCATGCTATGATCTTTATGCATTAGCTTGAAGTACTTCACCCAAGGGGACTAAGCTAGCATGGACACATGCAAAAAACACACAAGTATGTGATGGAATCTATCTTAACACGTTGTTGTGGCATGTGCTCAAAGCTCCTTCTACCTCATTTTCATTTTCTCTACCCCCTACTATGCCTTCCTTCCATACGACTATACCGCTAAGCGAAATGCTAGTGAAATTTTTTTGGAAAACCATGAACTCTCCCTGAACTACCACGTCAATTTCACTTGACATCCATGGCTACAGGTGGTCGTAGAAATTCAAAAATCCCATTTGAAGCAAGGGAAGCAAGGAACGGGCCGGCTGATGGAGAAAATAATGTTGTAGGAATTGGTGAAACCCCCGTTACTACAAACATGATAGAGGTAACATCTCGTCCGTTTGGAAAAAAATAATATTTTATAAGCTTATCGCTATATTTTTCTTTAAATGATTATAAACATATTCTAATGAAAATTTATATGAACTACCGCTTAGAAAAATAACCTAAGTAATATAATAATTAACTATTCGATATAATTATATCATTGTCATTAGTGCTATTAACTAATTTATTTTTTATATGGATTATTTTAGAATATGAGATTTAATATATGCTTCTATTGAAATAAGATTTCTTTATGGAATACCTTGCTATTTTCTTAATGTGGTTAAGATTTAGAAGCCTTTCTAGCTTTCTTTATAAAAGCAACAAGATCACGCACAAAACATGGGAACCGAGTGAAAATTGGGTTTTTTCGTTTGTCACTCGTCCAAATCAAAATTCAAAGCTTCAAGAGTTGTCTTGGGGGTTTTGGCACACTCCCAACACAATGTGATGTCAAAATGTCAAGATTCAGAGCATAAAACTTTCTACAGCAACTACAACATGTTATACGATGCCTCTTGACCCTTAAAACTCTGTATTTCAATTGATATTTGTACTTTCTTTATAATTATATGTAAGATATAAATGAAAATATCCATGTAAAACTACAATATATAATTAAGGATGGCAAACCATGGCTTTTGCCAAGGGGAGGTTGTGGGCCCAATCGTGCATTTTTATCTTGTCTTTCCCAAGATTCTATTGATTTATTCAAATCCTCTTATGTATTATAATGTTGTTTGTATTTAATAGTTGAGATGTTTGATTTGCTAGATTTGCCAGGTGTTCCGCTTTGTAACAACTCCTCTCCTCCTCAGCTTTTTTGGATTCCTCTTTTATTATTTTTGCCTCCTTCTTTTCTCTTCTCTTTTTTATTTCTTTGGTACTTTTGGACTCACTTTGGGCTCTTAGTGGATTTGCTTTTTCTTTCTTCCTACTCTATTCTTTGGCCTTCTTTTGCAAAGTCTCTTTCTTTGATTTCTTGGCCCCTCCTCGACTAGATTGCGCTTCTCACTCTGCTTCTTCAATGCTCTCCATCCTCTCACTGGATTGCTCTTGTTCTTGGCATAGAGGCGGTATCTCGCTGACTTTCTTGTCTTCTTGTGCTTCCTCCAGTGCCTCTCTTATGATGGCCGTCAAAACCCCTCTGAAACCAATGGTAGAGGCTTTTGATGATGATGACTTCCTAGATTTGAAGGTCCGAGATTCTTTCTCCATGGGTCTTCCACCTGTGGCTAATGCTTTTGCTGATATTTCTATCATCTTCCACATGAATTCGTTTAGGTTCACCTCATCGAAGGACTTGGCAATGATGCTTTTCAGCATTAGCACCTTGATTATGCTCATCATTGCATTGTACCTTTGGTTGGAGAACAAGGAGTGCACCATTTTTGCTTGTAGTTGGACTTTGGGGTCAGGGATGCCAGCTAGGCCGATGCCATCATTGGTGTGGACCATCACCTTGTCCATTCCCAACATGTTGTACATGTCCCTTTTTCGTCGTCTTTCAACTTTGTTGGGTAGGCCCTGTGCTCTTTGCACCAACTCGGGACTTAACTCGATTTCCACTTGGCTTGCTTCATTCTCTTGGCGCAGTGTGATGGTGTCACGGTCCCTATTGAAGGTCCGGATGAATTTTAAGAACTTCTCGTAGTCCACAGCTTGGCCCACCTTCTCCACATACTTCTGTAGCTTACACTACTCACGAGTCGCTTGATGATTGGCTCCTCCATGACTGTGTCTTTCAAATTTAGGATGTGTCTGAATTTGAATTGGGTGTAGGCCCTTGTGTCTACTGAGAGGCCATACTTAGCCTGCTCTTCCTCCAAGAATGGCAGCTTGCTCGTTTTCTCATGTCCTGCCACTGTAGGTGCCTACTATCATGAAGCCATAGCCCACCATTAGTATTATTTAGATAATTTTTGTGAAAAGACGCATAGGAGATGGAAGAAATGCTTATGAAATTTGAAATTCTTAATTATATAAAGAGAATTTTTCTTTAAACAGTATCATGAGTTCATATTTATACATTCTTTTCCATTTTGAACGTTGATTGAGGTTTTCGGGTTTGTTTTTATGCTCCACACCTTTTATCATTCACATCCTCCCCCCTTAGAGATGAGAAGAATCCTTCCTAGGATTAGAGGTTGAAGGGGGAAGACTATTCAGCATGTGCTCACTTGTATTTCACTTTTGCATGAGCCAAGCATAAAAGTGTGGGTTGTACTTCATTTGAGCATAATGGTCCATGTCAATAGGTCGGATGCTTACGTGGGTGAGGTAAGTGGGGACATCCATGAGGAAATCATCGGAGTCCATTCGGTTGGTAATTTATAGCTCCTCTTCAGTCAATGTGCGATCTAAGTAGGGGTGAGTCATGATGTGCTCTTCAAGGGGCTGGTTGCAAATGATGATCAATACCCTATAGGAGGTTGGTGCTATGTAAGTTGGGTTGTATTTCGAGGTCTTGATTGCATGTCTTTGCTCAAGGTTGGTCATAATTTGGTAGCCCTCTTACCCCCATTGAAGTGAGATAGCATACCATTTTTGCAAGAAAGAGGAGTTGTTGTCAGCAAGCCGTTTCAACTCCTCAACTTCTTGGTCGGTGGCAAGGAACATGCCCTTGTTGTTGTAGGACATAATGAGGTGTTGCTTGCATGCATGTTCGTGGGAAATTTTGAAGTCTACTAGTTTCTCAACTTCTTGGGGAGCCTTAATGAATACAAATTCTGATTCTTCCCATGAGCAAGGCAGTGTGCATACCTCCATTGCTAAATGTTCAGGTAAGAGACCTAGGTCTAATCAATCATAGCTTTTGGCAAGTGTGGTGAATGTGGCATTCAAGTATCGAAGGCAACCAACTAAGTCATGCCCTATATTTTCAGAGAAGTTTGTGGCCAAAGTAAGAATCGATCGTCGTTTGTAAGAGGGTTTAAGGCCTACAGGGGGTTGGGGTTGACTGGAGTCGACATCCCAGATGTTGACACATGCGGTTGTGATTTCTCTTGAGTGTGCGGTTTAGCCTCTCATGTGGTAAGTGTGGCTTGAGATGTTGACGTTGTGCTACTAGCTATCTATGAGGCTTGAGTAGCACTAATAGTGCTAGGTTGGGTTAGTTTGGAGTTAGTAAGTTGTAGTTTCGGTTGATAGGCTCGTTATTTGAGGTTCTGGTAGGTTTAACAGTGTTGAACTCTATGGGCTTCGTAGCTTGAGCTTTTTGCAGTCATAGTGCATGATCCATTGTGCAACTCTGTATAGTCAACTTTGAGGGTGGCGTTTGAATAATGCTGCTAGCCAATTGAGCTTTAGGCACCCATATCCAGGCATTGCCCTTGTAATAGCCTTGCGCTTGCAATAAGGTCTTGGGGACCCATCGTTGGTTGATTGTTTTTTGGTGCCTATAGTTTCTTCTTTGCCTTCTTGGTCTCATGTATAAGTTCCTAGACTTGCAAGGTCATGATTGCATGCTCCGAGGCAGCAGTCCTTGATGTTTAGGCACCCACTTGAACTATGGTCTAGGGGCTTTAGCTTTGATCTCTGTAGTGTGCTGATTGTGTGACGTGGTGGGTTGTGACAAGTCTCGACCCCCTCCTTAGACTTGGTGGTGGGTTTCTCTATCAGTGGCCTCACGAGCTTTGATGGAGGTACGCTGCCCTTGCTGAAAGCTATGACTATGTGTACATTGCCGATAGCAAGGTGAATATGCTATGACTTGTAATGGACACTACAATGTGCTTGATTTTTAAATGAGAATCCTAATAGTGATTCCTGACCAACATCTTTTGTGTTTGGAAACATGTAAAATATTATGGGTATGCTTTTAGACATACAGAAGGGTCTCAAGCTCTACATTGCCGGTTTGCCTATGCCCTAGGGTCAAATAGTCAAATAGTACTTTTAGTCAAAATATTATGGGTATGCCTATGCCCTCTCCATCTATTTCTCCATCTAGGGGTACTTTTCATAGGGGACCCTAGATGGAGAAATAGTCAAATAGTACTTTTAGTCAAAATATTATGGGTATGCTTATGCCCTCTCCATCTAGGGTCTCAAGCTCTACATTGCCGGTTTGACTAAAAGTGCAAACTCAGAAACGCCCTAATCCCCTAAACTTCATCTTCTATTTCTCCATCTTTTCATAGGGGACCCTAGATGGAGAAATAGTCAAATAGTACTTTTAGTCAAAATATTATGGGTATGCCTATGCCCTCTCCATCTAGGGTCTCAAGCTCTACATTGCCGGTTTGACTAAAAGTGCAAACTCAGAAACGCCCTAATCCCCTAAACTTCATCTTCTATTTGTGGCCTTTTATTGAGTACAACAACACTAAATCACCCTATTCAAATTCTCACTATTTGATGTGCTTGTCAAACCAACTCTTGTGATGTGCCTTTTCACTAAATTAGGTCATTGGTGGCTAGAAGTTGAGTCTTTGATAAGTGTTCTAGCTTGATTAGGCAGTTAGTCCATGCCTCCTTTCCATCCCATCTCTCCTGGGTGGCTACTCTCAAGCTCAGGACAAGAAACTCTACAAGTAGGATGGCCTCAGTCCCATAGGTTAACTTGAAGGGAGCCTGTCCTACCACTATTTTATAGATTGTTCGATAGGCCCATAAGGTTTCCATTAGATTGCTGTTGTCCCAATCACTATGCGAGGCAAAGAGCACTTTGGTTAGGACGTTCACTAAGGTCTTATTAGTAGACTCATCCTGACCATTTGGTTGAGGGTAGTAGGGTGAGGATTTTTTATGGATGATTAGAAAGGTTGACAGGAGGTGAGCGATCACTTCATTGATGAAGTGTGTGCCTTAATCACTAACTAGTTCAATGGGATAGCCAAATCATGGATCACTTGCTTCCAAAGGAGCTTAGTAGTGGTTCTAGAATCATTTTTCATTGTGGATTGTGCTTCTACCCATTTTGTAACACATTTGGTAGTGATGATGATGTACTTGGCACGTGAGTACTATGCTGATAGGACTAATCAACCCAATGAAGTCAATTCCCCATTTGTCGAATGGTTGTCTGGCAATGTTTGGACTTAGCTACATTTTTTCCTTACGAATGGGTACCTTGGTCCATTGGCACTCGTCACAGTGCTTTATAAATCCTACTCCATCTCGAAAAAGAGTAAGCCGCCACAATTGAGACTACAATATCTTGCGAGCTGTTGTGTCTTTCCTGAAGTGCCCTCCTGAAATTCCATTGTGTGCTTCTGTGAGTATGTCATGCATCTCATATTTGCACACACATCTTTGCAACAAGATGTCGTGCCTAGCCTATAGAATTGTCCTTCCATTAACTAATAGGGTTGTATTTTAAGGATGAGTCACCTAAGTCAGCATGCCTTTTTGATGGGTCTTTCAAGTAGTCCATGTTCAAGCACTTGGACTATGTCGTTTTCCCAATATGGCATTAAGTCGGCTCTAAACAAGTCCCTTTTGCTGGTGGATAGGTTAAACAGATGCGCATCACGCAATTTGTCTATGATGCCCTATCCAATGGCTTCTCATGTGGGGATGTGAGACATATGGTCAGCCATGTAGCACTACTCTCCTTTGCATACAACCACAGAGAAGTCAAACTCTAGAAGTAGAAGTAGCCATCGAGCAATGTGTCCCATAGCGCAAGGTTTGTTAATAATATAAAGCAAGGCTTGATGGTCAAGAAAGAACATAAAAGGTATGGCCAAAAGATAATGCCGAAATTTCCTTAGAGCAAACACAATGGCTAACTCTTCCCTCTCTGTGGCGGAGTAATTCTTCTTAGTATTTGTGAGTTTTCTGCTAGCAAAGCTCAATGGATAGTCTAAATTGTGTTCACCAAGGTAGGCACAACATAGCTCCCATGGCAAACTTTGAGGTGTCAATGTGAACTTGGAAGGTTATGGTCTAGTCTAGAGCTCTTAGGATTGGCATTGTGGTTAGAGCCTTCTTCAACTATTTGTATGCGCATTGGCATTCCTCAATCCATTTAAATATCACCAACAATTTGTATAGAGGCCTAGCAATTAATCTTGCATAGTTCAACACAAATTGTGAGTAGTATCCTGTATGGCTGAAAAAGCATTGAACTCCCTTGTAATCAGTTGGTGGTGGAAGATCGACAATGGCCCTAACTTTCGAGAAGTCAGTGGCAATGCCATTCTTTGACACCATGTGCCCTAGGATGGATCTGTGCTTCACCAATAAGTGGCACTTCAAGGGGTGCAACGAGAGATGATACAATCTATATCTTTCAAAGACTGCTTGGAGCTTGTCTAGGTGTTCCTTTCAATTAGAGTGAATGCATAGATCATCAACAAATATCTCTAACTCTCTGCTTAGCATGTCCTTGAAAATGGCACACATGAGCCTTTCGAATGTGGCTGGTACATTCGTCCAAGCAGAGGGCATGACTGTGTAGACAAAAGTGGCCCACTCGATAGCGAAAGCGGTGATGAATGAAAGTTTTAAAATCCATAATTTTTTTGGCATATCATTCCATAATGGAGGTGAATGCCTATAGACAAGTCAAATATCTAGTAAAATGTATATGTAGATATGGTGTAATTACTCTTGTAGAGATTAAATGAAAAAATTTTGGAGAGCACACATTGTGTTCCTAGTTCATTGAAGGTTACAAAAATAATTATTAGGTGATATTTATTTTAATTTTTGGGAGATTTTATCATTGGCAGCTTCATAGAAATCCTTATGTCTTTGACTAGTTTCCCTAAGGAACTTCTCGAGTAAATTGGGAAAGGAATGTTACAAGTAGCATTACTCAAGTGTTGTGGATAGTAGCTACTCTCTATTCTATTGGTCAAGTAATTTAGTGACTGATGAATATGTTGCAGTTAGCATCATCTTGGCACATCACTTGGCAACCAACTGATATAATCTATTAGCTATACAAATAATAATCATATAATGTAAATGAATAAATAGAAAGAATAATACTAAGTCCACCCATGTAGAAAATCACAACTAGCAACAAATTATTCTTTTATGCTAGACCAGGTGTGATGCCTTGAGGATTTTACCTATAACGTATCATCCATATCATTTATATTTAAAGTATATTTAAAAAAATCCTTCTCTTACATGTTATAAGGCTAAAAAAACCCCTTATCCTCATGAAACTCGCAATTTTTCTTCCAACTATAATGAACAAACATTCATGTAAAACAATTCTATAAGCTTTACTAAATAACACTTTTTGAGGTGCATCCCCTTAAGGAATGCTCATTATAATATGCTAATAGATCATATAATTTGTCCTACATGTTAGGGAAATATTAACCAAAACATCCTCATAGAGTAGATTACCTTAGCAAATCAAATAAAGAGCGCAGAGTACTCAAGTAATGCTCATTGTCATAATGCTTGTGTAGTTAACTTGAAAAGTTACTTTAGGGAAAGTAGCTAAAGCCATTAGGGTTTTTGTGAGCATCCCAATAATGAAAACCTCCCCAAAATAAAAATAAATATCACCTACTAATCAATTTTGTTAACATTGAATGATAGAACACTTGGGATTCTCCATGTCCTAGGGTAAAAATTATTGTAGCACACTTGCAAATTGTAGTGGAAAAGATGGATTTAATTTCAACAAACCTTAGTATTTACCTAGACATAAGTATTCAATTTGAAAATATTACCCAAAAGTATCATCCCTTGTAGGGAAAGTAATAATTTAGCAACATACAAAAGGATCTCAAACTCAACTAATATAGTTATCCATCATAAGTAAGTTTTTTCTTGTGTAGCCACAAATTTAAATGAACATCCTATAAACCATTCTAGAAGTACTAGATGTTGTTTTTTCCACTAAACGTAGATTCATTTAACAAGGATGCACTATTGCATGCAACAGCATTACCCTTTTTTTCAAATAGAGAGAGAGAGAGAGAGAGAGAGAGATCTTCTTTCTTGAAAAGTAAGATATTCACACATTTCAAGGCAAACTCGACCACTTAACTGAAGTTAACAGTGGGTACATTTTTTGAGACACCATTGCATAAGCACATGCCGCCCCAAAAGGCAATGCTAATAAACGTTCATATTATTCAAGGTTTAGGGAGGATTTTTTGATCGGTATGCTTACAAAACAGTGAATTGTTGTGAAGGTTATGGATCACAATGAGTTAATAACAATATGTTTAATAATAGTTAGAATTTCAAAATGTAATTTAACATAGTTGCAAAATTTTGGGTAATATTTCATCTTAGGAGAAACATTTGAAATCTTTACAAAGATTCCCTTAAAAAATTACCTAGTTTCATATGACATTTCAAAACTATATGTCTTTGGATTAACATTCTCAAAAAATGAAGTGTAAATCGAACTTTTTCATTTTATGGCAATTTTGATTGCCTAGAAATTAGACAAATCTATTGAGAAAAAGTTGAATAGAACTATAAGATACGAGTACACTTTTTATTTTTCATATGAAACTTACTAATTACTATAAAATACTCCATATGCAAGGTAAAAGATATTACAAACATGGCTAAATAAGCGGTGATTGTAAAAATCATGGAGATTTCAACATTCGAAGGTTGCAAAAAATGGAAAAGTTTCATTGTTCCAAGACATTAACACTTATTCATCTTCCTCTTATGTTGAAATATATTTTCCACTAGCTTCTATTCACTTTAATTACATGATACATTCTCCTTGTTCATATGTCAAAAAACAATGATTTCATCTAAATGTGGACCTTTCTCCCAATTCCTTAGCTTTACTTCTAGTGCATCCACTTACCTTAAGTTCATTGTGACCAATATCATCATTATCTTTTTGCATACCAAGATTTTTCTCTTTTAGTAATTGAGCTTCTAAAGTTTCTTGTCTTCATAGGGGAGAAATTATATATGAATATGTCTATCTCATCAAGTTTCAATAGATATATGCATAAGTTGGAATTTTCTTGCTTTCTTTTGGTATTGGTGTTTCTTCTTGAGTTCATGGCTCTTGTATACCTACCTATAAGTGTTCCTTTTGCTTTGTTTGAAACCAATGCATTTCTATAGAGTACATCTTTTCTAAAGTGTCATCCTTCTTTCTTCCAAGAATTTTACTATTAAAAAAAGATGGCATATCTCATTAGCATTTGTGAGTGCAACCAAGTGAGCCTACCTTAATGTCATTTTGGTACCACCTTGGAATAAATATTGCAATTTCTCAATTGTTGCTCTTGATCTTCTAGTACCAAGGTGCACTTATCAAATATTTGGCACGAAATATCCCCAGGGAGTCCACCTTATAGAACATGTAAGATACCACGTGAGTTCAAAAGAAAGGGTATTATATTTAATAAAATTTACAATATTATATTTACAAAAGGGTATTTTTAATTGCAATTTGGAAAAAATCCGTAAGTTTAGTAAAGTAAAAGGGGTCATTTTAAGGCCTTATAGCATGTAAAGAAAGGGTATTTCTTAATATCCTTGAACGCACCATATATAGATAATTTTTTATAGGTGCACTCCCCAAGGAAATATCTTTTAGATGTCTTTACACATTTTTTTCATTTCTCCTTATTAGTGATTTTATATTATACAACTTTCGTTCATTTAACATGGTGAGTGGCTGGTTCCTTCTTTGATGCTTCTGCACTTGGTACGATGGAATCAAGAAGCTCTTTACAAACATGGCAATATCTAGAATGTATCTCAAGAATATGATCAATATGTGTCCCTTTTTTATGCTAGTTTACCTTCTTTCATAGAGTAAAGTAGTTCTTCTTTTGTTGCAAATGTTACAATGTCCAAATTTATAGAAATATATACAATTTTATGGAAAACTTGATGCATTGCATCAAGGTGCCAAGAAATGTAGATGTTTTTTGGGGCCCCTACTTAAATTACAAAGACATTTGATGAAGTGCATTTAGCTACTTAGAAACTAACAATTTTGTGGGAAAATTGACTCATTATATCAATGTTCCAATAAATATGTTTTGTTTTATGGCCAACTAATTGATGCAGTGCATCGCATTGCCTAGAAATATAGACTATCTTTTTGGTAACTTGATGCATCATGTCAAGTTTCTTAGAAGGTTTGACAAATATAGATGCAAATTACCCAAAAAAAAATCAATTTGGCATACTGCATCAAGTTTTATATAATATTGTAAAAATTTTCAAGTAACTTGATTCATTGCATCAAGTTTGCATAGAATTATTCCATATTTAAAGGGAAGATGAGGTGATGCATCAAGTTCTAATGTGTATTGCCTTTTATTAATAAAAAATGTGTGACCTTAGATTTATCACTAATTGTCTCTCACCTTTTCATTGCTTTTCCATCTTCATATCTAAGAAATGACAAAGTTCATATATTTTCTATCCAACTTGATGTAATGCATCAACTTTGCATTGTTGAGGTAAGGTTTCTAGAAAACTCTAAAAATGTACAAGTTTTTTTAAGTAGTATATATACTACCTCAACTTCTCCTCAAAGATATAGCCTTTTTAGTCATGTTTATTATTAACACTTTCACATGAAGAATAAGGTTTATGAAGTGCTATGATGCGTAATCTAATTATGTAACCTACACCTTGGTTTTTCATTTCCTCTACATTTTTATAGTCATACAACAATATGCTTTAAAATTTAAAATAGCAATTTCAAGGGTACTAGATTTTTTGTAGATGAATTTGTGCTTTAAAAAAGATAGATATGCAACTTCTATTTCAAAGTGAAATGTTGTACTTATTTCTAGCAAAGTATTAGTCCTTTTAGTACTTGAATAAAATGAAAGAAAATTATTTTGTTAGTAGTTGGTTTGCTACCCCTTAAGTCTTCTTTCACATGTCAAGTACAAGGCAATTTCATGAAATGTTTTGTAAAGAGATCAATTCTAGTTAGAATGCTTCTTGTATGCACAAAGAAACTATAGTGGATTGTTTAAGCCATGTGAACAATTGAACTTTCTATATTATTATGTACACAAAATGAAGGTGCACTAGTGTTTGGGCCATGCTAGCCATATTATTTACATTACATACAAGGTAATACAATTAAAAGTCTACAACACTCATATCAATTTAGGGCAGTAACTCTAATATAGGTAACATTATAACCATATGGATCAATGTAAATCTAGCATGAAGTTTAGAGATATCAATAATATAATATTATCTGACCAATTGTGGTATTCCTACAAGAAGAGGTTGAGACAAATGATATAATGTATACGAGACTAGTATCTTTCCATTGCTAAATGTAGAAGGCAACAAAAACCAATAGTCAACCTACTATATGTATAATGCTTTACCTTAAGGTCTAGCTTGGAACCTAACAATTTTGGAAAAATTTTACTGAAACAAAAAGAAAGTTTAGACTTTCTTTGACCAATACAATACTTCCTTTTCATATTCATTCATTCATTTGAAAGATGTACTACTTTTAATGCAACCAAGGAAAAGGTATATCTATTATGCATTGAATCATTATGACTATTTTGATCAAAATATGCAATTGCACAACATCATTTGAAAATATTTTATTGGAATATTTGTATTACACACTAATTGTATCCATAGTTTGAGCAATGAAAAAAATGCACTAAGGTGAAATGGCAAAGAAAGGTTATTGCATTGCATTATTCTAGTTAAGTAACATGTTGATTGAATGCATCAAATTTTGCTACAAAAGCTAGCATCTTATGGGATAAGAATGTCATATTAAGACTGGGTGGATTCTCATTAGGAATTCAATGTACTGCATCAGGTTTACTTGCAAAAGGTTTATATTTTTTCTTTTCTTAAAAGGAGATTAATGTAGTGCATCAAGAATTGAGTGAACTTTTAGGTAAAACTGATGCAATGCATCGAAATTGAGTGAACTTTTGTATAAATGTATTGCAATGAATTCAAATAAAGACTCTTATAACAAAAAAAGGTTCCTCAATGATATTTTCCAAATTGCAGTAATGATGGTTACCATGTTGAGATATTGAGCTCTACATAAGCTGGCATCCACTACGTGCCTTGGTGATGTGATAAGATATTATTTATTGGTGTGTTAGGTGATTGACATGAGGCTATGCTAGTGATTCTATAGCTTGATTACACCCATGTAGTCCATCCTTGGTTATGGAAAATGTATTATGTCACCTCTTCTTTCCTAGCGAGTTTGCACTTAGTGATTGTGTGCACATACATTGTGGTAATTTTCATATTAGTATTTTATCGTGTTGTAGACTTATTTCTTTTATGAGAAGAATATTGAAGAAGAATAAGAATAAGATTCCAACCCTATCTCCTTGTGTCTGCAAGTCTCCATTGTTTTTATGTATGTGTGCTCTTGAGTGCTTCACCTCTCTCCTCTCTTGTCCATCTTAATGATATTAGAGCCATCCCACAACTGCACAGAGCTTGATCAAAGGTTACGGTAAAGGCATTGAAGGTCATTTCAGCCTCCATTCTAGATCTGTAAGTAGCCTTGGTAATAGTTTTTGGGTATACTACAGTTTCAAGAGTGTTCACCTTTTATAGGTACACATGTTATATATTTCACATCCATAATATTTTTGGTTTTATTGGGTTACACACACAAAAGACATTTGCGTACAAATTATAGATTACAATTATTGTTATGTAGTCAGTGAAAAAGACTATGTTTAATTGTGGTGCACCTAATATCACCTTGCTTGTAATTTGGAGGTTTTTGCAAGGTTTTCTGTTTTGCCAAAATGTTTGACAACTTCAACCAAATTGTTAGTGAGAAGCTTGATAAGAATAATTATCTTTCATGGAAGTTTAGGATGATGAATTTCTTAAAGGGAAAATATATTTGAAATTGTATTGAAGGAGACATGGTAGTAGCACTTGAAGTTCGTTGCATAAAATGCTACTACAAAACAATTAAAGACTAAGAAAGATTGGGAGTAGACATAGGGTAAGGTCATGCATTCGATGTCTATTAGTGTCACAAATAGCATGATGGACTATTTGTAGGAATCTAAAACCCCTACTATTGCATAGAAGAATTTGGCAAGTTTGTTTGAAGTAAATACAAAGGCCTAAAGTTACAACTCAAGTCAAAGATGAATCAAATGAGAAGAGGGAATCTATCCATTAATGATTATTCCTTGAATATCAAGAGTATTGTGAAAGCTCTTGGATTTATTAGTCTGGTGGTTGATGATGATGATGTTGTATGAGCATGCTTAGATGGACTTGGAAATGAATATAAGAGCTTCAGGTCATCTGTGAATATGACAGATAATATCTCTAATTTTACAGACTTGATTTCTATGCTGATACTTGAGATGAAGAACCTTGGCTTGGATTCCTCTTCTTCTCAAAGCAAGAACAAGTATAAACAAGTGTTTTACTCTACTAGCAGAGGTAGAGATCATGACAAAGGCCAAGATGGTGGTCATGGTCAAGGATATGATGCATAACAAAATAGAGAAGGACAACTTCGAGGAAGGGGGAGCCAAAGAGAGTAAGGTGCAAATTCTAGTAGACATTAGAATTTTGGTGATAGCAGAGGGTATTAGCATTATGGTAAAAAATGTCGCATTTCTAAAAATTATTTCAAAAAGAAAGCTTAAATTAGAAATTGGAAAAAGTGGCAAGATAACTATGCATCTAGTAGCAAAAACAATGATGATAGAAGTGAACAATTATTTGTTAGACAATACTTTATGAATTCTATGACAGTCGAGGATTCATCAAAGAATGATGTATGGTATGTAGATTCACATGTCTCTAACCACATGACTTCTCATGGAGAATGGTTTAGAGAGATGCGTAGTCCAGAGTCTCCCAATTATGTGGAGATAAGGGATGACACAATTCACCCCATTATTCATGTTGAAAATATTCCTTTGAGTATATAATATGGCAAAACTAAGTACTTGACTAATGTGCTACATGTACCAAATATTATAAAATATTTGGTTTCTATTGGCCAAATGGTAGAATAGGGATTGCATGTTTGGCTCACATCTGATAGTCATTATGTGGAAGATCTAAAAAATGATTGCAGGCTGGTTACAAAAGGAAAATGTAATGGTAGATTATCTACTTTTTATGTAAATCTATCTAAAATGGATGTTTCTGTGTGTACACAAGGTTTAGGTATTGTGGATGATATTGAAGTTTAGCATAAGAGAATTGGTAATGTGAGTGTGCAACAATTGAAAGACATGTAGTCAAAATAGATTGTGGATGGCTTGCCTAAGTTTAGAGTTGATGGGATGCACAAAATATGTGAATAACGTCAACTTGGAAAGTAAGCAAGCATGTGTTTTCACAAGAAAAACATGTGTGCAAGAAGTCACTTAAATTGATACATTCTAAGAATCCTACAAAAATTGCAACTTTGAGTGGTTGTAAGGTGTAGAGGCGAGCACAAGCTGAAATGCCAAGACCCACGGACCACTTATTGTTCAAGTGTTTCAAGCAAGCACTAATGGCTACCTCTTACATAGCGGATGCGCTATCATTCTCTACGAGTGTAGTGAGCTTATTTTGATGCCCAATCGAGTTGCTTCCTCTCTCAAGAACTTCGATAGTTCCACGATTCTTGACGCAAGCTCAAGCATCCTCAAGCCTCCACCTCCAAGGTCCATCCTCCATAGCCACACATGATATAAGAGAAGAGAAGAGAAGAGTAGAGAAGAAGAAGTGAGAAGGTGATGGAGAGCTTCACCTCTTTGATCCCTCACCCTCATACACTCACTCACTCACACTCTCACACTCCCTCCCTCAAGCACACACAAGCAAGCAAACTTGAGAAGAGAAGAAGAGAAGGTGAGTCTCTTGTTGCCACACATCAAAATAATGAGCTCTCATTCACTTTTTGAACTTTATATACAAAACCCTAAATCCCTTTTGGGCGGTCATCCCCTTTTTTACATGGCCCAGCCGTAGACTAGGCCCCTTTTTCCCATTGTTCTCTTGTCTTCCTAGCTTCCTTCCTACCGCCCATCTACCTTTACAACTTGCACATGTCATAGCCTTGTGCTCTTAAAATAAATCATGGTGTTCCTTGCACTCTTTTACAAAAGTTTTGGCTTGCCCTTTTTCTTGTGCGCCTCTCCTTGATTTAGGGCTTTTTCACACTTCCTATGTTTTCTCATTTTTCTTGGCATTCCTTCATCCTCCATTCCGCTTTTGCATTGGCCTTGTCTTCTATTTTAGATTTTCTAGATTTTTCACATTTTTCATTTGAGGGTTAACATTACCCCCCTCCTAGTTGAGTGCTACTCCCATGGCACGTGCTGGGTGGTGAGTCGGACTGTGTTGATGGAGTAGCCAAGTAGCTTTGTGAGTTTGTGGACAAGCCATGTTGGGAGGCGTGTTGGAGGGATTTATGGATGGTCCTTGAGTTTGGACTAAGCCCTAGTCTTGGAGGGATTTATAGACTTGTTGGAAGGATTTATGGAACTAAAATGCCCTTGATTTTGGACTGAGCCCTGGTCTTAGAGGGATCTATGGACCTATTGGAGGGATTTATGAAACTAAAAGGCCCTTGTAGGAGCCCTTGTGGAAGGTGTGTTAGAGGGATTTATGTCTTGAAATTGAAGATAGGATCCCTATGTGGAGAGAGGCTAGTGGACAGATCCGGCTTTGAAATTGAAGATAAAGTTGGACAAATCCATTGTTTGCCCCTCCGTGTCTATCTTTTTGGCGTTCTGCTAAATGAGCTTCTTCATTCACTGTTTGACTCGGGTTGTTGCATCCACCCCTTGCTTTCTTGTGTCTGCATGGTAACATGTCTCATAAGATGGGAAGTACATTGCATGGATAATGGAGTCTCTGGAGTAAGTGGTGGGAGCCTTTGTTTGTACTTGGAAAGAAAAGAAGGTGCACTACCTGGGGGTGTGTCTGCCTTACCGTGGAGTGTGTAGTGCCGGTGCGTGTGGGACTGGGACATGGGTACAACCTTGGGCAAGCCCTCGATGTTGCCCACACTTGAGGACCCAATTTGTGCGTAGAGGGGGTGCAATGCATGGGGCGTAGGATGATAGGTCTAACCATAAGCTAGTGGTACCTCCCTTGGTGTGTCTTGCCCTTGATGTGCCCTAAGCGTGAAGTGGGGGATCAAAATGAGGCTAGGGGGTTAGGGATGGAGCCAGCCGACCGAGGCCACTGGAAGCACCTAACTTGAGAACCCCTAGGTGCAGTGACTGAGATCAATGTGCAGCTTGTGGTGTCTCTATTTTTTTCTTTTTTAAACCCAAGTTACATAATCGTGGCAGAAGTTAGTCTTCGTCATCAAAGTGAGGTGGAGAAGGGGGCTTAATAGATTTATTAAGGAATTGGTAGCTTCGGAGATACCCTTTGAGGTTTAGGCAAACTTGGAGGGTGGTGATGGAGAGGAATGAATGATTGCAGCGGGTGAAGCAGCTATATTCATGTCCTCTAGAAGAGCTAAGAAAAATGAAGGCAATAGAGCAGCTCGCATCATTAGTTGAGCCATCGCGGAACAATCTATAACGTTAGGATCAAAATGGAGTACTGGGAGACCGCGCTCCTATGGGGTGGGGTCTTGCCTAAGGAGTATCCTAAGAAATCTAAGGTCATTACAAGTTGTGATGAAGATGGGGTTAGGGCATGAAGAGAATTCATTAGTGAATTGGATTAGCATATCATACAAGTTCTCAAATGTGAAGACGAGGGCATATTCATATGTAGTACAATGAGGATTATAGATTATAGGGAAGTCGTAGTGGCCGTGAACACTGGAGTCAATATCCACTTCCACCCTTCGAGGGTAGGGCATAAAGGTTGGGTCATTCTACTCGAAGAGTTGAGTGTTGAAAAAGGCCATCCAAGTGTCCAAGTTGGTGTGGAAGACTCTTCTTCTCCAAGTAGGTTGGCATTCGTTAGCAGGGCATGGACCTTGATACTTCAAAAACTTTATTTTTCCAAAATTCAGCATCTTAACTGGCCCATAATGTGGGGTTCTGCACTCTTTCCTCCAGCCATTTCTGTCCAAGCCTACCTTCGATGTTAATCACCTCCTCCACCACCTTGATGGGTAAAACCCTACGCAGGGCGACGAGGAATCGGAAGTTAAGGTCGAAGGGGCTCCTGGTCATTTCTTGCCTCTCCTAGATTACGAGGTCAGCATGGAAGCTTGTTGGGGTGTCGTCCACACATGGTGGGATAGGTGCTTGGGGTGCCCTCACCCCCTTGGCATTCCATTTTCTCCTTATCTCCTCCACCATTTTTTTCCTTCTTTCCCTTAGTGCCGCCTTCCTTTCTATGGAGGTGTCAGCGTGTTGCTGCTCTTCAAGCCACAAGGAAGGAGGTGGTGGGACCAACTCCTCTTCATGTGATTCCATTCCAAAGCTCACATCCATCTCTCTTTCCTAGCTTGGCCCCTACTGTTATTTTCGATGAACCCTAATGCGTCACTTCCTATGAGGTTAGGCCTGCCAATAGGAGATAATGGCGTTGCTCTTCTAGGGGCCAACTCCATAGGTTGAGGAGGCATCTGTAGTCCTGCTTTTAGTACTCTATGAGTCAATCCCAATTTCTTTTTTATTGTTTCTATGGACTCTCCTAGGCACGTTGTTGGGTTTGAAAGCTCACTTGGGCGGCTATTGCTCTATTTTTAGCAAGTATCTTTTCTTTTTCAGCTTGAGCAAGACAGCATGCCAAGGCTTTGACTCTTTTCTTGTTCTGGCTAACCCATTCTTCTGCCCTCTTGTTCATCTCTTCCAAGCCCTCACCTTGCCTTTGTGACAAGGCCACCATCAGCGGCTCCTGCCTTTTGCACTTTTGTACAAGTTTCTCTTTTTCCTCTCTTAGGTGCTCAATCTCCTTTTCTAGTGCTACTTGTTTCTCCCTTTGTCTTTGCATTCCACGCTCTACTTCTTCTTTCTCTTTTTTCCATTCTTCTTGCTCTTGTACTCTCTCTGCCTCCAACATGGTGAGCTCGTCCATGCTCTCCTGAAGTTTTCTCATTTGCATTTCGAGCTCCGCCTGTTGTAGAACCAGAAGTTTGTATTCCCTTTGCATTGCGACCGGCTCCTGGTTCTCTTCCTCCAGCCTTTTTTTCCATCGTTCTTTGTCGTCTTCCTTGGCCCTTAGTTATGCTTTTAGCAAGTGGATTTCTTTTTGCTGCAAGGCTAGTTGGTGGGTCTTCTATAACTGGAAGGCATTTGACATTTCCTTTTCTATTTCCAAATTTGCCACCACAGAACACCATATTGGGGAATATGGAAATTTCCCATAAGTTTGGGACACGTGGTCAAATCTTTGGATTTGTCATATCTTGAACACTATAACTCCAAATTGAGAGCTCTATAGCTTTGTAGATTCCATTTTTCAAGTGCTTTCCAATGATAGGTCACATCATATGGCTTCAAGAAACTTATGGGCATGTTATCCAGATGCCACCTTTTTAGTATTAAAAAATGGGAATTGGGAGATTCCCAAACTCACCAATATTGTGTTACAATCGCTCCCTTCTCTCCTTTGCCCTTTCTAACTGAGCGTAGAGCTCCCTGACATGCTCATCTTGGTTAGTGGGCTATGGCTCCGTGGTGGTAGCATCTATTCTTGGTCGCTTCGGCCCCCTGTTGAGATTCGGCATCTGCAATAGTCGATCTTTTCACTCCTGTCATTGGGGTTCCTGCACCAGAGGTGGGCATTGGGTATCGACCAAGAACTGCACCCATGCCATAAGGTTGCTGGCATCCACTATGATCTTGGGGGGTCACTCTATACAAATCCTATATATCACGTGTGTTCATGGCATGTTTTATATATCCCTATGTGACCTTTTTTGTGATATTTTTTTGACCCTTCTATGTTTTTTACCATAATTTATAAATCCCTTTCTGTAAGCTTATTTTTTCTATACAGGAATTTAAGAGACCCTTATGTAATAAATACAAAATACTAGTTTTATCGTAGGATTGATCGCGAACTAGTTGCATCGACGCATATCTACCACATCACCTGATCTGCTACATTTTACTCCTTTGCATCATTGCCAGGCTATCAACTCATCAGCCATTGCTATATTTGTTGTTTTTAGCCTCAGCTACTCTATCAGACATTGATCTAACCTTCTTGAGCTGTGTTTACTGCTGCATGACATCTCTGGAGATTTTTTACTGCGTTTCAGGATCTGTCAAAGTATGTCACACTCTTCAACTCATACTCTTTGCCCTGGTCCTCAAGACACGAGAGTTCAATGTTTAATATTCGCCCTACATAGTGTGTTTTTTGCATTGAGAATGATATATATATTCATCCTACAAATTGTTGAATGGGTGTTTGATGACGTCAATAGCCATATGTCCTCCAAACAAGCAGGTGACTAGTAGGGCAGTGTGCAAACACGTACAATAGCTCCAAGCTGATGCAGTAATTGCAAATGTTGAGAGTGCTAGAGGTAGTAAGTAGACCATGATTTAACTAGGCAACAATTAAATAGGCGTGCAACAGCTCAAGAGTGTCCCAAACCAACCAAGCAACAACTGTATACTAGGAATAGTAGTAGGATAGCTGGTAACAAGGCCGGTAATTAGGTCACATGGCACTGTAATAGTTATGGAAAATAGGATAGTACTTCAACAAAACTCCACAAACTGGCAATGTCCTCCCAAAGGAGTGAGGCCAGTAGTGGGCATCAGAGGGATGAATGATAGCTAGCTATAAATAGACTCCTATTTATAGAATATTTGAGATGTAATCTACTACCAAAAACAAGCCATTTAATAATAATAAAATAGCACGGATGTGCTTTTGGGGCTGGTTTAAGGAGTCTTAACCATAGATTACTAGAAACCCTAAAATTAGTGGCTAAACAATTACTCCATGGCTATGACAGCTTTCCATGCCTCAGTAAGTTACCTAGATGTTGCCAAAAGGCAAACCATACAAGCAAAGTTATCTATAGTAGGTGTCATGCTGTGGTCATTATGCATTAGCTTGAAGTACTTCACCCAAGGGGACAAAACTAGCATGGACGCATGCAAAAAACACACAAGTATGTAATGGAATCTACCTTAACACTTTGTTGTGGCATGTGCTCAAAGCAATGTCTAAACATCTCATCCTCCTGGTTTTAAAATAGTCCAGCACCTCCTTGGCACACCCCTATTCGGAGTACCTTGCAATTGACAAACTGTTAAGCATATTTCTTTTATTGACAAACCACTGAACATAAGTGAGCCACATTGGTGAAGTGGGATTGTGTAAAAGGATGTCTTAATAATGATAATAATGGTTGGAATCTCAAATGATGACACCAAGTTTGTGGAGTTCTTCCATCTACACTATTTTAATAAAGGAAAAAAGAAATAAGGGTCCTCTATGCTATAGAAATCTTCAAGGATGTAGCATGAAACTGACATCTTCAAAGAAACTTATGCTTATTCAAGGTAAATTTTAAGGATGTAACATGCAACTGTGCATTAAAAAGAAAACTTGGGTTACCTATCGTAGAAGGATGGAAAAAACTATGTAGGTATCTTGGAAACATTTGGTTTCTATTGCAAGCAAGTTCACAAAACTTGCTCCTCCTCATCACCATCACCATCCTAATTTGTCTCATGATCACAATACCTCCTATTGTTTCTTTGCTTTACTAGATCCCTTACTTAGCTCTCTGCAAAAGCCAATCAGTAAATTTTGAGGTGGAATCTTGTGGGTGGCTAAATGCATGGAGACCAACAACAGCTATAGCAAGTACAATACATTTACTATATTATATGATAACATCTTATACCATAGTAGCTATAGTAAGTAGGTCTACAACAGCGACAACAAGTAGAATATATGATTGGAGCTAACATGAGTTGACTCTTCATCCAAACTATTCCTTTTCATGGAGAGGAGATCTTGCCCTAGTCTACATCCAAGCAATTTGAGAAACATGGACAATACCCTATTTGCATTCATGAGATGTACAAAGCAGCCACTATCCATGACCCTAGAAACCCTACCACATTACATAGCTAAAAATTCTACTCTCTCCATTCTTCCAGCTTCTATCACCATCCCAATACTCATTATTTATGTCATGGTTCCTGTAATGATCTTTAGTAGTCCTATCATAAGTATCATGGTGGTCATGTTTTTTATCATTCCATTTGGTATTCGTGTCTCCATCTCTATCCCTATCCCTGTACATGTCCCTCTCACTATATCTCCCCCTGTCCCTATCCTTGTCTCTGCCTCTATGTCTATCCATGTCCTTGTCTTTGTCTTTGTCCCTGTGCCTATCACTGTTAACCCGAGTGATTGCATGCATTGAGCATGCAAACAAAGCCACTTGGGTTTGGAGACATGCCCTTACATTGCATCTATTCAAATAGTCCAACACATCTACACTACGGCCATGAGGTTGCATACCTTGCATGTCTCCACTTGGGTTTGGAGACATGCCCTTACATTGCATCTATTCAAATAGTCCAACACATCTACACTACGGGCATGAGGTTGCATACCCTACATGTCTCCACTTGGGTTTGGAGACATGCCCTTACATTGCATCTATTCAAATAGTCCAACACATCTACACTACAGGCATGAGGTTGCATACCCTGCAATTAGAGCATTCCAAGAGACCACATGACTTCAATCTCTCATGCATCCTCTTACATCCCAACTGCTGCATAAATATTAGCCATATAGATGTAGGCTGAAGCAGCTATTTTATATGTCTGAAGAAGACAATCAAAAGCCAGTCTCCCAAGCCTCAAATTCTTCCACTTCTAACAAGCACCCAACAAAGCCATCTAGACTAGAAGATAATCACCAGATGGAATCATTTCAATAATTTCAAACCCTTGTTAAACTCCCCTGCATGACCAAAGAGATCAACCATACAACAGTAGTACTGTGCATCTAGTGTGACACCAAATTTGGCACTCATCTACATAAAATACATTTGGCCCTCATCCAGTGAGCATCCACTAGACCTGAGTGACTACATGCATCAAGCATGCAAACAAAGCTACATGGGTTTGGAGACATGCCCTTCCATTGCATTTGTTCAAAACAGTCCAACACATCTGCACTACTGACATGGCAGTATACCTTGCAATTAGTACATTCCATGAGACCACATGACTTCAATCTCCCATGAATCCTCTTGCAGCCCAGCTGTGGATAAATATCAGCCATACAGATGTAGGCAGAAGCAATTATTGTGACAGCCTATCTTAATAAAGCTAATAGATCTCAACAATGACAATTAGGTTGGCAATACCTCATCTAAAGCTTGCTAAAAGCATTTGGAGGCCTTTTTGAAAAGTTCATTGGCCTTCTTAGACTTTTTAAGAGAAATCTGTTAGACTCTGTTAAGAGAAATCCATGTACTTTGTTACTGTCATGTACTTTATTACTGTCTCAAGAGCATGCCGGCTATCTCAAGTACCTCTCACAAGAGCATACCAGTTGTCATGTACTTTATTACCTCTAAGGTCTAGATAAACCACAATATTGTATTCAGCTATCCATGCCAAATACCTTTCCTCACATCTCTAGAGCCTTCTTGCAAAGATCATTATGAGGTTCCTAGATACACAAGAACCCAAGTTACTCTGATAGCCTGTCTCAATAAAGCTAATAAATCTCAGCAATGACAATTTCCCAAGTACCATGGTGTGTTAAGAGAAACCCATGGGAAGTATGGGCATTGCCCAAGCACCTAAGACCAAGCACACTTTAGCTATAAAACTATAATATAAGAATCTCCATTGTACTACCTTCCACCATGTTGATAGATTCGTGGCCCTGCTAAAATTGTACTAACTCTAGAAGGGCCCCTCCCCATCTCAAAAATGTGTATCTGAAAACCTATTTGATTCAAGCTGCTGCAAAAGAAACAAAACAAAGGACTCCATCATTTCTATTTCTGTGAGCCACTGACATTGACAACAATATCCCATCTATTTCTCTAAGCCATTGACATTGACAACATACACATGTACAAGACGACTATTGTACTTGCCTGGCGATGTTGCTAATAACACAAGAATGAGTCCAAAAATCTACCAAAACAAGACAAAAATATACATGGCCAAATATTCTTGTAAAACCTTGCTGCAATACATGACAAAGAATAGAGTTAGAACCCATTTTCTCCCTTGCATTCAAAACCTTATGATAAAGCACACTAAAACATACCTAAAGTACTAATTTAAACCCACTTTCTCCACCTTGGTGCAAAACCTTGCTGTAATAACTCTGGAGGTATAATACTTGATGCTTTATTTACAGCATGCTAAGATATAGTAATCGTGTGAGAGCATGCACTATCACATCAAGTCTAAATCCCATCTCAAAAATCCTATCTGAAAATAAGTACAATGCAGTTTAGAATTTTGCTACACTGCATCTATTTCTATGAGCCATTGACATTGACAACATACACATGTACAAGTGACTGGAGAAATTACCTGATAATGTTCTTGATATTAAAATTATAGGAGGTAACTTGCATTTAATAGTAAAAGAAGGCCAGCATGGAAAATGGGTCTTCCATCAAGTAACACAAGAATGAGTCCAAAATGTTCCAAACCAACACAAGAATATACAACATGGCCAAATATTCCTAGAAAACCTTGCTGCAACACATGACAGAGAATAGAGTTAGAACCCATTTTCTCACTTGTGTTCAAAAGCTTACAATAATGCACACTAAAACATACCTAAAGTACTAATTTAAATCCCCTTTCTCCACCTTGGTGCAAAACTTTGTTATAATTACCCCACAGGTATAGTACTCGATGCCTTATTTGTCGCATGTGAAGATATAGTTATTGTGTGAGATTTGCACTATCACATCAAGTCTAAATCCCATCTCAAAAATGTGTATCCAAAAACTTGTTTGATTCAAGGTCCTACAAAAGTGATAAAACAAAGAACTCCATCATGCCAACTCTATTCCAAGCAAAACCACAAAGTTGTGCTTCTTGTATGAGAAAAAAGAAGAAATAAAGCATAGTAAAAGATTAATAAAAGTACAAATAAGAAAAACCTACCAAATGTTTTTCATGCCCCTTCACAAAGTCATTGAAAACATTCCAATCATTCTCATCTGGTTTGTACTTGTTTGTATTGCAATCGTAGGTTAGATTTTCCAAGGCAATGATACTATCAATGTCTATCATAGCAAGATCCGTAAGGTTATATGTAAATCATCGTGAGCCTTTTGTCTTTTGCTACCATCCAAGTTGGACTTCCACTCCTAAAGGCCTATCTGAAAGGTTGAACCCTCTCCTATACTCCACATAACCCCCTCCAACCTTCGTCCTCATCTTTTGCACTCTTCCAAGATACCATACAGCATGTGTCCTTTTCTTACTTTGCAAAGAGCTTAGTTTGCATTTTCTTATGCTCTTCCTTGTTGTGTCCTCTTGAAAGTATACATCACAATCTGATCCTATCCCAAATAGATTATCATTTGACATAGCAAAAGGCTTCTCTTCCTTGTTATAGTATACTCCTTGGTGAACTCTAATAAGTCTATCTTTTGAGAGTGTGGGATTTCCATTGAGCTGACTCACTAATGTAGACTTGAAGAAAGATTTACCCTTAGTAGAAACAACTGGGTTCACAGCTTCTTGTTCGTCTAGCAGAGAATCCACTACATGTCTAATCTCACTTAAGCATGCATCATTGTCACTATCCGCACTATTTATTGACTCCTGACTAGCTGGTTGATCTTCTTCTTCTGAGTCAGATTCTTGTGTGTATGCATCTATAAAGCTAATTGACCAAGGATCAAGCCACCATTTCATTTCATTCTTGCCCTTCGGTTTTACATGTAATCGTTCACACATTGCAAACAAAGGACCATTCTCTTTACACTCCAAGTAGGAAAGCCTATTCAAACTCCCAACAGTATGCAACATATCCATCATGTCATACAAGCATTCTTGACCCACCATGCTCCCAATCTTGCTAAAGAAGATTTCAATTGCATCTGAGCTTGTAAGATGTAAAGGGCATTTGAGACTCGGAAAGAAGTCTCTGAATTACTTGATTAACAAGACAACAAAATGGCATGAGAGATGCACAAAATGTCTCCTTGCTTCTTATGAAGTTTACACTCAGCGTATAAGTGGTATGATGCATAATCCACAACCTCCAAATTTGAAAAAATAAAGAGACTTTTCTTGAAAGATAGACTCGATCCACCAAGCTCAAGTATGGAGACAAAAAGATGTCAATGTAATCTCCAGCAATTTCAAGATACGCTTGCAATCCGAACATACCCCGCTCTGTTCTGCGTACTCCATTATTTCCTAGTTCTCCCAAACACCATTGCACTTGCCTACTACATATTCTTTGAGCTCCTGCCTAGTTTTGACAATCATCTCGCCTAATGTCTTTCCTCTTAGCATATGCTTGTCAACAAAGAATACATGATGAGAACATGATTTAGGGTGATCCAAACATCACCAATAGCCAACTAACTCTTAGGCTTGTCAAGAACATTGACTAATTTTTTCCCATTAAGCCCATAAACTTCATTTTTTGAAAGTTTTGCTGAGAGTGGCATCCATCCCATGAATCTAAATCTACTGCCAAACTTGTCTACATAATATGAAAGCATCAACTTTCGTCGCCGACTATCACTGTCAGATGCATGCCCAATGATTGGGCCAACTGTGGGCCCTAGCTTCTCATCCCACAAACTTAAAATGACTACCCATTGCTTGCAAACAAAGCTTGCCTCAAACCAATTGCAAGTACAATGAAGAACTAGGACCAAGCGAGGGAGAGCATCATGCAAAGGGTTTGCAAGGAAAACTCTTGCATGCCCACCAATAACACAATTCTGAAATGCACCAACAATCTTCTCATACCCTTCTTGTCCTTCTCCCACTTTGATCATGCATGCTGTCAAGCACTCGTGATCGTCTAATTTATATCTGTCAAACCCCACAAGCATATCATCCTTTGAGTTCCACCTACAAGCATCGATGAAAAAATCACAAACTCTTTTACAATACTTTCTTAATTCAAACAAGGTATGAATCCATTTTTATTGGAAAGACCATGATATTGTTACCTGACTTGCTTCTTTATGGCAATTTTGTCTTCCACTAAAATGAAAGGAACCTTCGACATCATGCCATGCTTCTCTTTCTCCTCTTGATAGATTTCAGCAATCGCATCAAAAATGTACCGGTGTATGCCTGGTACAAATTGAGTGGCATGTCTTTGACCTCTCTTTATTTTTTGATAAAGAGGGTCCATTAAGGTTGGAACTTAGGAAATCATGTAGCCTTTGACCCCCCACATCCTTACAACTTCAAATATCACCTTTGTGCTTCACTATATCTTTGTCCCGCACTTTACCTAATCATGTTTGTGGAAGCGTCTTGTAGAAAGTCCCACAAGGCAGCTTTTCCACCAAACTTGCCCAACCTATGGGCTTCAATTATGTTGTTGTAGAACCTTTTTACATCCTTACGATTAAGAGACTCTATGTTGGCTTCTCTTAAAGTTTGGACTCTCACAGAAAGAATGGCAACTTGAGATTTTTTCAACCATAGATGCATGCTAAGTTCCCTTACTTGCTTTTTAGCAGAAATAGAAGCCATTTTAAGCTCATTGTTTGTGAGATAATCTAGTCTTCTTCCACGCCCAGGCCCCCTATATCCTCTTTTGGTCTTAACCTTCTCATCTCTATACAATCTCATTCCAAAGTCAGACGACATAGCTATCCCTTTGCAGTGGTGGCATGTGAATCCTTCAAATGGATGCCCATCCTGTGAAATGAGTAGGCAGTTAATGTGACGAAAGCATCCATTCACATGAAAGTTTGTGCCTCCATCTTGTAAGGTTACCTTGGTGTGTGGCTCAACAAACCAATTATTTCCATCACATTGATCATCTAAGAAGGGCTTTATCTTAATATGCTTGTTGTTTACCTTAACTTCATGGCTCCAGAGACCCCAACAAAGCAAGTTCAAATTTACTAGACAATTGCTAGTCTCTGTATCATGGCTAGAAGAGGGGGGTGAAAGCACTCATACTTGTATTTCCTGTTTTCGTTGAGACTAATAAGTTTTTGAGAGATCTTTGCTTTGGATTGTGCTCCATATCTTTTCAAGGATGCCTCGCAAGCCTATGAGTATTGCCTTTGAACCTTCCTTGCTCTTCATGAGTGACTTTATGTGAGAATTTGACTTTGTGTGCTCGTTGAGGATTGTGTAGAGATCTGACCTTGAGGGACATAATCGTAGCCATGCATCATCAATCTTAACAACTCAAAATCGTGTAACGTAGCTTCAATCAACTAAAAATCCCAATCTACAAAAATTTTAACATGAAAGGGTTGAGTAAGAATCAATTCAAAAAGATAATAAAACTTTTGAACATAAAAAGAGATAGGAGACGAAAGAAATGTATAGTACCTTCATTTGATGCCATATAAGAATGCAACTTCCTCCCTATTTCTTCTTTTGTTTGTCTCTTGTCATCCTTTATCGGTCGAGGTACTCCTTTGGGCATATTTTCTTTTTTCATTCCTCGAGCAACCATATACTTGAGCTCATGCTTCTTACTCTCCAAGACATGGAACCTCATGAAGTTAGAGAAGAAATTGTAAGTTGTTATCTTTCCTTCTATCAAGCCTTTACCATAAAGCTCATTTCATTCATGACACCGAATTCGCACACGAGGAGCCCCATCAAAGTCTTCAGAATGCATCTCAAACCTATCATCCCTCGATATTTCCATTTCTTTGAGCTTTGATCTAACTCTCTCACATTCTCATTGCCAAACTTCAAGAATATCTGGACTCAATAGTTTACTACTCAGCTTTATAGTCATATTTGGTTCAGCCTCACAATCTGCATCAGCAAACTGATTGAGAGAAATGTCTTTTATTTGGAGGGGGAGGGATATATTCCTCTACATTGCATAAGCTTCGTTTGATGTGAACTAGGAGCTGATCATTGATTGTCCATCATCCCTATTGTCGCTTGGTCAATGCATACCCTTCTTCATCAAGAAACCCAAAAGGCTCCAAGAGAAGCTCATCCCCTTCAATCTATTCTCGAACATGAGAGAATATGGGTTGGCCTATGTCTCTTCTAACTCTAACAAGTCCT
The DNA here is from genome assembly GCF_053477565.2 of Lygodium microphyllum. Lineage (NCBI taxonomy): Eukaryota > Viridiplantae > Streptophyta > Polypodiopsida > Schizaeales > Lygodiaceae > Lygodium > Lygodium microphyllum. The sequence continues at coordinate 47,874,576 of NC_141143.1, forward strand.
ATTTCCTCCTTGCTCTCACCATCGACCACTTGAATCCTAAAAAAGGATGCCATGGTGCCAAGACTCCTATGCAAAGAAAACCACAAAATAAACTCGTACAATCTACTTGCATAGAAACAAAATATCCATAAATATGTGAGAAACACAAAGAGAGAGAGAGAGAGAGAGAGAGGCTTACTTGATTCTTCTGTTAGTCGATTCTTGGACAAGCTACGATACCTATCAAGGCAAGGGTAGTGCAGGGCAACTCTCGTCATGATGCTATTCAATGTTGACTACATATAACACAATAGTGTACATCACACAAATGTGTATATATAAATTCACACCTACCTACCTACAAATACATATGCGCATTACAAAAATAACTTAGAGAACGAATGCAAAATTATAGTAACATTCCATGATTGTATGAGATTGCCAACAAACTAACTGTTTAGTTTGAGAAGTGGTTTGTAGACATATTTAAGCCCAATGATAAATGAAGGCGGGTTAGAATGTGATATTATTACAATTTGATGACACCTTTGGACTTTTTAACAAGTGTCGTATTGATGCTTTCGTGCAAATTGTAGGCATCAATGACCTCCATTAGCATGTCGCCCTAGTTTAGGGCTCTCTCTCTCTGTCTCTCTATCTCTCTCTCTCCCTCTCTCTCTCAAAAGTATGCTATGTTTGCATTTCCAATAGCCAATCTATTTGTAAATGCTTTGCAATGATCTATAGCCCAAAACGCACCACCAGTAGTAGCGACAACCACTTGGCTTGGAGTTCATAGTCGCATGTTGTATGCAACACAATAGCAGTGAAGAAATAGGTCATGTCTTGTCGCATCGCAATAGCAAACAACACGCTTGGCACCACCCACCACCCAAAGTCTTCAACGGATACTTGATTTATTACAAAGCACGTTGCAAACCTTATGTAATTCAGGGTGATGGATTCGAGGCACTGAAAGTAGATAAACAACTCATCCATATGGTGAGAATATTTTGATTGAGCCTATTTGCTATCTGATTCTATACTTTGCTTACAAGTTTAATTGGTTGAACATACACAATTCAATGGATTACTCCTCTTTTTTTTCAAAAATATTTGTGTGACAGTAGCATTGAGAGCCATATCCAAAATCAAGGTAATTGTGGCTCCTACTAGACACTCAACTCAATTACCTTCATTTTGGGTTGTCCAATGTTAGCTTCCAAATACCATGCCTTAGGAATCATAGACAAGTATATATAGCAACACGCAAATAAGAATCTAGTAATAAATGGACATTGATAATGCTCTTGAACTAGGACATGGGTTGGGCTCATCATTGATCCACGTTTTAGCAATGCATCCTATAAATGAAGGTCTTGCATAATTGGCAGAGTGAAATGCTAAATTCATAATAGAGAGAGACATATATATATATGTATATGTGTGTGTGTGTGTGTGTGTGTGTCTACATTTGGAATTACAAATTTTTCTAAGAAGATATAGTTGAAGACATGCATACTAATGATGGTGCTCTTGTTGTTGCTCCATAGAGAGATGAGAGGGAAACTGATGATGGTGTTGCTCTACTACTAATCAATACAAATTTCACAATGGAAAATTTGTGTTGCTTACTGTTGTTTGAACAAACCTAATCGTCAAGGAAACAGTTTACCATTTAGTTTTTTCATTCTACAAGAATTTCTCGCAGCCATAGGCACACCCAATTAAAAAATTAAATTGACATCTGTTAGGACTAAGCAGTGTAGAGAAATTAGAAAAAAGCAGACCTATCAAACTAGCTCGACTCACAGGATGAATCAGATGTTGAAGACTTGCTTCTTAAGGCTCACCATCTACTCCACAAAGTCGTCATTGTCTCTCACCTCCTCAATCTTGATGGCCTTACACAAGCATTTTCCTTCTAAAGCCTCAAATCTTTGAACCTAACCTCACACCTACTTGCTTGGTAGCAAATGGTGCCTACACACACACACATACACACACACACACACACTCTCTCTCTCTCTCTCTCTCTCTCTCTCTCACTCAGAGCGAACAGAAAGGTGTGAACTTAGAACAAACAAATGAGTAGAGTAAATACATGTGGAACTTGCACGTCTTATCTCCTCGCTAACATTACCCAGAAAGCTTGATGTCTCTCAAATCACTCAAAAGCTAAAGATTCTAGAATGGCGGCATAGTAGCAAGTGTTCTTCGGATGCAAGCAGCAAACTATGTGATATAGAGAAGCGAGGGAGGCTACAAAACAACGATCCTTCTTGATCTGTGCAAGGAAGACCCAAGCATGCAAGCAAAGGAGACAATGAAGGGAAGGGGCAGAACGCTTGGTGAACGCTGTCGTAAAGTTCATGCAAGAGCTGCAGAACACGGGGTTCAAGATACAGCAAGGAAAGAGGTTAACAAGAAGAACTCAAATTTTTTATGCCAAAGTACTCTATATTGTTTGTCAAGTAAAATACATGAAGTCCAAGTTCAGAAAAATCTGTAGTATCTCTTAACCAGCTTTGCATTCAGGTGTTCAAGATCAGTATTGCCATTGGCACATAGACTTGTTAAAATCTGATGGGTACTAATCCGTGTAAACAATTTTCAGAAATCCATACAATGTCAAAACAATGGAGTTCTATGGGCAGCACTTCACGATCCGAGTTGAATGTCAAGGATTATTGAAAGCCTCAACTACTCTGTAACGATGCTCCATATTCTGCACTGGTTGTCAGAGATTTTTTTTGCTGACTTTGCGATAGATTTCAGTCAACGCAGTTGTAAAAGCACTTACAACATTGGTAGCCTCTAATGCAGATGTCTCCAGAAAAAAAAATAGCCCTTTGGATTTAATACAACCTCCTCATTTGGCAGCCATGCTTCATAATCCACACAGAATTCATTCTTAAGCCATCGAGGCGACATCTTCCTTGCAATGTTCAGTATTGCTAGTTCATAGTATTTTGCCATGGCTTCAAGACTTGGAAAGCGGGAAACAAGAGCATGCGTGAACCATCAACATCGTAATTTTCATGCTCAGAGAAGGCGGGGACCCGGAAGGGGGATGCAACCCAGAATTCACCGAAGGTCAACCTTCCATTTAAAAAATGGCTTGCTTTTTATACTCTGACATGAGATTCCTTGGGTGGGGAAATCAGATCAGAGAGCAGAGGCGCAAGACCCAGAGTTTCCTTCTTCCTCTTGATGCCAAAGAACCTTTTCCAGTTTCATGGGGGGCAAGCCTCGGCAGGGATAAAACTGTGTAATTTCGGCCTGCATCGTTCCTATCATTTTGCCTGCAATTGGTTCTCTTCTTGCCTTCCTGCTGATGATGCTGCTGCTAAACCGTTCCTCTTCCTCGCTCGGATTGAACAGTATTCTCCATTTCTACACCTGCCCAAAACCCCCAGCGATTAGTTTATTCTCTTCATTCCCCCTAAACTTCCATTGGCATTAACATATGCTGAAGATTGCTGTTCTTTCCGCTACCTGTTCCACTATTCCATCCGCTTCAAGAACTCGTTTATCGCCTCTTTGTCAAATTCGTCTCCTTCAGCAGCTCCAGACTTCATTCACCTGCATTCAATAGTAGTTTCACCCTTCGATTCTCAACTTTGCAATAGCTTTAATGCGGTCCTTTCACATCCTTCCCATGGAATCCGTTCAGCTCTTCAACGGAGGTGTCCCCATCTCCAGAGACTCCGACATAATTAAAGTCTGAAACCCCCCATTACACACGCGATTCTCCCATTGTTGTCGATTGCTTTCTCCCTCTAAACAGAGCTTCCGCCCTCTCCAAAAAGTGGATCAATTCTCCTAAGTAACAGCAGAAAAAATCTGAATTGTCCTCTTTTCTGCGAGCCTCAATCTCCTTCGCGTCCGAGTTTTTTCGATCCCTCTGATTCCCCTCTTTTCTTTGCTTTCCCCCCCCCCCTAAATTCATAGCAATGCGCCCATTTTGAATTTTGAGTGCCCCCCAATCTCAACTTAGCATTAATAAAGCTATTTTAAGGATGCAAACCTTTTTATCTTTCTCTCTAATTTTTGAAACGGAAAGCCTTCTCACAAAACAGTCGACTCTGTAGGCTTTTCTTTTAGATCCATCCGGACAGGCACCTTTAAGTTGATAATCTAAAGATTTTCTATGGGTGTCAATACCCATCACAAACCCAAATTTATTAAAACTTTCTAAGAGTCTTCTTGTAGACATCCAAGAGTCCATTGAATTGACGTTCCCCTCCTTTCTTCGCAATCTTGACTTCATAGGCATGGCAAATTCTAGCATATTCAGGAGGGAAGAATCAATCTTTATTTCTCCATTCAAATAGTCTTCGGCAAAGGCATATGAACCCTTCTCCTCCATGGTAGATAGTAAACTGCTTTATCCCGCATATTACGTTGACCTTGTTTACGTGCAACCTTTATCTTCATAGCTTAAATGTCAGCTTCTACAAAGCTTCCTTTGATTCCACGATTTCCTGCACTTTTCTTGGAGATCATCATTGAAATTAACAGCTTGATAATGTCCTTTGGCATCAGTTTTTCATATTTTTCTGACACACACACAACATGCATACAAACAGAAACACACACAAACACACACAAATGCCAGGAGGCATATTCCACGGTGGATTTCGTGAGGTTTTACAGTGGATTCCGTAAACTTTGATGACCGGGGCTCATACACAAAGTGGATTCTTTGTGTGAGAAGTTGATGGGGAGGCCTGTCCTTTTCGGGCGTTTCATTAATTTAGTGTGTACATGGGTGATTCCATAGCGGGTGATTCCGCAAAATACATATTAAATTAATAAACATTTATGAGTTTAGAGTGCGCACTCGTAATAAATTAAGGCTAGGATTTATTTCTAACCAGTTGATTTATTTATGTAGCTGAAGACTGCTAGGTATTCACTTTTGTCGGTTTAATTGTATTATTTTACTAACGATTGTGAATGCTTCAGTTGATGTGTAGAGATAGCAGCAGTGGTAGCGGAGGAAAGCATTGGAGTCTAGCGAGTATTCGATCTATGGATTATATTTTGATAGGCGCCACGCCTATATTTTGTCATGTCTATTGAGGCATCGATTATTTATTATTATTTTGTATGCGCCTATGCGCACGGATATGTTATTTCTATTTGGACATTGTATTGGGCGTGCCAGACTCTTTAGGCACCGTCCATTAGCTTTATTCCTATTTTTGTAAAAGCAAACTCAAAAGCTAAAAGCTTGATATATTTTTATAAATTGGGCTATTATTGAGCATGAAGAAGAAATATACATAAAATACATGCTTTGTGAAGCGCTCACACAAGGCATGGAGGAAGATTGAACCCAATTGGTCTCTTGCTCTTGTCGTTCATGCTTTTTACCTTGTAACTTGTGCAAAAAGTAGAGTTCATTGTTCTTGGGGACCTTCCGGGATTCACTACGCTAGCATACAGCGACTGATCTGCGCACCAGTGGTATCAGAGCGGAGCTGAGATCAAGAGCTTCCAATCGCTACCCATCTCGTGCGAAGGCGGAGCTCCTAGAATGATCGGGCTCTATGGTCAATCTTGTCGTGAACCTTCGATACAGGCAGACTTCTGGCGATCAAGAACCCGTGTTTCTGTCATCAGATCGCGAAGGACCAGACTGTACAGGCGGAGGACTACTCCTTCATCTCCATCAACAAGTCGTGGTTAATCAGAGAGATAAGTCCTCAAATCCATATCTTTCAAGACTTAAGCTTCAAAGCTTAGAGAATAGAAGCTTTAAGCTTCAAATTTTTTAATCGTGAGGTCTCAGAGGACCTCCGATTTTTTCACACGACAAAAAAACGGCCCCCCCCACGAAATTTGCGCCGTTTTTCTGATCCATAATCCCTCACTAATCTTAAGCAATTAAGCTTAGTCTACTTAACAAAAATCATCTCTGCAAGTCAACAACTCCAAGTCACACATCACAGAAGTCAAGTTCTGCAAGTAATCTGTGATCAAGTTCTGCAAGTTCTTTAAGTCGACTAAGTTCTGCAAGTCTGCAACTCTACAAGTCACATAAGTCTGCAACTCTGCAAGTCAGACTAGTCAACTGGAGTCAGAACTGACTTGTGCTCAAAACTCCTAGAAGGATTGTTCCTGTGCAGAAACTCCGAACTGCAAAGTTGTTCGTTGGAAGGTACTCTACCCATACGCAGGTTTGCTGAAGCATTTTCAGCATACGAAGAAGGAAAAATCGCAGATTTTCTGAAGATTGAGAAAGAAATACCCAAAAAACACATAAGCCTTGTAACCCCGAACTTGAGCTACGCTCATCCAGCTAACTTGATTTTGAGTGAGAAAGGTCTTTTGAGTTTTTCAGGATGACGGAACCACATATGGATGATCTTATGGCTGAAGGCGACTTACTTGAACCTACGATGGAGCAAAAGCTGGACTTAATCATGATGCAATTGGAAGAAGAATGAAGGGCTAGGCAAGCATTGCAAGCGCAACTGGCAAAATTACAAAGAGCGTCTACCAACAAAGAAGAACCTCAAGCTGAAGATTTGATTCGACGTACCATCGACGCCACTCTTGAAGCTCAAACCATTTGCAAGGAATCAAAGATAAGTAAACGAAGTTTCAAATTTCGTACTTTCAATGGCATACGAGAAGGAAAAACTGTTCTAGCATTCATTAGTCTGTTTGATGACTATTTCCATGAGGAAACCTATGCAGAAAAAGATAAAATCAAGTGTGTTACTAATCATTTAGTAGACAGAGCATCACTTTGGTGGACTATAGTACGCAAGAGCATAGAATGTCCTGCTACCTGGGAAGATTTCAAGAAGAAGTTCATGCAGAATTTCCTTCCACCGCAATTTCATGAGAAGGCTATTAAGCAATGGGATCTTCTCCAGCAACGGGATCGTGAGCCTATACCTCAGTATACAGAGCATTTTTGGAATGCACTCCTCCAGCTATGCATGCTTGAAGACGTACCAGAGGCGACACATAAGCGCAAGTATATGTCTGGACTCCTTGGGCATTACTACGCTGAAGTTAACATGTTCAAGCCTGCTACTCTTGAAGATGCCATTTCACTAGCTCACGACACTGAAGATAAGCTACGCGATAGAGACAGACGACCACAGCAATTCCAAGCCAATGGTAATTATGGAACAAAACAATTCAATTCCAATTTTGGAAGATTTAATCCAGGTCTTTTCTCTTCATCATCTTTCCGCAAGAATTGGGCAAAACCACCTGCATTACCATCCAATGTCAATCAAAACCCTAAGCCTATTCCACAGCCAAATCCTAATGTACCTAGACTTCCCGCCATTGCAAACAATGTAACCAAAGCCAAGCCAATAGTATGCTATAAATGCCACCAGCCTGGACATCTAGCAGCAAATTGTCATTCAAAGAAGCCACCAGCTCATATCAACTACCTTGGAGCCATGGACGAAGACGAACATGAAGATATGCCTGACTTCACTGAAGATGAGGACGACAGTACTACTACTTCCGATACTTTACCAGGTACGCCTACTCCACATTCATTATTGACTATGAAATGTTTGGTGCATCGAAAGGAAAAGACTATTTTGCATGATGACGGTAGTACTCATGATTTTATTTTAAGCAAAATTGGTAAAGGAATTGAAATTACAGACTGTACCTACGCATTATCGCATAAAAGCTACATTCTTAGGCACTAGGTATAATGGAACACACGAAGTGCAAGACTTAGAGATTCAAATTGGTCAATACATTGAAAGAAGAAATTTCTTAGTTGTTCCATTACAGTCGAGTGACATTATTTTAAGAATGCCTTGGCAACACCAGCATAACCCAGATATAGATTATTCCACACACACAATGAATATTAATTTTCAAGGAAAATCTATTACATTATATGGTATGCATGCTTCTAATGTTTTTCCACTGCTTTCGCATACTCAAGCTAAATGTGCATTACGCAAGAGTAGTAAATCCTATCTCATTTGGGTGAATGAATTGCAAGTAAAGGAAAATCATATCCACCCTAGGCATAAAGAATTTCTTGCATATTTTAAGGACTATTTTGTAGAAGACCTACCACCAGGTTTACCTCCTTCACATCCAGAAGATCATAAGATAGATTTGATCCCTGGTACACAACCACCTTGCAAAGCACCATATAGGCATAACCAGATAGAGCAAAAAGAAATCCAGAGTCAAGTTGAGGAATTACTAAATAGAGGATTGATTAGACCTAGCAGTTCTCCATTCGGTGCACCTGTATTGTTAGTCAAGAAAAAGAATTATACCTATCGTATGTGCATTGACTATCAAGCTTTAAATAAGATCACTGTAAAGAATAGGTATCCTATTCCTAGAGTTGATGACCTTATGGACAAACTGCAAGGATCTGCTATATTTAGTAAAATCGACCTTAAGTCTGGTTATCATCAGGTGAGGTTAGAAAACTCTGACACATTCAAGACTGCATTTAGAACACAATTTGGTCATTACGAATTTTTAGTCATGCCATTTGGATTGACTAATGCACCTGCTACCTTTAGTAGAATGATGAACCGTATCTTTTTGAAATATCGGTATTGTGTAATTATTTTCTTTGATGATATTTTGGTGTTTAGTCAAAATGAGAAAGAACATTATGAGCATTTGTCATTGGTTTTTCAGTTATTGGAAGAAAATCAACTGTATGCAAATCCTGAAAAGAGTGAATTCTTTAAAACAGAAATTGAGTATTTAGGTCATATTGTATCATTTGATGGAATTAAAGTTGAGCCTAACAAAATTGATGCAATATTGAATTGGCCTGTACCTAAAAATGTGCATGAGGTACGCTCATTCCTTGGTCTTGCTAGTTTCTATAGGAAGTTTGTACGTAATTTTTCATTACTTGCTTTACCATTAACCAAACTTCTGAAGAAAGGAATTGTTTATCAATGGACCGAAAATCAACAGAAATCCTTTGACTTACTGAAACATGCATTAACCCATGCCCCTGTTTTACAGTTGCCTGACTTTAATAGACCATTCTTTCTAATAGTGACCGATGCTAGTGGATCAGGAATAGGAGCCGTACTTATGCAAGACAATCATCCTATAGCATATTCTAGTTGTAAGCTGAAACCCTCTGAGCTGAAATATTCCACATATGACAAAGAACTATTAGCAGTTGTACAAGCATTACGACAGTGGAAATACTACTTAATGGGTTCAGAATTTATGATAAACACCGATCAGCGAAGTATTAGACATTTACTTAGCCAACCTCAAATCTCTGACCGTCATATCAAATGGGCTTCCTTTATTCAAAGTTTTCATCCTATCATTCAATACCAACCTGGAAAAGAAAATGTAGTGGCTGATGTATTGAGTAGAAGACCTGCCATTCATAATATTTATGTCATATCTTTTGATTCTTTGATTGCTATGAAAGATACATATCACCAGGATATTACTTTTCATTCTGATTGGAATAAATTAGTTCAAAATAATTTTATTCCTATTGATTCATTGTCATATAATGATGGATTTATGTTTTATGAAAAGAGATTATGTGTTACAATTCCATTCCGATCTTTTGTTTTGAATGAAATTCATTGTCCCCCATATCAAGGTCATAGAGGTATCATATCTACCTTACGTACGTTAACTGAAGATTTTTATTGGCCGCATATGGATGCTGATGTATCTAACTTTGTTTCTGAATGTTTGATTTGTCAAAGAGTTAAGAGACATCATGGTAAACAGTATGGATTACTTATGCCTTTGTCTATTCCATCTAAACCTCTTGAATTCATCATCTGTCCAATCAGCTCTTTGAGTCAATGAACTTAGATACTGTCCAATTTGCAGCCACTCGTCAACATAGAGTTCTTCAATAAAGGCTTCAACAGTAGATACATGACAATCATGAACAAGGACAGAAGCTGCAAACTCTGTCTCATCATCTTCTGCAAGCATTGACTCCTCATCCTCATATCTCGCTTTAGATAGCATGTCAGCAACTGGATTATCTTTCCCTGCTATATGTCAAAATTCTGGATTCAATGATTTGATATAGGCAATCCATCGAAGCATCGCTATATCTGGAGTCAAACAGCTAGTAATCATGCTAAGCAAAGGCAAGTAATCTGTTTCCACAACAACTGAAGCACCAATAAAATACCCTTTATCACACTTCAGTGAAGTGACTACTCCCTATAACTCTCTTTTAATCTGCGGATATCTCCTCTGCCGCTCATTAAGAACTTTAGCTCCAAAGCGGATTGCATATCTGTTTCCATCATCATCATCCTGTCCCACTGCCCAACCTATGCCAATAGGGCTAGTATCAACTGTCAACATGATTGGCCGTCCACACTGATAATCCGCCTTGCGAAGAGTAGGAGCTGACTGCAAGAGCTTCTTGAGTTTATGCATCTCGCAAGACAGCGGTACCTAATGAAAATCTAACTCCTTCGCATGTAGTGGTGCCTCACGCAAGGAGTCCCTGTTTCTCGAATGATTTACTCCAACAGTCATAAACTGAATAGCTCGCATACCATCTTTACTGCGTATCCGTGCATAGGCTGAACCATCATCCATCACTTTCGTCTCCATTCTTGCTTCTGTAATGAAAGGCTGTCCAAGAATAATCGGATAAGAACAAGAATCCTGAACAAAGCAATGATAATCCTCTTCAACATTACCAATAGAAATTCTGATTCTCGGACAAGCAACATACATATCACCAGAAGTATTATTGGCTGCTCTCATGCGCCAGCCATGCTCTGTATCCATAGGCCACTTGCCACTCTCATAAACACCTCGAGCAATAAGATTAATCTCAGAACCATGATCGACTAAAGCGACCAAAGGAATCTGTTTCTCTCCAATCCTTACCACCATCTCAGTGGTTGCCCTAGCCCAATGACTGTGTGAAAAATGGCTGCGAGGAATGAGGATAGGGGTTTCATCATCTTCATACTGCATAGGCTGAACTATTTTCTCCAACTGCGGATTAACAGAAGCATTCTCAACCATCACTGCATCATCATACTCTTTCCCAAGAGCTTCATGCCATAATCCCTGTAAAGCAAGTCCTTCCATCGCATGTCGTTTCCTTCGCAAAAGATCTTGCATCTGATCCTGTATTTCTTTTCTAACAATCCCAAGAGCTTCTCCAACAGTAAAAGTGACTTCACTATTCAAAATTCTTTCATGAAAAATCTTACTCATATCCGTCTGCATATCAAGGTCTGACAAGAGCTTGAATCCTGGCTCCTTTCTTGGTTGCCTCTTCTCTTTCATCTGCTTGTGAGAACTCGTCATAGGTGGAGCTGTAAGTGGTGAAACAAAGTCACCCCCTCTAGTCTTTTTGGAGGTGCTGAGACCCTCCTCATCTCTTCTTCTCTTTTCTTCAACCATGGCATCTAAACCCTGTGTTTTCGCCATATAAGCAAAAATAGAATACCTGTCAACAGGAGAATCCCATCCCGTTTCTCCTCGGATGCTAGAGCCCACACAAGTCATAGTGGATGCCTGAACTTTCCCTCTTCTCGCTATCTCCAAGGCAGAGGACCATAAAGGAGAGTCTCCATCTAATTTCTGCTCAAGCTGGACTCCATAAGCTGAAGCATCTCCTCTAACACTCACATAAGCTGATCGCGCAGCCATATCATCAACGAGCTTCTTCATGCCTCCCTTACCAAAGTTTGTGTGAAGAGGAGCACTAGTCTCTGTCAGCCATATCTTCCCATCTTATCCGACACTACATTCTTCTTACGCGCTTCCTGAAAAGCATCGCAATCTCTGCAGTGTTGGTGCTCTGTACTATCGCACCAAATACATCGTCTCTCTTTTCTTTGGCCAGCTGGAAAAGCAGTCGCTGGAGCAGGTGCTACAACAGGTACTGACATAAGTTGCTCTTTTAACTTCCCAACTTCAGCTTTGATTGCCTCTATCGTCAAATCTGCCAAGCCTTTAATAACATCATCTACGGATAAGGGCACTGGAGCAGCAGGAACTGGTGGATTTACAACATGAGGAGTAGACTTAGGCATAGAACTTGCAGCAGGGGTAGAAGAAGAGGTCTCCAAATATTTTTCAGATGCAGATCCTGTATTACGATGCAATAGTACCCTCATGCGCTGCTTCTTAACAAGAGCATTCACAGCATCAATGACATGCCTCCACTCGGTCTTGAAACCTGAATTGGTAGCTTGATCTTCCAAAAGATCATCCAACTTTTCCTATAAATCAGCATCAGCGGCTTGTAAAAATAATTCCACTTTTTGCATCTCCAAAGCTTGCTGCTCAGTTCCATCCAACTGATCATAGCGGCTCTCAAACTCTCGCAGAAGGGCGGTAACTGAAAGTCCCTTATTAGGCATAGAAACCCATGCTAAGAAATTCCTACAGTTCATAAGACCTGTATCCTCCAGGAAATATTCATCTTTTAATGCCTTCTTAAACTCTGCCCAACCAGCATGTGTTCCTTGAATTTCTGAAATTCGGACTTCAAGAGCGCGCACCACGATCCACAAGAAGTAGCGGATCCAAACATCTTGAGAAACCCCAAAAAACTTCATCTTTTCTTCATACAAATGCAGGTAAGTTGACACTTGTTGGCCGTTGAACTACTTCATCTCTTGTTGGATAGCTTTCAAGGCATCCATGGCATCATTATCTCGTTTCGCGTGAGCTTTCTACTGCATATAGGTTGTAAATGACTGAAACAAGTTTTTCATGACATTGTCATCTGTCATCTCTTCTTGCGAGCCTCCCATCTTGCTAAAAATTAACGCAGCACTTTCACGTCGGGTTCACCAGAAATGTCGTAAAGTTCATGCAAGAGCTGCAGAACACGGGGTTCAAGATACAGCAAGGAAAGAGGTTAACAAGAAGAACTCAAATTTTTTATGCCAAAGTACTCTATATTGTTTGTCAAGTAAAATACATGAAGTCCAAGTTCAGAAAAATCTGTATTATCTCTTAACTAGCTTTGCATCTAGGTGTTCAAGATCAGTTTTGCCATTGGCACATAGACTTGTTAAAATCTGCTGGGTAGTAATCCCTGTAAACAACTTTCAGAAATCCATACAATGTCAAAACAATGGAGTTCTGTGGGCAGCACTTCACGATCCGAGTTGAATGTCAAGGATTATTGAAAGCCTCAACTACTCTGTAACGATGCTCCTTATTCTGCACTGGTTGTCGGAGTTTTTTTTTGCTGATTTTGCGATAGATTTCAGTCAACGCAGTTGTAAAAGCACTTACAACATTGGTAGCCTCTAATGCAGATGTCTCTAGAAAAAACAATAGCCCTTTGGATTTAATACAACCTCCTCATTCGGCAGCCATGCTTCATAATCCACACAAAATTCATTCTTAAGCCATCGAGGCCACATCTTCCTTGCAATGTTCAGTATTGCTAGTTCATAGTATTTTGCCATGGCTTCAAGACTTGGAAAGCGGGAAACAAGAGCATGCGTGAACCATCAACATCGTAATTTTCATGCTCAGAGAAGGCGGGGACCCGGAAGGGGGATGCAACCCAGAATTCACCAAAGGTCAACCTTCCATTTAAAAAATGGCTTGCTTTTTATACTCTGACATGAGATTCCTTGGGTGGGGAAATCAGATCAGAGAGCAGAGGCGCAAGACCCAGAGTTTCCTTCTTCCTCTTGATGCCAAAGAACCTTTTCCAGTTTCATGGGGGGGCAAGCCTCGATAGGGATAAAACTGTGTAATTTCGGCATGCATCGTTCCTATCATTTTGCCTGCAATTGGTTCTCTTCTTGCCTTCCTGCTGATGGTGCTGCTGCTAAACCATTCCTCTTCCTCGCTCGGATTGAACAGTATTCTCCATTTCTACACCTGCCCAGAACCCCCAGTGATTAGTTTATTCTCTTCATTCCCCCTAAACTTCCATTGGCATTAACATATGCTGAAGATTGCTATTCTTTCCGCTCCCTGTTCCACTATTCCATCCGCTTCAAGAACTCATTTATCGCCTCTTTGTCAAATTCGTCTCCTTCAGCAGCTCTAGACTTCATTCACCTGCATTCAATAGCAGTTTCACCCTTCGATTCTCAACTTTGCAATAGCTTTAATGCGGTCCTTTCACATCCTTCCCATGGAATCCGTTCAGCTCTTCAACGGAGGTGTCCCCATCTCCAGAGACTCCGACATAATTAAAGTCTGAAACCCCCCATTACACACGCGATTCTCCCATTGTTGTCGATTACTTTCTTCCTCTAAACAGAGCTTCCGCCCTCTCCAAAAGTGGATCAATTCTCCTAAGTAACAGCAGAAAAAATCTGAATTGTCCTCTTTTCTGCGAGCCTCAATCTCCTTCGCGTCCCCCTCTTTTCTTTGCTTTTTCCCCCCCTAAATTCATAGCAATGCGCCCATTTTGAATTTTGAGTGCCCCCCCAATCTCAACTTAGCATTAATAAAGCTATTTTAAGGATGCAAACCTTTTTATCTTTCTCTCCAATTTTCGAAACGGAAAGCCTTCTCACAAAACAGTCGACTCTATAGGCTTTTCTTTTAGATCCATCTGGACGGGCATCTTTAAGTCGATAATCTAAAGATTCTCTGTGGGTGTCAATACCCATCACAAACCCAAATTTATAAAAGCTTTCTAAGAGTCTTCTTGTAGACATCCAAGAGTCCATTGAATTGACGTTCCCCTCCTTTCTTCACAGTCTTGACTTCATTGGCATGGCGAATTCTAGCATATTTAGGAGGGAAGAATCAATCTTTATTCCTCCATTCAAAAAGTCTTCGGCAAAGGCATATGAACCCTTCTCCTCCATGGTAGATAGTAAACTACTTTATCCCATATATTACGTTGACCTTGTTCACGTGCAACCTTTATCTTCATAGCTTAAATGTCAGCTTCTACAAAGCTTCCTTTGATTCCACGATTTCCTGCACTTTTCTTGGAGATCATCATTGAAATTAACAGCTTGATAATGTCCTTTGGCATCCTTTTTCATATTTTTCTGACACACACACAACATGCATACAAACAGAAACACACACGAACACACACACACAAGTGGAGTATATACATTGGATGCAGGTATTGAAAAGGACAGATTATCTTAATGCATCAATCACACACAATGAATCACGCGCGAAAAGATAACACAAATGCACAACAAAAATGGAGGTGTTTACGGCTCGGATGCGCAGCAGCACGACAACGCGATGAAGAAGCCAGTGTGCCAAGCCCCACCAGCATAGGCACTCAGTAGTGGAGATGGTGGTCGATGGTGGGAGCCAGGGAGGAAGACCACAAGAGTGTCAAACCCTATTCTTGGCATTGGAGACCCTTTACATGTGGTCAAGTCTAAACTTGGAAATGGTTTTTGGGAGGGTCACTGGTGTGGAAGTGTTTCTGGGGGAAACCCCCAATTTTGAAACCCCCCAAATGTGACCTGGAGTGGTTTTCAGTTTTATCTGAAAACCATTGTAAACCCCCCCCAAAAAACCCCTACGTGAATAGCTCCATTGTGTTTGCACCTACTTTTTCCATCATTGGAAATTTTTTAGCAACCCTATTTTTTAGGGCCCCCACTATCACTGTGGTGGGACACTTGAATAGTGGTAATAGTGGGGCCTCAAAACCCCCACTAAAATTGGGTGGGAAGAGGCTCTAAGAGCACCTTTCGATGGCCCCTTCTCAGAACAAGATAATGAACGCTATGATTTTCAACTTCACTTTCTCACACAATCAATTGACGGGGTGTTGAAGGTCATATCTGATTTTGTCAGTTGTTACACACTACTATAGCTCCGTTAACTGGCTATTGACTGTTAAAGTTTGAAACGATCAGTGATGTTTCGTAACTTTTTGCAAAAGTTATGAAACTCACACAAAGAGCCTGACGTTTGCCATAATTGCCTGGTGTGAGTTGCAGAAAGGGATCATGGGAAGGTGCTATTAAAAAAGTAGCATATTTTCAACTACCAAATCCAAAATCTTAACTCAAAAAAATGGGACACTTAACTCCAATTAACCCTGGGTATTTTTTTTTGGGGCTTGAACTACCTTGCCACCGCACCATTGTATAAGCATATACCCTAATGAGCAATGCTAATAAACTAAAACTCTCACATGCTTAAAAAATTATAGGATGCCATCTTTGGGAATTGAACCTTTAACAGTATGCAAAAACTCCCTTGTTCTAAGTAAACTGTGATACCCACATGTTGCAATAGGAACTTCTGAAAATTTATTAATAAAAAATCCCCTTTTGTAGGTTAACTTTTAGGCCTTAATTTTCAGCCTTTTGTATTTGTAAATATGTAGATTCTAGGGATATTAAATACCCTTATTTTGAACTCACGTGCTAGAGGTACATATTGCTGACCAACCCCCCGAGTTCATCAGCAACACCAATTAATAACATTATGAAGTTCGTGATCAACCCTAGTAATGCCATCAAGAGCATCATCAATGGTTAAGTGCCCATGATCAAAGCCACGAAATCCGTTGTAGTAATATCAAGTTCAGGACCACCTGTAACAATGCCATCAATGCTATCATTAGTGGTCGAGTGTGTGTGACCAGAGCAAGTAGTTAAAAGCACAGTCAACAAAGGTAAGTAACTCATTTTGAAGGAATACATAAGGCATTCATTGGCAACAAAAATTATGACTTTTAGCATAGTAGTAGTCATACAAATAATGTGTTTTTTATGAGTGCAATGATTCCAAGTTGAGGGTGTTTTCTTTTCCATAATACATGGCTTGAAATTATATTATCCCCAATAAGAGTTGTGTTGAATGATAATGGAACCCCTTATGTGTACAAACTCTATAATAAAAGGAAGTAGGGTTATTACAAACTCTATAAACTAGGGAAGGGTGCCATGCCCTAGTTTAGAGAGAGAGAGAGAGAGAGAGAGAGAGAGAGAGGCCTTCTCATTGGCAAATATGAATCACTCAAAACATGTTGCTTGGTGTTTGGAAGGACTCCATAATGTTCAAAGATCAATTAGCAATGTTTCTTTAGGTAAAAGATTATCATGTTGTCCTTTATTGGAGGAAATGAGGGTTTGATCCCATACTAATATTATAATAAAATGCTTGAATCTTTCAAGGGATTTTTTCTTCTATGATTCAATCCACCATTACATGACATGACATTTATATTGATGGTAGAGTTCAAACTAATGAATGCATATATGGTTGCTTTGTCTTAACCTTTTCCTTGACATGATAAGGCTGCTAAGTCCATACAGCCTCCAAAGTCTAACTTAGCAAGGTCTGAACCAATCTATCGTCCAAAATTGTAGCCTGCTACTAGCAAAATACCCAGCTCTAGTGCTGATGATACCCTTCAGATCTCAAAAGCATCTAGTAGTATGACAAACACAACTACCTCCAAACCCATTGAATGTGAGGCCAAGCTCCAACCTAAAGAGCAACCCAAACTGTGACTATTAGCCACCAAACTCTCTACTCATGTTAAGCCTCAACCATCCACTGTCCTTTGACCCTCTTTTGAGCGATAATCAATTCGAACTTTGGCCGCGGACTTAGCTAAAAATATGGGGGAAGACTTGGTTTCTTGCCTCCGATGCTTGGACACTACTTTCATGACCTTGGCCAAAAGCTACGATAGACTAGACTTAGGCCTCTTGGAAGAACCTTTAGCAATGGAAGTACGAACACTCCCCTGCTATTGAAAGGAGTCCAAATTTGTATTTGTTAAGGCTTCCAAATCACCTCAAGAGTTAATTGCAATTGAGATATCCTAGGAGCAAGCAATCAAGCAGTGTCTCATTTCGTCGTATAGCAAGAATTCAATCATGGCCACAAACCAAGAAATTGAAAAGTTGAAATAGCTCACCAACCACGACTCCCCCTTCTTGCAGAAATGGTATGCTTTACGCATGTAATGGGAGATAGAGGGATGCCAAATAATGACCAACGTTGAACAAAGAAGCGCAATCAAGGCATCTGAATATGACCCAACCTATATCACTCCAACTTCTTATAGGGTGTTGACTCCCATTCGTAACCAACCCCTTGAAGAACACATTGAGGGACATCCTTATTTAGATCACATCCTCGCTGAGGAGGAGTTGCATGTCACTAGTTGAGTGGACTCCGGTGACTTCTTACTTGACGTCCTCACTTACATTACGCACGTAGGCATATGCCCTTTCGACATGGATATCTATGATAATTTTGAGTACAATTTGAATTTCTACAACTAGCTCATGCAAAGGTAAAGCACTAAGATTATGTGTTGAATGCCCTTCATCCTCTAACCCTTTAATCCTAGGTAGAATTATTCTCAATTCAAAGAGGGGGAGCTAAGGTGAAAAAAACCAAATACATAAGAAAACGATAAAGGAGATCACACATGAGGGACCTCAATGATGGTAGGATGAAGCCACTTGTGACTGAGGAATTGACAATAAAATTTGAAAGCAATAGACTTAGACTTTTTGGAGGAAAAAGTCTAATTCTGTACTAAAAATGAGTTAATCTGCCAAGCATGAAGTCTTTTCTTTTAGTGAGTAACCATTTGGAAAATCACTAATGGCAAACCATGGCTTATGACAGGAGGTGAAGATTTCGTAGCAAGATCGAGCCCATCATCTACCCTCCACGGAAGGGAAAAGAGCGAAGTACGGCCTATCCCTTGAAAATTAGGCATACAACCAACTCACATTTAGGAGCATCCACAGCATTGAAGGGGTGGTGACTAGCGAGGAAGCTGTTAGGAGAATCGTGGATCAGTGCAACCTCGCCACATATATCGAAAAGTTCAAACAAGATCCTGACCACACTAGGTGTGTGGAATTTATGAGGATGTATGACTCTGATAAGGAGAGTGGGATAGTGTCCTTGGCAAGCAGGGAAGGAATCAAGCAGGTGCAGGTCCCACTCAGCAAGGCCTTATTGGAGAAGGCATTGGGGTTGGAACGGAAGGTGGAGAAGAGGCATAAAAGAGATGCATATGCCATGCTAGGGATGAAGAAGGAAAGTGTCTTAACAAATGATGGCATAAGTATCCATGAAATTCCCGATGCAGAGGTTCGATTATAAGAAAAGGTGATCCATGCCCTCTTCTCTAGTCTAAGATACAATTTTCTTATGCATAGGATCAACGTGCCCGTGCTGGAGAGCATGGCTGATCATTTGTTGCATGAAGTGGATTGGAATGGCTATGTCAGGAAAACCATAGACCAATCATCCAAGATACTTGACCTTGGAAGAATACCGATGGGTGGAGAATCCATAGAATCAAAGGGAACTGACAGGAAGAAGCCCTCAGCCAAGGCCTCATTCATAGGGTATGGAGGAGTCTTGACCACCCTTATTTGAGAGCTGATAAAAGAGGCTCAAGACAGAGAAGAAGGATCAAATGAAAAGCTTGATAGGTCACCTCCTCGTCATGACAAAGAACCATCAAGTGAGAGGACAATTAGTGAAGAAGAGGGAAAGCAAGAAGCTCAATCTAGTAAGAGGAAGGCGAAGATGCCTAAAAAGAAGACAACAAAGAAGAAGCAGGAGGAAGAGAGGAAGAAGAAAGAGAAAGTGGACCTACTTAAAGCCAAGGCTAAGTCAAAAAGAGCTGAGGAAGAGAGGAGGAGAAAAGCTGTTGAACAAGAGGAGGAGTTGAAAAGGAAAGAAGAGGAGGACTTGGCACAAGCTATGCACATGTCCATAGAACAACAGTGCAGGCAGAAGGAACTAGCAGCAATGAGCCCGCCTTGGCAGGACACAGGCCGAGAACCAGTGCCCAAGCATCAGAAGCCTTACCTACACCCGTCCCTGAAGGAAAGGGCAAAGCCGCACTCCACCCGACCCCATCTACCCTCTTACCCAATATCCCAACCATCACAGCAATGTCAAGCACCCCAACCATAGTCTCGGGGGGGTCGGTCAACAATATGTACCTCTAGCACGTGAGTTCAAAATAAGGGTATTTAATATCCATAGAATCTACATATTTACAAATACAAAAGGGTGAAAATTAAGGCCTAAAAGTTAACCTACAAAAGGGGAATTTTTATTAATAAATTTTCAGAAGTTCCTATTGCAACTTGGGCATGTGGGTATCATGGTTTACTTGGAACAAGGGAGTTTTTGCATACTGTTAAATGTTCAATTCCCAAAGATGGCATCCTATAGTTTTTTTAAGCATGTGAGAGTTTTATTTTATTAGCATTGCTCGTTAGGGTATATGCTTATACAATGGTGCGGTGGCAAGGTAGTTCAAGCCCCAAAAATTTTTACCCAGGTTAATTGGAGTTAATTGTCCCATTTTTTTGAGTTAAGATTTGTGGTTTTGATAGTTGAAAATATGCTACTTTTTTTATAGCACCTTCCCATGATCCCTTTCTGCAACTCACACCAAGCAATTATGGCGAACATCAGGCTCTTTGTGTGAGTTTCATAACTTTTATAGCACCTTCCCACGATCCCTTTCTGCAACTCACGCCCAGCAATTATGGCGAACATCAGGCTCTTTGTGTGAGTTTCATAACTTTTGCATATTTGCAAAAGTTACGAAACATCACTGATCGTTTCAAACTTTAATAGCCGATAACCAGTTAGCGGAGCCATAGTAGTGTGTAATGGCTACAACAAAATCAGATATGACCTTCAACACCCCATCAATTGATTGCATGATAAAGTGAAGTTGAAAATCATAACATTCATTATCCTGTTTTGAGAAGGGGCCGTTGAAAGGTGCTCTTAGAGCCTCTTCCCACCCAAATTTAGTGGGGGTTTTTAGGCCCCACTATTACCACTATTCAAGTGTCCCACCACAGTGATAGTGGGGGCCCTAAAAAAATAGGGTTGCGAAAAATTTCCAATGATGGAAAAAGCAGGTGCAAACACAATGGAGCTATTCACATAGGGGTTTTTTGGGTGGGGAGGGGGTACTTCAGCACCTAACTTTTGTGGTCTATATATTTTTATTTTGTTAGATCTATAATAGTGATCCTTACACTAGATGGAAAACAATCCTAAACTATAGCCTATTTTCTACTCTAAACTTCTAACCATTAACATGACATGTTTTTCTGCAATTGACCAAATCGCAACATTACATGATTCTAGATAACAATATTCAATAATTCCATACAACCAGGTCTGATCACTAGATACTTGTTATGTCCATGTAGTATGGATTTATGAAGTGGTGATGGTTGGGTACAATGCTATTGGAGCATTTGGGGTCGAAACTCTACTATGGAGGTAAGAGACAATAGAGTGAAGGGAGATTCAGGGAGAGGAGTAGACAAAAGAGAAGGGAATTAAAGAAATAGAAGATGTAGAAGAGAATTGATAGAGGTAAATCCAATCAAATTATTTCATCATCCTGTCATACATGGAAGAAGTCAACTCATAATCATAGCTCATAACCGAATACATCCAAACAAGGGAGGATTGAAGCCCAAGGCACACTGAGACAATAGCCCAACTCATACACAAATACATAAGAAAATCCATGATCCATGCTACTGTGGTCTATTGACTATTATGGGTATTCACCTCAAAAGTACATGTAGCTTCAATCTAATAGAGGTAGAAGCCTTTGCAATTAGGACTTATAGCAAATACTTTTATCAAATCCTTGTCAAAGCTAATGAAGTACTTCAGTCGTGTCAATAACTTGTCAATAATAGAGTATTCCACCCCTCAATCAAGGCTTCAAAATGCATAAAAATCCAATCTCAAGCTCCTTTGATGAATGCCCAAGGTTATCCTGCTATTTAGGGATAGTATCCAATACATGCATACATTTACATCACTTGCAAGCTCTTCCAAATTGAGTGGATGGTAGGCTACCCTATTTATAACAATTTTAAATGGTCCAAAACAACCCATAGAACAAGAAAAGTCACCCTTTTGGCTACCCCAAATGGTACACTAGTTATCAGGGGCAAGATTCAAGCTTTTGGGCATCAAGAAAACCCTATGAATGGAGATGAAACAAGAAGAAGCCTTGCTAGTCATGGATACCGTGTTCTTTCCTGTTTAGGATACCACCATAGCCCCCCTCTTCTTTTCCCAAAATTCATACAATAGACACACCTTACCTTCCCCTCCTGTTAGAGCCCGCTTTTAAGTGGAACTCCAGTTGCATGCCTTTGGTAACTCCACCTATGGTCCAGCTCTACCCCTGCGGCTGACGCTCATGATTTGCAATGCAAACCATGCTAATCTCCCTACTCACTCCCATAAAACTCTCAAGTTTCACACAATCACTCTTAAGTTGCCTAAGTCACTAAGAGGTCTTTTTCTATGTCCCATGCTCAAACCTAGTTGACTTGCTAAACTTAGTGACTTCCAAACAAAAGTGAACTTGAAGAATCCCTGCATTCCATCCTATGACTTGTCGTCCTGAAGCTCTTGTAGACCAAGTATACAGACCTACATGATCCATACCATCTCCATTTTTCACACTATAAATGTAAAATCCCATGACATCCACCCCCTCCTAACCTGCACATCCTCCAGCATGTGCCAAAGTCTTATGGATCTACAATGTCAAAAGAAGTATCCTCTGCCATGTCAATGTCTTCATCCTATACCTCCTCTTCTTCCATATTATCATGTTTATGCCTAATATCCAACTCTTGCAACTCATATGTTGAAGACTCTCTACGTTTAAAGAGCTTAATACATTTACCAGCCATTGGAATCCTTAGAGCTATCCCATCCATCTCATTTAATGCATAGGTAGCATTGTCAAAAACAAATCTTACCATATATGGACCAAACCACCGCTTTGCCATCTTCTGACTGGCACTATGCTGATTTTCCAAACTTCTTTCATAAACCAATACCTAGTCCCCTTCGTGTATAGCTCATGGGTTGAAGTCTTTGCCGCTTGTCAAACCTCTTCTTGTTCTTGATTCTTGCATTTTTCAACTTTTTCATGGCTATCTCAATGTCTTTAGGCCTTCTTTCTAACTATCGAATAATGCATAGGACCAACAACTCTTCTCTATTCAAACCCTCTACCCATGGTAACAAACTCCAAGTAGCAATAGTCTCCTCAATAGGTATGATTGGCTACTATCCATACATTAATTCAATAGCCATATACCCTGTAACTGCACTATGAGTGGGCTTATCAACCAACAAAGCAAAGGGTAACATTCTTGGCCACTCTTTCATCATGTCCTTACATGACTTTGCTAATGCCTTAATGATAGGTTGTTGACCCTCTTTCACTTTTTCCATTTGCTTTAGGATTATAGGCTAAAGTTAAAGCCATCTTGATACCCAATTGTGAAAAGAAGTCACAAGCCTCATTTGCATCCAATTCTTCTCTATCAGCAACTACTTTACCAACAAAACCATACCTGCAAAAGACTTCTTTCAATAAGAACATGCAAACTGCTTAAGTAGTCTTTGTACTAAGTGCTCGACCTTCCACTTGATTTGTTAAGTCTTCTCGTGTGAGCATAATATATTGCATATTCCATAAACCTATAGGCATGGTAACCAAATCAACTACCCATTTGTAATGCATAGATAACGGAAAAGTCAGTTGCAATCCATCTCTATGGTTTACCATGGAATACATCTGACAGACATCTTTATACATTTTCTACCCACCAATACTTCTCTTTGATTTTGGAAAATGTGCCCCAAACTCCTCTATGTCCAGCCCATAAGCTTTCATGAAACTCTTGTATCACCTGTTGTTGAGAAGCCATATCTCCCAATACATGTACTGGAGCTCCTCTCGTTTTCTTTGCATACTTCCATAAATATCTATCTTTCAAGAAAAACCCATAAACATTTATTTTAATCCTTTTGAATTCAATTTTAGACCACTTAGCCTTCTTTGTCATGTGGTAGAGATATTGGCCTATTTTCAACCTATCATCCTCATACAATTTTTCTAAAAATTGTTTTCTCACTGAAGCATAACATTGTTGATGCTTTCTCTCTATTGCCCATCTCTTCTTTATGGTTGAAAGCTCTTTTATTGTTGCTAAAATCCCTCTTTCAACAATCGTATATGCTGTATTTGTTGTTATGATAGTTGTACCTACATTAATGACACCTATACTTGCATCTATGATAGTTGTACTTATTTTTAGATCTGTATTTGAAGTAACAACAGCTACATACTCACACCTATCATGTCATCCTCTTCATCTTCCATCAGCTCGTCTTCATCCTCAAACCTTGCTTGGGAAAGCATGTCAGCCCACAGGTTTTCTCTACCTGCAATATGTTGAAATTAGGGTTAAGGGAGTTTATATATGCAATCCACCGTAATATGGCAATATTTGGAGTTGAGAAATTCACTATCATGCCCAATAGAGGTAGACATTCAGTCTCTACCACTACATAAGCTCCCATAAAATATTCCCTATCATACTTAAGGGTTGTCATTACACCCCAAAGCTCTCTTTTGACTTGAGAATACCGCCATTGCCATTCATTGAGGACCGTTGCTCCAAACTAAATGGTATACCTATTTGAATTAGCATCATCTTGGCCCACTACCCAACCAATGCCAATTGGACTCTTATCCATGGTTAGAATGATAGGATGCCCATTCTCATAAATTGCTCTCTTTAGTGTTGCAGTTGAAAACAATAAGCTCTTTAACTTCTAAACTGCCTTCGTATGTTGTTTACCCCACCAGTGGTTTTGCCATTTTCTCAAGAGTTGATATAAACTCTCAGCCACATGAAGAAAATGTGGAATCCATATCAAGTAAAAGACACATGCACCCAAAAATCTTATCACTTTGGATACATTCGAGCATGTCATTCACATCTTGCTTATGGCATCAATCTTCAATGGTGAGGGTTTTCTTTTGTATGGTCCACACATTGTCGTGATGCTATGCGGACACAGTGTGAAAAAGCATGGAATGCATCATCATCTGACTTTCTTATTGATCAAGAGAGTCAATGTGATCTGAGTGATTAATACTAATGTGAGTGGCATGAATGGTCCAAAAATACTAGATTTTTGGACAATTTTGGTCTATTTTTTATATTATTTATCGGTAAAATTTTGAAAAAGTTAGAAAAGCTTCTAGATTAGGATGGCATGCAAAAAGCAAGTTGCTTTTTTAGCTAGTGATGGGATTTTTCATAAAAAAGACAGATTGGCAAAATCACGAGGGTGGCGATCGCTGTTGACAGGCTGAAAATTGCACTTTGAATTGGAAGAAGGAGTGAACTAGGAGATTCTAGGACCACGTGTCATGTCCTAGGGTTTTACCCCCTTCCGAAGCCAAGGGAGCCATCAGATTTGGGTTTCAAGTAGCAGAGAAGGAGCTCTTATTTTGATCCACATTTTTTGTCTACAAAAGAGCTCTAGGAGATCTAATGCCTGGAGATTGCTTCTAAGTAGTGCCAGACAAAGGATTTTAGATTCTATCAATACATATTGATTCAATTCATTATGCTTTGTCTTTATTGTGTTACCTCTTTTCTATTCTTTTTCCTCTCTTCCATCTCCTATCTCTACTTCCTTCTATCTCTGATCCCTAGTGGATTCAACCTTTCGACAAAAACCCCTCCGACATTGGTGAACTCGATGTGAAAGGTAGTTAGAAGAAGGAAAGACAAGATGGGAGAACTTTCGAACATAATCTCCAGATATGTTTTGCAACAGTTGGTACAGAACATGAATATGCTTATGTAGATACGACAACAACAACAGGTGATGCAGGCTTCTGCTCAAACAGAAAGTGTTATGATGAATGCTTTGCAAGCAGTTGAGCATGAGATGAAGTTATTCAATGGCAGGAATGTATCTACATATGTACATACCTATGCTCAAAAGATGGAATTCTTTGGAGTAGCTCAACTTGCATGGAGCCGATATTTTGTTCGGATCACTGTACATGAACTAAAAGCACAAATTACTGAATTATACATGCAAGATACTGATTGGATAGCTTTCAAGAAGACACTCAAGGAAGAATTTTGCATTGAAGATACCAATTTGATTACACGCAAGACTTTTTAGGAGTGGGTTTTACAACCCAATAAGGGTCTTGTGGCTACAGAATTGTTAAGAGAATTTGAAAGTCAATTTGAGCAGTTGGATCTTGTAGAACAGCAAGCTCTTGCAAGTCAAAAAATTGAATTGTTTCTACAGGCAGTTGATCCTAAGCTTCAAGAGAAACTTGATGATTTGCAAGAGGATCAAACTAAGAGACAGGTTTGAAAACAGAGTGGAGACATGTCAAGAAAGCTATTACTGCACTTCCGAAAGAGCATAGAAGAAGATAAAGATTGCATGTTTCTAGCTTGCCCACTACTACGAGCAAAGCAGGTGAAGTATCCAGTAAGCCATCCACTTCTGTGGCTAACCCTATGGTTGTACCTGCTATTGTTCCCGCTGTTAGGGAAGATGTCTTAGATGAATTGGTCAAAGGTATACAGGATCTTCAATTGAAGGTTACAAAATTGGATGAAAAAGGACAAGAGGAAAGGGGATAGGTAGTAGCTCCTAAGCCAAGAAAAATATGTATGTGATGTGATAGTTTGCAGCATGAGAGAAAGGATTGTATTGCCTGTCATGAGGCCTTGGCACGACAGCTCATCTTTTGGAAAGATGGCAAGATCCATATATAAGAAACGGGATTACCTCTTGATTTGAATTTTGGGAAGGGAGATATGCAGAAGTTGTTGGAATACTTGGCTGCTCGAAATGCTTATGTGGCAGTACATACTTCTACTTTTGGTCTACAGTTGGATAGAATGCATGGCCAAGTGATGGTTGGTCCAAATGCTAAAATATGGACACATGCTTTACATGCAGCTGAAAAGAGAAAGGTTACTGATAGTGAAATTTCTCATGTAGGGCAAGACATTCATGACATAATTGGTTGGGAATCACCGATAGATGCATATTCAGTGTATGCATACTTAGCAAAGGTACAAAACATGGATGTACTTGTGGAAGAGAAACGAAAAATAGATGAAGATAATGCATGGAAATCTAAAAGAGTGACAAGAAGAGGTGTGGATCAACCTAAAGCTACAAATGAGCCACCTCCTGAGCATGTTCTGGAAAAGGTCAGTCATGAGCAAAAACAGGATAGCAAACAAGAGGGCAAAAAGAAGGGCAAATAGCCACGATATAAGTTGCAGTCTGACATTGAGATAGCCACAGATCTTAAGAAGGTTCTTGAATAATGGATCTTAAACAGTCGGGTGGAATTTACCTTGGGAGAGGTGCTTAGCATTGCCAAGCGAGAATTTTATGATGAGATCATTGACATAATTAAGAGGAAGCGTTAGTTTCTTGGTGATACCACTAGTGCATTGCTACAATTTGAAGAGGACATTGGTTTATTGGGTATTCGGACTGAATATGAGCATGAAATAAGTACTGGATTATCTATGCAGGATGCTACTAATCAATGGTGGACAGCATGTGGAAAAGAGAAAAAGTGGCTAAAAATGCATTGTTTGTAGCAATATGCATGGTGGAGTAAGGCAAATGCAACAATATGGGGAAGAGACTCTAGGATTTATTCCTCAAAGTCATTACACAAGAAATCATTGGGCTAGAGCTACCACAGAAACGGTAGTGAAAATAAGGGAACATGAAACTCCTTGTGTTGCTTTACTTGACAATGGGTCTGAGATAAATGTCATTGAGCATGGATTGTATGAAAATGGTGCATGGGCTATGGACAATGATCATGGTTAGCATATGAGGGCTGCAAATAATTCTTTGGGAGAGCTTTATGCTGCATGTCCTAATGTAAAAGTGACAATTGGTGATGCACAAGAAAAGAAACACTTCTTTGTGCAAGATAATTCCTCATATGTAGTGAATTTGGTGTTGAGATATCGAGCTCCACTCGTGATATGCCAGGGTGACCGTTGTGCATTTATGTCACCGACTTGTCAGTTGCAGATGCGGTTGGTACACCGCCCATGAATAATAGCTACATGATAGCTATCCTTATCTACTCTAGTTCATGGCTCAGTTAGTATGCCACCTTATTTAGTTGAGTTTGGTTTGAGACCCATATATAGGGTTCTTCTATTTCTTTGTATTTGAGTTTTTTTTGCTTACACAACTAAGAAGAGGAAAACTATTTTCAGCCTCCACCTCTGTGTGTATTCCCCCATTGTGCAAGCAATAAAGCTTCAAGTGAGACTCCTTCCTTCTCTCCCACAATCTTGACATGGTATCAGAGCCTTGTTCGTGGTAAGGAGCTCAAGAAAGCAAGCCAAGCTCGCGGTGTTCTTGTAAGAGGAGCAGTGTTGCTTTCATTTTCTGTTTTGGGAGCAGATCTTTGCAGGTAGCACAGCCGGAAAGTGCAGGAGTGCATTGTCTCAGGTTGAGACGCCCTTCGCGGTGAAGCACGAGGGCAGTTTATGCTGCAGGAAAGGGCTTTAGCCCTAGGCGACCTTGTTCTTTTTATTTGAGGCCATTTCGGGGCCTGTTTTGGAGGCGGAAGTTTTCTGCACGCACTCAGGAAAAGGCCCAGTTTTATGCTATGCAGCCACTGTTCTACATGTCGGTGAAAAGTTACTGTAGAAATTGCATCGTATGCTTGTGCGCAGAGACATTGGGAGTTACAGAATCATCCCTGTTGCCTGTTGATGCAAAATCGTCACTAGGAAGTGACTGTGTGGTCAAATACCACTTTCGTCAGTTTTGCAGATTTGCCTTTGTGAGGCTGAAGCTGTGTTCTTTGCAGTGACATAATTTTTTGCAGTATTCTGTAATGGCGTCTGGTTCTCTCTCACAGATTGTCACTGAAAATCTTGACAAGAACAACTTCCAAGCATGGAAGTTTAGAATGACGAATTTCCTTATGGGAAAAGGATATTGGGAATTTGTTGCAGGAAATGAAGAAGAACCAGTTCTTCCTGATGTTCCCAATCAACAGCAAATGCAGGCATTTAAAGCATGGCATGAGAGAGCCAAGAAAGTTATGTAATGGCTGTCTATCAGCATTTCAGACTCTATGATTGTGCATATTCAAGATGCAAGTACGCCAAAGGAGGCATGGGATACTTTGTCAAAAATGTATAGCACAAATACGCAAGCCAGGAAAATGCAGCTCAAGCAAGAGTTGCATAATGTGCAAAGAGAAAATATGAGCATCAATGACTACCACATGAAGGTGAAGAAGATTGCAGATGCACTTCCTTCCATTGGGTTGCCTGTGGAAGATGATGATTTAGTTTCTGTGACCTTTAATGGTCTAGGAAAGGATTATGCACAGTTCCGAACATCCATTTCCGTCCGTGAAAGATTTCCTGATTTTGAGGAGTTGATTGCTCTTCTAATTTCTAAGGAGCAGAGAAATGGTGGTGCATCTTCTTCAGGAGGAACTTCAAAAGAAGTTGTCTTCTACTCAAATGCTGGAAGAGGTAGAGGTAGAGGTAGAGGAGGCCGATATGGAGGCCATGGTAGAAATCAGAATATGCAGCAAACTCAAGAAAACCAGTCCTATGGAGGAGGATGTGGTAACTCTAGAGGCGGGGGGAGCCAAAGGGGTCATGGTGGATGGCAAAGAGGCCAAAATGCAAACAGTAATGTTGAATGCTACTACTGTGGTAAAATGGGTCATATGGCTAAAGATTGCTATAAAAAGCAGAATGACATCATGAATGGAAAACTGCAACAAGGAAATTATGCATCTTCTAGTAGACAGGGTGATGACAAAAATGAGCACTTGTTTATGGTGCAGCACATGAACAATTCTATGACAAGTGCAGAAGAAAGCAATGATGTATGGTATGTTGACTCAGGTGCATCAAACCACATGACAGGTCATGCAGAATGGATGGAGGATGCAAGAAAAATGGAAAAACCAGGATTTGTGGAGACTGGTGATGATACTGCACATCCTATTGTGTAGATTGGAAAATTTCCTTTGTCTATGCAGGATGGGAAAAAGAAATACATGTCCGATGTATTTCATGTCCCGAATATCACCAAGAATCTGGTTTCTGTTGGTCAAATGGTTGAGCAGGGCTTGCAGGTCAGATTTAATCCTCATGGATGCTTTGTTGAGGATATGAAAAATAAAGGTCGCTTGATAGCAAAAGGAAAGAAGAAGGGCAGAATGTTTACATTGGATGCAGACATGTCTGAATTGAGTGCAGCAATGTTTGCACATGGGACCGGCGTAGTTGCAGATATTGATATCTGGCATAAACGCATTGGTCATGTTAATGTACAGCGACTTAAATCAATGCAGGCCCAAAATATTGTTGCAGGTTTGCCTAAATTCAAGGTTGCAGAAATGCATAAGGTATGTGAAGCCTGTCAGTTTGGAAAACAGGCAAGGAAACCATTTCCTAGACATGTTCAAGAGAGTGAGAAGCCATTGGAATTAATCCACTCTGATGTGTGGACTACTAAAGTTGCATCTCTTGGAGGCTGTCATTATTTTGTCACTTTTATTGATGACTATAGCATAAAAGTTTGGGTGTATTTTATGAAAAAAAAAAGTGAAGTTTTTGGGCATTTCAAAACCCTTAAAGCTATGGTTGAAAAAGAAACAGGCCTGCAAATAAAATGCCTAAGGTCAGATGGAGGGGGAGAGTACCTCTCAAATGAGTTTGCAAGGTCCCTGCAGGAGCATGGCATAAAGCAGCAATATTCATGCAGTCATACCCCACAACAAAATGGAATTGCAGAAAGGAAAAACAGGCATATTGGAGAGGTATCTCGTGCCATGCTCAATGAAAAAGACTTGCCAGACTTTTATTGGGCTGAAGCAGTTGCTACAACAGTCTACATAATGAACAGGACTCCCACTGCAGCAATACATGGAATGACTCCAGAGGAGAGGTATACTGGTAGGAAACCAGATATTTCACATTTGAAAATTTTTTGTTGCATTGCCTATGTACATGTGCCAGATGAGTTGAGATCCAAGTTGGATCCAAAAGCTGAGAAGTGTATCTTTATTGGTTACTCTCTGCAGCAAAAAGGGTATAGATACTATAACCCTTCTACTCGTAAGTTTACAGTGAGCAGAGATGTTGTTTTTTATGAGATGAGTAGCTAGTATAAACCAGTAAATGTGATTGATGATGTAGATGCACAAAATGGTAATGCTGCACAGAATTCACAGCAACAGTCACAAAATATTAGTGGACCTGGAGCATCCTCTAGCAGTGGTTCACATTCTTCGCCATGGACAGGCAGATTGAGATCAGGAGAATCTTCTCAAAGTAATGCAGATAGTGGTATGCAGGTATCATGAAAAGGAAAAGAGAAGGTTGATCAGCCCATGTTTGATGTGAATGCAGGTCACTCTTATGTGGATGGTGAATCTAGTGGCTCAGAACAGAGCATTGATGATGAGTTGGGTATTCCTTCTATTGTTACACCTGGAGTAAGGAAGACCAGGGATGTTTTGAGAGCACCTGGGAGTGAACCTACTTTGCGCAGGTCTACAAGAGCTAGGTATCCTGTGGATAGGCTGAAATATGATGGATTTACAGCCATTCACTATGCATATATGGTCAAAGTGATACAGGAACCAGAACCCACTTCTTTTGAGCAAGCCATGGGAAAAGAAAAATGGGAGAAATCCATGGATGAAGAAATGGATGCCTTGGAAGCAAATGCTACATGGGAATTGGTACCTTTTCCTAAAGGTAAAAATGCAATTGGCTGTAAGTGGGTTTATAAGGTGAAGCACAATGCAGATGGTTCTGTGAACAGATATAAGGCAAGATTAGCAGTCAAGGGGTATGCACAAACATATGGCATTGACTATGAAGAAACATTCAGTCCGGTTGCAAGGATGGCAACCGTAAGAGCAGTCATTGCTATGGCTGCATCAAAGGGATGGTCTTTACATCAGATGGATGTAAAGAATGCCTTCTTGCATGGCGATTTGCAAGAAGAGGTCTATATGGAGCAGCCACCAGGTTATGTGCATGATGTTCATCGTGAGTTTGTTTGCAGGTTGAAGAAAGCCTTGTATGGCTTGAAGCAAGCACCTAGAGCATGGTCTAACAAGATAGGACAGTATCTTGTCACTATTGGCTTTCAGATTTCCAAGGTAGATTTCTCACTTTATGTGAGAAAAACAGAGAAAGGTATTATGCTACTTGTCATTTATGTTGATGATTTGATTGTGACAGGTGACAGTGATGAAGATATCCTTCATGTGAAAATGCTATTGAAGCTGAAGTTTGAAATGAAGGATTTGGGAGAGCTGCGTTATTTCTTGGGTATTGAGGTGATTAGATCACCAAGTGGGATACAACTCTTGCAGAGGCAGTATGGATTGGACATGCTGTCCAAATATGGGATGACAGGCTGTAAGCCTATTTCAGTTCCTTTGGAGCAGAATGTGAAGCTGAGCGTAGATGCAGGTGAGCTTCTAGAAGACCCTACTATGTACAGACGCATAGTAGGAAGCTTGATTTATATAACTATTACCAAGCCAGATTTGAGCTATGTTGTTGGATTGGTAAGTCAGTTTATGCAGGCTCCAAGGAAACCGCATTTGGATGCGGCTAGACGCATACTCAGGTATGTGAAGTCCACATTGCAGTATGGACTATTTTATGAGACTGGGATTCAGATACAATTGCATGGATACACTGATGCTGATTGGGCTGGTAGCATTTCTGATAGACGATCTACCAGTGGATATGTGTTCTCTTTTGGGAGTGCTGCAGTCACTTGGAGCAGCAAGAAACAGCCTACAGTTGCCTTGTCGAGCACAGAGGCTGAGTACAGGGGCGCAGCAATGGCTGCATGTGAGGTAGCTTGGTTGCATAAGCTACTTTATGATATGCATCAGCCTACAGATGGGTCAGTTGTCATTTATTGTGACAACATGAGCAGTATACACTTGGCAAATAACCCAGTCTATCATGCTAGAACAAAGCACATTGAGGTGCATTATCACTATGTGCGGGAGAGGGTTTTACTAGGTCTTATTGATCTAGTTTATGTCAGCACAGAGGATCAGGTAGCTGACATATTCACGAAGGCATTGGGCGCAGAGAAGCTGCGCAAGTTCAGAGACCTGCTTGGTGTGCAGGAATTGGGATTGAGCTCGAGAGGGAGTGTTGAGATATCGAGCTCCACTCGTGATATGCCAGGGTGACCGTTGTGCATTTATGTCACCGACTTGTCAGTTGTAGATGCGGTTGGTACACCACCCATGAATAATAGCTACATGATAGCTATCCTTATCTACTCTAGTTCGTGGCTCAGTTAGTATGCCACCTTAGTTAGTTGAGTTTGGTTTGAGACCTATATATAGGGTTCTTTTATTTCTTTGTATTTGAGTTTTTTTGGCTTACACAACTAAGAAGAGGAAAACTGTTTTCAGCCTCCACCTCTGTGTGTATTCCCCCATTGTGCAAGCAAGAAAGCTTCAAGTGAGACTCCTTCCTTCTCTCCCACAATCTTGACATTTGGGACATCCCTATATTACAAGTATGCATATGGAAACAAAGGTGCTTGATGATGGTTCTACTTATGCAAGATTAGAAGCAAGGATGGGAGAAAAGCAGTCTGATTTCTTAGTGTTTCTGTTAATCATCCTAGAAATCGGGATGCGCTTTGAGAACCTCGTTTGGCTCCAAATGCAAGGGAATTCAAAGCCCTAGATTTTCACTAAACACTACTGTAATGCGGGGCTACAGTAGTGCTCTTCAAAGGATGTACTCACCTCTTGATGGAATGAAGCATGTATTTACTATTGGTTATTCTCAGTTTATAGCAAACAGTTCATTTGGTTTAAGCCTATGGAAGCTATGTGCAAGGCTGAATGCATATCTATGAAATGGGCTACTAAGGAACTGAAAGTATTGGGACTATTAGCTAAAAATGAAGGCATTTTAGGCATCTTTTATGGGCTGAATATTAATGACACTATGGCTGAAATTTCAGCAACTATACATGTAGAAAATGAGGCTGATTACAGAGTGTTGTCAGTATGTTCTTTGGACATGTATAATGTCATAGCATTGTTTGCTCAGCAAGAAGGATTACAATGGGTTGAAGTACTTCTAGAGACAAAGTATAAGATAGTTGACAAAAAGGTGAAACCAATTTCTTTGCCACTTCCACCAGAGAGTGAGAGTTTGTATGAAAAAGTGTCAAGGCAGCCAAGCTTACGAGATCCTAAAGATATAGGTCATCAGTTTACATCTGAAACATTATAGGAATTGAAAGTTGGGTTAGAAGGGTTTCTTTTTCCTGCTGAAAGAGACTGTTTTATGCGTATGTTGGCTAGACATGGAAATGCATTTGCATTTCAACCAACTGAAATAGATTGTGTGGATCCAAATGTTGTATCTCCTATGGTAATATTTACTGTGCCACATGTACCATGGAACTTGAGGCCTATTCTAGTGCCTAAAGCATACTTGCCAAAATTGATGGATTTGCTAAATGAAAAGATTCACATGGAGATCTTGGAGCCCTCTTCAGCCCCGTACTCAAATCGTTGGTTTACTATGCCCAAAAAGAATGGGGCTTTGAGATTTATTCAAGACATGCAACCGGTCAATAAAGTGACCATAAGAAATGTGGGTGCAGGTCCTGTGGTTGATGAATTTGTAGAGGCATTTGCATGCAGAGCGATCTATTCTTTGGGTGATCTTTACTCAGGGTATGATCGGTTTCAACTTGCAATTGAAAGCAGGGATATCACAACCATGAAGACTCCCTTGGGGTTAGTACGAATGTGTACTCTCTCGTAGGGTGCAACGAACTCAGTGGCACACATGGCAAATTCTATGAATAGGGTACTCAGGGATTTTATACCACAATTGACAATTCCCTTCTTGGATGATGTTCCAATCAAAGGGTGCACAGTGGATGAAAAGAATGAAGAGATGGATGCTCATGGGTGCAGACAATTTGTTGTGCAAACCATATTGTGGATTGTGAGAGGATTTTGACGCATCTAGAAGAGGTGCATGTAACTCTTTCTGAACAAAAGTCTGTCTTTGGAGTTGAAGAGGTTTTGATTTTTGGGCATATGTGTGGGCCCTATGGGCAAAGACCATCACCAACAAAAATAGATGGGATTGATAGAATACAAGATATATTCACGAATGTATCATAGGTGTGTAGATTCTTAGGTGCATGTGTGTTCTATTTGATATAGATTCCTCACTTTGCACATGTAGATGATACTCTATATAAGCTTCTAAGGAAAGGTCAAAGATTTCATTAGGAAAGGAAGAAGATAACTTTCTTGCGGCTGAAAATGATGTTGTAAGAGTGAATTTAGCAATACAAGGTGTTGCTATAGCATTAACAGAAGCTTGGACAACAAAGAGAAGACACTTTAAATGTTTTCCATCTTGTGTAGAAGTGTTTCTGGAAGACAAATATGTAGGAGAGTGGCTGAGAATTGGTCAATATCTCAGTACATTAACAAAGAGAGATGAATGATCGGATTAGGAGTTTAAGAAGATCAAGAGAAAATCCTATGGGTTTTTCTTTAAAAATGGATACTTATGGAAACATACTAAAAAGAAACAGAGTATGCCATTGCAAGTTTTAGCTGACAGAGCTTCACAAGTAAATGTTATGCAAGATTTTCATGAAAGCTTATGGGTTGGTCATAGAGGTGTTTGGGGTACTTTTGCAAAGATAAAAGAAAGATATTGGTGGCAGGGTATGTATAAGGATGTTGCTCACTTTATGGAAACATGTACGACATGTCAAATGTATACATCTATGAGACATCGAGATGGATTGCAACCCACATATCCATTGTCTCTTAATTTTAAGTGGGTGGTGGATTTGGTCACAATGCCTACAGGTCTTTGGCAAATGAGATATCTCGTGCTTGCCCGTGAAGACTTGACTAATCAAGTGGAAGGGAGAGCTCTGCATACTAAGACAACAAATGTTGTGTGTACTTTTCTCTTAGAAGAGATATTTTGTTGATCTTGACTAATCAAGTGGAAGGGAGAGCTCTGCATACTAAGACAACAAATGTTGTGTGTACTTTTCTCTTAGAAGAGATATTTTGTTGATATGGCTGTGTGGGAAAAATTATTGCAGATAGGGGTGAGGTGGATGCAAATGAAGATCATGATTTCTTTGCAAGCTTGGGGATAAAGCTTGCTTTAACTTCAGCCTATAACCCTGAAGGAAATGGAAAAAGTGAAAGAGGTCATCCACCTATTCTGAAGGCATTGGCAAAAGTATGTGGAGAGAAGGTAAAAGAGTGGCCACAATTTCTTCCTTATGCTTTGTGGGCTGACAAAACAACTCATAGTGCTATTACAGGATATATGCCTACTGAATTGATATATGGTAAAAAACCTATCATGCCAATAGAAGAGATGATGGTCACATGGAGTGTGCTACCTTGGGAAGAGGAGTTGAATTAAGAGGAGTTGTTGGCCTTACGTATTAGACAGAAAAAAGACAGATTGGCAAAATTGCGAGGGTCACAATCACTGTTGATAGGCTGAAAACTACACGTTGAATTGAAAGAAGAAGAAGGAGTGAACTAGGAGATTTGAGGACCACGTGTCTTGTCGTGGGGTTTTACCCCCCTTTTGAAGCCAATGAAGCCATCAGATTTGGGTTTCAAGCAGCAGAGAAGGAGTTGTTATTTTGATCCACATTTTTTATCTACGAAGGAGCTCCAGGAGATCTAATGCCTAGAGATTTCTTCTAAGTAGTGCGAGACAAAGGATTTTAGGTTCTATCAATACATATTGATTCAATTCATTGTGCTTTGTCTTTACTGTGTTACCTCTTTTCTATTCTTTTTCCTCTCTTCCATCTCCTATCTCTACTTCCTTCTATCTCTGATCCCCACTAGACTTGACCTTTCGACAAAAACCCCTCCGACAACGTGCCCAATTACCAATACTTCCTCTACTCCAAAAATTGACTTTTCTCCAGATTGAGTCAAATGTACTTCTTCAAGATGGCTCAAAATCCTGTCACAATCAACAATATAATGAGTCACAAATCTTCTACATCCCTGCTCATTCAGCTCTTCATTCTTCTCATGGATATCACACCCTTTGATTGGCACATCATCAAGAAAGGGTAAGGTCAACTAAGGAATATACTCCCTCAAAACTTTATGCATAGCATTCATCATATGCGCCACTGAATTGGTTGCTCCCTATGGAAGTGTACACATCCTAACCAATCCAAGCAGTGTCTTCATGGTAGTGATATCCCCACTTTCTAATGCAAGCTAAAATTGATCATATCTTGAATATTAATCTCCCATAGAGTAAATTTCCTTGCCTACAAATGCTTTTGCAAATTCATCCACTATCGGGCCTGATCCAACATTCCTTATGGTGACCTTATTAATTAGTTGTAAATATTGTATAAACCTCAAAGATCCATTCTTCTTTGGAATAGTAAACTACCAATTTCAATATGGAGTTGAAGAGGGCTCCAAAATTCGCATCTTGATCTTCTCATTCAAAATCTCCAATAGCTTAGGCAAATATGTCCGAGATAGTGGGATAGGCTTTAAATTCCATGGCACATGAGGTACTGTAAAGATCACCATAGGTGCAACAATGGTTGGATCAAAACATCCAATTTCATCTAGCTAAAACGCAAAGGCTTTCCCATGCCTTGACAATATCTACAAGAAACAAGCTCTTTCTGCAAGGAAAAGAAAGCTTGTATCACCAATTGTTTACTTTTGTAAAGTTTCAATTGTAAATTTATATTCTACTCCATGTGGATCCCAGAAACTAGTCTATTGAGACACTTTTTCAACCAAACCATCACTTTCAGGTGGTAAAGGCAAAGACACAGGCTTAACCTTCTTTGCAACTATTTTGTACTTTGTATCCACCCTTACTTTAGCCATGTCTTGCAACCCATGTTGCAGCCCATAACATTCATGCTAAGCAAACTCTTGAATGATTTCATACATCTATGTAGTATTAACACAAATAACCTCTTTTTCAACCTTGTTTTCAGCATTAATTGCTATAGAAATTTCAACCATAGTATCAACATCAACAAGCCTTGAAATGCCTTCATCTGCAGCCATCAAACCATATGTCTTCAACTCTTTTTCAGCCCAATCAACATATTTCTTTTTAGCCCTACACATGGCCCAAATATTCTTAAAGTTGCCAAGACTACATGCTATCCATTCCTATAATCCAAACACAATCATAGTTTCACCCTTTCTTGTAGGCATAATTATTTCCCTAGATGCACTACCATAGCCTCCACTTATAGGAGTGCTATCTAAAAACCTTTAAACTCTCGTGCATTAGTAGGTGGCATAGGATTATCCCATAGCCTATCCCGATTTTGCAGGGATGATTCACACAAACAGTGGAGAAACTATACCGCCTTTGTATTGTCTTTACTTTGTACCTGAGCATATGATGAACCATCATCCAAGACTTTTGTTTCCAATCTTGATTCTGAAATATAGGGATACCCCAAAATCACTTGATAGCTACATGAATCTTGCACAAAAATTGATATTCATCCCTAATACTCCAATAGTTACAAGTACATTCGGACAAGCCACATAAAAATCCCCTAATAAATTGTTGGCTACCCACATGCGCCATCCCAGATCTACACTATTTAGCCAACCTCCATTCTCATACAAATTGTGTGCCATAACATTGATTTTGGAACCATGATCCATGAGAGTTATGCAAGGCGTCTCTCTTTCTCCCACTTTAACAATTGTCTATATTATAGCACAAGCCCAATGCATTCGTGAATAATGCCTAATTGGAATAAAATGAGCATCTTCTTTTTCATGTACTTGTTGATGGGCATCCCCATTATACATAGCCTTCTCTTTATGCTTACTGCTATCCATAAGACCAATTTCAACCACAATCTTGATGTCTACACTCCCATTTTGCCCATTTTCAACATCAACCTACTCTAAATTAACATTATATGCATCATCATACTCCCTCTGAAGTTGTTTCTCTATGTCTCTGTCAACCTACATCAATGCCAAAACTTCACAATCAAAATGTCTTTTTCATTTCAACATATCAATGATTGCATCATGAAATTCACACTTTGCGATTCCAAGAACTTTGCCAAGTGTGAATTCCATTGTACTGCCAAGTATGCATTCTTTCAAGACCTTTTTAAGGTTTGTGGCAGTCTCAAGATCTGATTGTAACCTATTATTGGGTTGCTTGCCCCTTTTCTTCCCTTCTTGTTTCTTCTCTTGAGATGTATCCTCCATAACATGCTCAAGTATGGCTTTTTCAACCTCTTTCTACTACTCTATTTTACTTCATGTTGTGCATTTATATGGGTTTGAAGAGGAAGGACCAACAATTCCTCATCTCTTCTTCTCTTTTCTTTCACAAGAGCTTCTTGATTATGAACCTCAGCCAAATAAGCATAGGCAGAAAATGAATCCACTGGTGCACTTATCCTCTTCTCCCTCGTATACTTTGACTTGCATCACCAATTCATACTTTGCCATTTTGCCATTTTCCAAGCAATCTAATGCTTGCATCCAAATGTGAGATTTTTCTTCAGTCGCGCCTCCTTTACGAGCTTCATTAGTCCTTTCAATTCTCAACCCATATGTGGCTGCATCTATGGCAACAAATGCTATCCTTGTAACCATCTCTTCCAACCTTTTTTGCATGCAACCATTTCCAAAATTTGGCTCTATTGGAAGACCGGTTTCTGTTGCATGTATTTTGCAATCTTTCCAAAATACTGATCTTTTCACTTTCACTTCATGGTAGGCTATACACTCTTTCTTTTCAGTAAACTATCACACTAAATGCATCTCCTCTTGTATCCTTCTTAGTATAGTCTTTGGATTGTTGCCCGCCGACCCTTCTCTTCTACTTTAACATCCAACTTTTCAACCTTTGCATTGATTTCTTTCAAATTCAACCTCAAATCATACATGCCTTTGATCAATTCATCAATAGCATCACCTTTAAGAGTACGATCAACATGTATAGCCAGTTGTTCTGCCAAAGCCACATGCCCCTTAGCTGCAATTTCAGTCCCCCTTCTGAGCACTGGTAGGTGTAGTACATGTATCCCATCTTAATTTCATCTGCTCTCTTTTTACCAACATATGCATTGCCTCAATTACATTAGCCCAATTGGATTTTAGCCTTGTTTCAGAAGAGGCATCTTCTAAATGATCACTCAGCTTCTCCTACAAAACAAGATCCACAACCTTCATAAACAAATCAATTTTTTGACTCTCCAATGATCGCTGCTCATCGGCATC
The DNA here is from genome assembly GCF_053477565.2 of Lygodium microphyllum. Classification (NCBI taxonomy): domain Eukaryota; kingdom Viridiplantae; phylum Streptophyta; class Polypodiopsida; order Schizaeales; family Lygodiaceae; genus Lygodium; species Lygodium microphyllum. The sequence goes on from NC_141143.1 coordinate 47,914,726, forward strand.
CAATTGTGCGTACCGACTTTCAAGTTCACTGAGCAAAGTTGTAGCAACCAACCCTTTATTGGGATTTTCAATCCAATTTGTAAATGTCTTTTTAGTTACCAAGCATACATCTTCCAAGAAAAACTCTTCTCTCAAAGCTTTCTTAAAAGCTGCCCAATCACTATCTAGCTCCTTAATCCGATCATGCATTGCATGCCTAGCCAAACGAGAGAAATATCAACTCCATGCATATTGCGGTATGCCATGAAACTATATCTTTTCTTCATACATCCAGATGAAGGCCAAAACATTTTGACCCTTAAATTGTTCTAATTCTTGTCCCACTACCGACAATACATTCATAATTAAGGAATCAATTGTTTCTGCTTCATGTCGAGTTTGCAACTGTTGTTGTTGCTCTGCAACAAAGAAATATTCTATTGTAAAGCATCACCACCACTTGAACTTGTAGAATCCCCCATGTTTACACACCTACTGCCAACTTTCACATCGGGTTCACCATTGTCTGAGTGTTTGGGGTCAAAAGTCTACCACGAGGGTAAGAGACAATAAGGTGAAGGGAGACTTAGGGAGAGGAGTAGGCAAAAGAGAAGGAAATTAAAGAAATAGGAGATGTGGAAGATAATTGATAGAGGTGAATCCAGTCAAATTATTTTGGCATCCCATCATACATGGAAGACATCAGCTCATAATCATAGCTCATAACCAAATACATCCAAACAAGGGAGAATTGAAGCCCAAGACATACTGAGACAATAGCCCAACTCATACACAAATACATAAGATAATCCTTGAACATAATCCATGATCCATACTAGTGTGGTCCATTGACTATTATAGGTATTCACCTCAAAAGCACATGTAGCTTCAATCTAATAGAGGTAGAAACCTTTGCAATTAGGACTTATATCAAATACTTCTAACAAATCCTTGTCAAAGCTAATGAAGTACTTCAATCGTGTCAATAACTTGTCAATAATTTCTAGCCTTCAATCAAGGCTTCAAAGTTTGTACAAATCCAATCTTAAGCTCCTTTGATGAATGCCCAAGGTTGCCCTACTATTTAGGGACCGTATCCAATACATACTTGCATTTAGATCACTTCCAATATCTTCCAAATTGATGAGTGGACTGTGGGCTGCCTTGTTTATGACAGTTTTGAATAATCCAAAATAACCCATAGACCAAGAAAAATCACTCCTTTGGCTACCCCAAATGATACACTAGTTGCCGGGGGCAAGATTCAAGCTTTTAGGCATTAAGAAAGCCCGTGAATGGAGATAAAACAAGAAGAAGCCTTGCTACTCATGAATGCCCTATTCTTTCATGTTCAGAACAACATCATAGCCCCCCTCTTTTTTCCCAAAATGCATACAATAGACACACCTTCCCTTCTTGTTAGAGCTCGTTTTTAAGTGAAACTCTAGTTGCATGGCTTTGGTAACTCCACCTATGGTCCACCTTTGCCCCTACAGCTCACACACATGATTTGCGGTGCAAATCATGTTGATCTCCTTGTTCACTCCCACACAACTCTCAGATTTCATATAGTCACTCTTAAGTTACCTAAGTCACTAACAGGTCTTATTCCATGTCCCGTGCTCAAACCTAGTTGACCTGCTAAACTTAGTGACTTCCAAACAAAAATGAACTTAAAGAGTCTGTGCATTCCATCCTGAGACCTATGCTCAAGCTTCTGTAGACCAAATATGCACACCTACATGATCCATAGCATCTCCATTTTTCACACTATAAACATAAAATCCCATGACAACGTTTGAATAATAAGCCATTCAAATACATTACCAACATTAGAATTGATTTCTCTATCATGTTCAATATTGTAGAAACATTAAGGTTTCTACAAAATACTTCCTTTCGAACTTATTCTTCCATTTTCCTCTCGTTATTAAAAACACTTCATGACTCTTTCTTATATCCTACACTCAATTGAAATATTAGAAAAGATCACAATGGATTGGATAGTTAAAATCACATCACTATTTATATTTTTCGCAACAGAAGACTTCAATATTCCAAAAATAACTTAATATATCCCTTTCAAATAATTATTTCAAGTTACATATGTAAGAAAAAATACATAAAGTGTGGCACATCATGACAATAAAATCTATAATTTATTCAAATAGTCTCTCATTTAGCTTGTTCATGTTGCTAATCTCAATCAAAATTTCTTTTGAGGCTAACTCTCCATACTCTTCGTGGCATTAGGCTTATCTCTCATTAGAAGAAGATGAGAGAAGAAGAGAGAGAAAGACTAGTAGAAGAGAGAGAAGGATAAGAAAAGGGAGAGAAAGAGAAGGGAAGCCATGAAAGCTGGAAGCAAGGGTAAAAGAGACCTAATTATTGATAAATTGATGCCCTAATTCGGTCTGTCAACATCTTAAATACCTGTAATATGCCCCCCCTTTAACCAAAATAATAATAATTTCAAGGCAAATTTTTTTACCCCTCTCTCTCTCCCCACTGACAGCACGTCCAGGAGAGAGAGAGAGAGGGGAGTGAACTAGCGTTAGGGGGGCATGCAGCCCCCCAGGTGGGAGGGATGGAAGCCATACCACCCTCCTCCCCCCTATAAAAGGGAGCTTCCCCCCTCCCTCGACTACAGTGCGCCCCCTCCAGCTCATGCGCAGGCTGATCCTTCCCCCCCATGTGGCCATCGTCTAGACCCCCCTCCGTTGCGGCAACCACCCTCCCCCCCCCCCCCCCCCGGGCTTCTATCAGGAAACTCCCCCTCCTCGTTCACAAGGCAATTGCACCCCCTCCCCCCTATGATAAGGAGAAGAGAAGGAGAGGGAGAGAGAGAACAAGAAGAGGAAGAGAGAGAGTAGGAGAAGGCTAGAAGAAAAGAAGAAGAAGAAGAGGAAGAAGGAGGAAGGAGAAGAGGAGAGAAAGAAGAAGAAGAGGAAGAAGAGAGGAAGAGAAGGAGAGAAGGAGAGGGAGAGAGGGAAGGAGAAGAAGAGAAAAAGAAGAATAAGAGGAAGAAGAAAGAGAGAGAAGAAGAGAAGGAGAGGGAGAGAGAGAAGGAGAAGAAGAAGTGAAGAAGAAGGAGAAGAGGGAGAGAGAGAGTAGGAGAAGGAGGAGAAGAAGAGAAGAAGAAGAAGAAGAAGAGGGAGAGAGAGAGTAGAAGGAGAGAAGAAAAGAAGAAGAAGAGGGAGAGAGAGAGAGAAGGAGAAGAGAAGAAGAAGAGAAGAAGAAGAAGAAGAGAGAGAGAGAGAGAGAGAGAGAGACACAGAGACAGAGAGAGTTGGTGAGTGGAGAAGGTGTTGAGGGCCATGTTTGAGGAGCCGTGTTCGAGGAGCCACTCTTCAGCCACCCCCTCATCGGCAAAGGTCACCTACTCACGACCTTTCCTTACCGAGCCTATCATCCTGAAGGCCCGTTAAGGTCATGACTATCCGAACTCCGCGTGGTAAATGGCTCCCAAAAAGAGAGTTGCGGGAAGTGTAAGTGCCAAAGCTACCATTGGTACCGATAATGCGGGAGAGGCGAGCGGAGCGACCAATGCAACAAATTCCCCTACGATCACGAATCAAACCCAGGTTCTTTAGATATCTTAAGCTTTATAATTAATTCTGTATTATTTCTCGAGGAAGAAATAAAGGGGTACCTACATGCATGGAACAAGAACGAGTCTTAGGATTTTTGTTTACTCTAAGTGCTAGGTTGAATGCATGAAATGGTAGAGTATGGAGTTCGCATAAGTTTATATGCATGGAATGATAGCTTTTACACATATAGAATGATAAGGTTTTTGCATTATTTCACATAAAATAATAGTTTTTAAACCAATTCAGTGCATGAATAGTCATTTAGAATTCATGCTTTGCAATCATGATTAAAAGAAACACATGAAATGTTAATTTCCATTCGTAAGATGCATTTGCACCGATGGATAGAAACCTAGACTTTCATATATGCAAGTTACATGAGATCTGATGCATTAGGAATAAGTATTCGTTGCCAAGTATGAAGAGAGTTAAAGGTCGTTTAGGATGTACAAATATACTAAACGCACCATGTGCATGATGGGTAAGGATGATTGGAAAACTCTGCATAATACTGCACTAAGAGAGATGGAAGGGATGCATGCATCTAGACCGTACCCTGAAGGCCTAGATGAAAAGTCTTGCGTTGCCGTGTGTTAACTGAACTTGGTTAGAGGAAGATGAGTAAAGAATTGGAAGAATAAAAGACCCTTGGTTGGGTTGCAAATAAGGCATGTCCATTGCCTTGGTTGACCAGTTAATGCTTTGAGTTAGGGTTAAGATACCAAAGGGTAAAACCCAAGGGGAAAAGCAAGTCAAAATAAGTGAACTTACCAAGAACATTTACTTCCATGACCTTGTTTGGGATTATTTGGGATCTTGCCAAGTCATGAACGAGATCCAAGATTTGATGCTGGGAGCATCTGGAAAAAAGGAGTCACACCTTAGTAGTTGGTCGTACAAACGGCCTCTGAAATGTTCGTGATTGTACACTTAGGTACATTATTTGATCTCCTTTTTGGAAAGGAACCTTGACTTCATGTCGATCCTAAGTGGGAATGGTCGGACACTTCCGCTCAGGGCAGACTCAGGAAGACCTAGATCGCAAACCCTATGACATTCCTTGCGAGTGCCAGGCGGAGCTTTCTAGACCCTCTTCCTGATGTGCTGCTAAGACGTGTCCCACAAGCGAACAAGCGGACACGTTACAGTTGGTATTAGAGCGAACCAACGAGGTTCAAAGATTACAAGGGTTCTTAATGGAGAAAAATAAAGGGAATAAGGATATAGTCAGGGGAAGGTGAGTAGAATAGAGCAATGTTTTCTATTTAAAATATTTCTTTACTCACTTATGGATGCTGGGTTGCAGAGTCATGAGGCATGGAGCAAGTACTTGGTGTTCCAAGTCATGTTCATGACTGCAATGCGTGCTTCGAATTATCGTCAGAGGCTAGGCATGATGAATATTTTGAACCGCATCTATAATCCTTTGCCTTGTATGTGGAACAGAGATGGACGGGAGATTTAATGATATACTACATAATAGCCCATCGACTCACGTACCTTCAGACCAACTTGAAGAGAATCAAGTGGATGGAGGATTTAAAGATCATGAAGCTATTCATCTTTGTCGAAGCTCATGCAAACGCAACTTTGCATGTTAGCGGTCGGCAAGTCAAGCAGAACAAGTATGTCTATGAAGAAGTGACCCGGGTGATCTCTGCCAACAGGATCAAAGTGTTAGGGCGCTACGAGAAGAACGGGTATCAAAGGAAGGGATACCCCAGGCTTCATATGACTTATCATTTCTTGAAAATCCATGACCCCACTCCATATTATTACTCCGTCCCTGTAGCCGATTGTAACACAATCCTATGTTCCCCAAACTGATGTATCAATCAGCTTGTCCTACTTACCCAAAATAAATGTACTCAAAGGGTTATGCCCTCATGAATGAATAAGACTTTTTACTATTATCTATCTTGATTGTAAATGTTAGCTAAGGTGTTAAGTGATTAAATCACTTGGCTAAAAGCTGTGCTAGTCGTATTAACGTAATATGGGGAACGTTTGATAAGATGTTAACATAAAGAATCTTATTGTCCAGACGCAACCCCAAGTGCAGGTTCCAAGTCCGACTCCTGCACTAAGTACAGCTGTGGTTCAAGAGAAGAAGTTCCTTCTCAAATAAATTAAGCCACCCGTGTTTGATGGCAAGGGAAGGACTGTTCAAGCCGACGCCGAGATCTGGATTGAGTCCATGGAGGACTATTTTGAGGCAGTAAGAACTGCACTTGCTAACCAAGCCATGCTCGCCAAACTTAAGCTTACAGATGAAGCAAGACTTTGGTGGAAACAGTGGTGCAGAGACTAAGAAATCTTGGAGGGGACAATCACTTGGGATAAGCTTAAGGAAGCTGTGCAAGGGAGGTATCTGCCACCTGCCTACCGTACACAAAAGATGAATGAATTTTATGACTTGAAGCAGCTAGGGTTATCCCTGGAAGCGTATTATTCAAAGTCCATTCACTCCTAAAGTATGCGCCTCCAATGGATATGACACAACAGGTGTCAAAATTCTATGCTGGATTGAATCCACCCATAAACACACGATTGGAATCAATGCACCCAACAGCCCTACAAGATGCACTCATTCGAGCTACTCCAATAATACAGGAGATGCAGACCAAACCAAGGAACAACAAGATTTGGCCTTATAAAGATCAGAATAAGGGTATGTCTAAGGCTCAAACTAAGAGAGCGCAGGGTCAGAATCAGGGTCAAATGAACAAAGCTAGGGCCAACGCTATCAAGAACTTTGTTCCTACACAAAGTAATGATCACAACCCACGTTGCTTCCATTGCAATGAGCTCAGACACTTCAAGAGGGAGTGTCCCAAGCTTAGCAGAGGACATCGCCAAGGGCAATTCCAAGGTCAAAATAGAACCGCTCATGGCCAAGGAACCACTGTTATGGCCAGAGGGAGAACCTCTAGTGTCTCCAACAAGGAGCTTGACGATGAAGAAGATCCATCCATGGATGCTGACATTGAGAGGGCAACAGTTCACACTGCTCTTCACAAGAAGGGTCCAAATCGCCAATTCTTGGTGATTCAAACTCCATCAAATTATCAAGGAAAAAGCTTCAAAACTCTGATTGGTTGTGGCAGTACACATTCCTTCATTTCACCAATCTATGCAAAAAGATTAGGGATAGCCACAATAGATGCACCTACTTTACTTGTGGAATTAGAAAATGGTCGTGAGGTCACTTGTACTAGGCAAACTGCTAAGGTGAAATTCCTACTAGGTGGGAAGCCAACTTCAGTGAGATTCAGGATAATGAACCTAGGTGTCCACGAATGTTTACTCGGAATGGATTGGCTAATACCCAATGATGCCCATGTCCACTATGGGAAGGGCCAAATCTCCTTCCAAAATTCTGAAGGAGAACTAGCACGACTCAAGGTGAGACTGGTAAGCCAAAAATACAGTTGGCAAAAGCAACAAGGATAATAAAAGGAGTTAGAAAGGGCCTACCTGTCTATCTGATTAAACTGAATAAGCTAGATCAGATTCAGGAATTTGGGAAAGAACCTTCATGGTTAAAGGAATATGCAGACATATTTCCTCAAGATCTGACAGAACTACCTCCTCAAAGTCGACCACAAAATCAAACTTGTGCCAAGAGCTGCACCAGTCACAAAGAGGCCATATAAGATGTCCATTCCGAAAGCTATCGAACTGAAAGAGCAACTCAAGCAACTGTTAGACCAAGGCTACATCCATCCTAGCAGTTCACCATGGGGAGCTCCAGTGCTGTTCCAAAAGAAGAAAGATGGAACACTTCGTCTATGCATTGACTATAGAGGGTTGAATCAATCAACCGTCAAAAATAAATACACCATTCCAAGAATAGATGAATTACTTGACCGCCTTCAAGGAGCAAAGAACTTCTCTAAGATAGATCTCAGATCTGGATATTATTAGATAAGGATCAAAGAAGAAGATATCCCGAAGACTGCATTCAGTACAAGGTATGGACACTTCGAATTCCTAATGATGTCATTCAGGTTGACAAATGCTCCTACTACCTTCAACAGGTTAATGTAGGATATCTTTAGGCCCTATCTTGATGACTTTGTACTCGTCTTCTTTGACGATACCCTAGTCTACTCTAAACACGAAAAAGATCATGAACCCTAGCTTTGCATTGTTCTTGAAACAATGAGAGCACACAAGCTGTATGCCAAGAAGAAGAAGTGTGCATTTTTCAAGCGATAAATTGAATATCTGGGATTCATTGTATCAGCGGAAGGAATTTCAGTAGATCCAGCTAAGGTCACAGCTAAGGTCAGAGACGTTCTAGAATGGCCAACACCAACTTCTGTCAAAGAAATACGTAGTTTTCTTGGGTTGACGGGATAGTACAGGATTTTTATCAAAGATTATTCTTTGATTGTAGCACCTCTGACTAATCTACTAAAAAAGCAAGTAGCAATTGTACCAAACAGACCAGCTTTTCCAAACTAAAGCAAAAGCTTAGTATCAGCACCCATCCTGAAACTTCCTAATCTTAGTAAGGATTTTGAAGTGGTAACTGATGCTAGCGCACTTGCTTTAAGATGTGTACTTATGCAAGAAGGTCATCCCATAGCATATTCTTCAAGAAAGTTAAAGAGCCATGAAAGGAATAATGCTACCCACGATCTGGAGTTGTTGGCTGTCATCCATGCCCTCAAACTTTGGAGGCATTACTTGCTAGGTAACAAATTTTCCTTAGTGACGGACCACAAGAGTCTTAAATGGATCTTCACTCAGAATGAGTTCAATATGAGGCAATGTCAATGGATCGAAGTGCTGGAAGAATATGATTTTGAAATCAAATATAGGCCTGGAAAAGAGAATGTAGTTGTCGATGCACTCAGTCGCAAGGCATTCCTAAACTCTCTTATTTTACAAGATCCATCAACAGCAAGGTCACTAGCCACAAAGGTATCAATGCCAAACAACCCGATTCTTGAGCTAGCAAAAGATGAAGCATATCATGACCCAGTCTATCAAAAAATGCTAAGGGAGATCCCCATCAAGGATCAAGACCTGAAGCTAAAGACGAAGTATCAAGAATTCTCTGTCAGTGTGGACTTGTCTACTTTAGGACAAGATTATGTATCCCTGCAAGCCAAACTCTCAAGCAGAAGATACTGTGGGAAGCCTATGACTCCCCTTTCTTAGGACATCCAGGCTATGCCAAGACCCTTAATGCGGTCAAGAAGAGCTATTATTGGGAAAGGCTCAAGGGTAACGTTCTCAAATATGTCACGGAATGTTTATCTTGTCAACGCATTAAGGCAGAACATGTCAAAATGCCTGGGAAATTGCAACCACTTGACATTCCCCAAATGAAATGGGAGTTCATTAGTATGGACTTCATTGTTGGCCTACCCCAAGTTCATGGAGAATATAACTCTATTATGGTTGTAGTAGATATGCTCACCAAGGTCGCACATCTCATCCCTATCAAGACAAACTATAAAGCTTCAGACATCGCAAGATTATTCATCAAGGAAATATTCAAAATGCATGGGTTACCCAGAAGAATCATAAGTGATCGTAACTCTCTCTTCACATCACACTTCTGGAGGGCTATCTTTGAGGCTATTAGAACTCATCAGTACAACTTACCATCCCCAAATTGATGGTCAAACAGAATCAGTCAATCAAGTCATTGAAGATATGCTTAGGGCATACTGCTATTGCGAACCCAAAAAATGGATTCAATATTTGCCTTTGGTTGAGTTTGCCTACAATGCTTCTTACCAACAGAGTATTCAGATGACCCCTTTTCAAGCATTGTATGGGCATGATTGTCGTACCCCTTTGAACTTCTCAGACCCAACCTTGGGGGTAGAAGCTTCAAGGGAGATGCTAGAAGACATTGATGATCAAATCAAATCAATAAGACAAGACATCCAAGCTGCCAAGGATAGACAAAAGGCTTACGCTGACTTGAAACAGCAAGACAGATCCTTCGTCGAAGGTGATATGGTCTTCATCTGCGTATGCCCTAAAAAGAGTTCATTGTCCTTGGGAGAGTACAAGAAGCTAAGTCCAAGGTATTGTGGACCTTATAAGATCACTAAGTGCCTAGGGCCTAATGCTTACAGACTACAGCTGCCCGCAATCCTAAAGATTCATAATGTATTCCATGTTAGCCCACACCAGTTCACTTCCCTCTCTCTCTCTCCCCGACGTGTTGTCGATGGGGAGAGAGAGGGGTAAAAAATTTTGCCTTAAACTTAATTAATTAATTTTTGTTAAGGGGGGGCATATTACATCCTCTCCCCCTTAGAGGAATTGAGATGTCCTCATCTCGAGAAGACCTGGGGGTATTGTTGATTGAGAGTATCTTCATCCATCCAGGTGGCATCCTCTTCGGGATAATCTTTCCACTGGATGAGGTATTCCCTCAAGGTCCTTGACCTCAAATGCTTCTCCCTGACATCTAGGACTCTAATGTGGGCTGCTACATTCTCCAGCATGGGCACACTAATCCGATGCATTAAGGAGTTGTATCATTGGCTGGAGGAGTCGATGGGCGCGGTCTTGCTGCGATATTTTCTGCTCCTGCCATAATTCATAACTTCCATTAGTGTTTTCCACATAGCACTTTGATGTTTTTAAACTCTTAACCGAATTTTTGGAAGCCATTTTTCTCATACTAATGCTTATCTCTTTCACTACTTTTACTTTACCATACCCCCTTTTTATTCATTTCCTATCTAATTCCTTCCACCGTATTTCCCACTTTTCTTTTTACTGGGTTTCCCACGTACATACCACCTTTCTTCCGGCTGAGAGGAGAATCCTTCTTAGGATTGGGAGTTAAAGGGTGGCGTTGCTGCTGTTGGGGTAGGAATTTATGTGTGAAGAAGCCACGTGTAGAATCATGGGTTGTATTCTAGTTGCGCATGACAATCGAGAGCAGCCGGTTGGATAGAGACCTGGGAGATGTAGGTCAAGACGTCATGAAAGAGATCCCCAGTATTAAGGCGGCTGGCGACATGTAATTCCTCTTTGGTGAGGAGTTGGTCAATATAGGGGTGGGCGAGCACATGGTCGTCCAATTGCTGATTGCGGGTGATGGCCAAAACCCTAAATGAGATGGGTGCCACATAAGTGGGGTCGTATTCAATGGTTTTAATTGCCCTGCATTGCTCAGCATTGGTCATTATTCGGCAACCTTTTTTCTCCCATTGGATTCGCAGAGCAAACCACTGCTGTAAGAACGTGGAGGGCGAGCTTGCCATCTACATGAGCTCGTGCATCTTGTGTTCAGGAACAGAGCGGGGAGGCTTTTGATATGAAGTGACTAGGCGTCTGAGCTCCACTTGCCCCTTTGAGATTTCATCGTTTGCTATGAGTTCTGCAGCGATCTTGGGGGATTTAGTAGTTATAAGTTCATATTCCTCCCATGTGCATGGTAATGCACGAACCTCCAAAGCAAGGGTTCTGTCAAGGAGGCCTAGGTTTAGCCTCTCATAGCTTCTAGCGAATGTGGTGAAAGTGTCATCTTACATCCTGATGCAGGTTATTAAGTCATCCCCAGAGGTCGCGGCAAGGTCGTTAGCCAAGGAGAGGAAAGGTCGGACCACGTACGAGGGTCTAAAACCTGCTGATGGGGATGGTGCAACTGGACTGGACAATGGTGACTCCTTCCTCGGTGTCACAGGTTGGGCTTTGTACGCAGAAGCACATTGAGGTGCTGCAGGAAGCTCTGGGGGCCTGGGGGTTGGGCTGGGTTCTGAGTGAGCAGTCATAGGGCTTTTTAAGCCCTCTGGATTAAGCAGGCTTAAGGCTTGTGGCGTTTGCTTTGGTCGATAGATGAGTTGAGGCTTACTAGCCGTTGCTGGCAATGGCGTGCTGATTATGTGCTGGTTACCCCGTGTGCAAGCCTTCCTTTCTAGGGCGATATCACTTGTAGATGAGCTTTTTAGCCGGCCATTTTTAGGCACCCAAATCCAAGGGTTGCCCTCGTAGTATCCCTGTGTCCACAAGAGATCCTTACAAATCCATCGCAGCATGGTTATTTGTCTATGGCAATAGCGTCTATACTGCCTCGTAGGCCGGAACGGCTGACGTTTCTGGCGGTTAGGGTCCCGTTTGGGTGGTGTACCCGAATGCGGTTCCTGCCGTTTTGGCACCCACATAAGTCTGGGCTCCTTGGCCTTGTGAGCATTCTTGGTGGATTTGGGCCTTGGGTCGAGTGCATGGCACGAAGCCACAGGGGTCTGGGGCGTGGTCCTAGGGGTTTCTACCGGTGGCGTCGTGATGGTGGAGGAATCATGACAGCCCTTGCTGAAGGTCGTTACTATACGGGTGCTGCCGATGGCAAGATGAATGCGGTTTAGGTTGTAATCCACATTACAGTGCGTTAGCTTCTTGAAGGTGCGACCCATTAGTGACACATTACCGGCTTCTTTAGTGTTAGGCAACACATGGAAGAAGGCTGGTAAACTTTCAGTCTCGATGGAAACAAGTGCCTTGCACTTCCCCAGGAGTGAATAGGCAACACCCCCAAACGGGGTGAGGTTGGCATTAGTGGGCTGTAGCGTCAGTTGACCAATGCGTGTCCAATGGTCATGCGTCAAGATGTTGTAGTCGGCCCCTTCATCAATCAAGGCGTCGAAAGAATACACCGCGCCTGCTGTGACTGTGATTCGTAGATACGCCGGTGCTACTGCTTCCTCACCCTGATCTGTAAGGTCAGTTACAGTTGCCATTCGGACATTCAATGGGGCTTCTAGCATGGGTGGCTCATGTAATGGATGGGAAGGAGGATAGTACTTCTTTACGCGGCTGCCGTTAAAAAAGCCTACTCCTTCACCGTCAAGTGTCTCCAACTCAACATTCCCAGTTCTACCAATCATGCATACTCTAAAAGGGCCTAGTCCTCGAAACTTCATCTTCTATTTGTGTCCTTTCACTGAGTATAGCAGAACAAGATCTCCTTGTTCGAAGTCTCGCTGCTGACATGCTTGTCAAACCACATCTTTCGTCGAGCCTTCTCGCAAATGAGCGCGTGGGTGGCTAGAAGACGAGTCTCTGACAGAGGCGTTCCAGCTCAGCCAGGCGTTGCGTCCATGCTTCCTTCCCTTCCCATCGTTCTTGAAGTTCTATTCTCAAGCTAGGGACAAAGAATTCTACCGGTAGAATTGCTTCAGTCCCATAGATCAGCCTAAAGGGGGTTTGACCGACGGCTGTTTTATAAGTTGTGCGGTAGGCCCACAAGGCTGCCATCAACTTATTGTCCCAGTCGCTTCTCGAGGCTGAGACCACCTTAGTCAGGATATTAATAAGAATTTTATTAGTCGATTCTGCCTGGCCATTAGCCTGAGGGTAGTATGGCGAGGATTTGCGATGGATGATAAGAAAGGTGGATAGGAGATGTGCTATCACTTCATTGATGAAGTGTGTGCCTTGGTCGCTAACCAGTTTGATGGGGCAACCGAAGCGTGAGATCACTTGCTCCCATAAGAACTTGGCGGTCATTCTAGCATCGTTTTTTCGTATTGCTCTTGCCTCTGCCCATTTTGTGAGGTAATCCGTGGCCACTACGATGTACTTGGCTTGCGAGTAATGCGCTGTGGGGCTTATTGGTCCTATGGAGTCAATTCCCCATTTTTCGAAGGGTTGGCGAGCAATAATTGGGATTAACTCCATTTGATCCTTACGAATCGGAACTTTTGCCCGCTGGCACTCATCACAATGCTTGACAAATCGCTTGGCGTCGCGAAAAAGTGTGGGCCACCATAGTTGGGACTGCAACGCCTTCCGTGCTGTCGTGTCTCCACTAAAGTGTCCACCTCCAATGCTGATGTGCGCTTCTGAGAGCACATCATGCATCTCATGTTCACACGCACACCTTCGCAGCAATCCGTCTTGCCCCAACCTATAGAGTTGGCCTGCAATCAGCTGGTAGGGCTGGAGCTTCAATATCAAGCGCCTAAGTCGTGCCTTTTCTATTCGTCGCTCAGGTAGTCCATGCTCGAGCACTTGGACTATGTCATCTGCCCATTATGGCATTAGATCAGCCTTAAATAGGTCTCTCTCTCTGGACAGGTGGAATAAGTGGACGTCAGGTAACTCGTCGATGATGCCTTGTCCAGCTGCTTCTCCTGTGGGTATACGGGACATGTGATCAGCCATGTAATGTTGTTTTCCCTTTCGTACCACCACGGAGAAATCGAACTCTAGGAGCAGGAGGAGCCATCGAGCTATGCGTCCTGTAGCACAAGGTTTGTTTACCAAGTAGAGCAGAGCTTGATGGTCCACGAAGAAAATGAAAGGTGTGGCCAGTAGATAGTGCCGGAATTTCTTCACGGCAAACACCATGGCTAGTCCCTCCCTTTCTGTTGTTGAATAATTCATCTCCATCTCAGTGGATTGCCTGCTAGCGAAGCTCACCGGGTAGTCCAAGTTATGCTCACTCGGTTGGCACAACACTGCTCCTACGGCAAACTTAGAGGTGTCAATGTGTACGTGGAAGGTAGTGGTCCAGTCCGAGGCTCCTAGAATCGGTGCCGTTGTTAGAGCCTTTTTCAATTGTTCGTACGCCCATTGGCATGCTTCAGTCCACTCGAAGACGATTAGTAGCTTGTACAATGGCCTAGTGATCAGCGCGTAGTTCAGTACAAACCGCCGATAGTATCCTGTGTGACCTAAGAAGCATTGAACTCCCTTGTAATTACTTGGGGGTGGAAGGTCAACGATAACCCTGACCTTCGAGAAGTCCGTGGCAATGCCGTTCTTCGACACCACGTGTCCTAAGATGCATCCGTGCTTCACCCAAAACTGACATTTCAAGGGGTTCAAGGAGAGGTGATATAAGTGACACCATTCAAAGACCGTGCGGAGTTTGTCTAGATGTTCAATCCAGGTCGAATGGACACACGGATCATCAACAAAGACCTCCAACTCCTTGCGAAGCATGTCCTTGAACAATGACTATGGGTGACACTCGGTCTGTGTGCTCAATTTCGTAAATGAATCCAACTCTCATCAGCTTGTCGATTTCCTCCTTGACAGCATGAGCGTGCTTTGGATTCATGGGGTACGGTCGCTGCTTGACCGGCATTGCATCCGACGTCATGGGTATGTTGTGAGTCACAACACTCGGATCTACCCCTCATAGCTCATCTAAGGACCAAGCAAATACGTCTATGTATTCCCGCAAAAGAGCGACAAGACTAAACTCTTCTTCAGTAGTCAAGTCCTCGGCAATGAACACCAGTCGGGGTACTTCCCCTTCCAGGGCTAGGTTTACCTCCTTGACCTTGGCTGGCCCTTCGATTGGTTCGCTTGTTTGCCCTTGGTGCTTGGCACCTAGCAGAACCACTACCCTATCCCCTTTTTTGAATTTAGTGAAGCGTTTAGGGAGGTCTTGCCGCTTTCTCTGTTCCTCTGATCGTGCATCCTTGGGATGCTTTGCCTCATCCTGCCACAACCATCTGCGCCTCAGGTGGACGGGTAAGTCCCCCTTGGTGCGTCTGGTCATGGGTGGCCTAGGGATTTCTGGGTCGCTATCAGAAGTAACTTTCGATTCAGAGTCAAACCGTCCATTTTCACTAAAAGAGATGGTCTCCCCTAGTGGCTGCAGTTCAAATGGCGATTCGGTTCTAAGCATTGATGTCGTTCCTGGTTGGGCTAGGCCGGCTTGCTCAAGGTCTACGGCTCCTATGCATTCCAAGCAAGCACGATCACATTTCATACACATGACTCCTTGGTCCATTCTAAGGGCCTATTTTTTCTACGGCTTGGCGTCTGCCCGTATCTGCTCAATTTCTCATGCTTCAGTGTCGTACTCTATGATATCCACTTACCCTCGCTTTCATCACCGAAGGATTGGCAGTCTTCATATTCATCACAGGAATCTTTATCGCTTGACTTCTCATCGTCTCCCAAGGTGCTCTGCCTCGTCTCGCTGGTCGAGGACCAAGGCCCAGTTATACATGAGGTTCAACTCGTGCACCCTAGTCCACTTCCACTCGGACTCCTCCAAGAGGTCCTGGAGCGGCTTGAAGTTGGCGACTGAGTTGCCCGCTAGCCGGTCCGTTAAGTACTCAAGTATTCCCTGGAGTTCCCTTTTGTTGGAAGGCACTTGGAAGGTAATAGGCTCAGGCCCTCCATGGGGGCTTGCTGCCATCATGTAGAGTGGCGTAGGAAGTGTTCAGTTTGTGCTGCCGACCGTTTTGATGGCTTGCTCGTATGCCTCCTGGTCAGAGAACGGTAGGTCAATTGTAGCGAGGACGTGCATCCAATCCCGCTCATCCTCTGGGTATGGGATATACTTGGTCAAGGACTCATAGGGCTGCCTGACCTGAGTGTTCCCTTTGAGCATAGCAAAGATGGCGTCCAGGTCGACCGGTGAGGTCTTCCAAGTGTCCATTTCTATTCGTAAGGCGTTAGTTCTATTGCCAAGGAAGATCAAGCCGTTACCCCAATCTTCGATGACTCTAGCGTTGCGCATCCAGGGTCGGCCTAATAGGACATTGTAGTCCACTCCCTTCATGACTATAAAGTCAAGGGAGAACTGGACTCCTGCGATCTTCACTGGCCAATTTTTCAGGACCCCGAATGGTTTCACTCTCATACCGTTTGCTAGCGTGACGTTAAACCTAGCAGCTTCAATAGGCGGGTTTCTCCAAGTCTGCAACACCGCATGGCTAAGCACACTAACCCTAACTCCCGTGTCTACGATTCCCTTCCTTGTTGCGTCACCCAGGGCTAGGACCGGCAAGACTGCGTGCATCTCAGAGCCTTCCCAAAAGGCGTTGATGTGCAAAGATTTAGGTACAAAGTGCAGCGTGAGGCTGGGCAATTGTGTTTCTGCATCCTGGTCTTGAGGGTCTACCGTGACCTGCTCTTGTGAGCCCTCAACCCACTGCCTAAGGTCTTGCCATAGGGCAGGGTGCTGCTTAAGCAGATCTCCCAGGCCAAATGTTACAGGGGTGGTCACTAGTGTGGTCAGGAGATTGCTAAATACTCATCCCTCCTTTAACCTAGACTGTCCAGGCCAATAGCTGCGGCTGATCTGTGGCTCTGTTGCATCTAGGCATGGTCTCAGTGGCACTGCTTGTGGCATAGTAGCCTCGGCCGACTTAGGTTGAGGCGGTGACATTGGCGTGCTTATGCTGGAGAGATCATCAATCTCGTCTTCCATGATGGGTTCAGCATCTTTGAGGTGCTGTTGAGCCTCCCTCACCCATTCCTTCACCTTTTCTATGGCCTCCAATTGTCGCTTGGGGTGCAGGTATTCCCCTATCTTAGCGCTTCCCTTTTCGGCTGTCTTAGGGGCTGAAGTCTCTGCCTTCGCGTCTGAGACTTTATTCCCAGTAGTTAAAGTCGTAGCACTCTCGGTCTTCAATGCGACCTTAGCGTCCGACCTCTTCTTTTTCCGCCTGCGGCTTTTCTTCCCTATTGAGGCTGCGTCCAGGTTGCTAGGTCCTGGCAAAGAGATGCGGCCTGCTTGGTTTGGGCTCAGGTCATAACTCGTAAGGGAATAGGTGTGGCCTCCCCATCGGGGTTTTCGACACCAAATAGCCCTAATGGGATGGATGGCAAATTAGCTGCACTAGAGGACGGCTTCCGCTTTGGGCAATCAACGAAAACATGGGTGATTCCGCACTCTGCGCACCTTTGATCAACCTTGTCCCTGTTTTGCTGCTCTCTTTCAGGGCAGCGTGATGAGACATGACCGGAGTGTCCACAAGTCCAACAAGTGGCTGGATCCTGTGGCTGCCCTCCTAGGCCTCTACCCCGTCCTCTTCCCAATGCCATCACCGGCACGGGTTGATAATCCATGAGGATGGCATTACCCTCATCGTCATGCGAGACATAAGGGTATATGTAGGTCTCTTCATCATTTGGCTCCTCCACGTAATGAACTGGAGCGTCGCTTGGTGGGGGGTCACATAAGGACCAGGCGGTCTAGGAATGCCGGTGGGATTTATGTCCATTCTAGGGACGGGGGGTTTCATATCGTTAGGCGTGGGTAGAGCCAATGGGGCTCCCCTTTCGAAGAATGGCTGCGGCCTGTTAGCTAGATAAGGCTGGCCGTAGAGTTGCGATTATGGAAACCTTCTTGGTAGTCTCCATTGTGCGGCATCGTGGCCGAACCTCCCGCAGTTGGCGCAAGGTCTTGACCTAGGGTCTTGACACTCGGCCGGCAAATGGTTTCCTCCATAGTACACACACTAGATGTGTGGGCGCGTTGGTCGTCTCAGCATGTCCTGTATCTTGGCTAATTCCATCTTGACCTCCGCCAGGTCTTGGTCTGTCTCGGTGGCTTTCCCCTTATCTTGGGGTGATGGGTTCGACCACTCACTAAAGGCTGGCATTCTCTCTAAACTCCGCGGGTTGGTTTCTTCTAGATTTGAGCTCCTAGATCTCCGCTCTTTCAACTGGTCATCAACTCTGATGGCTTTCTCAAAAACCCTAGCCACCACGTCTCACTGCAAGCTTGAGTTGCCTGCCAGTGCCTTATATAACTCCTCATCTCAAATTCTGCTGATGAACACAGTCGATACTGCCTGTCAGTCGGTCGCTCACCTAAGGGGATTCTTTTAAAGAGGCTTCTCACGTGGGTCACATAGTCGCAGATGCCCTCCTTCTCCTTCTGTTTGAAGTTCATCAAGCATACTAGTAGGTTGTCAGAGTATCCAGGTTCGGCAAACCTCTTGACGAAGAGATCCTTGAGGTTGTTGAAGTTGGCTCGTTCTATGGCATCCAGGCTTGTATACCACATCCTACCCTTATCACTTAAGCAAAGTCCGAATGCTTGCGAACGTTGAGTCTGGTCGTTGAGGCCATTGGCTTCGCAGACTTGCTCAAACTGCTCGACAAAGCTGTAGGGATCGTCATGTGGCTGGTACTTGTCGAGTTGCTTGGTGACAATCGGTATTTTGGCTTGGCTCTTTGAGCCCTGGTTTGCCCCTAACCCTGCAAGCAGTGACGTCGCTAATGCAGTGGCACTCTGCTCTGTTGCAGTGTTATCGAGCAGCCGTTTCATGAGGAGCTCGCTCAACGTCAGGTCTCCCTCTAGTGCTCTTTCCTGGTCTGTTTGGTTCTGGCCAGCCAAGTTTAGCACTCATTGCACCTCATGCAGCTCCATGCTTTGCCTTAGGCTCCTAGCTTATTGATCCCTATTATACTCGGCTATGCCTTGCAATGCCTTGCGGGCTAGCCTTCTCTCCTCCTCTAGGTCTGCAATGATTGCATCTGCCGTTCTGCCACGGTGCTCGTACCGGGCATGCGCATCGTAACTGCTCACCATCTGTTGTATAGCATCTAGGAATGCGCTTACATCGAGCTCCTTGGTAAACCGATGGTCTGAGCCTTCCTCCATCATGGTCGAATTCTTGCACCTCGCTGCGTTGTCAATCAGGTTAACTAGTCGTGATAGGTCCTTGTTGTTGGCGCTCCTCGCTTGGTTCTCTTCTACACTTTGCGTGTCTGTCTACATCCTGGGTCCTCTCCTATTGGTGGGTTTCTTGAGCAATTTATCTAAGTGAGTTCCCTTAATTACTGAATACAATTCTTAATTTACCGCCACTTGGTGAGTGTGTTGTTCCTTGTGCACTTGTGCCCAATCAGGCTTTCAGTTTCCTTAAGTGTACTTCAAGTGCAAACTTCAATGTGAGTGTAGCAAGCAATTCCTCGGCGCCCCACTCACTCTCGCTCGTTTCTGGCCTGATAGGCTTGTAGGTCCATTTTTCGGCCGTTTAGTCAGGGTTTAGGGTTCCTTGTTTGTTTCCTTGTTCACTTCTAATCGATCAGGTCTTCGTGGTTCAGCGGCTTGCATTCTAGTCCGTGGATCCCTCAACTGTCTACCGCCCACCACTAAGCGGCTGTGTACTACAATTTCTCTTATCCCGGGTGCCAGAATCAAGTTCTGAATGCCCGAAGGGTTTCGACAAGTTGCGTTAATGCGCGTTTGCCAGTCGGGTCAAATTTTTGACAACTTTGACAAAAAGTTGCATTCAGACCAAGTGGTCCAAATTGCAGGGTCCAAGTGGGTCACTCGGACGTGGGGCCGAATGGCATGGGGTCAAGGGCCGAATCTCCAAATCTGGCTCGGACGATTTTTACTCGGACAGGCCGAATGGCCGGTTTGACAGATTCGGACAGGCTAATTCGGACAGGTCGAACCGCAGTTGGCCGAGGGTCGAATCCCAGGTGTGGTCGAGTTCCGATTTTGGAATTCGGACGGGTCGCTCGGACGGGCCGAATGTACCACGTGGTCACAAAGTTCTGGCTCGGACGGTCCGAGGAGGGTATCTCGGACGGGTTGACTCGGACGGTCCGAGTGCCGACTAGGGTTCCGGCCGAGTGGCCGAATGGCAAGGGGCCAAAGGCCGATTCTTGGCCTTGGCCCAGAAGCAATAGCTTGGACGGGCTGAAAACGGCGCGACGGAAACAGCGCGATGCCTATCTTGCCCAATTCTTATGATTTACTCAACCATTACAAGCACAAACCTCCAGATACCATCTAGGGGGTTTGAGGAAGGGATTCATATACCTGAATGGATCGGTGAGTGCGTGGGTGTTGCGATCGAATCACATGGCCTGGGGCTTTCTAGCTCTCTCTATCTCTTTCTCTCACACTGAAATGGCACAAATGAGTTCTCTTTTGGTCTCCTGGTTCTTATATGCCCCCCCCAGTTGTGGCGTTGACACCCCTGATCCCTCTCTTGTCGATCTTAGTCCTTACTAGCGAGCATTTTGCGCATTTGCATGACTTTTTCCCTGTTTTTACCCTATTTTGAAACAATGAACCCTACCCTTTTCTAGTTCGATCTCCTAGCTCTAACCTACGCTAAATGCAACAAAAATCGAAGGCAAGAAACTGGAATAGATTCTCCATGCTTTCCAATCATCAAACAACCAAAATATCCAAAATACTTACTTGTTCCGAAGATTAAAAGCACCCAACTTCCTACCTATCTCAAGCTCCGTTTCGGGGATGAATACCCTACTTCGATGCTCGATGTGAGGTGCGCAAGTGCTCAAGCTTGAATCTGTTGGTCCCGACAACGGAACCAAAATGTGGGAGCTTTCGCTCAACCGCCAAGACCCTCGGACCGCTTATTCTTTCAAGCATTTCAAGTGAGCTCTAATGGCTATCTCTCACCTAGCCGACACGCCGTCGATCCTACGAGTGTAGTGAGCTTACCTTGATGCTCGATCGAGTACCCTCCTCTCTCTTGCACTCCGGTAGCTCCATGATTCTAGATGCTAGCACAAGCATCCTCAAGCCTCCTCCATCTCCAAGATCCATCCTCCATAGCCGCGCGCGCAAGAGAAGAGAAGGGAAGAGAAGATAATAAGAGGAGAGGAGATGGTGAAGAGCTTCATCCTCTTGATCCCTCACCCCTCACACACACTCACTCCCTCACACTCTCACACTCCCTCTCTCAAGAGCACACACAAGCAAGAAGGAGAGAAGAAGAGAAGAAGAAGAGGACTCCTTTTGCCACACACCAAAGAATGAGCTTCTCATTCATTTTTCAACTTTATATACAAAACCCTAAATCCCTTTCGGGTGGTCATCCTCTTTTCCTCTTTTACATGGCCGGCTGTAGCCTAGGCCCTCTTTCCCATTTCACACCATTCTAATTTACCCTATTCCTACTAATGCATACACTTTGCACAGGAGCGAGCCTGGCACTCTTTTACACAGATTTGGGGACGCTCCCATATTTTAATGGTGCGCCTTTTCCTCTTTTATTACCGTGGCCCAATATCGAAGCCTCTTGAGGGTCGTGTTTGAATATTTGAATTTTTCAGGGATTGGTTGCCAGTCAAGGCACCTTTTTTGCTCTTGCGCCTTTTTTGATCTTTTTCCTTCTTCCCAGTTTCCGCTCCTCTGTGCTGTGGTAACGTGGTCGGAAACACGGTAACACTGATTATGAAGAGGATCTTGATACCGATCAGTTTTATGACTCACCGGATGGATTCTCTTTTGACCCCGATGGTGGCCCCATTGATGACATGCTTGGGAAAGACCCTTGGCACCCCTCATTCACCACTATATTAGCTTGCTCGATCTCCATGGATGCATGGACCGGCTCTAGGAGCCCGAACACCCTACGAGTACATGGTAACATTGATGGCAAGAGTGTATACATTCTCATAGATAGTGGCAGCACGCACAATTTTGTGAATAAATCGACTCTTGGCTGTTTGACATGTGTTCCACTGAATTACAACAACCTCTTCGGGTTCAAGTGGCAAATGGAAATGAGAAAATGAGCTCCCATGTATGCACACAAGTGTCTCTTATGCTGGCCGAAAATTACACAGCAAAGGTGGACTTAATTACCCTTGATATGGGCCCCGTGGATGTTGTTTTGGGATGTGATTGGCTTCAGCAGTTGGAAAAAATCTCTATGGACTTCTCTCAGCTGTATATGGAGTTTGTAATGCATGGGCAGCTTGTACACTTGGAGGGAATCAAAGAAATTGCAGATTTTCAGCTTATAACAGTACAACAACTCAAAAAAGAATTCAAGAAACGCTCCCAAATCTTTGTCTTGCATTTGCATAAGGATAATGATGACTAACACACCTTAGGGAAGCAAAATGCAGCACTAAAAGCGCTTTTGGCTGAATATGAGGACCTATTTCAGCACCCCACTAGCCTTCCTCCTCAGAGATCGATGGATCACCCGATTGACTTGGAGCCCCATGCCAAGCCCATCAATAAACCCTCATATCGACTCTCTAAATGTGAGAGAGAGGAAGTAACAAAGCAAGTCAAGGAGCTCACTAAAATGGGATTCATAGAGCCTAGCTCTTCCCCTTATGCCTCCCCGATTCTATTGGTTAAGAAAAAGGACAGATCCTTCCGGTTGTGCATTGACTACCGTGATCTCAATAACATCACCGTCAAAAATAGATACCCCATCCCTCGAATTGATGACTTGCTTGATGAACTCAAGGGAGCACGCTACTTCACCAAGATTGATTTGCGATCCGGTTACCACCAAATCAGAATGAGGGTGGGTGATGAAGTCAAAACAGCCTTTCGGACTGACCGTGGCTTGTATCATTTCCTTGTCATGCCATTTGGGCTCACTAATGCACCCGCCACATTTCAGAGCTTAATGAACAAAATATTGCAGCCATGGCTTTTCCAGTTTGTGTTGGTATTCTTTGATGATATACTTATTTACAGCAAGTCAGTGCATGAGCATCTGAAGCATGTTAGGCAAATTTTTTATGTACTAAGAAAGCACCGGCTATTTGCCAAAGAAAGCAAGTGTGTCTTCATGCAAACAGAGATTGAGTACTTGGGACACATAGTGAGTGAAAAAGGCATCCAAGCTGATCCTAAGAAAGTGCAATGTGTCCGGAGTGGCCCATCCCCACTACCACTACCTCCTTGCGTGGTTTTCTTGGCCTCTCCTCTTTTTATCATAGATTTATTCGCCATTATGCCACAATTGCAGCCCCGTTAACAGACAGGCTGAAAAAAGAGGCTTTCCTATGGGATGAATTGGTTGACCGCAGTTTTCAGCTGAAAGACTTGCTCACTTCAGCCCCCGTCCTCGTATGCCCTGACTTTTCAAAGGATTTTACCATCCAGTGTGATGCTAGTGGATGGGGTATTGGTGCAATCTTGCTGCAAGAACACGGGGTAATAGCATTTGAGAGATGAAAATTAGATGATAAAGAGAGAGAGTTGCATCTCTATGATCAGGACATGTTGGCAGTCATTCATGCTATCAAAAAGTGGCATCACTACTTGTATGGCAGCAAATTTAAGGTGAAAAGTGACCACCGTATGCTCAAATACTTCTTGACTCAGCCCAACCTCACTCCCAAACAACATAGATGGGTGGCTACCCTACAAAACTATGACTTTGAGATTACCCACACCCATGGCAAGGACAATGTAGTGGTTGATGCACTCTCTCACATGTGGGCATACAAGGTTTCATCCATCACTGAATTCCACCATGATTGGATTGAAGAGCTCCAAGAGGCATACTTGCTTGATGCTGAATTCGGCCCTCTTTTCCAGAAATTACAGCAAGGTGCCATGGATGACAACTCCCAATATCAGCTCCACAACGGTCTCATTTGGATCCATGGCCGTATTGTGATTCCCCATACTTCTCCTTTCACCCAAAGGATCCTTGAAGAGATGTATTCTTCACCGATTGCTGGCCACTTAGGGGTCTTCAAAACATATGACCAAGTCTCAAAAAGCTTCCATTGGAAAGGCCTATGGTGGGATGTTAAAGACTTTGTGTCTAGATGTGTGCCTTGTCAATAAAATAAAGATAGCACTCTTAAACCAGGTGGATTATTGCAGCCCTTATCTATCCCCGAAGGAAAATGGACCCACATTACCATGGATTTCATCACTGGTTTACCTACAACCAAGAAGGGTTGGGATAGCATATATGTGGTAGTTGACCGACTCACTAAAGCAGCCCATTTCATCCCTACAAAATCTTAGTTTACAGCATCTCAAGTTGCCACTCAGTTTATGGAGCATGTTTTTAAGTTGCATGGCTTACCCCATGTCATAGTACATGACCGGGATACCAAATTTATGAGTCAGTTTTGGCAAACAATTTTCAGCTCCATGGGGACCAAATTGGCCAAGCTCCATGCTGATACAAAAAGAAGACCCCTTGACTTTCAAGACGGTGAATTGGTACTCCTCAGGGTCCCCAAGTCCCATTATGCTACACTAAAGGACGGTTCTTGCAACAAGTTGGCACACCGTTACTATGGGCCCTACAAAATCATTAAGAAGGTCGGGGACTTGGCTTACCATCTCCAACTCCCTCCCACTACTAAGATCCATGATGTCTTCCATGTGAGCCAATTGAAATCTTTCATTGGCACTCCCAAAAATCATGTAGAGGAGCTACCACCCATAGATGAGGAGGGCCTTATCCAGTATATTCCTGAAGCGGTCATTGGGCAACGTGAAAAGCAACTCCGCACCTATTCCATACATGAATACCTAATCAAATGGCAAGGCCTACCAATAGAGGAAGCCTCTTGGCGCCCAGCATCTATCTTGGATGAATTTCCACACCTCAAGGAAGCCGTATTGGCTGGAACTTAACCATGACACCTGTTTTGGGCTACAGTCTGCGTCTGGACAGCCACCTGTTTTGCACCAGTTTTAGTCCTGATCCATTTTCAGCCCCATTCCCCACACATGGGCTGAAAGTACACCTCGAGAGCTCTGTGGCAACACCTTACTTGCCCCGATCGGAGTTCCCTAGAGGAAGTTATGGTTGTTTTTCTCCAACCATACCATCTGGGACGGCACACTGGTAATTCATGGACATCCCTCTATTTTGTAATAATTTTGGTCCTGACCTAATTGCAGCCATGCCCCACCCACATGGGCTGAAAGTACATCTCATGGACTCCGTAATGACACCTCAATTGTCCCATTCGGAGTTTCTCACACAAAGTTATGGCTGATTTCCTACAGCACACCCTTACAGTGTCAAGATTGTGGGAGAAAAGGAAGGAGTCTCACTTGTAGCTTTCTTGCTTGCACAATGGGGGAATACACACAAAGGTGGAGACTGAAAACAGTTTTTCTCTTCTTAGTTGTGTAAGCCAAAAGAACTCTAGTACATAGAAATAGAAGAACCCTATATGTGGGTCTCAAACCAAACTCAACTAACTAAGGTGGCATACTAACTGAGCCACGAACTAGAGTAGATAAGGATAGCTGTCATCTAGCTATTATTCATGGGCGGTGTACCAACCGCATCTGCAATTGACAAGTTAGTGACATAAATGCACAACGGTCACCCTGGCATATCACGAGTGGAGCTCGATATCTCAACATACAGGAAATGACCACATCCCTTGTTTTTTAGGACAAAAACTTTATGAGACGGGATGGTTTATAATGAACGGGGATCACGAGAATATGGCATGGGAACATACCAGTCACATTGACGGTATATAAGGTGTAAGAGGGTATTTTGAGGCATCGCAGAAATTATCAAGAAACTCTCTTTTCACCTTCTCAAGCTTCCATGGCTTCTTCTTCTTTCTCCTCTTCTTCTTCCTTTTTCCCTCTTTCTCTCTCTTCTTCTTGCCTTTCTCTCTCCTCTCCCTCTTCTCCTGCAGTCCTTCTCTCTCTCCTTCCCCTTAGTTATGACAGTTAGGTCTCTTTCATTACATTGAAGAAGATATCACATGAAATTGTGATGGACTTGCCTAAGTTCAAAGTGGCTGATATGTAAAAAGTATATAAAGCATGCCAATTTGAAAAATAGTTAATGCATGCATTTTTTCATAATAAATATGTAAGCAAGCATTTACTTGACGTTGTACATTCCTCTGTGTGGGGTCCTATAAATATTGCATCAATGGTTGGATGCAAGTATTATGTAACCTTTATTGATAATCATACAAGGAAGGTATGGGTGTATTTCATGAAGGAGAAAAGTGATGTGTTCTCTCACCTTTAAGATTTTAAAAATATGGTTGAGAAGAAAATATGTGTGTAGATTAAGTGCTCGAGGTCAAATAGAGGGGGAGAGTATCTCTTCAATGAATTCAATAATTTTTTGCAATATCATGAAATTCAAAGATAATTTATATGCATGCACACTCCACAACAAAATGGTGTTGCTGAAAGAAAGAAAAAGTACATTGCAAAAATTTCATGAGCCTTAATGACTAAAAAATATATACCTCATTATTATTGGACTAAAGTTGTTTCTATAGCTATGTATACTATGAACAAGACTCCCACTATTGCAATACAGGATGTGACACGATAGGAGAAATTTAATGGCACAAAAGTAGATTTGTCACATGTTAAAGTATTTAAATGCATTACATACGTTCATGTTCCTAATGAGGTAAGAAAGAAGTTGGATCCAAAAACTGAAAAGTGTGTATTTGTTGGTTATTCCATTGAGCAAACGTATTACAAGTGTTCTAATCCAGCTATCCGTAAGTTATAGGTGAGTAGGGATGTATTTGATGAGACGAGGAATTGGTATACTACTAAAAAACAAGTAGTTGCAAATGTTGTTTAAAAAAAAGGCAATTACAAAAAATATGGATTCGTCGTCACAAATATTGAGTAGGCTAAAAGAGTGCTCTTCTTGTAGATCTACTAAGAAACTATGGAGTTGTAGGTTGCATGTGAATAACACTCCTACAAATGCAAAAAATGTATCACAAAAGGGAAAATAAAAAATGGTTGAGCCACTTGGTGTGCCAAATATTTTCGCAAGTTATTCACATGTAGATGGTGAGTCTAATGGCTCAGATCAAAGTATGGATGAGGAGGTTGGTATTGCAGTTGTTCATACACCTGGTATAAGAAAAACCAAGGCTAATATAAAGGAAGTGCTCCTCAAGTGCGCAGGTTATGGTTATGTTACTTGTCATTATGCATATATAGCAAAGATTTTAAAATCAATTAATCCCACTTGTTTTGAGAAAGCCATTAGTCATAAACATTGGGAGAAAGGCATGGATAAAGAAATGGTTGCATTTGATATAAATCAAACATTGAATTTAGTGCCACTACTTGAGGGAAAAAAAGTTATAGGCTACAAGTGGGCTTACAAAGTAAAGCAATGTAAGAAAATATAAAGTAAGATTGGTTGTTGCCAAAGGTCATGCACAAACTTATGGGATTGATTATGAGAAAACATTTGCTCAAATGGCAAAGATGGCAAGTATAAGAGTTGTCATTGCAGTGGCTACAGCAAAAGGTTGGGTTTTTTATCAAATGGATGTAAAGAATGCATTTTTGCACGATAAGTTACAAGAAGAAGTGTACATGGACCAATCATAGGGTTATGAGAGCATGGTTCACCCTGATCATGCGTGTAGACTATGCAAAGCCTTGTATGGGCTAAAAAGGCACAAAGAGCATGGCATGATAAGATAGCACAATATCTTTTCTCTGTTGGTTTTCATGTCGAAAATGTAGATCACTCACTCTATGGCCATGAGAGTGATAGAGGCATTGTTGTGATTACCTTATATATGGATGGTTTGATTATTAGGGGTGATAATGTGCAAGAGATAGAGCTTGTGAAGAGTCTTCTCAAGTAGAATTTTGACATGAAAGATTTGGAAGAGCTGAAGTAATTTCTTGGCATTGAGGTAATAAGAATATCTAAAGGGATATGGCTCTCACAAAGGCAATACATCTTGGATATGTTGACGAAGTATGATATGGTTTATTGTGAGCCAATCTCACCACCATTGGATCAAAATGTGAACCTAAGTGCTAATGTGGATGATATTGGAGGATCCCATATTGTACAAGAAGATGGTGGAAAGTTTGATCTTCACACTACTACTACTATCACTAAGCAAGATTGTAACTACACAATTGGCTTGGAGAGTCAGTTTATACATGTGCCTCATAAGCCTCATTTAGACAATGTGAGACATACCTTGCAATACCTAAAGGCCACATTGAATTATGGTATCTTTTATGAGGTTGACTCAATGATGTAGTTATTTGGTTATACTAATGCGAATAGGGCAACAAGAAGTCTACTAATGGCTGTGTTTCCCTTTGGGAGTGGGGATGTGACTTGGGGCAATAAGAAACATCCCATTTTCGTATTATCGAGTATAGAGGCAAAGTACTAGGGTGCTACTATAGCAGCATGTGAGGTAGCTTGGATACAAACTTTACTTGATGATTTGGAGATACAGATACACAAGAGAGTTGTTATTTATTGTGACAACATAAGCAGCATACATTTGGCAAGAAACCCAATGTTTCATACACACATGAAACACATTGAGGTTCATTACCATTTCATCAGAGAGTGGTAGGTGACATTGATCTCATTTATGTGAGCATAGAGGAGTAGGTTGCAATTATTTTCACCAAGGCCATGGAGCAGAAAAGCTTTTATGTTTTTTAGCTTACTTGGAGTACAAATCATGGAGTTGAGCTTGAGGGCGGGTTTGAGATGTCAAGCTCAACACAAGCTAATACTCACATACCTGGATTACCGTTTCTCTATTCATATCACTAACATGGTTGGTACATGCATCGACATATCATTCCAACGATACTTTACAGTTGGACGTCAATCACTCCACCTACCCAAGTTACAGGATATCTATCTAGTTACCTTTCTAGTTAGAATTTTCTATGCACCACTTGTATATTATGTATGTTGTACTTTCTCTTATTGTTGGTAGATTGTTATAGTGTAAAAGAAGAAGAACAAGAAGAATAAAGACTAGAAAACCTTCCTATCTTGTGTGCATTCTATGTGTGTTGTGCATCTTGCAAGAGCTCTCTCTCTCTCTCTCTCTCTCTCTCTCTCTCTCTCTCTCTCTCTCTCTCTCTCTCTCTCTCTCTCTCTCTCTCTCTCTCTCTCTCTCTCTCTCTCTCTCTCTCTATACACACACACACACACACACACACAATGAAGAAGAGTGGAGCTCTCAAAATGGATTTAAGACAATCCAACCAATGCAATAATCCATAATCTCAAGTGCCCAATGGTGATGGCAATAACAAACAAACGAAAATTCTAATCACTATTGGAAAAGATCCATTCGAGTATTAAGCTTCACAATAAGCTCCTTGTTGGGATAAATGGAGAATCATAATTTTAAATGTTATCATAACCCCTATAATAAACCTTTATTGTAGGAATCAATGTCTTGTCTAAAACAAGTTCATTTTGTAATGAATATGGCATGCCTTTGGTATCAATCAAGTTATATAAGTTTTAATCAAGTACATACATTAGATTCTACAGGTTAAAACATCATTGCATAATTCTATCTGTAGAAGTTCTATAAACTTTCGAGAATTGTAACCATTCATAATATTAAATATGTAAAGAAAAATAAACTGATGCATACTCAATTTAATACTAAATTACAAAAAATACACATGTAGCATTATTGAAAAATATGGATTTATAAAATATTTATTACCAATTATTTTTTAAATCTATTAAAAAACATTATCAAGAATATCCACTACTTTGCTTGCTAGCATTAGGTGGCCACCACTGAAATCACTTACTTCCATGCGTAGTAGTTTGTAAGTAGCTAATATTGTACAAAGTAATGAACATATCAATCATGGCATCATCACCATATATATACAATGGAGAAGAGTGGAGCTCTCAAAATGGATTTAAGACAATCCAACCAATGCAATAATCCATAATCTCAATTGCCCAATGGTGATGGCAATAACAAACAAACGAAAATTCTAATCGCTATTGGAAAAGATCCATTCAAGTATTAAGCTTTACAATAAGCTCCTTGTTGGGATAAATGGAGAATCATAATTTTAAATGTTATTATAACCCCTATAATAAACCTTTATTGTAGGAATCAATGTCTTGTCTAAAACAAGTTCATTTTGTAATGAATATGGCATGCCTTTGGTATCAATCAAGTTATATGAGTTTTATTCAAGTACATACATTAGATTGTACAGGTTAAAACATCATTGCATAATTCTATCTGTAGAAGTTCTATAAACTTTTGAGAATTGTAACCGTTCATAATATTAATTATATAAAGAAAAATAAACTTATGCATACTCAATTTAATACTAAATTACAAAAAATACTCATGTAGCATTGTTGAAAAATATGGATTTATAAAATATTGGTTACCAATTATTTTTGAAATCTTTAAAAAAACATTATCAAGAAGATCTAGTACTTTGCTTGCTAGCATTAGGTGGCCACCACTGAAATCACTTACTTCCATGCATAGTAGTTTGTAAGTAGCTAATATTGTACAAAGTAATGAACATATCAATCATGGCATCATCACCATATAGATACAATGAAGAAGAGTGGAGCTCTCAAAATGGATTTAAGACAATCCAACCAATGCAATAACCCATAATATCTAGTGCCCAATGATGATGGCAATAACAAACAAACGAAAATTATAATCACTATTGGAAAAGATCCATTCGAGTATTAAGCTTCACAATAAGCTCCTTGTTGGGATAAATGGAGAATCATAATTTTAAATGTTATTATAACCCCTATAATAAACCTTTATTGTAGGAATCAATGTCTTGTCTAAAACAAGTTCATTTTGTAATGAATATGGCATGCCTTTGGTATCAATCAAGTTATATAAGTTTTAATCAAGTACATACATTAGATTGTACAGGTTAAAACATCATTGCATAATTCTATCTGTAGAAGTTCTATAAACTTTCGAGAATTGTAACCGTTCATAATATTAAATATGTAAAGAAAAATAAACTGATGCATACTCAATTTAATACTAAATTACAAAAAATACGCATGTAGCATTATTGAAAAATATGGACTTATAAAACATTGGTTACCAATTATTTTTGAATTCTATTAAAAAACATTATCAAGAAGATCCACTACTTTGCTTGCTAGCATTAGGTGGCCACTACTGAAATCACTTACTTCCATGCGTAGTAGTTTGTAAGTAGCTAATATTGTACAAAGTAATGAACATATCAATCATGGCATCATCACCATTTCTGGTGTCATAAGTGTAAGATGATCAACCAGTACTCAATTTAATACTAAATTACAAAAAATACGCATGTAGCATTATTGAAAAATATGGGCTTATAAAATATTGGTTATCAATTATTTTTGAATTCTATTAAAAAACATTATCAAGAAGATCCACTTCTTTGCTTGCTAGCATTAGGTGGCCACCACTGAAATCGCTTACTTCCATGCGTAGTAGTTTGTAAGTAGCTAATATTGTACAAAGTAATGAACATATCAATCATGGCATCATCACCATATATATACAATGAAGAAGGGTGGAGCTCTCAAAATGGATTTAAGACAATCCAACCAATGCAATAATCCATAATCTCAAGTGCCCAATGGTGATGGCAATAACAAACAAACGAAAATTCTAATCACTATTGGAAAAGATCCATTCGAGTATTAAGCTTTACAATAAGCTCCTTGTTGGGATAAATGGAGAATCATAATATTAAATGTTATTATAACCCCTATAATAAACCTTTATTGTAGGAATCAATGTCTTGTCTAGAACAAGCTGTTCATTTTGTAATGAATATGGCATGCCTTTGGTATCAATCAAGTTATATAAGTTTTAATCAAGTACATACATTAGATTGTACAGGTTAAAACATCATTGCATAATTCTATCTATAGAAGTTCTATAAACTTTCGAGAATTGTAACCGTTCATAATATTAAATATGTAAAGAAAAATAAACTGATGCATACTCAATTTAATACTAAATTACAAAAAATACGCATGTAGCATTATTGAAAAATATGGACTTATAAAATATTGGTTACCAATTATTTTTGAATTCTATTAAAAAACATTATCAAGAAGATCCACTACTTTGCTTGCTAGCATTAGGTGGCCACCACTGAAATCACTTACTTCCATGCGTAGTAGTTTGTAAGTAGCTAATATTGTACAAAGTAATGAACATATCAATCATGGCATCATCGCCATTTCTGGTGTCATAAGTGTAAGATGATCAACCAGTACTCAATTTAATACCAAATTACAAAAAATACGCATGTAGCATTATTGAAAAATATGGACTTATAAAATATTGGTTATCAATTATTTTTGAATTCTATTAAAAAACATTATCAAGAAGATACACTACTTTGCTTGCTAGCATTAGGTGGCCACCACTGAAATCGCTTACTTCCATGCGTAGTAGTTTGTAAGTAGCTAATATTGTACAAAGTAATGAACATATCAATCATGGCATCATCACCATATATATACAATGAAGAAGAGTTGAGCTCTCAAAATGGATTTAAGACAATCCAACCAATGCAATAATCCATAATCTCAAGTGCCCAATGGTGATGGCAATAACAAACAAACGAAAATTGTAATCACTATTGGAAAAGATCCATTCGAGTATTAAGCTTTACAATAAGCTCCTTGTTGGGATAAATGGAGAATCATAATTTTAAATGTTATTATAACCCCTATAATAAACCTTTATTGTAGGAATCAATGTCTTGTCTAAAACAAGTTCATTTTGTAATGAATATGGCATGCCTTTGGTATCAATCAAGTTATATAAGTTTTAATCAAGTACATACATTAGATTGTATAGGTTAAAACATCATTGCATAATTCTATCTGTAGAAGTTCTATAAACTTTTGAGAATTGTAACCGTTCATAATATTAAATATGTAAAGAAAAATAAACTGATGCATACTCAATTTAATACTAAATTACAAAAAATACGCATGTAGCATTATTGAAAAATATGGACTTATAAAATATTGGTTACCAATTATTTTTGAATTCTATTAAAAAACATTATCAAGAAGATCCACTATTTTGCTTGCTAGCATTAGATGGCCACTACTGAAATCACTTACTTCCATGCGTATTAGTTTGTAAGTAGCTAATATTGTACAAAGTAATGAACATATCAATCATGGCATCATCACCATTTCTGGTGTCATAAGTGTAAGATGATCAACCAGTACTCAATTTAATACTAAATTACAAAAAATACGCATGTAGCATTATTGAAAACTATGGGCTTATAAAATATTGGTTACCAATTATTTTTGAATTCTATTAAAAAACATTATCAAGAAGATCCACTACTTTGCTTGCTAGCATTAGGTGGCCACCACTGAAATCGCTTACTTCCATGCGTAGTAGTTTGTAAGTAGCTAATATTGTACAAAGTAATGAACATATCAATCATGGCATCATCACCATATATATACAATGAAGAAGGGTGGAGCTCCCAAAATGGATTTAAGACCATCCAACCAATGCAATAATCCATAATCTCAAGTGCCCAATGGTGATGGCAATAACAAACAAACGAAAATTCTAATCACTATTGGAAAAGATCCATTCGAGTATTAAGCTTTACAATAAGCTCCTTGTTGGGATAAATGGAGAATCATAATTTTAAATGTTATTATAACCCCTATAATAAACCTTTATTGTAGGAATCAATGTCTTGTCTAGAACAAGCTGTTCATTTTGTAATGAATATGGCATGCCTTTGGTATCAATCAAGTTATATAAGTTTTAATCAAGTACATACATTAGATTGTACAGGTTAAAACATCATTCCATAATTCTATCTGTAGAAGTTCTATAAACTTTCGAGAATTGTAACCGTTCATTATATTAAATATGTAAAGAAAAATAAACTGATGCATACTCAATTTAATACTAAATTACAAAAAATACACATGTAGCATTATTGAAAAATATGGACTTATAAAATATTGGTTACCAATTATTTTTGAATTCTATTAAAAAACATTATCAAGAAGATCCACTACTTTGCTTGCTAGCATTAGGTAGCCACCACTGAAATCACTTACTTCCATGTGTAGTAGTTTGTAAGTAGCTAATATTGTACAAAGTAA
Organism: Lygodium microphyllum; assembly: GCF_053477565.2. Classification (NCBI taxonomy): domain Eukaryota; kingdom Viridiplantae; phylum Streptophyta; class Polypodiopsida; order Schizaeales; family Lygodiaceae; genus Lygodium; species Lygodium microphyllum. Next base: position 47,948,678 of record NC_141143.1, read on the forward strand.
TGGACATATCAATCATGGCATCATCACCATTGCTGGTGTCATAAGTGTAAGATTATCAACCAGCAGAGAGGAGCCCTCCCTCAACCATCTCCCTTTTGCCTTCAAGATGGTGTGGCACACTGGCTACAAGGGATTGGAAAGAGTCACAAGACACTAGAAGAAGGCAGAATCTCCGGATGGGGTGATATTTGGGACCACCCTCATAAGTGTGAGCTAATGGAAATGCAAGAGATAGCAAGGAGGTTGAACACCAATTGGCAAGGAGGTTCCAAACTTGGTGAAGCTCGGACCAGTTGGGATGCACTTCAAAGCTGAGCTTTCGCCTCTACCTCCTCACTCGGTGCCCCTTCAATCCCTATTCCCAAGAACCAAGGTCGAAACCTTGGAGATGCAGAACAAGAAGAGTGTGGACTGGTACAGTCTGCCCTCATCCAAACTCAATGTTGCTACTATGGAATATATCATTAGGACTCTGGTCATCATAGCTGCTTGGAAACATAGAAATAGGGGGCCAAAACCAATGTACTTGTGGGATGCTGTACAAGGGAGATGCTATCTTTACTTCACCCCTTGCGAAAGAAAAGTCGTGTACAAAATTAGTCATAGACTCCTTGAAAGAGCGTTTGTGTAACTGATTTTGGGGCACTACTATCCATTGCATCTATATGATGCAGCTGTAAATATTTTCTTGACAGAAATATCTTTAAATGTTACCATTTTTTCAAAACAAATCTACAGAAGGAAGCAAGCATACTAACTACCATAAAAGGAGACATTTGTGCTTTCCTCTTGGCTCCAATTTGCTAGGGTTATTATAAATAGGTCAAGAAGGTGCAGCAAGACATTTGAAGAGGTCAAGAAGGTGCAGCAGGACATTTGAAGACGGTTCGTCAACTGTGCAGAAAGATGGGCTGTTTTGTTCTATTTTGGTCCTCTGAGGTTCTGGATCGCAGGCGTAGTACTACCAGTGGAGGGCATCTGACATCTTGTTCACGATTCACTTAAAGTTTGTTCTCAATGTTTGGAACTTAATACAAACAAAACGACCTGAACAATGAAGGATGGGTTTTGATAAGGTAACGAAGCCCTTCTGCAGGCAGAGCAAGGGGCTGGACTCCTTTTACAGTCCATTACAAGAGGATCAAATTGACCCTATCATCTTAGTGAAAAGATATACAAAAAGAGTGCAAGTTGCAACTCATAGCTCACCTTAAGAAAATGGCTTTACTATCGAGGCTTTGGTAAAGAATACAAGATCTTAGATGTAGATTAAGGTATCCCAAAATCTTTTGTCAAACAGACAAAACAGGGATTTGGTAAAATAATGTTTCAATCAAATCCATCCTTCCCACGGCAGCTTTTTTGAAACCTTGTGCTAACACTGTCTTCAATCTAATCATGTAACTTCAGACGTGGCAATAACAGTAGCTCTCAAGCTTTTGTCAGCGTGACAAAAGTAGGGACTGAGTGATAATCAACAAACCAAGTGAATCAAGCTTTTCCCAGATGCTTGCTCAAAATCTTAGGCTGCCAGGCAGTAAACCCTCTGTGTCATCGTCTGCATTGTTGCCACATGAGTTTGACAACAAAGATCGTAGCAGAGGACTGAGAGCCACTGTACATAAGTAGAAATGTAGACAGGTGATGTGCTTGGATTAACAGGCACTGGCTCAGGGGGTAACACAGCTTATGTCAGCATAATATTTTGAGCAACATTTTCACTTCAGCACATAGGAGGATGTTGTATATCCAGGATGGGGAAGCTGTTTGCTGGTCATGGGGTTGCTAACATCGTGGAGTATGAAACAAAAGTGTCCACCCCCACAAGTCCTAGTGCAGGCCCCCTGATCATAAATGCCTCCAATGTAAGGGGCCAACATTTTCCCCTGAGCACATAAAATAGGAGGGTATTATACATTCAGGATGAGAAGCTGTTTCTCGATCATGGTTTGCTAACACATGGAGCATAAAACATCAGTGTCCACCCTAGAACCCCTTGTGCAGGCCCTTTGATCATACATGACCTTCAACGTAGGGCAGGGAAACTCAGCCACTCGTTCAACAAGACGTGTGGCCACTGGGCCCTCACTTGGCCCTGACTTCAGTTTTAGACCAGCAAGGATACTGCAATCTTTTTTGACTGTGCCTTGGAAATCATACCAAGTCATGCGTGTAGACCCTATCAATATCTTGCTCAGTCTTCCATGCTCTCACAAATTGTGTGAAAATTCCGTACATATATTCACGTTTTTTCAGGAAATATCTGATGCATGAACTGCTGGAATCGCCTGGAGTATTGTGAAGGGTCTACTGCTGATATCGAATAGCAGTCATATTGTATTGACTTGTAAGCATGCTCTAGCCTTTTGCCCATATCATACTCCTGAAGGATATCAATTATGCCACAATAGAGTGCCACATCCCAGACCTCCTCACGATGCCCATCATCATTATATTGATGCCGACAAGCTCTTGCAGGCATGTTCGCACCCAACTGCAGACAACTGCATTGAAACCATACTTCAAGCTATAAGTTGGTTGAAAATCACGAACTGACAACTAAACAGGAGTTCCGGACATGTTGGCACCTTTCAATGTCTTGAATCAATGACAAATCCTCTCCTGAAGCGAGTCTTAAGGAGCTCTGCCTTCCCAAGATTTTCTTGTCTCGGTTGTTCACAGGTAATTCTGAGGCAGGAGGCCTTGATGTCACTTCCACTTCAACAAAACCTGCTGCTTATAGACGCACAGACAAAATATATTAATTAACATTTCTTCGGGACATATTGAACACAATTACATGATATAAAAGAAGGCGACTTGTACATCCTTGATATATGCATGTAACTGTAGATTTTGCTATTAGGATGCACTATACCACAACTGCAAGTGTGTAAAAGAATAAATATTAAACTTCTCTAAAACACCATGGCACATAGACGACCAGAGTTTGCTACAGGAATCCCAATCTTTGTCAGGAGAACAGTGAAAAACACTCGCGAAAAGAAAGTTAGCCCCACAAATCTAAACAGAAAATTCAACAAGGGAATCACAAAGCAGAAAGCATGCCTTTGTTAGTCACAAATCTGGAAACCACTACTTCATGCAACGGCAAGTCGACCTTTGGACACAGTCTTTGTGAAAACGACTTGGAAAGCCGTGGAGTCTTGAAATGAAGTCCTAATAACAAACTGTAATCCATGATTCGTTCGGACTCCAGAAAATTGCAATCCCTTGAAATCTGCCTGTAGTCAAAACAGAGAACGTAAGCCCTTTTTCAATCAAATACCCATATGCACAAGGACCCAAAACGATGCATCAGTTTTGATATCCTACATTGGCCCTGTCACTCTGCACGTGCACACCATAAAAATAATGCATCAAATTTAATGTGTTTAGATTAGATCTAAAGTCTAATGTCCCTTCAGCTGCCTCCTTGAAGTATGACTTCTGCTTAGTAAAGTGGCGACATCCTTAAAGTTAAATCTTATTTCCTGCTAACAGTACTAGCCCACCTCACCAGCAAGAGGATGAAATCAACAGATAGCACCAGCCTAAGTAAAGTGGCATCATCCTTAAAGCTAAATCTGATTTTCTGCTAATACAGTACTAGGCCACCTCACCAGCAAGTGGATGAAATCAACAGACACATGGCATCAGCTATTACTTTCTTTTGCTCTCACTCACTGAACCCATAACAGCTACTAATGTAAATGCCCAGGGACAACAGATAAACAGGCCCACACCACATACAATGGTTTGATCAAGAAATATCTAGCTAGTCACACAGCCTTTCCTCATGTCACACTAGGTTTTAATTGGTGCTTGCAGATGCCAAGTCTTCATCTACTACCCAATGGGCAAACATAAACTGCGCACACATATTTACCTCCCTCCCAGAGACAGTTGCCACAACAGACTTAATACTGGAAGTGGGTCTTCACAAGTGGTTAGTTCTCTGAAGTTAAGGTTCCGTGACAGATGGTGACCTTTTTGTGGCATGTTCAGACCACCTTGCTAGAACCTGAGTAGAGTCAAATATGAATGGAGCTCTGTGCAAATCAGTACCAGAATAGCCTCATTGCATCCTTCTCTCATCAAGATAACTAGGCAGGATGGTTAACTTACTCCAGGACTGCATCCCTGAGAGAGGAATCCAGGTAGAACACATATTCCAGATCCAAATCTTTCAATGTTGTAATTTCATCTGCTTCAACTCTGTCTGCTGATCGACCTTGAGAAGAACCCTTCAGATCAAATCTTCTGTGAATCCAGGAGTCACTAGACACAACATTGCCCATCACAACAAATCTAACCTGTCAAGTGAAAGATAAGATCAGTTACTCCACAATTCTCAAGACCTAAGTGGGATGAGTAACAATTTTGCTAAGCTTACTACTCACCTTCTGGCCACCCGCTGGTTTGATTCTGTAGAGCCCCAAAAACTTTGTAAGAAGCGTGTTTTTGTACATGCAAACGTGATGATAGTACCTTGGAAGCATTCCAAGGAGTACCTGTTGACAATTAAACCCATTTCATAAGAAAACGAAAAGGTAACATGCACGAGGTTCAGTTTTTAAAGTGTTATAGAGAACCATCTTATCTAGCTCCAGAAAAAGCTTACTGTCCATTGAAATTATGTTTGTAATATACCTTAACTTCTGATTTCCGTAGCATCTTAATCAAAAACTGCTCGTCTTGAGAAAGATAAAACACGCTGCCACTTTTTCCAGGAGAAGAAAACTCTCTCAAACCATCACTTCTGCAAATTGAGTGCATGAAATCAGCTGCATCAACCTTGAATAACTCCCTCAGGTGCCTGAAAATGTATGGTTTTGATAAATTAGACAAATATACTGGAAATCATACAGTTTGATCAATAGCATAAAGAATGAAAGAACCTAAAAATATGGGCCATTATCCCTACAATGATTTCAAATAAGATGTAAATTGCTGCCAAAGAAAACATAAACCTTATAATACAACTTCAATTATGGTTTTTGCTCATGCAGACCTGAAAACAATTGGACAATAGTCCTTCCACTTGAAGTCTGATGACTGCTGAGAGGAATTAAACTGAGAACCATCTCTGTTTAAGGCAACCTTCAGCCTGGCTTTTGGGCCAAAATCAATAGGAAAGAGTTTCCTGTTCAGTTCAGGTGATATCTTCCCTACGGAGAATCTGAGAGAAACAAAAGACACACTTAGTTCTTCAATCCATATGCTTATAAATACTAGGATTCAAGCTTGGAAAACATAGATGTACAAATGCAGCTATGACAAGCAAGCAACATGCCTGACTCCATGTTGCAGGCTCAACATCAGTTCATAGCTTTTGTGGCCTTTAGAAATAGTTTCTCCAGGTCTTCTTCGCTCTTTCATAAGCCAATTGTGTTTAACTGAACTGCTGTCTGTAATTGGAATTAGAACCGCATCTGATTCTTGTTGTAGATTACTCTCCTTGCTTTCAGGAAGAGACCCATTTAAGTTAGCAAGCTTGGAGATAGAGTTTGTGAAACCATTGAGCCTCCACATTGTATCAGACATTTCCTGGTCCTCCTTCATGGACAGATCTGACAGCTTCTCTGATAAGGCCAGCCTCTTCAACTCCTGTAGCACATCAGGAGAGGTTACACTTTGCCTTGGGGAAGGCAGTGAAGCAAGCAACTCATCTTCACTTCCTCTGAGGTCGGAGAGAGATTCAGGTGTAGTGTCAATTTCCACCTGTTTGCTTACTGGTTGAAAGAACCTTCCTCCTCCGCACTTCAAACCCTTGCTCCAAGTACCTACATAACTGCTTCCATCAGCCCAGGTGTAAACTCCAGTGCCATTAGCTAAGCCATTCAGCCACTGGCCATCATACTTGTCACCACTTGCCCATGACAATACACCTCTACCACACATCAAACCACCTTTCCATTCTCCTGTGTATTCACTTCCATTGTTCCAAAAATACCTTCCTTTTCCTTCAGGCACATCCCACTTCCAAAAGCCCTCATAGACATCTCCATTTGCATACCGCTTCCTACCAAATCCATGTTTTTTGTTCAAAATCCAGTGACCCTTGTATATCGTGCCATCTGCACCTGTGAATGTGCCTGTCCCATGGAGGTTACCATCCATGACTTCACCTTCATAGAATGACCCAGAAGGCCAATATACCTTCCCTCTGCCAGTTTGCTGGTCAGAGCCCCATTCACCTTCATATAAGCATCCATCTGACAATAGATATTTAACTTTGTGTTCAGATCGCAATTGCTTCATGGGCACCATGTTATTAGCTGAATGTTTTTCACAACAGTACACCTTCATTTCCTGACTGATAGCTGGCAATGTCTTATCCTCAACTGCAGCTTGCTGTGAGCACATTACATCTTTGGACATCTGGACATAATCAATAGGAGCATCCTCATCATCATCCACATGAGCAACAGGGCCTGACATGCAGAACAAGCCACTTGGAGCCATCTTTGGATACAATTGTGTAGGGCCTCTCTCTGACTATGAGTTCAAGTACATGGGCAGCAGTGAATTCTGCATCCACTCAGGACCAGCTTAACACAAGCAAAGACCCATCAGGCATGGTAGTGAAGACTTGCTTGGCAACAGTCATGCTAGGTTGAACATGCATGACTATAAGCCCAGGTAATAGGAGCTCATCACTGCATATGCAAGTCTGAAGGCCTTGCTAAGAGATTATAGCACAGCGTAACTTCCAAATCAGTTTAGCCATCCCTGCACAAGTGAATGTAGATAAGACACACCTCTCTCTCTCTCTCTCTCTCTCTCTCTCTCTCTCTCTCTGTGTGTGGGCCTGTGCACAATCGAGCTCATAGCAGGAGCAAGGAGGACAAATCTCCTGAAAACGTTATGGAGTGTTTGTCCCGCAAGAAATTGAGGACTCCAACTCTGACGAGAACTTAATGGAGTTCGGTACATCAAACTGGGAATGTGTCAGAAATAAAACAACATTCCTGTCCCTTCACCAAAAATATTTTGCATATGACTTGGTGAATGGGTGAAAATTATGTGAAACTGAATGAACTCCACGCGCCCAAGCGAATGGAATCCAATAACCAACTTGTGAGTTCCAGCTCCAGACAGGAAATGCAGCCCAAGCTTGCTCTTCAGTATTGGAAACGCTTTGTAGACGCAAGCAAATATTTGTGGTCAGTGTCGCAAGGCTCTATGCTCTCAGGAGTCTGTTTAGAATGCATCATATGCATGGTGCATAGTGGTCCTGTCTTCATAGAAACAATTTACAGATGCATTCACATATTTGAGGCTAGTGTCACAAGGCTCTGTGTTCTTAGAAACCTCTGTAGAATGCATAAATCCACGGCGTATTGTGTTCCTGTCTACATGGAGATCACCATATCGTCATAAACAGTGTATTCCTACTCCTGCTGCAGACTCATTGATCGATCCTAATATTGGGACAGGTTCATGGGTGCACTTTACTAGCAGGCATGGTTAAGGACACTACTATTCCACATCTTACCCACTGCTTCGTTTCTCAGGTAGGGGATGCCTGAATATCAGAGGCCAATTTAAAATCTCAGGTAAGGGAGGGAATTAAAAAGCAACAACAAGACCGTACCTGGATCTGCTTTGGATTGGCTCTGCGAACGTATGATAGGGATGTTTAATGAGGGAGGGGTTTTTCTCAAAAGTACTCTGTGGTCAGCCGAGTTACAACCTGCAATGTATGCCTTGCGGAGCTAATAATACAGGAATCCCATTGAAAGGAGAGTATAGTAGAAGAGAAACAGAGAGAGACATAAGAGAAGACACAGAGAGAGAGAGAGAGGACGAATGACAGTTCAACATAGTCGTTTAGAGGTATCGGATTAGACCTGTAATAATTAGCAAAGGCCAAAGCCAAAGGCCAATGATTCTTCCAATTATATGAGATAGAGAAATATAAACGACGGTTCGAAGAAAAACACAAGGATTGGAATGCGCATCAGTAATGATAAACCCCATGATAAGAGAGAGGGCACCCGCATCCGGGCCACATGGAAGAAGATCTTTGAGGAGCTTACATGTGGATTGCGGGCAGATATGGAAGTCACACAATACGAGAGAGGGTGGGAAAACAGAGGTACATGAGAGAGGAGAGACTACTATGACTATATGAGAGAGAGAGAGAGAGATGGAGTGAAGAAGTGAAAAAGAGCAGGCTGCAGAAGGCAACGTTTTTTTGGCTTCTCGAGAGGAGGGGGACTAGGTAGTGTGAGGTTTCTGTCCTTCCTAGGAAAAGGGGAGAGAAGATATGGTGAGGATTTTTTATTAGTGTGTCTTTGTTGCCTGGTTGTTGTACCAATGTAGAGGAGAAGGAGGAGGAGGAGGAGGCCTAGGAAGGCCTACTAGGGAGAGCCCTATGATAGGATTGCAGTCTTTTGAGGGGAACCTAACAAAAAGAGATGGAAAAAGGAGACCATTGGCCTCTTGTGTGGTGATGTAAAGAGGGGAGATAGGAGGATGCTAGCAGCTCAATCTGGAATTTATTATTTTATTACTTTCCTGGACAGAGAAGACTTGGTTGGGCTATCTGCTGCAATGTTTCAGTTAGACTCCCTCTCTCTCCCCCCTCGCCCCCTTACACCATACATGTGTGGACGGATGTGTGCTTGTGGATAGATGGATGGCATCGTTAGGTGGCAGTTAGTGAGAAATTGGAGATGACGAGTGAAGAGGAAGCTGCCAGCAGACATTTAGCCTAGTGAAATTGGTTATAAATGTAGTTACATGCTATAGAGAGAGAGAGACAAAGAGGAAGAGTCAAGGAATGACCCCTAGTCTTCCATACAGCCCTTTATGCAAATACTAGCTATCGTTTGAATCTAGTCGTCTGTATACACAAAAGCATCAACACCTAATGCTATCTAACAACTTACGTGAATGCCAATCCTTGCTGCTAGACTTCATACAAAATCTCCCATTACAATTACAATGCAAGGTTTAGAGACTACACATAATGCATCACATCCATTGCTTTAAAGACCACAATGGCGTGCATTAAACTACATCAGCATAATAACATATCGAGATAATCACCATCGCCATTAAAGTGCAGGCAGCATGTTTATCACCTCCCTTCTGGAAAGGGCATCCCTTTTGAAGCTGGGTAAAGGAGATACTGTTTGTCGTTGGGTTGAATGGAAAAGCTAATAGTTACAGCATGAAAGCATAAGATCCTACATGCAGATGAATTATATAAATGAATATGAATAAATGTATCTATTCATTTAGAAGTTGGAACCTCTCTCTCTCTCTCTCTCTCTCTCTCTCTCTCTCTCTCTCTCTCTCTCGTGTAAATGGGGACTGCACTCCTGCACGCACAAACCAGAGCTAGCTTTTAACTGTTGACAAAGCGTGAACAATTGACTCCACAGCTTCTTAGGTAATTACCACTGGGTACGTCTTGTTATGTGTCTTTTCGTGTCACTAAAAAATGAATATTAGTTAATTGGAAGAGATTTTACAGGTTTAAAGAAAAACGATATTTGCGAAAATCTCGAGTGTGAGCAGAAGGTAGAAGCTCTCTGGCCTCTGCTTTCATCGCCCCTGCCGAGGCAAAGTTTGGTACTGGAGGGCCCTGTAGCAATCGAATTGCTTGCTAGCAGCAGAGTTACCCAAAAGGGTTTGGAGGGGGAAAAAAAACATAAGGACGGCATAATTCGGGTCAGAAAATTAGTCCCAAATTGTGTGTCATTTTGCTGTTGTTTGATTGCCGGCCGAGGGTATGGTCGAATAAATAAATAAATCCTCTTTTTTGCATCTCGCTCAATTAGTTAAGTAAATCCGGATTAAAGAGCAAAATGAAAAGAGTCTTTCTTATGTGTAGATTTCGTGTGTAATCGACGATCGTGATCTCGAGCTCCGGTAGAAATCTCTGCAAAAACGGCATAGGTTTTTGTCCGCTGTCCGATTCATGGGATAGGATAAGTGAAGCAAGCAACCCAAAGAAAAACACAAAAAAATAGTTAAAATAACTGTAGATAGCAACTAATGCGATGTATGTTTTTAAGAGGATCTGTCTCAGCTTCTGGAGAATTTTTCATTTACTAGTTCACAGTACTTACAATCAGATGTTTTCTCAGGGATGAGATCGAACGGCAAGGCTGAGGGCCTGCTGCTACTGCTACTTAGTCTCTCTCTCTAGGTCTCTCGAGAAGACTGCAGGTAAAATTCCTCCTGCCAATTTTCATCCCCCCCGCCCCCCTTCTCTCTCTCTCTCTCTCTCTCTCTCTCTCTCTCTCTCTCTCTCTCTCTCTCTCTCTCTCTCTCTGTGTGTGTTCTCTTTAATTGAAGCATAACGTACATCTGCCCCAATTAAGAACGTTTGCTTCTTCTAAACGTCCCCTTGAAGTTACGTTTTTTTGCCCTCCTTGCCTCTTTTTCTCTCACTTCCCAATTTTAAATAGCCCTACAGTAATCGCATTTTCACTCACTTCCCCAAATTTAAATAGTCGTAAAATAATCGCAATCAATTGTGACACAACCCTGAATCCTAAACCTCTTTTCCATTTTGCTGTTGTTGCAAATTGCAAGACCTGATGACTTGACATGAAATGCTATTGTTTTCTTAAAGTTTATTCCACTTACATATAAATAAATCAAAGCATTTTCTTTTCTTTTTTTAAAAGAGCGGCTTTCTATAATTTTGAGAGGAATTCTTCTTGGGAAAATAGACTAAAGGCAGTGATCAAGAATTCTCTTTTGGAGAGAAAGAATGCAGCACTGATTTTGTTGCACAAAGGAAAGGAAATGCAGTCGGTACTTTGGCTCTTATGGGGGTTGCAGGCAGAGAAGGAATTGAAGAAGACTACGACAAGCAGTTAAAACAGGAATAGGCCTGCAAAATTTAACTCTGATTTCAATATTTAAAAGCCTTTTGACCTTGGGCCTCAGAACTCATAGTTTTATTAATAGTCACCTAAAACAGTGTTGATTGACGTGGTGAATTATTCCCATAAGCCTGCCTTACACCATTATTTTATGCCATAAAAGTAATTAAAAAACAGGCTTGCCTCGCAATGGCTACCAGAGTTTACCATCCACGGCTTATGAAAACTTAATTCTTTTCTGGATGGAAACTGATTGATCAATCCATGGATTCATGCACTTGCTTCCGATAGCCCTAATGATCGATTTCGCTAGGCTTTATTCCTATTACAAATGCGGGAATATGACAAAGAAATGTTATAAGGTAAGGGTTTTTAATTAACCGGCGATTTGACTGGCTTGGATGATTACGGCTTTGTCACAAAAGGAATGTATTGTGTGACAACAAGGGATTTATTCTTGGATGAACTTATGATTTAATTAATAAAAATTTGAGACGATTTTGCCTTGCATATTTTTGTGCTGGAAAAGTGCAGCTCTCCTTAAAACGCATCAGGGACACGATAATCCGAAAAGGATGCATTGACGGCAGCAGTAAATGCATTCTATGGTGAGATCATTTGTGATTTTTGCATTATTTTTTACTTTAATTCTATAATGCTTCACTTTGGAAAAGAAAATGGTATTATCAGTAATTAGTCGCAATACTTTAATTTTCCAGCGAAGAAGATGATAACAGAATTCTCCTCCACAAGATTTATTTTTTGGATCGTTTTTCTTTTTTCTTTTTCTCTTTCCTCTTTTGGTTGCCGAACAGCTTTTCCAAGAAGCATGAAAAAGACAAGGACAAGCCTTTACTATATTTATTATTCAACGAGCAAAGAGATAATAAATGACCGGAAAGCCAGTTAAACGGAATCGCGGCTATATATAGATGGGAACAGGCCTGCTTTTTGACGTTCATGGATGCCCTTCGTGAGTATTTTAGGGGACATTCTAAAATCATCGTTGCCCTTCATTTTACCCATTGTGACGTGGAAGAAAAAAAAAAACCCCCTTCAGAATTCACTTTTTCAAAAATTTAAGGATAAATCAGTGCAATTGTGTAGCCAAAGGTACCTATACATCCGGATTCCCCACATTTCAATAACTTAAAAAGTCAAGCTCTAAAACTATTATAGGTAACTACAAATAGTACTTAAGGCTTAGAATCTCAAAATATCCAAGGTAATCAATCACTTTGACATGCCACTAGAAAACACAAAAGACAAAAGACTCACTAAAGAATGAAGGTACCCAACATCATACAACTTGCATTGCTCGAATATCATATATCCTGCGTGCTTTAGCATCTTGCCAAATCTCAAAAACTCAATCCCATTCCACATCATCTAGCTTTGGTCCTGTAAGTGCAACACGCATGAGAGCATCCAAAGTTTTGATCGACATTGATGTTCTTCTTGCATCCTTAATCGTATTTTGTCGTGAGAAACCTCTTTCACATGTCACAGTGCTTGCTGGAATAACAATAGTAGCTTGTCATAGCTTCATCATATTAGGAAAGCTTTTTTGCCATTCTTTCATTAATGAAAATGCTCTCCATGCTTCTTTCATTGTAAATCCTTCACAATTCAAGCGAAGAGTCTCGGTAAACATAAACAACTCTCGTTCACAAGCTTTTCTATCAACCAAGGGATGTAATGACCCATCTCCTTCCTCACATGGTTGAAGATGTTGTACCAACTTATCAAGCCATCGCTTAGCATTCTTCTCTCTAATTTCATCATCTTGAGCATAAAAGCATGGGCTAAAAAGCTTTACAGCGTTAAAGAGTAGAAGATTAGGAAAACGAGCATTTAGACTATCTATCAAACATTGCACATAGTCCATTGCTAGCTGCATGCAAGATTTCAAAGTGCCATCAATGTGTGGTCTTATCATTGGAGTGTCTTGCTTTGCAACATCATTTTTCTTCCCATTAGATGCATCTTCTTTGTCTTTACCTTTAGGAAGCGGCCTATATATCAAGTCATGTCTATGTATATAGCCATCCTTATCAACCATTTCCAAAAATCCTTTTTTAGAACACTCCAAGAACTTAGATAAGTATGTGGTATCTACTGCAAAATACATGGGTCTAAAAAAGCAATGCTTGAGCTTTGATATAACCACATCAATAGCACTTCCAATGGATGTTAGGTCCACCTTTTCTTCTTGAAATTTTAGACTCAAGAAATTCAATTCTTTTAAGATATCGGCCATCATATCAATGCAAAACTGCACAACAAAATGCCTTGCTTTATTGTACCAATCCATCAACTTTTCATTTTTCCAAGTTGTCAAGATGGCAGGCATTAAGACAACAAGTCTTTTCATTACTTGTCCACGTGAAAGCCATCTGATTGCATGAATTTGTAATGGTCGATGTGCATCTAATTTTGCATAATCTCTAAAAGTGACATCAATTCATTGTTTCTTTTAGATGAGTTATTGATCCATGAGTACACTTTGTTTGCTAGCTTCTCTATGAATAGAAGCTTTGGAAATATTTTGCAAGCATCTCCAGCAGCCAAAGCTTGTCGATGTGCAATACAGTGCACTGCTATTAAATTTGACAAGTCTTTTCTAAGAAGCCCAACAACCCTTGTCTCATGTCCAACCATACATGATGCCCCATCAGTTGCCAAGCTAATCATTCTTTGCTTGGCTAGACCTCTTGCATCAAGAAACCGCATCAAAGCATCATAGATGGTCTTTCCTTTTCCATCTGTTAGTGTCATAATACCCAAAAAACTTGACTGCTTACATCCCACAACTTTGCATGCAAGATAAGTACCATATACTATCAAATGCATCTCAAGTCCTCTATCTGTACTGTCATCCAACATCACTGAAAAGTATGAAGATTCTAGCATAGATACAATCTGCATTTCCAACAACCGACTTGACATTGCCAAAAGGAACTCAATGCCTGCATATCAACTTGTATAAGAAGAGTACTCTGTAGTCCTTGGCATATTTGGAACATTTAGAGACATAGCCAAGTCACAAAGATCTTTAAATGAGGCTATTGAGTTGTCCTTCTTGGCAACATAATACATTAGTTTCATGGTAGTGATAATCCTTGCCTTATTTGCATCATCTATTGATGCAATGTGCACTGGAATTGGCTTTGCTTTCTTTTCCACTGCACAAGTGTACTTAGCCATTGCCATCTTATGGCCACTAGACAAAGCATGTACCTTGATTGCATCATGTTGCATAGTAATATATCCATCTCCTATACCCCATGGACCGGATACTTTGTACATTTCGCACCATTCACATTTCATAACTCCTTTTTTGCCATCCCGCAAAACATATTTGAGCCAAGGAAACTTTTCTTTCTATTGGGCTCTCAATTTTCTTATTGAACCTTGTTTTTGCTCTCCTTCGGCATTTGAAGCATTACTTGCATTTCCCAAAGAAGGTTCCCCTTCTAAGCCATGCATATTACTTGCATTTTGTGTGGAAGACGACCCTTCCAAGCCATGCATATCTAAATCCACTTACAAATCATCATTAAGATCAAAATCAAGAGGACAAGTAGTAGCTTGCTCAGGAGCCGGAGAGGGAGCTACCCAACCAAACATTGCTTTCAGAGTCTTTTGCCTCTTCATTGTTTTGGGTGCCATTGAGAATCTATACTAAAACACATACATTATAAAGCATTAATTTTCACGAACTATTATTATAATGCTTAAAAAAATAAAGCGATAAAGATTAGATGTCATACCTTGATCTCAAAAGTAAGAATATCGTATTGTCAAAGCCCTTTGAAATTATGGATTACCTCTTCTCCACAAAGTCACTATCCGCAAAAGCCCACCCTCAATATCCAATGGAAACTCCTATAAGATGAAGACCATATCAAATTTAGATACACTTGTGTTTACAACCTATAATCAATCATTTAGAGCCCACATACATCTATGAATTACTTATGCAAATTAACAATCACCAATAATCACCTTATGAGTCTCTTAATATGAGAACTCTACAAGGGCAAACTAGTAGTATAAGCAATAAACTCTCACTTATTGAATGATAGCAGCAAGGTTCACATGATACATTTCTTCCTTTAGGCATTTCTTTCTCTATCGAGGCTTGAGCAATTGTTTCTTGATATCAAATCTTTCAAAATTAAATTCTCTCTCTCTCTCTCTCTCTCTCTCTCTCTCTCTCTCTCTCTCTCTCTCAATCAATTCATTACAATTTACAATTGATATAATAAATAAATGTACATTGTAATAGCCTCATTAAAAATTAAAACCATAGATCATGGATGATGGAAGGCTAGGGATGGCCATGGCCTGCTAGTCTCTAGGGACTCCCTTGGGAAATATTCAGCTATGGACAGTGGGCAATGGACATGAGGCACATCATGCTCTCTCTCTCCATGGACGTCGAACGATTGAAATTTGAATTTTGGACCATGGGCTGCAGCCTGCTACTAAGGGAGTGCCCCTCACATCCACATCCATGATCCAACCCACCATCCTCACCTACCATAAACCTCTCCGACTTAGAAATTAGAATGCGAGTGGGTCCTCCCGACTCCCCAGTCCCAAATGCATGGATCGTGCATTATCGACCAGTCACGACTCACCACATGTTCACCATTGCAGTTGTACCTGCAGCCTGTAGGAATATCATGCCCATCAACCTTTGTATCATGGATTGCCAGCCGCGCCCAGGACAGAAGAGGCGCCGCCCCAGTGGATGTGTCCTGACTCCTGAGGGTCTCGACTCTCCTTCACGACAGCTTGCAGGTACTTGAGGGCCGAGCCTCGAGGTGCTTCACAAAATCAAAACCTGTCCAATTTCAATCCTTCCTCCTCCACGGGCCACCACCCTGAGCCTCACGAATCCACGATTGTCCAGACTCCAAAGGGTTGGCGGCTGGCCTATCTCGAGTCTCCAGCCTCTCTCCAGATTCTCCCCGGACCCCGACTCTCAGACAAGTCTCGACTCTCAATGCCTGGTGCTCCCCCAACCTCATTACCTTAAGGCTCAGCCAGCAAGCTCCGCCTCCTTGGCGTCGCAGCCTGCAGGCTTGCAGCGGCCAGGCTCCAGCCCGTGATCCATCTGATGATCCAAATCCTTGTGGGCTGTCCCTCATCATCAGGCCCGCTCTCTCACTATCATGGACGGTGGGAATCGGGATGATTCCCCCAGGCCCCTACCTCAGGCTCCAGGCTCCCCCTTGGGCCTTCTCCCCCTCCACAAACCTTGCCAAGCTGCCGTAACAGTGCCACAGTTCCACTACCTCCCCTTCTTCCCCATCCTCAGATGATGAATCACCATCGTAGCTCGCTTCCCCTTTTCCCCCATCCTCGTCTCTATTGGCACCAGTAGGTTGTGCCACTGTAGCAACCCACAAGACAAGGGTTGGAACTTGGCAGTAGACAGTAGGCGGCAATGGGCATGCGGTACCTTATAATGCATTATGCATCCAGATTCCACAGTTCACTTGCATTGGGTAATAGAAGTGAAATCAGGAGTTAGGAGGAGTCAGGAGTCAGCGTACCTTATATCCAAGGGGCTCTCGTCTCAACTCTCGAGTCTCGAGTCTCAGACTTCAGTGTTCAGTGTTCACTGGTGACTGCTCCAAACATCAAAGTCTCAATCTGCAGGTCATCAGGATTCAGGACTCAGGACTCAGGAGTGCCGGTGCGGCGTGATACGTGTAGCTCAATGGGAAGGTTAGAACTTAGAAGTTTGGATTCTGGAACCCTAAGAATCAGAAATTAGAATGATAGTGCACAGTACATACAACGGCCTTGTAAGGTTTGGGAACTGGGTAGTGGGCACTGGGCACTAGGCAATGGTTCAAGGGCCTGGCCCCCGAGCCCGGGCAATGGGCAATGGGTAGTGGGCACTGGGCACTGGGCACCCCAAATTAACTGGTAACTTGTATCAAATTCAACTTGCAGTTTTTAACTCTACCCGTCAAAATGACGCCCATGTGAAATATATACACTTCAGTGGTGACGGCCATATCAGAATAATGAAAGTAAAATACGTGCTATGGGCCTAAAAACGTGCATGACGCCCTTCAAAAAGCAGGCATGAATGGAAATGTGGAAACTAATTCCTATGCAAAGCCAATTCCAGTGCACATTGCATCAATAGATGATGCAAATAAGGCAAGGATCATCACTACCATGAAACTAATGTATTATGTTGCCAAGAAGGACAACTCAATAGCCTCATTTGAAGATCTTTGTGACTTGGCTATGTCTCTAAATGTTCCAAATATGCCAAGGACTACAGAGTACTCTTCTTATACAAGTTGATATGCAGGCATTGAGTTCCTTTTGGCAATGTCAAGTCAGTTGTTGGAAATGCAGATTGTATCTATGCTAGAATCTCCATACTTCTCAGTGATGTTGGATGAGAGTACAGATAGAGGACTTGAGATGCATTTGATAGTATATGGTACTTATCTTGCATGCAAAGTTGTGGGATGTAAGCAGTCAAGTTTTTTGGGTATTATGACACTAACAGATGGAAAAGGAAAGACCATCTATGATGCTTTGATGCGGTTTCTTGATGCAAGAGGTCTAGCCAAGCAAAGAATGATTAGCTTGGCAACTGATGGGGCATCATGTATGGTTGGACATGAGACAAGGGTTGTTGGGCTTCTTAGAAAAGACTTGTCAAATTTAATAGCAGTGCACTGTATTGCACATCGACAAGCTTTGGCTGCTGGAGATGCTTGCAAAATATTTCCAAAGCTTCTATTCATAGAGAAGCTAGCAAACAAAGTGTACTCATGGATCAATAACTCATCTAAAAGAAACAATGAATTGATGTCACTTTTAGAGATTATGCAAAATTAGATGCACATCGACCATTACAAATTCATGCAATCAGATGGCTTTCACGTGGACAAGTGATGGAAAGACTTGTTGTCTTAATGCTTGCCATCTTGACAACTTGGAAAAATGAAAAGTTGATGGATTGGTACAATAAAGCAAGGCATTTTGTTGTGCAGTTTTGCATTGATATGATGGCCGATATCTTAAAAGAATTGAATTTCTTGAGTCTAAAATTTCAAGAAGAAATGGTGGACCTAACATCCATTGGAAGTGCTATTGATGTGGTTATATCAAAGCTCAAGCATTGCTTTTTTAGACCCATGTATTTTGCAGTAGATACCACATACTTATCTAAGTTCTTGGAGTGTTCTAAAAAAGGATTTTTGGAAATGGTTGATAAGGATGGCTATATACATAGACATGACTTGATATATAGGCCGCTTCCTAAAGGTAAAGACAAAGAAGATGCATCTAATGGGAAGAAAAATGATGTTGCAAAGCAAGACACTCCAATGATAAGACCACACATTGATGGCACTTTGAAATCTTGCATGCAGCTAGCAATGGACTATGTGCAATGTTTGATAGATAGTCTAAATGCTCGTTTTCCTAATCTTCCACTCTTTAACGCTGTAAAGCTTTTTAGCCCATGCTTTTATGCTCAAGATGATGAAATTAGAGAGAAGAATGCTAAGCGATGGCTTGATAAGTTGGTACAACATCTTCAACCATGTGAGGAAGGAGATGGGTCATTACATCCCTTGGTTGATAGAAAAGCTTGTGAACGAGAGTTGTTTATGTTTACCGAGACTCTTCGCTTGAATTGTGAAGGATTTACAATGAAAGAAGCATGGAGAGCATTTTCATTAATGAAAGAATGGCAAGAAAGCTTTCCTAATATAATGAAGCTATGGCAAGCTACTATTGTTATTCCAGCAAGAACTGTGACATGTGAAAGAGGTTTCTCACGACAAAATATGATTAAGGATGCAAGAAGAACATCAATGTCGATCAAAACTTTGGATGCTCTCATGCGTGTTGCACTTACAGGACCAAAGCTAGATGATGTGGAACGGGATCGAGTTTTTGAGATTTGGCAAGATGCTAAAGCACGCAGGATATATGATGTTTGAGCAATGCAAGTTGTATGATGTTGGGTACCTTCATTCTATTCTTTAGTGAGTCTTTTGTCTTTTGTGTTTTCTAGTGGCATGTCAAAGTGATTGATTACCTTGGATATTTTGAGATTCTAAGCCTTAAGTACTATTTGTAGTTACCTATAATAGTTTTAGAGCTTGACTTTTTAAGTTATTGAAATGTGGGGAATCCGGATCTATAGGTACCTTTGACTACACAATTGCACTGATTTATCCTTAAATTTTTGAAAAAGTGAATTCTGAAGGGGTTTTTTTTTCTTCCACGTCACAATGGGTAAAATGAAGGGCAACGATGATTTAAGAACATCCCCTAAAATACTCACGAAGGGCATCCATGAACGTCAAAAAGCAGGTCTGTGCTCGTTGAATAATAAATATAGTAAAGGCTTGTCCTTGTCTTTTTCATGCTTCTTGGAAAAGCTCTTCGACAACCAAAAGAGGAAAGAGAAAAAGAAAAAAGAAAAACGGTTCAAAAAATAAATCTTGTGGAGGAGAATTCTGTTATCATCTTCTTTGCTGGAAAATTAAAGTATTGCGACTAATTACTGATAATACCATTTTCTTTTCCAAAGTGAAGCATTATAGAATTAAAGTAAAAAATAATGCAAAAATCTGTGGGGGGAAAAAAATACACACAAATGATCTCACCATAGAACGCATTTACTGCTGCCGTCAATGCATCCTTTTCGGATTATCGTGTCCCTGATGCGTTTTAAGGAGAGCTGCACTTTTCCAGCACAAAAATATGCAAGGCAAAATCGTCTCAAATTTTTATTAATTAAATCATAAGTTCATCCAAGAATAAATCCCTTGTTGTCACACAATACATTCCTTTTGTGACAAAGCCGTAATCATCCAAGCCAGTCAAATCGCCGGTTAATTAAAAACCCTTATCTTATAACATTTCTTTGTCATATTCCCGCATTTGTAATAGGAATAAAGCCTAGCGAAATCGATCATTAGGGCTATCGGAAGCAAGTGCATGAATCCATGGATTGATCAATCAGTTTCCATCCAGAAAAGAATTAAGTTTTCATAAGCCGTGGATGGTAAACTCTGGTAGCCATTGCGAGGCAAGCCTGTTTTTTAATTACTTTTATGGCATAAAATAATGGTGTAAGGCAGGCTTATGGGAATAATTCACCACGTCAATCAACACTGTTTTAGGTGACTATTAATAAAACTATGAGTTCTGAGGCCCAAGGTCAAAAGGCCATTAAATATTGAAATCAGAGTTAAATTTTGCAGGCCTATTCCTGTTTTAACTGCTTGTCGTAGTCTTCTTTAATTCCTTCTCTGCCTGCAACCCCCATAAGAGCCAAAGTACCAACTGCATTTCCTTTCCTCTGTGCAACAAAATCAGTGCTGCATTCTTTCTCTCCAAAAGAGAATTCTTGATCACTACCTTTAGTCTATTTTCCCAAGAAGAATTCCTCCCAAAATTATAGAAAGCCGCTCTTTTAAAAAAAGAAAAGAAAATGCTTTGATTTATTTATATGTAAGTGGAATAAACTTTAAGAAAACAGCAACATTTCATGTCAAGTCATCAGGTCTTGCAATTTGCAACAACAGCAAAATGGAAAAGAGGTTTAGGATTCAGGGTTGTGTCACAATTGATTGTGATTATTTTACGACTATTTAAATTTGGGGAAGTGAGTGAAAATGCGATTACTGTAGGGCTATTTAAAATTGGGAAGTGAGAGAAAAAGAGGCAAGGAGGGCAAAAAAACGTAACTTCAAGGGGACGTTTAGAAGAAGCAAACGTTCTTAATTGGGGCAAATGTACGTTATGCTTCAATTAAAGAGAACACAGAGAGAGAGAGAAGGGGGGCGGGGGGGATGAAAATTGGCAGGAGGAATTTTACCTGCAGTCTTCTCGAGAGACCTAGAGAGAGAGACTAAGTAGCAGTAGCAGCAGGCCCTCAGCCCTGCCGTTCGATCTCATCCCTGAGAAAACATCTGATTGTAAGTACTGTGAACTGGTAAATGAAAAATTCTCCAGAAGCTGAGACAGATCCTCTTAAAAACATACATCGCATTAGTTGCTATCTACAGTTATTTTAACTATTTTTTTGTGTTTTTCTTTGGGTTGCTTGCTTCACTTATCCTATCCCATGAATTGGATGGCGGACAAAAACCTATGCCGTTTTTGCAGAGATTTCCACCGGAGCCCGAGATCACGATCGTCGATTACACACGAAATCTACACATAAGAAAGACTCTTTTCATTTTGCTCTTTAATCCAGATTTACTTAACTAATTGAGCGAGATGCAAAAAAGAGAATTTATTTATTTATTTATTTATTCGACCATACCCTCGGCCGGCAATCAAACAACAGCAAAATGACACACAATTTGGGACCAATTTTCTGACCCGAATTATGGCGTCCTTATGTTTTTTTTTCCCCCCCAAACCCTTTTGGGTAACTCTGCTGCTAGCAAGCAATTCGATTGCTATAGGGCCCTCTAGTACCAAACTTTGCCTCGGCAGGGGCGATGAAAGCAGAGGCCAGAGAGCTTCTACCTTCTGCTCACACTCGAGATTTTCGCAAATATCGTTTTTCTTTAAACCTGTAAAATCTCTTCCAATTAACTAATTTTCATTTTTTAGTGACACGAAAAGACACATAACAAGACGTACCCAGTGGTAATTACCTAAGAAGCTGTGGAGTCGATTGTTCACGCTTTGTCAACAGTTAATAGCTAGCTCTAGTTTGTGCGTGCAGGAGTGCAATCCCCATTTACACGAGAGAGAGAGAGAGAGAGAGAGAGAGAGAGAGAGAGGTTCCAACTTCTAAATGAATAGATACATTTATTCATATTCATTTATATAATTCATTTGCATGCAGGATCTCATGCTTTCATGCTGTAACTATTAGCTTTTCCATTCAACCCAACGACAAACAGTATCTCCTTTACCCAGCTTCAAAAGGGGATGCCCTTTCCAGAAGGGAGGTGATAAACATGCTGCCTGCACTTTAATGGCGATGGTGATTATCTCGACATGTTATTATGCTGATGTAGTTTAATGCACGCCATTGTGGTCTTTAAAGCAATGGATGTGATGCATTATGTGTAGTCTCTAAATCTTGCATTGTAATTGTAATGGGAGATTTTGCATGAAGTCTAGCAGCAAGGATTGGCATTCACGTAAGTTGTTAGATAGCATTAGGTGTTGATGCTTTTGTATATACAGACGACTAGATTCAAACGATAGCTAGTATCTGCATAAAGGGCTGTATGGAAGACTAGGGGTCATCCCTTGACTCTTCCTCTTTGTCTCTCTCTCTCTATAGCATGTAACTACATATATAACCAATTTCACTAGGCTAAATGTCTGCTGGCAGCTTCCTCTTCACTCGTCATCTCCAATTTCTCACTAACTGCCACCTAACGATGCCATTCATCTATCCACAAGCACACATCCGTCCACACATGTATGGTGTAAGGGGGCGAGGGGGGAGAGAGAGGGAGTCTAACTGAAACATTGCAGCAGATAGCCCAACCAAGTCTTCTCTGTCCAGGAAAGTAATAAAATAATAAATTCCAGATTGAGCTGCTAGCATCCTCCTATCTCCCCTCTTTACATCACCACACAAGAGGCCAATGGTCTCCTTTTTCCATCTCTTTTTGTTAGGTTCCCCTCAAAAGACTGCAATCCTATCATAGGGCTCTCCCTAGTAGGCCTTCCTAGGCCTCCTCCTCCTCCTCCTCCTTCTCCTCTACATTGGTACAACAACCAGGCAACAAAGACACACTAATAAAAAATCCTCACCATATCTTCTCTCCCCTTTTCCTAGGAAGGACAGAAACATCACACTACCTAGTCCCCCTCCTCTCGAGAAGCCAAAAAAACGTTGCCTTCTGCAGCCTGCTCTTTTTCACTTCTTCACTCCATCTCTCTCTCTCTCTCTCTCTCTCTCTCTCTCTCTCTCTCTCTCTCTCTCTCTCTCTCTCTCTCTCATATAGTCATAGTAGTCTCTCCTCTCTCATGTACCTCTGTTTTCCCACCCTCTCTCGTATTGTGCGACTTCCATATCTGCCCGCAATCCACATGTAAGCTCCTCAAAGATCTTCTTCCATGTGGCCCGGATGCGGGTGCCCTCTCTCTTATCATGGGGTTTATCATTACTGATGCGCATTCCAATCCTTGTGTTTTTCTTCGAACCGTCGTTTATATTTCTCTATCTCATATAATTGGAAGAATCATTGGCCTTTGGCTTTGGCCTTTGCTAATTATTACAGGTCTAATCCGATACCTCTAAACAACTATGTTGAACTGTCATTCGTCCTCTCTCTCTCTCTCTCTGTGTCTTCTCTTATGTCTCTCTCTGTTTCTCTTCTACTATACTCTCCTTTCAATGGGATTCCTGTATTATTAGCTCCGCAAGACATACATTACAGGTTGTAACTCGGCTGACCACAGAGTACTTTTGAGAAAAACCCCTCCCTCATTAAACATCCCTATCACACGTTCGCAGAGCCAATCCAAAGCAGATCCAGGTACGGTCTTGTTGTTGCTTTTTAATTCCCTCCCCTACCTGAGATTTTAAATTCGCCTCTGATATTCAGGCATCCCCTACCTGAGAAACGAAGCAATGGGTAAGATGTGGAATAGTAGTGTCCTTAACCATGCCTGCTAGTAAAGTGCACCCATGAACCTGTCCCAATATTAGGATCGATCAATGAGTCTGCAGCAGGAGTAGGAATACATTGTTTATGACGATATGGTGATCTCCATGTAGACAGGAACACAATACGCCATGGATTTATGCATTCTACAGAGGTTTCTGAGAACACAGAGCCTTGTGACACTAGCCTCAAATATGTGAATGCATCTGTAAATTGTTTCTATGAAGACAGGACCACTATGCACCATGCATATGATGCATTCTAAACAGACTCCTGATGCATATATG
Organism: Lygodium microphyllum; assembly: GCF_053477565.2. NCBI lineage: Eukaryota > Viridiplantae > Streptophyta > Polypodiopsida > Schizaeales > Lygodiaceae > Lygodium > Lygodium microphyllum. The sequence continues at coordinate 47,972,468 of NC_141143.1, forward strand.
CTTTTGAGGGGAACCTAACAAAAAGAGATGGAAAAAGGAGACCATTGGCCTCTTGTGTGGTGATGTAAAGAGGGGAGATAGGAGGATGCTAGCAGCTCAATCTGGAATTTATTATTTTATTACTTTCCTGGACGGAGATGACTTGGTTGGGCTATCTGCTGCAATGTTTCAGTTAGACTCCCTCTCTCTCCCCCCTCGCCCCCTTACACCATACATGTGTGGACGGATGTGTGCTTGTGGATAGATGGATGGCATCGTTAGGTGGCAATTAGTGAGAAATTGGAGATGACGAGAGAAGAGGAAGCTGCCAGCAGACATTTAGCCTAGTGAAATTGGTTATAAATGTAGTTACATACTATAGACAGAGAGAGACAAAGAGGAAGAGTCAAGGGATGACCCCTAGTCTTCCATACAGCCCTTTATGCAGATACTAGCTATCGTTTGAATCTAGTCGTCTGTATGCACAAAAGCATCAACACCTAATGCTATCTAACAACTTACGTGAATGCCAATCCTTGCTGCTAGACTTCATGCAAAATCTCCCATTACAATTACAATGCAAGATTTAGAGACTACACATAATGCATCACATCCATTGCTTTAAAGACCACAATGGCGTGCATTAAACTACATCAGCATAATAACATATCGAGATAATCACCATCGCCATTAAAGTGCAGGCAGCATGTTTATCACCTCCCTTCTGAAAAGGGCATCCCCTTTTGAAGCTGGGTAAAGGAGATACTGTTTGTCGTTGGGTTGAATGGAAAAGCTAATAGTTACAGCATGAAAGCATGAGATCCTACATGCAAATGAATTATATAAATGAATATGAATAAATGTATCTATTCATTTAGAAGTTGGAACCTCTCTCTCTCTCTCTCTCTCTCTCTCTCTCTCTCTCTCTCTCTCTCTCTCTCTCTCTCTCTCTCTCTCTCTCTCTCGTGTAAATGGGGACTGCACTCCTGCACGCACAAACCAGAGCTAGCTTTTAACAGTTGACAAAGCGTGAACAATCGACTCCACAGCTTCTTAGGTAATTACCACTGGGTACGTCTTGTTATGTGTCTTTTCGTGTCACTAAAAAATGAAAATTAGTTAATTGGAAGAGATTTTATAGGTTTAAAGAAAAACGATATTTGCGAAAATCTCGAGTGTGAGCAGAAGGTAGAAGCTCTCTGGCCTCTGCTTTCATCGCCCCTGCCGAGGCAAAGTTTGGTACTAGAGGGCCCTATAGCAATCGAATTGCTTGCTAGCAGCAGAGTTACCCAAAAGGGTTTAGGGGGGAAAAAAAAACATAAGGACGGCATAATTCGGGCCAGAAATTGGTCCCAAATTGTGTGTCATTTTGCCGCTGTTTGATTGCCGGCCGAGGGTATGGTCGAATAAATAAATAAATAAATAAATCCTCTTTTTTGCATCTCGCTCAATTAGTTAAGTAAATCCGGATTAAAGAGCAAAATGAAAAGAGTCTTTCTTATGTGTAGATTTCGTGTGTAATCGACGATCGTGATCTCGAGCTCCGGTAGAAATCTCTGCAAAAACGACATAGGTTTTTGTCTGCTGTCCGATTCATGGGATAGGATAAGTGAAGCAAGCAACCCAAAGAAAAACACAAAAAAATAATTAAAATAACTGTAGATAGCAACTAATGCGATGTATGTTTTTAAGAGGATCTGTCTCAGCTTCTGGAGAATTTTTCATTTACCAGTTCACAGTACTTACAATCAGATGTTTTCTCAGGGATGAGATCGAACGGCAGGGATGAGGGCCTATTACTACTGCTACTTAGTCTCTCTCTCTAGGTCTCTCGAGAAGACTGCAGGTAAATTTCCTCCTGCCAATTTTCATCCCTCCCGCCCCCCTCTCTCTCTCTCTCTCTCTCTCTCTCTCTCTCTCTCTCTCTCTCTCTCTCTCTCTCTCTGTGTTCTCTTTAATTGAAGCATAACGTACATCTGCCCCAATTAAGAACGTTTGCTTCTTCTAAACGTCCCCTTGAAGTTACGTTTTTTTGCCCTCCTTGCCTCTTTTTCTCTCACTTCCCAATTTTAAATAGCCCTACAGTAATCGCATTTTCACTCACTTCCCCAAATTTAAATAGTCGTAAAATAATCGCAATCAATTGTGACACAACCCTGAATCCTAAACCTCTTTTCCATTTTGCTGTTGTTGCAAATTGCAAGACCTGATGACTTGACATGAAATGTTGCTGTTTTCTTAAAGTTTATTCCACTTACATATAAATAAATCAAAGCATTTTCTTTTCTTTTTTTAAAACTATAATTTTGGGAGGAATTCTTCTTGGGAAAATAGACTAAAGGCAGTGATCAAGAATTCTCTTTTGGAGAGAAAGAATGCAGCACTGATTTTGTTGCACAGAGGAAAGGAAATGCAGTCGGTACTTTGGCTCTTATGGGAGTTGCAGGTAGAGAAGGAATTGAAGAAAACTACGACAAGCAGTTAAAACAAGAATAGGCCTGCCAAATTTAACTCTGATTTCAATATTTAATGGCCTTTTGACCTTGGGCCTCAGAACTCATAGTTTTATTAATAGTCACCTAAAACAGTGTTGATTGACGTGGTGAATTATTCCCATAAGCCTGTCTTACACCATTATTTTATGCCATAAAAGTAATTAAAAAACAGGCTTGCCTCGCAATGGCTACCAAAGTTTACCATCCACGGCTTATGAATGCTTAATTCTTTTCTGGATGGAAACTGATTGATCGATCCATGGATTCATGCACTTGCTTCCGATAGCCCTAATGATCGATTTCGCTAGGCTTTATTCCTATTACAAATGCGGGAATATGACAAAGAAATGTTATAAGGTAAGGGTTTTTAATTAATCGGCGATTTGACTGGCTTGGATGATTACGGCTTTGTCACAAAAGGAATGTATTGTGTGACAACAAGGGATTTATTCTTGGATGAACTTATGATTTAATTAATAAAAATTTGAGACGATTTTGCCTTGCATATTTTTGTGCTGGAAAAGTGCAGCTCTCCTTAAAACGCATCAGGGACACGATAATCCGAAAAGGATGCATTGACGGCAGCAGTAAATGCGTTCTATGGTGAGATCATTTGTGTGTATTTTTTTCCCCCCACAGATTTTTGCATTATTTTTTACTTTAATTCTATAATGCTTCACTTTGGAAAAGAAAATGGTATTATCAGTAATTAGTCGCAATACTTTAATTTTCCAACGAAGAAGATGATAACAGAATTCTCCTCCACAAGATTTATTTTTTGGATCGTTTTTCTTTTTTATTTTTCTCTTTCCTCTTTTGGTTGCCGAACAGCTTTTTCAAGAAGCATGAAAAAGACAAGAACAAGCCTTTACTATATTTATTATTCAACGAGCTGCTGCTGCTGCACAGACCTGCTTTTTGACGTTCATGGATGCCCTTCGTGAGTATTTTAGGGGACGTTCTTAAATCATCGTTGCCCTTCATTTTACCCATTGTGACGTGGAAGAAAAAAAAACCCCTTCAGAATTCACTTTTTCAAAAATTTAAGGATAAATCAGTGCAATTGTGTAGTCAAAGGTACCTATAGATCCGGATTCCCCACATTTCAATAACTTAAAAAGTCAAGCTCTAAAACTATTATAGGTAACTACAAACAGTACTTAAGGCTTAGAATCTCAAAATATCCAAGGTAAGCAATCACTTTGACATGCCACTAGAAAACACAAAAGACAAAAGACTCACTAAAGAATGAAGGTACCCAACATCATACAACTTGCATTGCTCAAACATCATATATCCTGCGTGCTTTAGCATCTTGCCAAATCTCAAAAACTCGATCCCATTCCACATCATCTAGCTTTGGTCCTGTCAGTGCAACACGCATGAGAGCATCCAAAGTTTTGATCGACATTGATGTTCTTCTTGCATCCTTAATCCTATTTTGTCGTGAGAAACCTCTTTCACATGTCACAGTTCTTGCTGGAATAACAATAGTAGCTTGCCATAGCTTCATCATATTAGGAAAGCTTTCTTGTCATTCTTTCATTAATGAAAATGCTCTCCATGCTTCTTTCATTGTAAATCCTTCACAATTCAAGCGAAGAGTCTCGGTAAACATAAACAACTCTCGTTCACAAGCTTTTCTATCAACCAAGGGATGTAATGACTCATCTCCTTCCTCACATGGTTGAAGATGTTGTACCAACTTATCAAGCCATCGCTTAGCATTCTTCTCTCTAATTTCATCATCTTGAGCATAAAAGCATGGGCTAAAAAGCTTTACAGCATTAAAGAGTGGAAGATTAGGAAAACGAGCATTTAGACTATCTATCAAACATTGCACATAGTCCATTGCTAGTTGCATGCAAGATTTCAAAGTGCCATCAATGTGTGGTCTTATCATTGGAGTGTCTTGCTTTGCAACATCATTTTTCTTCCCATTAGATGCATCTTCTTTGTCTTTACCTTTAGGAAGCGGCCTATATATCAAGTCATGTCTATGTATATAGCCATCCTTATCAACCATTTCCAAAAATCCTTTTTTAGAACACTCCAAGAACTTAGATAAGTATGTGGTATCTATTGCAAAATACATGGGTCTAAAAAAGCAATGCTTGAGCTTTGATATAACCACATCAATAGCACTTCCAATGGATGTTAGGTCCACCTTTTCTTCTTGAAATTTTAGACTCAAGAAATTCAATTCTTTTAAGATATCGGCCATCATATGAATGCAAAACTCCACAACAAAATGCCTTGCTTTATTGTACCAATCCATCAACTTTTAATTTTTCCAAGTTGTCAAGATGACAGGCATTAAGACAACAAGTCTTTCCATCACTTGTCCACGTGAAAGCCATCTGATTGCATGAATTTGTAATGGTCGATGTGCATCTAATTTTGCATAATCTCTAAAAGTGACATCAATTCATTGTTTCTTTTAGATGAGTTATTGATCCATGAGTACACTTTGTTTGCTAGCTTCTCTATGAATAGAAGCTCTGGAAATATTTTGCAAGCATCTCCAGCAGCCAAAGCTTGTCGATGTGCAATACAATGCACTGCTATTAAATTTGGCAAGTCTTTTCTAAGAAGCCCAACAACTCTTGTCTCATGTCCAACCATACATAATGCCCCATCAGTTGCCAAGCTAATCATTCTTTGCTTGGCTAGACCTCTTGCATCAAGAAACCGCATCAAAGCATCATAGATGGTCTTTCCTTTTCCATCTGTTAGTGTCATAATACCCATAAAACTTGACTGCTTACATCCCACAACTTTGCATGCAAGATAAGTACCATATACTATTAAATGCATCTCAAGTCCTCTATCTGTACTCTCATCCAACATCACTGAAAAGTATGGAGATTCTAGCATAGATACAATCTGCATTTCCAACAACCGACTTGACATTGCCAAAAGGAACTCAATGCCTGCATATCAACTTGTATAAGAAGAGTACTCTGTAGTCCTTGGCATATTTGGAACATTTAGAGACATAGCCAAGTCACAAAGATCTTCAAATGAGGCTATTGAGTTGTCCTTCTTGGCAACATAATACATTAGTTTCATGGTAGTGACGATCCTTGCCTTATTTGCATCATCTATTGATGCAATGTGCACTAGAATTGGCTTTGCTTTCTTTTCCATTGCACAAGTGTACTTGGCCATTGCCATCTTATGGCCACTAGACAAAGCATGTACCTTGATTGCATCATGTTGCATAGTAATACATCCATCTCCTATACCCCATGGACCGGATACTTTGTACATTTCGCACCATTCACATTTCATAACTCCTTTTTTGCCTTCCCGCAAAACATATTTGAGCCAAGGAAACTTTTCTTTCCATTGGGCTCTCAATTTTCTTATTGAACCTTGTTTTTGCTCTCCTTCGGCATTTGAAGCATTACTTGCATTTCCCAAAGAAGGTTCCCCTTCTAAGCCATGCATATTACTTGCATTTTGTGTGGAAGACGACCCTTCCAAGCCATGCATATCTAAATCCACTTACAAATCATCATTAAGATCAAAATCAAGAGGACAAGTAGTAGCTTGCTCAGGAGCCGGAGAGGGAGCTACCCAACCAAACATTGCTTTCAGAGTCTTTTGCCTCTTCATTGTTTTGGGTACCATTGAGAATCTATACTAAAACACATACATTATAAAGCATTAATTTTCACGAACTATTATTATAATGCTTAAAAAAATAAAGCGATAAAGATTAGATGTCATACCTTGATCTCAAAAGTAAGAATATCGTATTGTCAAAGCCCTTTGAAATTATGGATTACCTCTTCTCCACAAAGTCACTATCCGCAAAAGCCTACCCTCAATATCCAATGGAAACTCCTATAAGATGAAGACCATATCAAATTTAGATACACTTGTGTTTACAACCTATAATCAATCATTTAGAGCCCACATACATCTATGAATTACTTATGCAAATTAACAATCACCAATAATCACCTTATGAGTCTCTTAATATGAGAACTCTACAAGGGCAAACTAGTAGTATAAGCAATAAACTCTCACTTATTGAATGATAGCAGCAAGGTTCACATGATACATTTCTTCCTTTAGGCATTTCTTTCTCTATCGAGGCTTGAGCAATTGTTTCTTGATATCAAATCTTTCAAAAATAAATTCTCTCTTCTTTTTTTTCGTAAAAGGTAATTGTATTAATTACGAAAAAAATACAATATTACTTGATTACAAGATACATGATGACAAGCCAGGCCATCATGTGAAGAGGTGCTAAGTACTACGAGTTACAATTTCATGGCAAGGATGCGGAGGAAATTGCCATATGCCAAGGACGGAAGTCCTCCGTAGAGAGCAAATCAGAACGATGGAGAAGAGCTAACTGCCAATACAAGAGGCCATTAAGCCTCACAATATGCCCCTGAACATTATGGGCGGAGTCAAACAGAAAAGCATTCCGAATGGTCCAGTTATGCCAACAGCCCCAGTATCGAAGAAAGTGGTACATGAGCTTCATATGTGGCTGTGCGGGAGTAGGGTATTTGGGCTGGCCCAAAACCCAATCAAAGGGGCGCAGTGTGATACCAACCACCCCTCGCCAAACGGCCGACAAAAACAACCAGACTTTCTTAGCGACGGGGCAAGAAATAAATCGGTGGCGGGCAGATTCCATAGTAGTGGTGCAAAAGAAACAGGTGTCATTGGAGATTCGTCGCTTGGAAAGAGCCGAAGCAAGCGGAAGACCCCCAATCATCACTCTCCAAAGAAAGACTTTGTATTTAAAGGGTGTCTTGTTGGCCCAGCCCTCCATCACAGTTGCCCTCCACCATGACCGGGATTTACGCAATCCCCATAAAGCATTCGCTTTAGTAACTAGCCATTGATTGTCTTTAACCAGAAGATGATACACTTGATTAGCAGAAGCTTTGCTCAAATGCAGCCGGCCTTGTAGGTCCCAATCCTGCCAGGGATGATCCAAAGCAAGAGCAGGAAAGGGTTGTCTGCTCTGGAGCACCGTCGAAAGCTGTTTCCATATAGGCCTATATCCACAAGGGATCCGAAAGAGCCTCCTAGCAGTACGAAACGATATAAGCACATTGCGACTGGCAAGGGTGGCATCCGCGACTGAAGACAAGCCCAAACGTGCCATCCGGTTGAATTGTGGTCTAAGCTCATGTTTACCTTCCCACGAAAGTAAACGCGAGACTGCCAGTACTTCCAATTGAAAAGAGTTAGTAGCCAAGCGATCCTCCGTTGGGTGCCACTGAGCCTTTTGAAGGACGTGTTTCCAGGAACACACCAAATGAGTAAGCAGCGATGACAAAGAACTGGAAAACCGCGAATCCGCATTAAGAACATGCCACCAAGAACCTTGGAGTTGGGTAGTGCCATGCCGAAGCCCATGGCCCTCGAGGAAATAACGGGTGATAGCGACCCATGGATGATGATCATCCGAGCACATGGCGCGGAAAAGGGACCAACGAAGTGCCTGCATGTGAGTTTGGGCATTTAAAATCGCTCCGCCACCCATGCGTTTGGGGGTGCACACATGCGACCACGAGATCCAGGAAATACCTGCATGCACTGAGTCCTTCCATAGCATGAAGCGAATAGACTGAGTGAGAGCATTCAGAGTCATGGGAGTCCAGGGCAACAATGGCAAGAAATATGTGAGCATTGGCAACATAATTATCTGGGCTACTTTGAGGCGAACATGAAAAGGCCAGGCCTGAGACTTCCAATACATAAACTTGGCCACCATTTTCTGAGAAATCCACTGCAGAAGCTGTTTTGGAGGAACATCAACACCCAAAGGGTATCCAAGATGCCTTACAATGGAACCTCGAGGAACAACCAGACCCTGCCAGTCCAAGGACTGCAAATCCGACTCCGTGCAGCTTAGAATAGCTGATTTGAGCACATTGATTCGAAGGCCTGACGCCTGACCAAAGAGACCCCAAACATCCAATGCTTTTCGAAGGTTATCCTTATCCGCCCGCAAAATCATAAAAGTATCATCCGCCAGTGATTGGCCAATGAAGTGTTGTCCTGTAGGAAGCGACAGTCCGGCCAACTGGGAAGAGGCGGCCATATGTGTTAACATGGAAAGAGCTGGATGTGTCGCAAGGGCAAAGAATAAAGGGCTCAAAGGGCACCCCTGCCTGACAGAACGGGCAAGGGCAAATGGTTCAGTAACACCTCCGTTCAGCATGACTCGCGAAGACGCCGCAGCACTAATGGTGTAGATCAGACGAGACATCCGAGCACCAAAGCCCATAGCAGACATAAGGTCAGCAACGAAAGACCAGTCCAGATAGTCAAAAGCCTTTTCCAGGTTCAGTTGAATCAATACCACCTCCTGATTAGAATGGCGGACATAATCAATGGCCAATTGGGCATTCAAAACATTATGTAGAATATTTCGGCCCTTAATGAAACCATACTGGAGAGGGTGCACAAGGGCAAGGAGATGCTTATGGAGCCAATTCGCCATTATTTTGGAAAAGATTTTGTACATTGAACCCATCAAAGAAATGGGGCGCCACTGAGTCAACTTAGATGGCGAAGGAACTTTTGGAAGCAGTTCTCTCTCTCTCTCTCTCTCTCTCTCTCTCTCTCTCTCTCTCTCTCTCTCTCTCTCTCTCTCTCTCTCTCTCAATCAATTCATTACAATTTACAATTGATATAATAAATAAATGTACATTGTAATAGCCTCATTAAAAATTAAAACCATAGATCATGGATGATGGAAGGCTAGGGATGGCCATGGCTTGCTAGTCTCTAGGGACTCCCTTGGGAAATATTCAGCTGTGGACAGTGGGCAATGGACATGAGGCACATCATGCTCTCTCTCTCCATGGACGTCGAACGATTGAAATTTGAATTTTGGACCATGGGACGCAGGCTGCTACTAAGGGAGTGCCCCTCACATCCACATCCATGATCCAACCCACCATCCTCACCTACCATAAACCTCTCCGACTTAGAAATTAGAATGCGAGTGGGTCCTCCCGACTCCCCAGTCCCAAATGCATGGATCGTGCATTATCGACCAGTCACGACTCACCACATGTTCACCATTGCAGTTGTACCTGCAACCTGTAGGAATATCATACCCATCAACCTTTGTATCATGGATTGCCAGCCGCGCCTAGGACAGAAGAGGCGCCGCCCCAGTGGATGTGTCCTGACTCCTGTGGGTCTCGACTCTCCTTCACGACAGCTTGCAGGTACTTGAGGGCCGAGCCTCGAGGTGCTTCACAAAATCAAAACCTGTCCAATTTCAATCCTTCCTCCTCCACGGGCCACCACCCTGAGCCTCACGAATCCACGATTGTCCAGACTCCAAAGGGTTGGCGGCTGGCCTCTCTCAAGTCTCCAGCCTCTCTCCAGATTCTCCCCGGACCCCGACTCTCAGACGAGTCTCGACTCTCAATGCCTGGTGCTCCCCCAACCTCATTACCTTAAGGCTCAGCCAGCAAGCTCCGCCTCCTTGGCATCGCAGCCTGCAGGCTTGCAGCGGCCAGGTTCCAGCCTGTGATCCATCCGATGATCCGAATCCTTGTGGGCTGTCCCTCATCATCAGGCCCGCTCTCTCATTATCATGGACAGTGGGAATCGGGATGATTCCCCCAGGCCCCTACCTCAGGCTCCAGGCTCCCCCTTGGGCCTTCTCCCCCTCCACAAACCTTGCCAAGCTGCCGTAACAGTGCCACAGTGCCACAGTTCCACTACCTCCCCTTCTTCCCCATCCTCGGATGATGAATCACCATCGTAGCTCGCTTCCCCTTTTCCCCCATCCTCGTCTCTATTGGCAACAGTAGGTTGTGCCACTGTAGCAACCCACAAGACAAGGGTTGGAACTTGGCAGTAGACAGTAGGCGGCAATGGGCATGCGGTACCTTATAATGCATTATGCATCCAGATTCCACAGTTCACTTGCATTGTGTAATAGAAGTGAAATCAGGAGTTAGGAGGAGTCAGGAGTCAGCGTACCTTATATCCAAGGGGCTCTCGTCTCAACTCTCGAGTCTCGAGTCTCAGACTTCAGTGTTCAGTGTTCACTGGTGACTGCTCCAAACATCAAAGTCTCAATCTGCAGGTCATCAGGATTCAGGACTCAGGACTCAGGAGTACCGGTGCGGCGTGTTACGTGTACCTCAATGGGAAAGTTAGAACTTAGAAGTTTGGATTCTGGAACCCTAATAATCAGAAATTAGAATGATAGTGCACAGTGCATACTACGGCCTTGTAAGGTTTGGGAACTGGGTAGTGGGCACTCGGCAATGGTTCTGGGCCCTGGCCCCCGAGCCCGGGCAATGGGCAATGGGTAGTGGGCACTGGGCACCCCAAATTAACTGGTAACTTGTATCAAATTCAACTTGCAGTTTTTAACTCTACCCGTCAAAATGACGCCCATGTGAAATATATACACTTCAGTGGTGACGGCCATATCAGAATAATGAAAGTAAAATACGTGCTATGGGCCTAAAAACGTGCATGACGCCCTTCAAAAAGCAGGCAGGCATCTCTAATAAATGGTTCTAAAAAATCCATGAATACAAATTATATGCATGCACCCTATACAAGAAAGCTCTGGGTGGTTGTGTATATTATTGCATGCTCTTGTGTGCAAGATTGATGGTGTTGGGCTAGACACATGTCTGCATTTATTTGTATTTTGCTATTTTATATTGTCCTCTATAGACTTTTTTTAAAAGTACATTATCGATAAATATTGTATTGGAATGGTATTCACATCAAGATAGGATGAACAGGGTTATGCCAAAAATGCCTCTCAACACTTTGAGAAATGCTTGTCAACAATTCTACAAATAGGCACAACAAACAAGATGAAACTTGGAGGGGCTACAAGACTTGATAGGGAATGTGTCAATTAAGGCAAATGGTAGGTTGTACCTCAACCTCAATGAAATTCCTTGAATCAAATCATTGCCATGTTCAACTAATGTTGAAAATCCCAAAATGTAAGCTATCAATCACGGCCTACAATCTTTCATGTTTAGCAACACCTTCTTAAAGGATGATAAATTTGTTGAACGTTTGCAATGTTATTGGAAGAGATAGTAGCTAACTTTGACCCCATCACCAAAGTTGAAGAGGTGTCCTCAAGAGACTTGATCATGTCTTTGCATGCAACTCAAATACAGCAATCCATTCGCACAATTTGCAACATGGTTAAAATAAAGCATCTCAACATGAACTTAATGGATGACTTATTGAACTATAAGTCACATGGTCTAGTTTGATGGGCATTGCAACAAGCAAATCAAAAGAGCATTCACCTATAGAACCTCTTTTAGTGGTCAAAGTATAACCATTGCATGCATAAATGAAGAAATATATGAACATAAACATTTAAACCAATCATTATTATAATTTCATAATGGAGTCCCAATTATTAGTGTGTAGACTTCCAACATCTAAGCGTAAACAAATGTTCCAACAATTATGGCTTACATTAATATTTATTTTCTTTAGCAAAGGAGTTTGGTTTCATTATGTTTGATTCCATTAGTGATTTCAAAATGTCTTAAGTACATCTTTAGCCTTATAATTTTGTCATCTACTAGTGTGAGATCCTTCACTACTTTAAAGGCATTCTAAATTCTTAGTGTGTTTTTTGAAAATGGCGAGCATTATGTGGAGCCATCACCATATTCATAATCATTGTACATATATAAACCATGCAAAAGTAATATGATATAGTTGAATGTGAAGATAATTTGTTAGCAAAGTAGCTTTACACAAAATCATCTAAGCATCTGACGTTGATTTACTTGTTCTTGGTGTTAAGTGCATGGAATGTGTGAAGGGATGTGCAAAATAGTTAAATAAGAAGATTGCAAAGAAGTAAGAAACATTTTTCGAAGGGTTAGATTAAGCTTGTTAAAAGTTCACAACTAGTGGTCTTGTAAAAGTCTCCACAATGAAATACTAAATCATTGGGATAGCACTGATCCACTACTTGACTTCTTATAAGTTGGTGAAGTGAAGTACCCCTTTCTTTCTAAATGTAAGCCAAGACAAGGTGCAAGAAGAGTAGTAGCAAATATTTTGAGTTTCAATTAATTTATTCTCAATAGATTTTTTGGCAGTAACCAACATAACTGCCAAAAGTAAACATGGAAGTTCAATTCAAATGAGCCTTCTCTTTTTTTTACACTAATGTCAAATCAAGACATTTATTTGTTAAGCAATTTATTCAATCGCAACTCCATTGAAAAACTTCCCAAAGTTTGCTTATTAGACTACAAATGAGCTCATTTGACAAATTAAGTGGGGTTGATTCTATAGAATTGGAAGGTAATCTAGGTTTATATTCTTTCTAATGCCTAACTTAAGCATCGATCAAAAATGACATTTCTATTATTTGGTTACATCCTTGCAAAGGGAGGATGGCTTTTGCCAAGTCATTTCTCCTCCCCAACAAGTGATTTATATTCCTTTCTACTTTAAGAAAGCAACATGAATGAGCAAGCACTATGATTTAGGTAGTGGTTCTTCTAAGAACAAGAACTTCACATGGTTATAAGAGATGGAAAACCTTGAGGAAACTTAAGTAGCATTCTCTTTGGCAAGTTTGGAATTACCTATCAACTAGGATACCAAAATGTTTGTAAATATGTTATTTGATTACCCAAGCTTTGAGAACTCGAATAAAGATCTAGTTTTTCCCATTGCATGGGAAGAGCATGAAGGAGGCTTCATTGTGGGAGTATCCAAACTTATGCAAATGCAATTTATGGTAGAATTAAAAAATAGGATTATATTATCAATGTTGGAGATACCAAAACTTGCACTCAAAGAATCCCGTACATTTAGCAAGTGGTACTAACCTGATTTAGGAATCCCTAAAAATGCCAAATGCTAAAAATATCAAATTTATAAGAGCTTAGAAGTGTGAAGCAAGCTCCCACAGGCATCATCAAGGGTACCGATTTTTTTTTATTACAAAGTCATATACTTTTCTAGCAATTTATTATATTATACTAGGCCTTACGCTCACTCCCATGCAAATTATAATATCCCCTAAGGTCAAAACTAGAAGCTCATAATGGATGTGGAGATTCATGCAACTCTATTCACGTTTACATGAACAGTGTCAATAATGTTCAAAGTGGAAATGTAAAATGAAGGATTAGTTGTGACAAAAATAGGGTAAAGGGTATCCATACACTTAAAAAAAAGCCCCGACATGTATAATGAGTTTAAGTGGATAGAGAACTCATTCTTGTGTGTGTGCATACTTTGTGTTTACCACTTCTCTATCTTCTTATCTATGAGCTTCTTGTTTCCATAGCTTGAGAGTAAAGGAGAGAGCATGAGAGTGTGAGATAGAGTAAGAGAGTGAGCTTAAGACTAAGGGGCTAGTTGGAGAGAAGCTCTTCTCCATTTCTTCTTCTCCTTCTTCTTCTCTATCTTCTTTTCTTGTCTTGAAGCATGGAAACTTATGGTTGGAAGAAGGTGAGGTAGTGGCTTAAAAGTCATCAATTGGATTGTGAGACCATCAACAAACCACTCTTACTATTTGGACAACAATGTGGCAGAGAGGTAAGTAGGTGTTAACCATCAGACGAATAAGGTGGAAAATCTGGAAAAGCTAAAGCAGAAGACAAAGGCCAAGGCAAAGTGAAAAGGAAGACGAAGGCGCTCCAAGAAAAATCTAGAAATACAAGAAGTGCAGAAAAGTCCTAAATAAGGGAAAAAAGTGCACAAGAAAAAGTGCAAGTCAATACTTTTGTAAAAGAGTGTAGCGCATCATGATTTAATTTAAGGAACGCCGGGCTCTCACCCCCATGCAATTTGTAAATGTAGACGCGCGGTGGAAAGGAAGCTAGGAAGATAGAAGAACAATGGGAAAAAGGGCCTAGGTCACGGTCGGCCATGTAAAAAAGGGGATAAGGGGATGACCGCCCAAAAGGGATTTAGGGTTTTGTATATAAAGTTGAAAAGTAAATGAGGAGCTCATTCTTGTGTGTGGCCAAAAGTGGCTCTCCTCTTCTTCTTCTTCTTCTTCTTCTTCTTCTTCTTCTTCTTCTTCTTCTTGCTTGCTTGCTTGAGCTTGTGCTTGAGAGAGGGAGTGTGAGAGTGTGAGGGTGAGGGACCGAGGAGGAGAAGCTCTCCATCTTCTCCTCTCTTCTTCTCTTCTCTTCTCTTCTCTTCTCTTGTCTTGCTTGCGGAAATGGAGCTTGGAACGCGAAGCTTGAGGATGGAGCTTGCTTGAATCTTGTACTTGGATCGTGGAGCTACTGGAGTGCGTGGGAGAGGAGGTAACTCGATCGGCATGGAGGTAAGCTCACTACACTCATGGATAGGTAGCACATCAGCTATGTGAGAGGTAGCCATTAGTACTCGGCTTGGAACGCTTGAAACAATAAGTGGTCCGTGGGTCTTGGCAGTTGAGCGAAAGCTCCCACATTTTGGTTCCGTTGTCGGGACTAACGGATTCAAGCCTTGAGCGCTTGCGCGCTTCGAATCGAGCATCGAAGTAAGGGGTTTTTCTCGAATCGGTGCTTGAGGTAGATAGGTAGGAAGCGAGGGACTTTGAAGAGGTATTCAATCTCCTTAACAAGTAGGTTTTTGGTTTTTTGGATTTGCAAAAGTATGTTGGAGTAATGTAGTTATTTGCTTTGTGATTTGGGTGCTTTAGGATAGGAAAAAACAAAGAAAAAGAAGAAAAACAAGCATCAGGGTTTCTGCTGTCATAACAGGGCATGAGGGTTTGATTCGATTTCTGATTTGCATTTTGGAGCTTATGTACTATTTCAGGTATATACAACTCTTCCCCTCCATCCATAGATTTGATCTGGAGGTGTGTATGATAGGCTGTGACCTGAATCATGTGATTTGAGCGATTTATCATTGCGCCGGTAAAAATCGCGTCGTGCTCGGCCCATCTGAGTGACAACGATTTTGGGCCGAGTCCCAAAATCGGCCCTCGGACCACCTGACTCAGACCACTCGACTCAGATGTGTCTAAAAGCAAGCAACGGATCGAAGGTTGGACTCGAGAGCTATGGCGGGAGAGCAAGAGCAAGAAAGGGAGAGACTAGAAATGGGAACTTTAATAGTCACAATGTGTGACCGGGCCTTCCTTCATTCAAACTGTCACTAAAAGAATAAAGAATAAAGTAAAGGTGATGGGCGCCCGCTACTTGCAGTGTGTAGTGGCGGTGACTGTCAGTGTAGTAATACATGGGCGGCTAGGCAAAGGCGTCTTTACCCCCAATAACCTCCCACTTAAAGGCGAATCTTCCCCAGTGAGGAGTGAAAAGAAAAAGAAAAAAGACAGTACAACATGTACACATGTACAACAGGATGAGGAAAGACGTCATCTCATCCCACGCCCATCAACCTCCTGAGAAAAGCAAAGCGCTCTGTAGAGAGGCTTTTCGTGAGTAGATCTCCATGATTCTGGTCAGTTGAGATATTGACAAGATCAACAGACTTGTCCTCAACGACCCTACATATGAAGTGATACCTCACCTCAATGTGTTTCGTCTTCGCATGGAAGACCGGATTCTTGGCTAACTGAATAGGACTCATAGAATCCGAATGCAGTGCAGGGATAGCATCAATACCAAGGTCAGCAACTAAACGACCCAATCAAATGGCCTCCTTGCAAGCCTTAGTGGTTGCAATATACTCGGCCTCTGTACTAGAAAGGGCCTCCATTTCTGCACCCTGGACATCTAAGAAACAGCACCTCCAGCATAGGTGAATACATAGCCGAAAGTGAACTTCCTACTAATATATGCATGTCCTGCATAATCAGAGTCTGTGTACCCCACGACTCCTGTATCCTGGCTGCCATAGCATATGCACATATCTGCAGTGCCCTTCAGGTACCTCATGATACCCTTCACGGCATCCCAATGCTTCTTACCAGGTGTAGCCATATAGCGTACCGCAACACCAACTGCAAAGGCAATATCTACACGAGTGGCTATCATGGCATACATAAGACTACCCACTGTAGTTGCATAGGGAATCTTGGCCATCTCGGCCTTCTGCTCTTCTGTTTGTAGACAATCAGTCTATGATACCTTCACGTAAGAAGGCAATGGACAACCAGTAGGCTTTACGTCCTGCATGCAGAAGTGCTCAAGGACTTTATGAATGTACTCCTTCTGTGACAAGTAGAGGAGTCCCTGATGCCTGTCGTGGCTAATGCACATACCAAGTATGTGAGTGGCCTGTCCCAGATCTTTCATCTCAAAGCTCTTCTTGAGCTTAGCCTTAAGAGCATCTAGCTCATCATGAGCTTTCCCTGCTATCAGCATATCATCCACATAGAGTACCAAAATCAATAAAGAACCATCACGGGCTTTCTTCGTGTAAAGACACGGATCCATAGCACTCCGGCTATAGCCCTGTGACTGCATAAAGGCATCAAACTTATGATACCACTCCCTAGGTGCCTGTTTTAAGCCATAAAGACTTTTCCTCAATTTGCACACTAGGTGCTCCCTGTCAGGTTCTGCAAAGCCCTTAGGTTACTCCATATAAATCTCATCATGTAAGTCCCCATGTAAGAAAGCCGTCTTGACATCCATCTGGTATAAATCCAAGTCAAGCTAAGCAACTAAAGCCAAGACTAAGCGCAGGGTGGTCATCTTAACCATTGGAGAAAAGACCTCGTCAAAGTCCACACCATGCTTCTGCTTAAAACCCTTTGCTACCAATCTAGCCTTGTATGCCGGCTTGGGGTGTCCAGGGGTACTTTTTAGCTTGTACACCCACTTGCATGGCAAAGCCTTCTTGCCTGTAGGCAAGGAAACCAAATCCCAAGTGTCATTCTTATGCAGGGAGTCTATCTCAGACTACATAGCCCTCTCCCATGAGTGACGGTCACCCCTGCGCATAGCCTCATCATAGGTGAAAGGCTCTCCTGCATCTGTAACCAAGACATAATGCATCAAGGGCTGAAATCTATCAGGTGGACGTTTGTCTCTAGTAGACCGTCTCACAGCAAGCTCTGCTACTTGCCCAACTGCCTGTCCAACACCTTGACCATGAGCATCTACTGCAGCTGTAGGCTGTCCAACTGGATGTACGGGAGCTCTCGACTCCTCCTGAAATATGATCCTGCGGATCTCAACAACTCTCTCAGGCTGCCTATGCATTTTGTCTTCATGGAAGACTACATCATGACTGCGGATGACTTTCCGCGCCTGCGGATAACCCATCTCGCCTGCATCCCCATAACCAAGGAAAATGCATTTGATACTCTTGGGATCCAGCTTACTTCTCTTGTCCCTGGGCACATGGAAAAATGCCTCACATCCAAAGACACGGAGATGCGCAAGAGAGGGAGGTTTTCTAGTCCATACCTCCTCTACAACTTGGAAATCCAAACCACTAGAGAGTGATCTGTTTATGACATGCATAGCTGTACTAACTACCTCAGCCCAAAAGCTCTGTGGTAGGCCTGCATGGCTAAGCATACTGCATACACGCTCCTGGATGGTTCTATTCATCCGCTCAGCCAAACCATTCTGGGTCGGTGTAGGGGGCGATCAACTGATGATGAATACCCCTCTCATCACATAACTGCTCAAAAGTACGTGAGACATACTCACCCCCATTATCTGTCCTTAGGCATTTTAGCCTATACCTAGACTGGTTCTCAACCAATGCAAGCCATCTCTGAAACACAGCCAAGACATCTGATTTTAGCTTAATGGGATAAGCCCAAACTTTCCTTGAAAAATCATCTATGAACGTAACAAAATACTTTGCACCACCCATAGACTGACAAAGCATGGGCCCACAGACATCCGAATGTATCAATGCCAAGGGCTCACTCATGCATGGCCTACCAGACTTCTTATGCATAGACCTAGTCTGCCTACCATAAAGACAATGCTCACATGAATCAAAACATGCATAATCAAGGGGCGGTAAGTACTACAAACCAGAAAGCATTTTCACTCCCTTCAAAGACATATGGCCCAAATGGGCATGCCAAAGAGATACATGTGGGATAGAACCCACAGATAAAACATGATCAGGGGAAAAAGCTGATACAATCGAGGGGTAGAGACTGCCAGCCTTGGCACCTTTTGCAATCATAAGTTTGCCCCACGAGCGATCTTCCATGCAGAGTCTCCAAAACATACATGATATCCTGCATCATCAAGCTGTCCAGCTGACATGAGACTGCGTGTCAAATCAGGTACATGACGTACATCCTGCATAACAAAACTGCTACCAGAAGGAAACTGCAGCCTAATATCACCAATGCCCACAATATCAAGAGAGCTATCATCACCCAAGCGCACAGAATCCGAAACAGTACAGTATGAATGAAACCACTCTCGGCAAGGTGTCACATGAAAGGACGCACCTGAGTCCAAGAGCCAACACTGTGCATACATAGAGTGTATCTCTGTCATCTGTGAAGCACTAGAAGAAACTCCTAGGATATAATCATCATAATCAACATCCTCAGGCTGCATAACATTGATCTCTTCAATTTTAACACTGGACTTTGCAGGCGCTATACTGCGATTAGAAGACTTATCCTACACTTTGTCTTTCCCCTTATCTTTGCACCTTTCATTGCGCAATTCATGGCATTGTGGCCTAATATGGCCCTTTTTTCCACAATGGTGACAAGTAACATCTACATTCCTGCCACGGGATTTGCTACGTGACTTCCCATGAGACTTGGACTGAGATTTTTGAGAATCCTGTCCACGACCACTGCCACCGCCATGCTTTCCATATCCATCATTCCTGCCTCTAACTGTCATAGCATGTGACACACGAGAGGCATCCAAATTCTTACGGTCTCAATATCAGATAATTTCAAGGTAGCAGTAGAGGCATATAGTGTAGTGCGGAATACATCCCATGACTCATTAAGAGTACCAAGCAAGAAAAGATGAGTGACATCCTTTGCAAAAGTGATATCCTGTGAAGTCAAGTTCTTGAGTATAGCATGGAACTGGCTCAAGTGAGCAGACATAGTCACATTCTCCTTCATGCGCAGATCCATAAGCTGCTTCAGCCAATACATTTGACTCGTTAGACTTTTCTTGTCATAGAGATTCTCGATTTTATCCCACAAGTGCCATGCACTCTGTCCTTCCTCAAATACATTGTAGTGAACATGTTCTGTGAGAGATAATACAATGGTGGACTTGCATAACTCATCAAGCTCAAGCCATTCCTCATTTGGCATAGTTGCAAGTGGATGCTCGCTTAATCTCAAAGGTTTGATATACGATTTCTGCACCAACACCTGCCAAATCTGTCTCTTTCAATAAGAGTAATTTGTACCATCAAGCTTAGTGATGTTGAAAATAGCATGATCAGTGGACGAACTCGCCATAATGTAGGCTGGAAGACTGTAGAGAGTTCAAAATTGCTTGCTGTTTACTATAGAAAATGACCAAAAAATCACCAAAATCGAGGAAAAATGGCAAAGAAAGTGGAAACAAAGCTGTTGCCCACCAAGTACTAGTGAAAGTACATCATTTCAGAGTATTTCAGCATGAAAAATCCATGTCAGTCCATACATATATGCTTACTATAATAAATTTCAGATTTCAGTAAAAGAGAGCTAACAGTGCCAAAATCGGATCCCAAGGCAATCAGATACTGCCAAGACCAAATCCGGCATCATGCGGGCATAGCATAAGCATATGACGGTTGAGAAGCATGAATCCAACACCCAAGTATGTCATACAAACATCTGCCAGTGAGTAGGCACATCCCCCACGCAATGGGGCAAAGTGTTCTTGCCACTACCAAAACTTGACACAAGTAGGTGTCAGTTCATAAAGATATGGATCCAAAACTGAGACTTAGCTCATAAGCATACAGTGAACCAAGACATATGATGTATCATCCCAAAAGGTAAGAAGTCCCAAAGTCTCAAGTGTCTGTAAACTGCTCAATAGCATGTAACGGCTCAATGCATAAAAGTACCACCTGCTCAATGTCTGATAAGCATTTAAGAATGCTTTCACTGGCACAAAAGCTGTATGTAGGAGCTCAAGAGCTTAAGCCAAGGCGAGACACAGTGCCAATGACATAAGTCCAAGACAATACATCAATAGTACATCCCGAACATGTAGGCGATAGAGCATCCGTAAGCATGTAAGACATCAAATACATCCCAATCCAAACTCTGACAAGCCAAGTAACATCCAAGGCTACTCCGGATAATTGAAAATGCATCCAAGGTGGAGCTTCAATGAGCACTCAAGCTCAACGTATGCATAGGGTAATCAACCGTGACATGAGCATCAAGATGTAGGCAACGGGTATGCATAAACCCAAGAAGCATCACTGTGAAAGCATATACCAATGTCAATAAGTGCGGGCTGAAATAAGCTCAAGCTTCCAAAAGCATTCGGATTCAATGACAAGCTCAAAGTCGTCCCTCGATGATCAATACATCATAGCATAACCCAAGATATACATCCGGAACCAATAGGCATATGTCAAAGCATGAAAGATAGCTTCAGCCCAAGAGTATTTAGCATGCATTTACTGTTATAAACTGTGTATTTCCAACCCCAAAATCAGGCCAAAATCATAGCATTACATGTAGCTTCAATCGCCCAATCAATCAGGATGCAATAGGCATCAATCTAGTTATGTAGTCATGCCCAAACAAGCATAGGCATACAAATATATGCCTCTTAGACTTGAAATCTATTGCAGAAGATTTTGTCATCAGAATTTGCCAAATTTGACATCACCATCGCGTCCGAAACGTGTCAAAACCCTAACTTAGACTCTTACCTTGCTTGAATCGGGTTCCGAATGCCTGAGATATGATAAAAAGAGTGATTTTTGGGCCAGATTTTGAAACATGCGCAAAAAAAAACATGAGCTAGCTAGGGGGGGTTTGCTATCCCACGTGCCAACAATTTGGCCCAAAGGGGGCACAAATGAGGGCCAAAGAAGGCCTACACCAAGCCTTGATAAGCTAGAAGCAAGATCCAGGTGAAGGAAGCTCCAAGATGTGTGAGCTATGGCTGCCCACAACTTGTTTACAGCCTATGAGACCTAAGAACTGAAGTAAACCCTAAAGAAAATGATCAAATACCTCTGATGTAATGCCCTGAAGGTGCCCAACAATGCCGGGAAGGTGCTCGGGAAGCCGGGGAGTGACGGGAGCTCGAAGGAGTCGGATATGGCTATTGGGAAGGAGACCCAATGCAAGTAGGGAGTCGATGGGATGTTGAGAAAGAAAAGAAACAAGCTCAAGAGTTGGAAAGCAAAGCTCTGATACCAGTTGAAAGGGAGCAACAGATCGAAGGTTGGACTTGAGAGCTATGGCGGGAGAGCAAGAGCAAGAAAGTGAGAGACTAGAAATGGAAACTCCAGCAGTCACAATGTGTGACCGAGCCTTCATTTATTCAAACTGTCACTAAAAGAATAAAGAATAAAGTAACGGTGACGGGCGCCCACCACCTACAGTGTGCAGTGGCGGTGACTGTCAGTGTAGTAATACACGGGCGGTTAGGCAGAGGCGCCTTTACCCCCAACAGTGTCGAGATTCGGCCCTCGGCCCACTCAACTCGGACACCCACCGCTCGGCCGTCCGAATCGACCATTCAGACCAACTTTGAAATTCGACCCTCGGCCCTGCTGACTCGGCCCAACCCCACTTGGACAAGTTGACATTCGGCCTGGCCAAATTCACCATTCGGCCCTCGGCCCACTTGACTCGGTCCTCGGGCCACTCGACCACTCGGCCCTTGGACAACCACATTCGGACTAGCCAAATTTGACATTCGGACCAGTTACATTCGGCCCTTGGCCCTCAGATGGGCCGAATCGGGCACTCGGCCCTTGCAATTCGGACCTGTTGGACCGAATTTAGATTTTTTCAAATTTTAACCTGTAGACAGTGAAACTGACCGAGATACGATATAGAGCCTAAACCATATCATAGATCGATCACTGCGCTGAAACTTAGAGCAAGTAGTTCAAATTTTGGCTATAAAAGGTCCTTCAAATCACGCATGGAATTTATTGTAATGGCCCTCGGACCCCCGCAGAGGGGGCTCTGCCCCCTCCGCACCTCCCCCAAGTAGGTTGGAGAGAAAATGCACGCTGTGACAGGTCCTCCAAATTGGACCCTAGTGTAGTAATCGCTCTACACGAGCATGAATTCTCACTTACAAAAAAGTAACCAAAAGCCCATACCTGAACAGAGACAAACAGAGATCCTAGAACCTCAATGGGCCAATCTAGCCAACAAGGGCAAAAAGGCCACACTACAAAAACACGTATGTGTTGCATTCGGGCTGCATCTGGTCAAAGTGGAAAGCAACAACATCAAGCTATAACATCGAGGATGACTAGATATGACCGTCACAACGATAGATGCACCTTGAATAGCACTGCACAGGCGATCTAAGACATCAGAGTGGAGAATCCACATCTGGTCGTGCAATTGGGGACTCAAGGGCATTTGTCAGAATGCTTAAATTTATGAGCCAAGACCCGGAAGATGAAGACATAGTACTGCCTGCTTATCTTAGGGTCAAACTCACTGCAAAAAGAGAGCACACTATTGATGCTCTGATTGATGAAGGAGCTGATTTTAATATCTTGACCTATGAATCATGGACCCTACTAGACCAACTAGAGCTCAACCGACTAATGCAACTCTTAGCCCTTATGGGGGACACCCACAAGCACTCATAGGGAAATGTAAAATCCTTGCAACAATCGAAACTGAAAGCTTGCCTATCCTATTTCATGTTCCTCCAAATAGTGCTAATTACACGAAGGAAACCCTCTTAGGAAGACCCTTCAAAAGGGCGACCAAGTGTGAGGCCGACTATGTAGCACAGAGGATAGACTCGACACTACCGGGAGTGAGGATAGTCACAACCTTTAGCAAGGGTGACCTCATCGAACCTCGAGGGAAAGGCAAAGAAGGTGTTGACATAACAGTCAAGCCTACTAACGAGAGTAAGGACTTGTTGGAGAGTTGATACAAGCGCAGGTCGAACAATGAGAACCAGTGAGTGAGGCCATGCCTGAAACAAGAAGGTCAAGAGACAATGCCAAGGACGGGCTTTGGACTTACAAATATCGTAGAAGACCCCAAAAGAAGCCCAAGCCTTAAAGACGAAGGCATCGATGGAGGGTCAGCACAATGCCATGATGGATATCCAAAGCGTTGCTATGTGCTCAAGGGTATTATGCAATGGATTTGGGTGCCAAAACTGCTTGCTAAACCTCCTTTGTTGTTAACTGAAGGCCAGATCGTATCAAGAGCAAAGAAGCGCAGAAGGAGATCTAAACGAAAAACCAAGTCTCGAGTCAACAACAATGGACTGACCGAGCCCCTCACAGTCGAAGTCAAGAAACCAAACAGGACCAATTGGAGGGTAGATCCTCAGCTTAGCATGCTTGACAAGCATATATCAGATGTAATCATTGAGGATACGCAAAAGCCACTAGTGCCCAAGGAGCCTTTGATTCCCCAAGAGGATAACAGGCATCATAGGCACAACATTGCTCATGGCAATGTTAAATGCTTAATAAAGCAAATGGTAAAATCATCTAACAGCCATGAGCAAATCTTCCAGCTAGTGTCGGAGCCACTTACGAGTCCCAAGTCTCCAACACCCTCTTTTTCCAAACGGACACAGGAAGCACAACAACAGTCGTCAAGGGCAGCTGTTCAATCCCAATCTCTATCTCCATCTAAGCTTCCAAATATCCAAGAGGTTGGACATGACACCATTCATAGCTCTCGGCCCAAGGATATGCCTGTGCAACCTAATGTGACTAGATCAACTCATGCTCGATCTACACAGGTGAATGCTCAAAGGGCAACAAAAGACACGACCACTTCCGATCGCCCTAGGGACTTGACACCGCAATCCACCAAGAGTAGCTAGCCCATCGGACTAGCCGCTACTACTTCCAATCATGGATCACAGCAGTCACACCCCTTGGCCATGACAATGCACCTTGCGGAACGTGTCCTTAGCAGTTCACCTGGGGAGGAGGTGCCGCAACCAGTATCCTTGACAACTCCAGCACTTTCAAAGCACCTAAGCCTAGGCTTGAGAGGAAACCTCTCAAAGATGTGGCCAAGGAGATGGCACATCTAACCAATCAACCTAGCAAGGCTGTCCAGCAGGGTGCAGCTACGTCCTATGAGGACACACTAGAGAAAGAGAATGCTGAGGCCCAACCAAGCACATCAATGGTTGACCTAGTTCAGGGTCCTGAGTCGTTAAGTTATGCACCTTCACTGACCAAGAAAAAGAGGAGAAAACAACAAAAACAACATCAGTTACAGGTGGTTGTGGATCCCAAGAACATTGAGACCAAGAGCGCTGGAGAGTTGAGGAATAATGCATCGAGTCCATCCACCAATGAACCCATTGATGTCTCTCCTAATAGCGGTGAAACCTCAGACACATCCGTGTGCTCTAAAAAATCAAAGCAGTCGTGACCATCAACGGTTGCTTGCAACACTCAATCCACCGACAACAGAACTCACATTGACCAATCAAGCGTGGATACAACGCTGTCACAATAGGGTGACAAATTTATACCAGTCACATCCAAGGAGAACCATGACGTAATAACAAAGCCTCGGGAGAAAGATGGAAACCCCGAGAGCATAAGCAATCCTAGCATTGACCAATCTTGCTCATCTAGGCCTGAGCCTCCAGCTATGCTAAAGCCTAGGCAAACTCCTAAAACCTTGCATGAGATAACAACCGAGCAAGCCCTCGTTGAACATAGAAGTGTCGTAGAATGCTTAACTAAGTTGGATGCTAAGCTCAAAGTGTTCACACGTGTCTATGTCCTGGAAGACATGGGCACATTCCCTAAAGAGCAGCTTGAAGAATACTTGCCATTTCCCCTATCCTGGGAAGAACAAGAATATCTTAACGAGCACTATAACAAGCTTCTGCATGAACGCATGTGACTCACCTCTGACGAGGAAGCCAACGAACTACGCTTAATTGTAACATTCAACGATGTGCTCTGCCAACCAAATCTCTTAGGGATAGAGCAACTAAAGTGACAATCGGAGGGTCAAAGTCAATTTGAGAAATGTTAGTTTGAAAACCATGTTGCAATGGCTGAACTAGGAGCCCAAATCATGACAGTCTCAGAAGAGCGATTGGCCAAATGATGGTCTCAAAGAGACCCAACCTATGTGGCACCAACTTCCTTTCGAGTGCTGACTTCCATTCGAGGTACGGACGTAGTTGGAACTAGCTAAGAGAACTCTTTGGCTAATAAGATTCTCATTGAGGAAGAGTTGCATGTTGCCAGTAGACTCAGACAAGGTACCATGCTACTCGATGTTGCAAAATATCTATCATCATTGAGAATGTTGCCATGAGTATTGGATGCATATGCCACACTCCAGTACAATTCGGAGTTCTATAATTGGCTTTTATCCTCGTGAACTGACATGGATTCATAAATATGTATATAAATAAACAATGAATTTTGTGACCCTGTATAGACAATATCAACACACACAAGCAATGATAGTCAAGCGTAGGGAGAAGAGTTGGGTTTGACAGGTTGAGCTCCTCAGGTCCTCCTCTCACCACACATTTAGAAGTTGTGTGACCATTCCCGCCTCCAGGTGGAGGGCATGCAACCCTCATTACCGCCATAAGAAGCCCTGACCAACATCTCTGATGGTGTAGATAGGGCACCGTCCCTTTCTATACACCCTTCCACTTTTCGGTCTATCCTTCCGAGGATGAGCCCTGCCCCACTCCATGACGACCAGTCCACGCAACTTAGCATAAGCCAAGATCTGCTAATGGTTGGAGGCAAAATGAACATCATCATGGATGCTATCCCTCTACAACAAACACTACATGTCTCACCTCTCCCCTCCTCGTAATATGTGCTTGATAACCCATTGTATAATCCCTTCCATGCGAATAGTTTTATCCTGCCTCAGGGCCTAATCCTTGGTTCACATTTTGCAGGTCCCCCTATGGTAGCAGTCATGGACCACATAGTGCAGCTGACATGCAAGGAAGCTCTCCATCGTCAGAAAGAGCATAAGGCACTAGCGCCCCCACCAGAATGCTACGTGCCTACTCTAAAGAGGTACGCACCGAAAAAAGGCCCTAAATGACACCGCCCAGGACACAGGCCGAAAACCCCCCAAGCCAAGAGGACGAGGGCTCAAGGGAGCACACGGGGTGTGGCAACACCAGCCGTGCAGGCTCCCACCAGACGCTCGGGCACCAGGTGCTCGAAAGAGGAGAGGGCAGCTCGAGACAAGTAGGAATTTGATGCATTGTTTAAAAGCATTCTGGAAACAGTTGCGGCCAGGGACTATACCATCCGGGTCCCAGTCGACATCTTCCCCGCCCAACCTCATAGGAGCCCCTTACCGGCAGAACCTCAGTCACCTGACCACCCAGACTCGCCCCGCCTCGTGCAAATAGAATAGCCCCTATGATATATAAGCAGGTTAACAAAGGCCATCCTGCCATAACTTTTTGTCTGTAAATGGTTAAAGGGGCAGGCTCCCCACCTGTATACACTTTCCTTACCTATTGCTAATATATGCCACATCTTTAACAAGCATCGAAATATGCATCACAATCAGCATCATAGGACTTTGATAAAGTAATATATTGATATGATTGCATCTCTTTGTTGTACTTGATGCATGCGACTTGCATATACTCTCATGAAGTAACAAGTGGATGCAGGATGGCATAGGTCTTTGTGCAAACGTGTTCAATGCCCAAGTCACCGCAAGACTACCAACCTCACAAAGAACCACTACAAAGCCACGTTGTCGAAAGAAAAATCACCCTTGCGAGTGCCCACATTGCATGGCCCAAAGCATGATCTTAACTATTTCTCTTTCTGGGTTACACTCTACACCGGGTACTCACGACAGCTGTTACCCCAATTGTACCAATATCGCATGTTCCAAAGAGGGTTGCAATATCTCAAGTGTATCTCCCCATCTCAACAAGTGCTTCTCTAACAACGAGGCTAGGGCACAATCATCACTGTAATATCCATTTCCTGAGCCTTCGAAGCTTGACATTTCCCAACCCATTGAAAGGCTGATAGCCTCAACATATTGCAATGGTTGTATTTAGGCAAGTCCAAAAAAAAAGAAGAAGAAAGAAAGAAAGAAATAAAAAAGAACAAGAAAAGGAAATGAAAAAGAAAACGGAAAAGGAAAAAAGAAAATAAAAGAAAAGAAAAGAACGAAAAGATATGAAGCACCCTCGATCACAACACAACACCTAGGGGTCCTCAAATTAGGTACATCTAGTGACCTTGGTCGGCTGGGTCCGTCCCTAGTCCCCTAGCCCTTTAGCATCACCCACAATTGTTCAGGGCACATCAAGGGCAGGACATACCTAGGGAGCTTGTCTTGCCTATGGTTAGACCTGTCACCCTGACCCATTCGCATGATTCCCTCTTGCACTCTGTCTTAATATCATTGCAATCAATTGTGGTAAGCACCGCACGAATGGCCATGAAAAGTACACCGTCCTCATCAAGTAAGTCCAATAGCTCCCAGTTACCGAAAGTGTGGTGTCCCTGTGTTCAATTATGCTATGTCGTGTAGTCACAATGCAAAGGATGTCTCATCACCTTCATGTGTACTTCTTCTCAACATGGACAACTTTGCTTCATCCACACATTGTTACGAGAAACCAGCCCGCGATCTTCTAACTACATAATATCTAAGTATGCACGAGCACTCACATAATATATGCACCAAAATATATACACAGTTTAGGTCCTTAAGTGCAGGACAATACACTCGGCTTGCTTAGAGTTTGACCTGTCTCCCAAACTAATTTAACTATGTCTTGTACACGATAGAGAAGACTCACACTACCCCTAAGGAGAGACCACCTATGAGAGGTTTTCAATTGCAGGTATTGAAGACTCCAACAAAAGTGTCGTTCGCTATTCATCAACATCCAACTCTGAATTCTTATCCTTTATCATCCTGCGAGCCCGCCAAGAATCGTCATGTGCAAAATCCCCAACAAACCAACACTTGTGTTGGCCATCAATGCAATCCCCAACAAAGAACAACCCTACCACCAACTCCAACAATGCTACCACTAGCCACCTAGGGCATTACCATGCCCCCAACGACCTTCCACCACACCACCACCATCACTCCTCCATGGCAACCACCGATGTTCCTTCCACCCACATCTTCAGTTCATGCATTAGCCTGCTACCTACGATGATGAGTGCCATGGGACTGGCACTCGTCTAGGAGGTGGGTAATGTTAATTGTCAGACGAAGAAGGTGGAAAATCTGGAGAAGCTAAAGCAGAAGACAAAGGCCAAGGCAAAGTGAAACGGAAGACGAAGGCACGCCAAGAAAAATCTAGAAACACAAGAAGCATAGAAAAGTCCTAAATAAGGGAAAAAGGCGCATAAGGAAAAGCGCAAGTCAATACTTTTGTAAAAGAGTGTAAGCATATCATGATTTAATTTAAGGAGTGTTGGGCTCTCACCCTTGCAATTTATAAATGTAGACGGGCGGTGGAAAGGAAGCTAGGAAGATAGAAGGACAATGGGAAAAAGGGCCTAGGCCACTGTAACGTGTCCACTAGAATCATCCAGGACACGTCTTCGCAGTCCATCGGAAAGGATGTCTAGAAAACTCCGCCCGGCACTTCCATGGAATGTTACGGGTTTTGCAATCTAGGTCTTCCCGTGTCTGCCACGTAGCGGAAGTATCCTGGCCGTTTCCCACTTAGGATCAACCGGAATTTGGGTTTTCCTATTTGGTCATTAGCTAACAGCAACTAGCGTCAGACCCAAGCGAACTACTTTACGCAGAAACGCAAGGTCCGAAGCGGATTCACGCTGCACTTGGTTCAAGGAGAATGGGAAACGAGAGGGATGCAAAACTCAACCTCTCTACCAATAGGCATAGTCCCATTCAGTAAATCGGGTAAGACGTAACTCTAGGTCATCGCTCTCATTATTCGTTTTGATAATGATGATCATCCCGCTGTTCTTCGAGATTTTTGAGAAAATTTCCCGGCTAAAATGTAATATTCCCACTCGTGAATATTGATTTCCCGCACACTGCGTAAACCTCGTGCAAAGGTTATCTTTCATATTGGAATTGCCGGTAGTGTAATCTGTAACCTGCACGCGAGAAATCGAGACCTCCGCATTGGCAAAGCAAGCTCGAGGGTTCAAATCTGCAAATCACACGTAAACACCCTCTTGGGAGGGGCAAAATGGATATTATTAAAGCAAATTTTTTATATTTATCCCTTTCCCCCAGCCGATGCACGGCTAGAGGAGAGGGAGTGTGGGGGGATGGGCTTAGTGGAGTTGTGGGCTGCATGAGGAGGGGGGAAGCCATGCAGTGGCCACGTGGTGGAGCTCTCCTCTCCCCCCCCTTGGCCTATAAACCCCCCCTCCCCAGGGGGTAAGGGGAGGGGGAAGCAGAGGACGCCATGTTGAGGTCGTGGAGAGAGAGAGGAAAGGCTGCGTGAAGGAAGAAGAGTCTGAGAATACCCCCGTGCTTCATGATTTGAAGGAGAGGAATGGAGAGAGAAGAAGAACTATGCTGCTGCCATCGCCGTGCTGAGGAGGGAAGAGAGGCCAGACGTGCTGGGAGAAAGCCGCCGTGAGGACGCCTAGATCTGCTGCCGCTGCTATCACCAACCGCTGCCAGGCCATCGATACAGCTGCTGCCACGCCCAACCGTCAAACTGCCACCATTACATCACAAACCCCCTAGCTGTCAATGCTAATTTTCCCTCTCCTCAACCCTTACCTTTAATCCACGTGGTTCCTAGGGGAAGCAAAAGCTTCCTAGAAGCTTTTGGAAGCTTCTAAAGTACAAGGCTTAAGGCCTTGTGCACACGGGTTCCACCTCGGGGGTTAAAAACCTTCCCTTAAAGCCCATTTCCACAGCTTCTAAGGGATAAGGCTTTGGCCTTGTTCCTGCGGCCTTCTCGGGTTTAAGACCGAGCTCATTAAGCTCTATTCCCGTAGCTTCCTCGTAAAACTCCAATTCTCGTAAGTCCTTGTAAAGCCTCCATTTTCACAGCTCCATCCATAAGAGCCCCATTTCCGCAAACAAAGCTCAAATCCCATAAGCCCAAATCCCTTAAGCCCAATTCTCACAAGCCCTGGCCTTTTAAAGATCCGAAGTTCGGTGAAGGTATCTCTTGTGTACGAGGGAGAAGGGCAAGATCTTGAGGCTGCTTACCAAGGCTGAGGAGATTCACGGATCACGTAGGGGCAAAGGCAAACCGGAAGTCCATAATTGTGTAAGGGCAAAGGCTAACCGGAAGTCCATAATTGTGTAAGGGCAAAGGCAAATCGGAAGTCCGTAATCACGCCTACGATGGCCCCCAAGAAGTCGCAAGGCGCGCCTGCGGGAGGTTCTTCTCCTAGCATTCATGTGGACATCTCCCCGAGCCCACAAACCCAGGTTTTTACTATTGTGATTCCATACAAAAGTAATGCATTAAGCATGATAACTTCATGGATTAGGAAGCACCCGTGCATGTTCAAATTCACCTAGCCTAGTAAAATGCAATTGGGAAAATTGGTATTTTCAATGCTATAAACGCAAATTGTCTATCCATCTTACGACCTTAATAGTATGTTGCCTTGTCGTGCTTTTCAAAGTGATGAGCCTAGAACACCTGTTGCCTACCATTATAAGGTTGGAATTGTTAAAATGCACCATTGACTAGACATGGAAAGATTAAGCGTATGTTGCATTTTTAGGCAACATCTTCCTTGTAATAAGTCATGAGGAAAAGTTAACACCCATAAGATGTTATCCGAAAAGAAATAGAAGAGCACGAAATTAATCTTATGGACTTGCAAGTGGCATGTAAAATGGAAAAAGTTAACACTAGCTTTAGTTTTGTATGAACTTCATTAACTTCATTGTAGCTAGGAGAAAGTTGCGTGTTGCATAGTCGTCATGCAAAAATTTCATTCATCAGGAGCCGTATTTAGGAAAGGTTGCATGGATTAACAAAGCATGAGATTCTAAAGTGTAGATAACAAGGTAGTAGGCATGATTATTTGATGTAAGTCCTAGTAGGTCCTAGGAAAGTTAGTATCCAGATTATCATGTATTTTTACTTTACCAAGGAAAGATAGAGTTATTGTGAACTATGTGATGCGTAGAAGCAATGAATCGCATGTTTACATGTATTGTGGTAGTTGCAACTATTTTTCTCCTTTAGATCTAGTTTATTATCTCTAGGAAAGGTTCATCCTTGTCGCAAGACAAGTATATTGAATTGTCTAAATCACCTAACCCACAAGGGATTCATATGGGCATGATTCAGTCGATATGATAAATATCCCAAGTGCTAACTAGGGTTTAGCGCGTTAAGGATTCGACCTAGTTTTACACTTGTTGCCAAGTCAAAACCCTCAAACCCAAAGATCATACCCACATTCACGAAATGTTGAGTCAATTGGACGGGCTTGCAAGAAACGATCTAGGGTTTCTACCCTAAGGATCACTCGTTCAAATGATGAAACTCGAATTGAGTTGGAACCCCTAGGACCAAACGTTGTCGATCTAGTGTAATTAGGAATGGGTTGGGTAAAAAGACACCCTAGACCCTGCTTCTCGTCTGAAGATAATTCCGATACCAGAAAACGCCGTTCAATGGGTGAAATGATCCCATGGAATAGATGCGACACTTGTGCAATAAGTTGCAACATTGCATAGACTTGTTGTTTGTTCACAAGAGAGTTTTGCAATTTCTTGAAATAAGGTTGGTAAGTTCTTGCGCAAGCTTAACTTGCAAGAGAATGAGTAGTCATCCTGTTACATCACCTGTCTTGGGGAAAGATTGCCAAGTAAAGGGAAGTTAGGTATTTGCTTGGAAGCAAATGATCAATCAATAAATTAAAGCGACATGGTCGCCAGGATTTACTGTTAATAAAACCTAAGGTATTGGTTAAGTTGGGTTGACAGGGTATGGCCCTAACCCAAGGACAAAAGGGTGAACAAATAAACCCTTGGGAATCTTGCCAAGTCGCAATTAATCCCGGATCGAACGTTGGATGCATTCGGAAAGAAGGATTCACTCCTTGACAGTTGGCCAAATAAACGACCACTGGAATTGATTGTGCTTGTAACAGTTTAGAAAGCACTGTTTGCATTGTTTGCTCAAAGAACTAAAGGATGAAATGATATCTAATGCTTCAGGTTGAAGGCCTAAAGGGAGAGGCAGCTTCAGTTACCCCCGACTGCCTGCCTAACCCTAACCAAGGGGGTTGTTGACCGCACCGGGAACGTGGACCGAACCCGCTGCGAGAGGTCTTTTCGTTGAGCTCTACTTGGAGCAGGAGGACGCTTGGGTGCCAGGGGGGGCTCTGGCTGTAAATCCCTCGCCTTCCGGGTCCTGCGCAAGAGGCTAACGTGACTCGGGATTGGATCTCGAGGCCCGCATACTAGTCTACGGGCAGAAGCTTGGAATAGTGATCCCTAGCAGATTACTGGATAGCCTTCGGGCAGATTATGGACAAGCCTACGGGCGGAACTCCTTGTATTTCAAAGATAAAATGATGAAATGATAATAAAAAATTTGGCTGATATTGTTTTTCTATGTCATGTGATAAGTTTACGTGAAGGAACCAGTGCTTAATAGGAGTAATTAAAGAAGCTGATTGCTATATGTCAAATTAATGTGTTAGATAATTACATAACTAAAACAAACTGAGGAAAGTGCGGAGGATGGGCCATGGGTCCGTCCTACGGTTGGGTGGTCCCGGTTAGCCAGGAACTTTTCTCAAAAATCTCGAAGAACAGCGGGATGATCATCATTATCAAAACGAATAATGAGAGCGATGACCTAGAGTTACGTCTTACCCGATTTACGGAATGGGACTATGCCTATTGGTAGAGAGGTTGAGTTTTGCATCCCTCTCGTTTCCCATTCTCCTTGAACCAAGTGCAGCGTGAATCCGCTTCGGACCTGGCGTTTCTGCGTAAAGTAGTTCGCTTGGGTCTGACGCTAGTTGCTGTTAGCTAATGACCAAACAGGAAAACCCAAATTCCGGTTGATTCTAAGTGGGAAACGGCCAGGATACTTCCGCTACGTGGCAGACACGGGAAGATCTAGATTGCAAAACCCGTAACATTCCATGGGAGTGCCGGGCGGAGTTTTCTAGACATCCTTTCCGATGGACTGCTAAGACGTGTCCTGGATGATTCTAGTGGACACGTTACAGTTGGTAGCAGAGCCGACCAACAACGGAATTGTTTTTATGAGATCTCAATAAAATGAAGTAAAGAAATTGTTGCTGTCCAAACATTTCCTCATCTTCAATACTGTCTTGGAGAACTATGAAGCGTGGAACAAGTTTTTGGTGTTCCGGGTCATGTTTATGACTGCAATGCATTCTCCGCATTATAGACAAAGAGTTGGAATGATGAACATCCTGGAGCAGATTTATAATCCATCACCTTTATATATAGAACGAAGATGGACTGGGTCTTCAGGAATCTACTACATAGCTGCCCACCGGTTCGCTTATCTACAGACCAACCTGAAGAGGATCAAGTGGTTGGAAGACTTGAAAGTCGTGAAGCTGTTCATTTTTGTGGAAGCTCACGTAAATTCGACTTTGCATATTCAAGGTCGGAGGGTTGAATTGAACTCATATGTATATGAGGAAGTAACCCGTGTAATCCTAGCCGACAGGATTAAGGTGTTGGGCCGCTATGAGAAGTATGGATTCCAGCGGCAAGGATATCCTGAACTTCCAATGAATTATCGATTCCTAAAGATCCATGACCCAAAACCCTACTATTACACAGTTCCTGTAGACAAATGTAATACAACGTTGTTCTCCCCAAACTGAATGTAATGATTGGATTATCATCACACGAGATGTTATATAAGGCTACGCCCATGTAAATATAAATAAGGACTTCATTTATCAATATCCGACTGTGCATCAGAGTTGTTAAAAAAGTTAAGTAGCTTCATGATTTACGAGATAGCTGATCTAAAGATAAGCTAACGTCAATTATCATGTAATAACGTTAAGAAAACTTTTATCCAGGCACAACCCCAGGTACAGGTTCCAAATTCGCCCCCTACATCAAGTACTGCTGTGATCAAGGAGAATAAGTTCCTCCTCAAGCAGATAAAGCCACTCGAGTTTGACGGGAGAGGCAGATTCGTCCAGTCTGATGCTGAAATTTGGATTGAATCTATGGAGGATTACTTTGAAGCAGCTGGTACTGCGCCTACCAATCAGGCCATGCTCGCCAAATTAAAACTCACCCGCGAAGCTAAACTATGGTGGAAACAATGGTGCAAGGATCAAGGGACTTCAGAGGGGTCCGTCACCTGGGAGAAGTTAAAGAAAGCCGTGCAGGGGAGATATTTGCCACCTGCATATCGTACACAAAAAATGAATGAATTCTACGAGCTAAACAGCTAGGACTCACCCTTGACGCATACTACTCTAAATTTGTCTCACTCTTAAAGTATGCGCCACAGATGGACATGACGCAGCAGGTGTCCAAATTTTGCGCAGGCTTAAATCCACCCTTAAATACCCGTCTCGAATCTATGCGTCCGTCAGATCTTCAGGATGCACTCATTCGAGCGGCACCTATAATTTAGGAAGTGCAAGCTAGACCAAGGGGTAACAAAAATTGGTCCTATAGCAACCCGAATAGAGGAACATTCAGACCCCAAGTGAAGAGAGTCCAAGGTCACAATCAGGGTCAAAGGAAGAAAGCAAGAACAAATAATGTCAACAACTTTGTTCCTACTCAAAGTAATGGCCGAAAACTCCGATGTTTCCACTGCAACGAACTCGGTCACTTCAAAAGGCAATGTCCCAAGCTCAGCGAGGGACATCGTCAAGGTGTAGGCCGCGGTCAAGGAGCCGCCACCCGTGGAAGAGGAAGAACTGCCTGCATTACCAATAGGCAAAGATGCGAAGCAGAAGAAGAGGAAGATCCGACTATGGAGGTAGAATTTGAAAGAGCGACAGTCCATGCCGCTTTACACAAGAAGGGGCCGAATCGTCAGTTCTCGGTGATTCAAACACCGTCGGACTATCAAGGTAAAGGTTTCAAAACCTTGATTGATTGTGGCAGTACACATTCCTTTATCTCACCAGCATGTGCAAAAAGATTAGGAATAGCCACAGTAGAAGCACCTACCTTACTTGTGGAATTGGCAAACGGTCGTGAGGTAACTTGTACCAGGCAAACTGCTAAGGAAGAATTCTTTCTGGGAGGAAAGAAAACCTCAGTCAAATTCAGAGTCATGAATTTAGGTATCCATGAGTGTCTACTCGAGATGGATTGGCTTAAGCCTAATGACGCCCACATCCACTGTGGAAAGGGTCAAGTTTCCTTTCGAAACTCTGAAAGGGAGTTTGTTACAACTCAAGGTGAGGCAGGAGTGCCAAGAATCCAGTTAGCCAAAGTATCGCGGATCATAAAAGGAGTTAGAAAAGGATTACCTGTTTACCTGATCAAACTCAACAAGTTAGATCAAAAGCAAGAGTCTCATGAGGGACCCTCTTGGCTAAAGGAATACGCTGACGTATTCCCTGAGGAATTGACTGAACTTCCGCCTCCAAGAGAAGTTGATCATGAAATAAGGCTAATGCCTGGAGCTACGCCAATTGCAAAGAGACCTTATAGAATGTCCATACCGGAAGCTATTGAGTTGAAGGAACAACTCAAGCAACTGTTAGATCAGGGTTACATCCGGCCTAGCAACTCACCATGGGGAGCTCCAGTACTATTCTAGAAAAAGAAAGATGGGACACTTCGACCATGTATTGATTACCGTAGTTTGAATCAATCAACAGTCAAGAACAAGTATCCTATTCCTAGAATAGATGAACTTCTGGATCGCCTTCAAGGTGCAAAGATCTTCTCCAAAATTGATCTCAGGTCAGGTTACTATCAAATAAGGATCAAGGAAGAAGATATTCCAAAAATGGCCTTCAATACAAGATATGGGCACTTTGAGTTCTTGGTTATGTCATTCGGGCTTACAAATGCACCTGCCACCTTCAATAGATTAATGCAGGATATTTTTAGACCATATCTTGATGATTTCGTGCTTGTCTTCTTCGATGACACTTTAGTCTATTCTAAACAGGAAGAAGATCATGAACCTCAACTACGGATTGTTCTTGAGACAATGAGGTCTCATAAGCTGTATGCTAAAATGAAGAAGTGTGCATTCTTCAAGCGTCAGATTGAATATCTAGGATTCATAGTATCATCAGAAGGAATATCAGTAGACCCAGCCAAAGTCAAGGATGTGCTTGAATGGCCAATACCAATATCCATTAAAGAAATATGTAGCTTTCTTGGCTTGACAGGATGGTATAGGGTCTTTATCAAAAACTATGCTTTGATTGCAGCACCTCTTACAGACTTACTAAAGAAGCAGACTTCTATTACATGGTCAACTCCCGAACAAAATAGCTTCGACCAATTGAAGCAATGTTTGGTATCAGCACCTATTCTAAAACTTCCTGACCTCAATAAGGAGTTCGAGGTAGTAACTGATGCCAGCATTCTTGCCTTGGGGTGTGTACTTATGCAGGAAGGTCATCCAGTAGCATACTCTTCAAGGAAATTGAAGAGTCATGAAAAGAATTATGCCACGCATGATCTGGAATTATTAGCTGTCATCCATGCTTTAAAGCTTTGGAGACACTACCTGTTGGGTAACAAGTTTACTCTAGTAACCAATCATAAGAGTCTCAAATGGATTTTTACCCAGAACGAGCTCAACATGAGGCAACGGCGGTGGATTGAAGTACTGGAGGAGTATGATTTTGAAATCAAGTACCGACCAGGGAAAGAGAATGTAGTTGCCGATGCACTCAGTCGCAAGGCATTCCTAAATTCCCTAATCTTGCAGAATCCATCAACGGCCAGATCTCTGGCTACAAAGGTATCTATGCCAAGCAACCCTATACTCGAACTAGCTAGGGAGGAAGCATGCCATGATTTGGCCTACCAAACAATGATAAAAGAAATATCTACCAAGGATCAGAATCTGAAGTTACAGGCCAAGTATCAGGAATTTTCCATTGATAATGGACTTGTCTACTACAGAACAAGGCTGTGTATACCAACAAGCCAGTCACTTAAGCAGAAGATATTATGGGAAGCTCATGATTCCCCTTTCGCAGGACATCCTGGCTATGCAAAAACTCTTAATGCAGTTAGGAAGAGCTACCATTGGG
Organism: Lygodium microphyllum; assembly: GCF_053477565.2. Classification (NCBI taxonomy): domain Eukaryota; kingdom Viridiplantae; phylum Streptophyta; class Polypodiopsida; order Schizaeales; family Lygodiaceae; genus Lygodium; species Lygodium microphyllum. The sequence continues at coordinate 48,010,180 of NC_141143.1, forward strand.
AGAGGCTCAAAGGTGACGTTCTTAAATATGTCACTGAATGTTTGTCTTGCCAACGTATCAAGGCTGAACATGTCATGATGCCAGGAAAATTGCTACCACTTGACATTCCCCAAATGAAATGGGAATTCATCAGTATGGATTTTGTTGTGGGCTTACCCCAAGTCCAAGGAGGATACAATTCCATTATGGTTGTAGTTGACATGCTTACTAAGGTTGCACACCTGATTCCAGTAAAGACAAACTATAAAGCCTCCGACATTGCAAGATTGTTTATCAAGGAGATATTCAAGCTACATGGGTTACCTAGAAGAATCATTAGCGATCGAGATTCTCTCTTCACTTCACGCTTCTGGAGAGCTACCTTTGAAGCTATTGGGACTCAACTCTGTTTTAGCACCGCCTACCATCCCCAAACGGATGGACAAACAGAGCGAGTGAATCAAATCATTGAGGATATGCTTAGGGCTTACTGCTGTCGAGAGCCGAAGAGGTGGATTCAATACTTGCCGTTAGTAGAATTTGCCTACAATGCTTCTTACCAGCAGAGCATTCAAATGACCCCTTTCCAGGCATTGTATGGTCATGATTGTCGAAGTCCCCTAAACTTTTCTGATCCAACCCTAAGAGTTGAAGCTTCAAGACAAATGTTGGAGGACATGGATGACCAAATAAGGTCAATAAGACAAGACATACAAGCAGCCAAGGATAGACAAAAGGCATATGCAGATTTGAAACGTCAAGAGAGGGTCTTCGGAGAAGGAGACATGGTCTTCATTCGTGTACGCCCTAAAAGGAGTTCTCTATCTCTAGGAGAATGCAAGAAGCTAAGTCCAAGGTATTGTGGGCCGTATAAAATCCTCAAATGCCTGGGACCCAATGCTTATAAATTGCAACTTCCTGATAACCTAAAAGTTCACAATGTATTCCATATTAGTCTCTTAAAAAAATATGTACCCAACCCTAATCATGTACTTGATGACCAACAAATTGTAATGCCTAGTCAAGGAGTCCTTGAACTAAGACCGGATAAGATTTTAGATGTTAGGGAGAGACAGTTAAGATCTAGAACCTTGAAAGAATGCCTCGTCCAGTGGAAAGATTATCCCGAAGAGGATGCTACCTAGATAGATGAAAGCTCTCTCAACCATCAATATCCCCAGTTTATCTCGAGATGAGGACATCTCGATTCTTCTAAGGGGGAGAGAATGTAATATTCCCACTCGTGAATATTGATTTCCCGCACACTGCGTAAACCTCGTGCAAAGGTTATCTTTCATATTGGAATTGCCGGCAGTGTAATCTGTAACCTGCACGCGAGAAATCGAGACCTCTGCATTGGCAAAGCAAGCCCGAGGGTTCAAATCTGCAAATCACACGTAAACACCCTCTTGGGAGGGGCAAAATGGATATTATTAAAGCAAATTTTTTATATTTATCCCTTTCCCCCAGCCGATGCACGGCTAGAGGAGAGGGAGTGTGGGGGGATGGGCTTAGTGGAGTTGTGGGCTGCATGAGGAGGGGGGAAGCCATGCAGTGGCCACGTGGTGGAGCTCTCCTCTCCCCCCCCCTTGGCCTATAAACCCCCCCTCCCCAGGGGGTAAGGGGAGGGGGAAGCAGAGGACGCCATGTTGAGGTCGTGGAGAGAGAGAGGAAAGGCTGCGTGAAGGAAGAAGAGTCTGAGAATACCGCCGTGCTTCATGATTTGAAGGAGAGGAATGCAGAGAGAAGAAGAACTATGCTGCTGCCATCGCCGTGCTGAGGAGGGAAGAGAGGCCAGACGTGCTGGGAGAAAGCCGCCGTGAGGACGCCTAGATCTGCTGCCGCTGCTATCACCAACCGCTGCCAGGCCATCGATACAGCTGCTGCCACGCCCAACCGTCAAACTGCCACCATTACATCACAAACCCCCTAGCTGTCAATGCTAATTTCCCCTCTCCTCAACCCTTACCTTTAATCCACGTGGTTCCTAGGGGAAGCAAAAGCTTCCTAGAAGCTTTTGGAAGCTTCTAAAGTACAAGGCTTAAGGCCTTGTGCACACGGGTTCCACCTCGGGGGTTAAAAACCTTCCCTTAAAGCCCATTTCCACAGCTTCTAAGGGATAAGGCTTTGGCCTTGTTCCTGCGGCCTTCTCGGGTTTAAGACCGAGCTCATTAAGCTCTATTCCCGTAGCTTCCTCGTAAAACTCAAATTCTCGTAAGTCCTTGTAAAGCCTCCATTTTCACAGCTCCATCCATAAGAGCCCCATTTCCGCAAACAAAGCTCAAATCCCATAAGCCCAAATCCCTTAAGCCCAATTCTCACAAGCCCTGGCCTTTTAAAGATCCGAAGTTCGGTGAAGGTATCTCTTGTGTACGAGGGAGAAGGGCAAGATCTTGAGGCTGCTTACCAAGGCTGAGGAGATTCACGGATCACGTAGGGGCAAAGGCAAACCGGAAGTCCATAATTGTGTAAGGGCAAAGGCTAACCGGAAGTCCATAATTGTGTAAGGGCAAAGGCAAACCGGAAGTCCGTAATCACGCCTACGATGGCCCCCAAGAAGTCGCAAGGCGCGCCTGCGGGAGGTTCTTCTCCTAGCATTCATGTGGACATCTCCCCGAGCCCACAAACCCAGGTTTTTACTATTGTGATTCCATACAAAAGTAATGCATTAAGCATGATAACTTCATGGATTAGGAAGCACCCGTGCATGTTCAAATTCACTTAGCCTAGTTAAATGCAATTGGGAAAATTGGTATTTTCAATGCTATAAACGCAAATTGTCTATCCATCTTATGACCTTAATAGTATGTTGCCTTGTCGTGCTTTTCAAAGTGACGAGCCTAGAACACCTGTTGCCTATCATTATAAGGTTGGAATTGTTAAAGTGCACCGTTGACTAGACATGGAAAGATTAAGCGTATGTTGCATTTTTAGGCAACATCTTCCTTGTAATAAGTCATGAGGAAAAGTTAACACCCATAAGATGTTATCCGAAAAGAAATAGAAGAGCACGAAATTAATCTTATGGACTTGCAAGTGGCATGTAAAATGGAAAAAGTTAACACTAGCTTTAGTTTTGTATGAACTTCATTAACTTCATTGTAGCTAGGAGAAAGTTGCGTGTTGTATAGTCGTCATGCAAAAATTTCATTCATCAGGAGCCGTATTTAGGAAAGGTTGCATGGATTAACAAAGCATGAGATTCTAAAGTGTAGATAACAAGGTAGTAGGCATGATTATTTGATGTAAGTCCTAGTAGGTCCTAGGAAAGTTAGTATCCAGATTATCATGTATTTTTACTTTACCAAGGAAAGATAGAGTTATTGTGAACTATGTGATGCGTAGAAGTAATGAATCGCATGTTTACATGTATTGTGGTAGTTGCAACTATTTTTCTCCTTTAGATCTAGTTTATTATCTCTAGGAAAGGTTCATCCTTGTCGCAAGACAAGTATATTGAATTGTCTAAATCACCTAACCCACAAGGGATTCATATGGGCATGATTCAGTCGATATGATAAATATCCCAAGTGCTAACTAGGGTTTAGCGCGTTAAGGATTCGACCTAGTTTTACACTTGTTGCCAAGTCAAAACCCTCAAACCCAAAGATCATACCCACATTCACGAAATGTTGAGTCAATTGGACGGGCTTGCAAGAAACGATCTAGGGTTTCTACCCTAAGGATCACTCGTTCAAATGATGAAACTCGAATTGAGTTGGAACCCCTAGGACCAAATGTTGTCGATCTAGTGTAATTAGGAATGGGTTGGGTAAAAAGACACCCTAAACCCTGCTTCTCGTCTGAAGATAATTCCGATACCAGAAAACGCCGTTCAATGGGTGAAATGATCCCATGGAATAGATGCGACACTTGTGCAATAAGTTGCAACGTTGCATAGACTTGTTGTTTGTTCACAAGAGAGTTTTGCCATTTCTTGAAATAAGGTTGGTAAGTTCTTGCGCAAGTTTAACTTACAAGAGAATGAGTAGTCATCCTGTTACATCACCTGTCTTGGGGAAAGATTGCCAAGTAAAGGGAAGTTAGGTATTTGCTTGGAAGCAAATGATCAATCAATAAATTAAAGCGACATGGTCGCCAGGATTTACTGTTAATAAAACCTAAGGTATTGGTTAAGTTGGGTTGACAGGGTATGGCCCTAACCCAAGGACAAAAGGGTGAACAAATAAACCCTTGGGAATCTTGCCAAGTCGCAATTAATCCCGGATCGAACGCTGGATGCATTCGGAAAGAAGGATTCACTCCTTGACAGTTGGCCAAATAAATGACCACTGGAATTGATTGTGCTTGTAACAGTTTAGAAAGCACTATTTGCATTGTTTGCTCAAAGAACTAAAGGATGAAATGATATCTAATGCTTCAGGTTGAAGGCCTGAAGGGAGAGGCAGCTTCAGTTACCCCCGACTGCCTGCCTGACCCTAACCAAGGGGGTTGTTGACCGCACCGGGAACGTGGACCGAACCCGCCGCGAGAGGTCTTTTCGTTGAGCTCTACTTGGAGCAGGAGGACGCTTGGGTGCCAGGGGGGGCTCTGGCTGTAAATCCCTCGCCTTCCGGGTCCTGCGCAAGAGGCTAACGTGACTCGGGATTGGATCTCGAGGCCCGCATACTAGTCTACGGGCAGAAGCTTGGAATAGTGATCCCTAGCGGATTACTGGATAGCCTTCGGGCAGATTATGGACAAGCCTACGGGCGGAACTCCTTGTATTTCAAAGATAAAATGATGAAATGATAATAAAGAATTTGGCTGATATTGTTTTTCTATGTCATGTGATAAGATTACGTGAAGGAACCAGTGCTTAACAGGAGTAATTAAAGAAGCTGATTGCTATATGTCAAATTAATGTGTTAGATAAGTACATAACTAAAACAAACTGAGGAAAGTGCGGAGGATGGGCCATGGGTCCGTCCTACGGTTGGGTGGTCCCGGTTAGCCGGGAACTTTTCTCAAAAATCTCGAAGAACAGCGGGATGATCATCATTATCAAAACGAATAATGAGAGCGATGACCTAGAGTTACGTCTTACCCGATTTACGGAATGGGACTATGCCTATTGGTAGAGAGGTTGAGTTTTGCATCCCTCTCGTTTCCCATTCTCCTTGAACCAAGTGCAGCGTGAATCCGCTTCGGACCTGGCGTTTCTGCGTAAAGTAGTTCGCTTGGGTCTGACGCTAGTTGCTGTTAGCTAATGACCAAACAGGAAAACCCAAATTCCGGTTGATCCTAAGTGGGAAACGGCCAGGATACTTCCGCTACGTGGCAGACACGGGAAGATTTAGATTGCAAAACCCGTAACATTCCATGGGAGTGCCGGGCGGAGTTTTCTAGACATCCTTTCCGATGGACTGCTAAGACGTGTCCTGGATGATTCTAGTGGACACGTTACAGCCACAACCGGCTATGTAAAAAAGGGGATAAGGGGATGACCGCCCAAAAGGGATTTAGGGTTTTGTATATAAAGTTGAAAAGTGAATGAGAATCTCATTCTTGTGTGTGGCCAAAAGTGGCTCTCCTCTATAGGTTGTATTCCCCGTGTTGTCATACATTTTTCATTTTCAATGTTTTTTTATACCATTTCTTCACATGGTATTAGAGTGGAGGACCTCTATGAGCTACGGATCCTCTCCCCTCATGAATAATTTAATTTGGCTTTTCAAAACATAATAACACCTTGTGAGATGTTTTATTATTCATCAATAAGGCATTCTTCCTCACAATTGATCGAACAGGATAGGTATTCTCAACAATCCCCCTTAGAATCCATGACCTCATCTATGAAGGATTTGTACTCTACATTAGAATGTACACACTCAATTATGAGGAATATGAGTTGCTCTTAAGGATACAAATTGGGAAAGATCAAGTTGAAACAAGCCTTGATGCTCTTAATCCACCTTACACAACACCTTTGGCATATGAATCCACCAATCAAGTCTTCAATCTTGAGGATCTCGCACATTACTTGGAGACCCATATTGATGCAAATCACAAGTCCCCTACTTGAAAGAGGAAAAATAAGTTGGAAAATATGAGTTATCCAATGTCAGTCACTTCACATAACATGGTTCAAGAAGGCATGTATGGTAGAAATTTTGCAATTTCTTGTTTCATTTCTGCTTTTGAAACATGAGTAATGGGTACAAGTTATCATGAATATCCAAACCCATACAAGTATGCAAACATAAGGAGAGGTGATTTTAGGAAAAGATCGTGTAATATGTTTGGATCTCTTGCTTACACTAATGAGTTTTCTTTTGGCACTTCATGATCATTAAATCAAAATCAAAACTCACTATTTCAATTCCCACCCATCATACCCATGCCACAAATCCTTTGGCTACATATAAGCACTCATCCATTCCACAATTCATCACTTCAAGGAGTACCATACATTAGGCACATACCTCGTAGGTCATATCCATATCCCTCACAAGGTGGCATCAATGCAATGCTAGGGGGAGTCCCATTCCCATACCAAGCACCAATGGGGACCTACATACATGCAAGGGTATGCCATAGGTCATATCCCTATCCCTCACTAGGTGGCATTTATACAACATTGGGGGAGTCACATTCCCAAACTAGACCTACGTGCAAGGTGGCATTGATATAACATTGGGGGGAATCACACTCCCAAACTAACCTACGTGCAAGGGTTTTCCATCTACATGTATTGAGCCCTTTACATCCCTCCTATCTCATAGGTGGCCATATACTTTTCCAAGATGTTAGTGCTTACTAGACCGACCTACACCTTTTTGACACACACTACACATTGGTCAATCATCTCATTTGGAGTAAACACTTAAAGTCACCATGCCTAGTACTTTGATGCCACATGGGGCACCTGATCATTTAGAATTTTGTTCCATGCCACCCATTTTTTGACTCCTCACATAGCCATCCATGCATTTGCATCATCCAAGAACACATTTCTAGATGAGACTTGTTTAAATGGCTCTAACTTTATTACTTGGTCAATGTGGCATGTATTGGACTCTCAAGACTTGTGGGAACTTGTTTAGGGGTAGGAACCCCAACCTATAATCTACTCTTGGAAGAGTAGAAATGCCATAGCCATTATTGAACTGATATAGGGTCTTACACTTGAGTTTCATTCACAACTTCAACACTTTGATCTTGCATCCAAGCATTGGGTAAATCTAGTCACAACAAGTACTATGTGGCTTGTGACCGTAATTGATGTATCATCCTCAACCATAAACTTTGAAAATTCAAAATAATTGAAAGGGATGAAGTGAGTATCAAGTTGCCAAATTGTTTGCATTTACTCACCAAATTTTCCACAGATGGACCATCAAAATTAGATGACGATTAGATGACTTAGTTCATGAGCAAGTCCCTACCTAAAAATTCCAATTTTATGCAACAAGTCATGTCACATCCCCACCTTCAATGAGTTTTAATTTTAGTTTTTCCTTTCATAATATTATTCAATCAAGTTCACAAGAAATTCCAACTACCATATTTGGAAGAAGCCTTGACTTTTACTGCACAAAATGGACTGCTAGGAGGTGTATTGTCATCATTGCCAAATGTTCAACCATTTTGATAACAAGTGTTGCTCAAAAGGCTAAGGGTGGTTTGCCCAAAATGTAACCCTCTTTTACACCTAGGAATTGGAATTCATTCAAAGACAATAGTTCTACCCCTTCTCCATAATCTAGAGGGGTCATCCTCCAACATCTATGGCTTGTCCACATCAGCAAGGTGGTTTCACATTGTCATGATGCTAGTCACATGGCTTCAAATTTTCCCCCTTAGCCCACTCTGACTTTACCTAAGGGGTTATTACCCCCCCCCCCCCCCCCCCCCCCCAATGGACTTTGTCTCTCAAATGTTGCTTGTCTTCCTTGAGGATAAACTAGATGTGACTATATTCACTTCTGTTTTTGTGTTGTCATCTACATTGACTGCAGAAGCAATAGAGCCCACTTTCCAAGAGATATTTCATAGCAAATCAAACCTCCTCCTCACTTGGTTTAGAGTGAATATTTCCCCTGCCTAGCCATTTCCCTATCTTGAGATCATCAATGATGATACAAATATCATTCAGACTTGGAATAAGCCAAAGATAGAAGTGCAGCTTGTATTGAAGAGATGCGCAATCATCAAGAAGACGTAACCACCGAGAATGAGAGGTAGAAAATCACATATAAGATTTTGTTAATTTGGCCTTAATTGAGTAGGAATCTAAAACTACCACTCTGTTGGGAGTTTGTCAAGTAGATGGTCCTGTAGTAGTTTCTTGCTTAATGGAAAGTTACACACAACTACCAACACTCTATGGAACTAATAGCTACATATGTTGGATCACACATGGAAGTCATTAATGCTCTTCTTTGTTTTGCAATAGTCCTTAGATGACTCTCGATTTTGGACATCAAAGCTCCTATGGTGTACCATTCCCACTCAAATGTGCTTTGTTCTTTTGCTTTTAGTTCCAACTCTTGCACCTCTTCCAAACTCTTTTGACAATGCTTTGTATGGAAAAGAGAATCAAGTTGAAACTTGGGGATATACCCTTTGAAATGAGCTATAAGAGATCCTTTATGATTAGTGGGTCATGAGTATAGATGTGTTCTTAATCCTCCCATGGCATTGGTACTACTAGAAAATTTTCATGCTCTTCAAGCAACATGCAAATGTTTGCTTGAGCAAATAATCAAGCAAATGTCATCACCATATCATCAATTTCCTTGAGGTATGTAGTTATAGGTCAATATTATTTTTGTGCCAAGAGTGTGCCATTTCCTTTGCCATTCCATAAGTTAATATCATGATCAATTTAGGCTTTGAGCATGCTAGAGGTTTATTGCATTGGTTGCACTCCTTGACTTGGAATTTATATCAATTTTTGTTAACACAGTAGGAGATTGTTCCTTAGTTGAGTTGATGGCATTAGTTGCAAGAGTTACTACTATTTGGATTCCACTCTTGATTTGGAAGTAGTAGCTACAATTCAGTAGGTTTAGTTGTGTTAGCAATCAAGGATGACTCTTTAGTTAAATCCTTGGAGCAATTAGAAGTAGTGTCTATTTAAAGTATCAAGTGTGGACTTGAGAATGATCTTATATTCCTATTGTCAGAATTTTGGTGTTTCAATTACTTTCCCTTTAGGATTCAAGTTATTGATTTGAGCAACATTGTAGTCTTGTTATTGACGTTTCTCATTTTTGGGGTGGCGATGATGGTTCAATAAAAAATATGGGAATTTTGGCCTTTAGCTTGCTTGGTTTTGGGGCTTTTGGTTCCTTAGTTGGCTTAGTTTATTGCATTGGTTTATGTTTAGATTTATCCTTCTTGCTCTTTGTTTTGGAAGAAGCTTGTGCTAAATTCATGATTGGGATCGGCTCTAGTGCAAGAGGAGTGTGGTTAGATAATCAAAGAGAGGTTGATTGAGTGGTTTCCTCTTCTCCCTCTAAGCTTTGAGTAGTTCTTCAAGCACTCTCTTGCACTCTTCGCTAGAAGTTATGGTTACTACATCTTATCTTTCTTTTGGGCATAAGAAAGATCACCTTTACTAAAAATTGACTTGATATTGACTTTGGGAAGGCTAAGGTGTATGCATTGTTGGTTAAAATTGATGTTATACTTAGACACCTATATGAAGGTTCTTTTAAGGAGGATTTCCTTCCCAATGTCTTCAAATTTTGGAAGTACATAAAATATGAGTGATATGCTCTTAGTTTCTACTATCATTAGGATTTTATGTTTGCCTACTTAGGAGTATCATGATCCCCCATATGAGTTGATAGTCACATTTGTAGGCATGAGTTAAGGTTGTCCAACTTTCATCCATGTATATAGGTCAACCCATTGAAATTGAAACCTTTGTCAATGAGAGTATTCATGATGTGCTCTCTATTGTTGTTAATTTGACCCTCACATGTCTACGTGGTACTAGCTCCTCATTATTTTGGCCAATTACAATGGCCTTGTCCATTCTTACCAAAATATTAAGTCGAGTAGACCTAATGGTGGTTATAGTGAAGGCCTTTCACTTGGGACACTCCCAATATGTATGAGTGATGTTGCACTCATTGTAAACTTAGGTTAATCTTATCTTCCTAAAGGGGTTTCTACTTCTGAGAGGAGGCTTTGATCATTGTGGGAGCTTTTGCTCAACCGCCAAGACCCACGGACCACTTATTGCTTCAAGCATTCCAAGCGAGCTCTCATGGCTATCTCTCACCTAGCCGATGCATCGTTGATCCTCTCGGGGTGTAGTGAGCTTACCTTAATGCCGAAACGAGTTGTCTCCTCCCTGACAAAAGTCGGTAGCCCCACGATCCTAGATGCTAGCTCAAGCATCCTCAAGTCTCCTCCATCTCCAAGCTCCATTCTCCATAGCCATGTGCAAGGTAAGAGAAGGGAAGGGAAGAGAGAGGAAAAGAGAAGAGGAGACGGTGAAGAGATTCACCCTCTTGATCCCTCACTTCCACATACTCACTCACTCCCTCACACTCCCTCCCTCAAGAGCACACACACTACCAAGAAGAAGAGAAGAAGAGAAGAAGAGAAGAAGAGAGGACTCTTGTTAGCCACACACCAAAGAATGAGCTTTCATTCACTTTTTGAACTTTATATATACAAACCCTAAAACCCCCATGGACGCCCATCCCTTGTTACATGACCGACCATTATGGCAAGGTCCCTTTTCCTAATTCCCTCTTTTTGCTTCATGCTATACCCATCTATTCCTTTACAAGTGGCACAGAAGGGAGCTTGGCACTCTTTTACAAGAGTTTTTAGAGTTTTTGAGGTGCCTTTCCTTTACAATTGCTCTTTTTGCCTCAGTTTAGTTTTTGAGGCCGCCTCTATGCCTTTGCTCTCTTTATGTTCTTTTTGCAATTTTTCCTTTATTTTTCTACCATTCCGATTTGAGGTTAACATTACCCCCCTTCGAGATGGGTGCCAGTCCCATGGCACATCGAGTTGTTTGTTGGGGAAGGAGGGCAGGCGGTCGGCAAGGTGATGATAGGGCCATAGGCGGGTTGGGCTGCCATGGGAGCAGGGGCAATACTGTAAAGTGTGTGATGGGACCTTCGAAGTTGATGGTTTGGTACATCTTGTAGTGGCGACGAGGAGAAAGTACGGTGCTCTTACCTAAGGGGAGTGTCTTCTTTATTGTGGGGTGCCATGTGCACGTGCTGGTGGAACGGGGAGCTCGGTCTAACCACAGGTAGGCCTGGGTGATGTCCCATACTTGAGGACCCTGTTCGTGCAGTAGGGAGGTGTGGTGAGTGTAGCGTAGGGTGACAGGTCTAGCCATAGGAGAGTGTTAACTCCCTAGGTGTGTCCTAGGCATTAAGTGGATGCAAAAAAGGGCTAGAGGGTTAAGAGCGGGGCCGGGCCGGCGGACCGCAATCACCAGACAACGTGCCTAATTTAAGGACCCCTAGGTGGAGGGATTGTGAACCGTGTGCCGAGATCGGTGTTGTAGATGCGTTAAAAATAAATAAATTAAATATTGGATTTAGTTGTAGGGACTTGCTAGTCCTCATCCTCAGAGGGGGGTGGTGAAGGAGATTTAATGGAGTGGCTCAAAAATCTCTGACCCTGCAGGAAATTCTTAGGGGTTCAAATGACCTGGAGGGGAGTGGTGGAGAGGAAAGGATGGCTGCAACGAGTGAACCGGCTGTCGCTCATGTCTTCAAGAACAACGATGCAGAAAGAAGGGAGAAGGCTGGCCCGCATCATGAGGCAGGTCATCGTGCAGCTATCGATTGCGTTAGGATAAAAAAAGCGTGGGGGAAGGCTGCGTTCGGCCGGGGTGGGTTCTTGCCCCTAAGTAGGATTTTTAGGAGCCTAAGATAGTTACAAGTGGTGATGAAGGTGAGATTCAGGCAGGAGGAGAAATCGGCGATAAAGCGTGTCATGGTGGCATCTAAGCTATTGGAGGTGAAGGTAAGGGCCTAGGCTAAAGTGGTGGGACATGGGTTGTATATTACAGGGAAGTCATAACGACCATGGGCATTTGTATTGAAGTCTACTCCTATTCGTCGAGGGTATGCCATGTAGGTAGGGTCGTTCCTCTCTAAAGGGAGAGTGTTACAGAAGGCCATCCATGCGAAGATGTTGTCGTCACAAATGCGCCTTTGCCATAGTGGTTGGCACTCGTATTCGGGCATGAACCAAGGCAGTTCAAAAACTTTATTCTGCTAGTATTCCGCATCCTCGGTGCCCCAGAGGGTGGGATTCTTTTCTCTTTCCTGCAACCACTGTTGGCTCAGGCAGCTTCTGACGTTGATCACCTTGTCCACTGTTTTGGTGAGAATAACTCTGCGCAGGGCATCGGGGGTGAGGAAGTGAAGGTGAAGGGTTGCTTTGCCTATTCCTGTCTCTCCCAAAGTATGATCTCCGCATGAAAACTGGGGGGCATGTCATTTGGGCATGGTGGGAGGGGTACAGAGGGTTGGGCCATAGGGTTAGCTCTTGATCTTTGTCTAGCTTCTTTCACCAATTTCCTCCTCTTCTCCCTCAGGGTAGTTTTCCTATCTGTAGATGCGTCTGTTGGCTGCCCTTGCCCTTCAGGATGAGGTGAAGGGGGTTGTGGAACCACCTCTTCTTCTAATCCTCCTAGGTCAATGTGCAGTTTTGTCTCACTCCTTGGGTGCTCTTACTGTTGCATCCCTTCTACTACGACCCTTAAGGCATCAATTTCCTAGTCGGATTGAGCCTCCCGCTCCTCCTTCTCTTTTTCAGTTTCTGTTTGGTTGCTCGATTGCTCCTTTTTTTGATGGGTCAGCGACCTGTCTGGGGTCTCATATGCTCCTTTGCTTCCCTGTTGGGCCTCTTTCACAGCCTCCTGGATGATGGCCGTTAGTATGCTTCCATACCCAATGAAGGAGGCTTTCAAGGAGGGTTTCTTCCTCTCCATATTCTTAGATGAAGGGAATTTTCCACCTGCTTGTTTGTTGCCCAAGGCTAGTGCTTTGATTGCTTGGTCTATTGTTTTGCGCACATAGCCATTCCAATCCACTGTCCAGGGTGCGAGCTGCCACATTCTCCAGCACATGTACACTATTTCGGTGTATAAGGGAATTGTAGCATTGACTGGAGAAAAGGGCATGCACCAACTTTGCCTGTAGGCGAATCTCAGCATCGGGGATGTCTTGCAAGCTGATGCTGTTGTTTGTCAAGACTTCTTCCCTATTCATCTTCAGCAAGGCATACACATCCCTTTTATGTTTTTTCTCCACCCTAGGTTCCAATTCCAGTGCTTTCTCCACCAAGGCCTGGGTTAGTGGTACCTGCACTTGTCGGGCATTGTCCCCCCTTCCCACCGTCAACATTCTGCACTCTCGATTGAGGTTGTACGTTCTCAAGAACTCCACACACTTCATGTGGTCAGGTTCCTGTGCAAACTTCTCTAGGTACCTATGGAGGTGGCACTGTTCCACTATCCTCCTTGCGGCCTGCTCCTTGGCCACCATCTTTTCAAGGTTGTGAATGCTGTGGAATTTTAGCAGACTGTAAGCTCGATTTTCCAAGCTGATGCCATACTGCGCTCTCTCTTCTTCTATGAAGGGGAGTCGGTGGGCCTGGTCTTGTTGTGACATCTCTCGTTCCTATCATGAACCATACTTCCCATTAGTGCTATAATTATTATACATACAAGAATTTGCTGAAAAGAAAGATTTTATGTTTCTTAGGTGTTTATTGCATTTACTTGATCTTGATTGGTTTTAATTTGATTCACCTTCACCCTATTCACCTTCACACTACCCTTGTACCCTGTCCCCTTCCAGATTGAGAAGAATCCTTCCTAGGATCGAAGGTTAGGAGATCCAAGGTATTCAGCGTTCGGGTATAAGGCGGGGACTTGCGCATGAGCCAAGTATAGAATTCTGGGTTGTATTGCAACTGAGCCTTGGGGTCCAGAGCGAAGGGTCGGGTACTTATGTGTGCGATGTAAGTGAGGACATCGGTTAGGAAATCACCGAAATCGATGCGGCTAGCGATGTGGAGCTCCTCCTCGGTCAAGAGGCGATCAAGATATGGGTGCCCCTTGACGTGGTCTTCCATGGGTCGGCCACAAAGAGTGGTTAACACTCTATATGAGGTGGGTGCGATGTAGGTTGAGTCGTACTTCGATGTCTTGATTGCGCAGCGTTGCTCAGCGTTGGTCATGATTTGGCATCCTTCGAGTTCCCACTGCAATAGCAGAGTGTACCAGTTTTGTAAAAATGGGGAGTCAGTATCAGCTAACTCTTTCAACTCCTCAACTTCTTTGTCAGTGATGGAGGAAGTCACACGCTTATCGTAAGACGTAATGAGGCGATGTTTGATGGCTTGGTCTCTTGATATCTCAGTGCGTAGAAACTCGACAGAGCTGAGTGGGGTGTTTTAACAAAGGCAAATTCGAATGTTTTCCAGGAACAAGGCATCGTGTGAACTTCTGTCGCTACGGGCTCTTGTAGTAGGCCCAAGTCCAAGTGGTCATAACTTAGAGCTAGTGACATGAACATGGCATCCAACTGTCTAAGACAAGCAATAACATCATCCCATGTGTCTTTGGCTAGGTCTGCGGTGGCCAGAGTTAAGAAGGATTTCCGCTCGTAAGATGGTTTAAGGCCCGTAGGTGGCTGGGGTTTGATGAGGCTAGTAAGCATGGCGACAGATGGTGGTAGTTGCCCATGACGCGATGGTTGAGTCCCGTAGATAAGCGTCGGAGTAGTGGTGGCTGCTACGAATGGGGTGCTACACTCTGATTGGGCTTGGCAAGTCTTATCGTCATTAGTAGGGGTTGAAGGGGGTAACGTTGTTTGGGGTTTGGGCTGACAGTCTTGCTCAACTCCCGGGAGCTCATGCATGGGTGAGCTAGTAGCAGGCAGGCTCGGGAAACGCTACAACTTCTGGTTCCAAGGTTCCACAGGTCTCGGGTTGATTAAACAAGAGGGTGGCGTTTGAGTGATGCCATGGGCCGCTCTTGTCTTAGGTATCCACAACCAGGCATTCCCCTCATAGTATCCTTGCACGTGCAAGAGGGCTTTAGGAACCCATCTTGGCTTGATCATGCTTTGATCTCTGTAATAATTGCATCTCTGTCTCCTGGGCTTAGAGTCTCTTGAGCTATGAAGACGTGGGCGTCTACTCCTAGGCAGTGGTTGCGATTGTTTAGGCCTCCACTGAAACTCGGGTTTGTTGGGCCTTAGCTTTTGCCGCTGTGAGCGAAAAGCTGAGAAGTGCATCTTTATTGGTTACTCTCTGCAACAAAAAGGGTATAGATGCTATAACCCTTCTACTCGTAAGTTTACAGTGATCAGAGATGTTGTTTTTGATGAGATGAGGAGCTGGTATAAACCAATAAATGTGATTGATGATGTAGATGCACAAAATGGTAATGCTGCACAGAATTCACAGCAGCAGTCACAAAATATTAGTGGACCTGGAGCATCCTCTAGCAGTGGTTCACATTCTTCGCCATGGACAGGCAGATTGAGATCAGGAGAATCTTCTCAAAGCAGGCCCGTGAGGCTTGGTGCATGGTGGCTAAGCCCTACCCCCCTTCCGTAGACTTGGATGCGAGTATTTCTACCAGTGGCCTTGCGGACTTTAACGGAATCGTGTAGCCCTTGCCGAAGGTTGTATCAATACGGAAATTGCCTATGGTGAGGTGGATGCACTGCGACTCATAATCGACATTGCAGCAAGTTTGCTTTTTGAAGGTTTGCCTAGCAATGACTCTGTGCATGCGTTTTTAGTGTTCGATAGCACATAAAAGATAATTGGTACAATCTCAGACTCGATAGCAATAGCGGTCTGGCACTTGCTGAGGAGTACGTATGAGTGGCCCCCGCATGGATTTAATTGGGCATTAGTGGGCTGTAGTGGTGGTTCACCAAGTTGGGTCCAATGATTGTGAGTTAAGACATTGAAGTCTGCTTCCTCATCGATCAAGGCATTGAAAGCACATGTTTGTTGGGGTGTGACCATGACGTGGAGGTATGCGGGTTCTACGCCTTCCTCGTCCGCATCACCAACTTTCGTAATTGTGGCGACTCATATCGTGACAGGGGGTTCCAACATTGGTGGCTCATGAAGCGGATGCACGGGAGGGTAGTACTTCTTAATGCGACTGCCATTAAAGAAGCCGATGGCTTCGCCATCTAGAATCTCGAGCTCAACGTTGCCGGTTCGGCTGATTGCACGAACCTTGAAAGGCCCAAGACCTCTAAACTTCAATTTTTGCTTGTGTCCTTTGATTGAGTATAGGAGCACTAAGTCGCCCTGTTCAAAGTCACGCTGTTTGACATGCTTGTCAAACCTTGCATTGTGCCTTCTCGCATATGAGCGCATGAGTGGCCAGAAGGCATGTTTTCGAGAGGCATTCAATCTCTACCAGGCGTTGCGTCCATGCCTCCTTCCCTTCCCACCGTTCTTGAAGTGCTATTCTCAGGCTAGGGATGAAGAACTCTATTGGTAGAATTGCCTCAGTCCCATAGGTTAATCTAAAGGGGGTCTAGCCGACAGTCGTTTTATAAGCTGTACGGTAAGTACACAAGGCTGCCATCAGCTTGTTATCCCACTCACTGCGCGAAGAAGAGACTACTTTGGTCAAGACATTTACAAGGATTTTATTTGTGGATTTTGCTTGTCCGTTTGCCTGAGGGTAGTATGAAGAGGATTTTCAATGGATGATAAGAAAGGTGGATAGAAGATGTGCTATCACTTCATTGATGAAGTGCATGCACCCTGGTCACTGACTAGTTTGATGGGGCAACCGAACCGTGAGATCACCTGTTCCCATAAGAACTTGGTAGTCGTTCTAGCATCATTTTTGCGTGTCGCTCTCGCTTCCGCCCATTTTGTTAGGTAGTTCGTGGCCACAATGATATATTTGGCCCGCGAATACTGTGCCGCATGACTAATGGATCCTACAAAGTCGATTCTCCACTTTTCGAAGAGTTATCATGTAATGATTGGGGTTAACTCCATTTGATTCTTGTGAATCGGTACCTTTTCCATTGACATTCGTCACAATGCTTAATGAATCGCACTGCGTTGTGAAAAAGCGTGGGCCACCACAGTTGAGACTGTAGCACCTTGCGAGCTGTCGTGTCTCCACTAAAGTGTCTGCCAGCAATTCCGCTGTGCGTCTCTATGAGCATATCGTGCATCTCATGCTCGCATATGCATCTACGCAGTAACCCATCTTGCCCTAACCTATATAATTGGCATGCTATCAACTGATAGGGCTGGATTTTGAGGATGAGTCGCCTAAGTTGGGCCTTTTCTATTGGCCGCTCAGGTAGTCCATGCTCCAGTTACGTGGACGATGTCATCTACCCAGTATGGTGTTAGATCAACCTTGAATAAATCTCTTTCGCTGGAAAGGTTGAACAGATGGGCATCTAGCAATTCATCAGCAATGCCTTGTCTAGTGGCCTCTCCTGTGGGAATGCGTGACATGTGGTCAGCCATGTAGTGTTGCTTTCCCTTCCATACCACCACGGAGAAGTCGAATTCTAAAAGTAGGAGCCATCAAGCTATGCATCCTGTAGCGCAGGGTTTGTTCACTAGATATAACAAGGCTTGATGGTCCACGAAGAAAGTAAAAGGCATAGCCAAAAGATAATGCCGAAACTTTTTTACTGCAAATACCATGGCTAAGCCTTCTCTCTCAGTCGTTGAGTAGTTCATTTTGGTCTCAATGAGTTGTCTGCTAGCAAAGCTCACTAGATAGTTGAGGTTGTGTTTGCCAGGTTGGCACAGTACTGTCCCCACGGTGAATTTCGAAGCATCAATATGTACATGGAAGGTGACGGTCCAATCTAAGGCTCGTAAGATTAGTGCAGTAGTCAGAGCCTTTTTCAATTCCTCGTATGCTCGTTGACATGCTTCAGTCCATTCGGAAATTATCAATAGCTTGTACAAAGGTCTGGCAATCAATGCATAGTTCAACACAAATCGTCGATAGTACCCCGTATGGCCTAGGAAGCATTGAATTCCCTTATAGTTAATTGGGGGCGGAAGATCAACAATAATCTTGATCTTCGAGAAGTCAGTGGCAATGCCGTTCTTCGACACCACGTGCCCTAGGATGCACCCATGTTTCACCTAGAATTGGCACTTTAAGGGGTTCAGGGAGAGACGATATAGGTGACACCGCTCAAAGATTGCTCAAAGTTTGCCTAAGTGTTCTCGCCAGTTTGAGTGAACACACAAGTCATCCACGAAGACCTCCAATTCCTTGCGAAGCATGTCTTTAAATATGGTGCACATGAGGCATTGAAAGGTGGTTGGGGCATTAGTCAACCCGAAGGGCATGTCTATGTAAGCAAAGACGCCCCATTTGGTGGTGAAGGCGATTAGTCTTATGCCTGTCGGCAGGATGCACTTGCACCTGATTGTATCCAGAGAAGCCATCCAGGAGGCTGTAGGCCTTCTTGCCAGCCACTCTTTCGAGCATGTGCTCGATGTACAACAATGGGTAATTGTCTCTCTTAGTGATAGCATTCACCTTCTTGTAATTGATGCACACTCTAATCTTTCCGTTCTTCTTCATTACTATGCCTATGGGCGACACCCAGTCCATGTGCTCAATTTCGTAGATGAATCCTACTTTCATCAGCTTGTCAATCTCTTCTTTGACTGCATGAGCATGTTTTGGATTCATCGGGTATGGTCATTGCTTGATCGATGTTGCGTTTGGTGTCATGGGTATGTTATGGGTCACTACACTCGGATCCACCCCCTTAAGCTCCTCCAAGGACCAATCAAACATGTCTACATACTCTTGTAAGAGAGCAACAAGACTTTTCTCCTCTTTCTCAGTCAAGACATTGGCAATTAAGACCGGTCGAAGTGCCTCCCCTTCCTATGCTAGGTTCACCTCCTTGACCTTGGCTGGTCCCTTCGATGGGTTCACTCGTTTGCCCTTGGTGTTTGGCACCCAACGGGATCACTACCCTGTCACCCTTCTTGAACTTCGATGAGTTTGATTCCGGGGCGAGGCATCTCTAGGTCGCTATCTGAGCTCACTTCTGACCCGGAATCAAACTCATCGTTTTCGCAAGAAGAGGTGGTTTCTCCTGGCGGTCGCAGTTTAGAGGGTGACTCTGCCCTAAGCACTGGTGTCGTACCTGGTCAGGTTAGGCCTGCTCATTCAAAATATATGGCTCCTGTGTGTTCCAACCACGCACAGTCACATTCCATGTGCATGACCCCTTGTTCCATCCTAAAGGCACCCCTTTTTTGTGGCCTGGAGTCCGCTCGTATTTGTTCTAGTTCTCGTCCCTCAGTGTCATATTCCACTGTGTCTATTTTGCCCTTTCTTTCGTCACTGAAGGAATGATAGTCTTAGTACTCGTCCATGGAATCATCTTCGTCCGACTGCTCATCGTCCGCTATGTTTTGGCACAACTCTTGTCTTTGGTTAGATACAAGAGCCCAATTGTACATGAGGTTTAAGTCATGCACCTTGGTCCATTGCCACCTAGGTCCATCTAGTAGATCGTGGAGTGGCTTGAAGGATGCTGCTGGATTGCTAGCTAGCATGCGAGGCAAATACTCCAGAATCTCTTGGATTTCCTTCTTGTTAATTGGCACTTGGAACATGACAGGCTTAGGTCGCCCACAAAGGGTTCCTGCCATTATATAGATTGGTGTGGAGGGTGTGTCTGTTGCCTTGCCAATTGTCTAGATGACTTGTTCGTATGCCTCATGATCTAAGAATGGCATGCCAATTGTAGCAAGGACATGCATCTAGTCTCGCTCATCCTCTGGGCATGGGATATACTTGGTCAAGGGCCCATAGGGCTTCTTGACTTGAGCGTTACCCTTAAACATCGCGGAGATAACATTCAAGTCGATTGGTGAGGTTTTCCACGTGTCCATCTCTACCCTCACAGCTTTCGTCCTATTGCCCAAGAAGATTAAGCCGTTACCCCAATCCTCGGTGACTCTAGCATTGCGCATCCAGGGTTGGCCTAATAGGATGTCGTAGTCCACTCCCTTCATGACTATAAAGTCGACTGAGAATTGGACACCTGCGATCTTCACTGGCCAGTTTTTAAGTACCCTGAATGGTTTCACTTTCATACTGTTTGCTAGTGTGACATTGAACTTGGCGGTCTCCATAGGCGGGTTTCCCCATGTCTGAAGCACTGTGTGGCTCAATACACTAACCCCTGCTCCCGTGTCTACAATCCCCTTTCGAGTTGTGTCGCCCAAGGCTAAGACAGGTAGGACCGCATGCGTCTCGGTGCCTTCTTAGAAATCATTAACGTGCAAGGACTTAGGCATAGAGTGCAGCGTTAGTGTAACGTGACCAATTGCATCTTCAGGACACGTCTTAGCAGCCCACCGGAAAGGATGTCTAAAAAGCTCTGCCCGGCACTCCCATTGAATGTTACGGGGTTTGCGATCTAGGGCTTTCTGCGTCTACCATGTAGCGGAAGTATTCAGGCCGTTCCCACTTAGGATCGACCTAAATTAGGGTTTTCCTTATTGGTCATTTCCTAACGGCAACTAGCGTCGGATCCAAGCGAACTACTTTACGCAGAAATGCCAGGTCCGAAGCAGATTCACACTGCACTTGGTTTAAGGAGAATGGGAAACGAGAGGGATACAAGGCTCAACCTCTCTGCCATAAGGCATAGTCCCATTCCATTCCCCTAAAACAACGTAAATCGGGATCAATCATAACTCTAGGTCAACACTTTTGTTGTTCATGTTCTTTGATGATCTTCCTGCTGTCCATCGTGATTTGAGAAAAGTTCCCAACCAACCGTGACCACCCATCCATAGGACGGATGGACCTATGGCCCATCCTCCGCACTTTCCTCAGGTTGTTTTAGTTATTTAATTACCTAACACATTTAGTTGGACATGTAACAATCAGCTTCTTTAATTAACCTGTTAGGCACTAGTTCTTTCACGTAATCATATCACTTGACATAGACAAACAATGTCAAACAAGTTCCTTATTAACAGGTTATCATATTTATCTTTGAAATACAAAAAGTCCAGCCCGTAGGCTTATCCACAATCCGCCCGAAGGCTATCCAGCAAACCATAGGGATCACTAATCCAAGTTTCTACCCGTAGACTAGTATGCGGGCCTCAAGATCCAATCCCGAGTCACGTCACCCTCTTGTGCAGGGCCTGAAAGGTGAGGGTTTTACAGACAGAGCCCCCTCTGGCACCCAAGCGTCCTCCTACTCCAAGTAGCACTCAACAGAGAGACCTCTCGCGGCGGGTTCGGTCCACTTTTCCGGCGCGGTTAACAACCCCCTTGGTTAGGGTCAAGCAGGCAGTCGGGGGTAACTGAAGCTGCCTCTCCCTTCAGGCCTTCAATCTGAAGTATCAGATAACCATTTATCTTTTAATTCATTGATCAAGAAAACCAAACAGTGCTCTAAAAAATCTGTAGCAAGAACAAATATTTCCATAGGTCGTTTTTGTTGGCAAACTGCTAAGGAATGAATCCTTCCTTTCGAATGCATCCAGCACTCGATCCAGGATGACTTGCAACTTGGCAAGATCCCCTATATCCTGGGTTAGGGTGTACCCTACTAACCCGACTTGGTCAAACCTTAAGTTCATAGGTTATTTTACTTTATCAGTTTGTCTTTAGCTTCCAAACGATTATCTCTACTCAAGAAGATACTATATTAGGATGATTATTCATCCTCTTGCAAGATAACTTGCGTAAGGACCTGCCAACCTCATGGCAAGAATTGGCCATTCCCTTGTGATCCAATCACAAGATCATACGACTCCGCACTTGTTGCACAAGTGTCGCATCGAATTATGAGACTATTCTACTCATCGAATGGAGTCACGAAACAATCTGTTCCTGATTACATTAGGCTGACGTCGTCAGTCCTAGGGTTTCAAGTTCCATCTTGTAAGATTCTTAGGGACAAACTCTAGATCATTTCCCAAATATGTTTCACTGTCCCTACATTCGGTGAATGTGGGCAAGTATTTAGGGTATAGGAGTTTCAGTTTTAGCAATACGTACGATTAGGTCACGTATTAATTCCTAGTGAATTTCTTGGAATTTAACTCATTCTAAACGAGTACTCCGGGGTTTAGGAGCTTAGGTTTGTGCCAATTTGTTTAACTCTTGAAGATAGTTACGTTAACATTTCATAAACACACGACTCGTTGTCTACGTGTAAATTTAACTTATCGATTAAAGTCAGGCATAGGTTAGGTTAATTCCAACTAATCTTCCTATAACATGCGAACAAAATTCATGCTAAACAAGCAACCTTTTACTTGATAATTTATGCAGTTGACAAACAGTAATTGCCTAGAGTTATGCATCGTAAGAATCATTTCATGCCTTGCACTTTCGTAAGGATTCCTAGCACTTTCCATGATGATTCATTGCGAAGAGGATATGGGTTAATAATGGGATATGCAGTTTAAACTTCCATGTTTAAACGAGGTATACTATTTTAATTCCGTTCTATAATAATGGACATTAACTAATTTTAATTCATTGCATTGCATAGAGCTATTTACTAGAAATGCATTTATGCTCCCTTTATTTTGCTTGTTCAATTGAAAATATTAATGACTAAATTCCTCCGTCGTGAGCATTTAGGACAAAAATGTATCCTATTTCCAACAATTATCCTTGCATGATTGAATTACAACAATACCAAATAAAAATTAGGAAGGAAAACTTGGACTTGGGGTGAGATGTCCACGTGGATGCTAGGAGACAACCCTCCCGCAACTGCACCTTGGACTTTCTTAGGAGGCGTCGCAATTGTAGTCTTTCCGTCGTGGAAGTAGCTTTACAACTCCTTTTTGAAATTCCACCGTGGCTTCCTTTGCGATAACTTGCACCGTCCGTTGGAAACGGTTTTAGAAGGCTCCCTCCTTGAAGTAGGGACTTCGAAAAAGGGGGTGTTTCAAAGTCTTACGCGAATAAGGCCCATTAAGGCCATGGGAGAGGCTTAATGGACTTTTTAAGACTCACAAGAACAGGAAATAAAAGGTGTAGAATCCCCCTTACGAGGGCTTTTGAGTGGGAAAGGAAGGTGTCAAAAGACCCTCAACACTCACTTTCTTTTACGTGTGGGGTAGAAAAAAAAGGTATTGAGAGAGCTCCAAGGGGTATTTTTTTCATGGGAAAAGAAAAGGAGCTAAGGAGGGCCCTTAGGGGAGTTTGAGATACAGGGGGAGGGGGGTAAGGCCCTTTAAGGAAACTTTGGGTAAAACCCTCTTCTTTCTTCTTTTCTTTTTTTTTTCGGGGAAAAAAAGGGCCTTTATAAAGCCCTAGGGGAGGAAATTCCAAGGGGGGGAAAAGGAGACCCTGAGGGAGCCTTTAGGGAGGAGTTTTATTAAAAGGAAAAAAGAAAGTGGCCTTTAATGCTATAGGAAAGGGGCCTAAGGCCCTTAAGGAAAAATTGGAGGGAGGGGGGTAACCCCAAAGCTCACGAGAAGGGGGGCTTAGGAAGCCCCCCTTGGAAGCTTCTAAGCTTCCAGGAGCTCACGCCCACGTGGAGGAGGAGGTTCAGATCTCCACGTGGGGGGGGGGGGGAGGGGGGACGTCGAATCATGGCGACTAGCGCAGGTTTCAGGCGGTGGTGATCAGGCGGACTGGCAGGAGGTTAGAGGCTGAACGGTGGCGGCTGACTGGAGTGGCAGCTCACGGCTCCCCCAGGGCGGATTGGCGGCGACCTCCTAAGCCTCTCCCTCACGCATTCAAAATGGCGTTTGGCTTCATGGCGGCCCTCTCTTTCCTCTCAGGGCTTCACTCTCTGCACAGAGCCTTTTTCCTCCTCTCCCCTTGCACCCCCCCTAGTTTAAATAGGTAGGGGAAGGGAATCCTCCCTCCCTTGCGTGGCCGCGCCATGGCGGTTTGTTGCCAACGAGCTCCACCGAGGAGCTTTTACATGCATTCTATTCCCCTCCCCCTCCAGCACGACAGTCGGTTGGGGGGGATAAGGAAAAAAAATTTGCCATTATCCTACTAGACTATCAAAATGCAATATTATTATCCCCACTACTTATAAAATGGGGGTTCACATGTCATTTGTAGTGTTCGGTAGTATGTTACATTCTCTCCCCCTTGGAGGAATCGAGAAGTCCTCATCTCGAGATAAACTGGGGATATTAATGGTTGAGAGTACCTTCATCTATCCAAGTGGCATCCTCTTTGGGATAATATTTCCATTGGACGAGGCATTCTCTCAAGGTTCTGGATCTCAATTGTCTCCCCCTAACATCTAATATCCTGTCAGGCCTTAGTCCAAGGACTCCTTGACTAGGCATTACAACTTGTTGGTCGTCAAGTACATGGTTAGGACTCGGTACATACTTCTTTAATAGGCTGATATGGAATACATTGTGAACCTTTAGATTCTTAGGGAGTTGCAGTTTATAAGCATTAGGTCCTAGGCATTTGAGGATCTTGTAAGGTCCACAATACCTGGGGCTTAGCTTCTTGCAATCTCCTAAGGATAGGGAACTCTTCTTAGGGCGTACGCGAATGAAGACCATGTCTCCTTCTTCGAAGACTCTAACTTGATGCTTCAAATCCGCGTAGCCTTCTGTCTATCCTTTGCAGCTTGGATGTCCTGTCTTATTGACTTTATTTGGTCATCCATCTCTTCCAATATATGCCTTGAAGCTTCAACCCTCAAGGTTGGATCTGAGAAGTTTAGGGGACTTCGACAGTCATGACCATATAATGCTTGAAAAGGGGTCATTTGAATGCTTTGTTGGTAAGAAGCATTGTAGGCAAATTCAACCAAAGGCAAGTATTGAATCCACCTCTTCGGCTCACGACAGCAGTATGCCCTAAGCATATCCTCGATGACTTGATTTACTCGCTCTATTTGGCCATCCGTTTGGGGATGGTAAGCGGTGCTAAAGCAGAGTTGAGTCCCAATGGCTTCAAAGATAGCTCTCCAGAAGTGTGATGTGAAGAGAGTATCACGATCACTAATGATTCTTCTGGTAACCCATGTAGCTTGAATATCTCCTTGATAAACAATCTTGCAATGTCTGAGGCTTTATAGTTTGTCTTTACTGGAATAAGGTGT
Organism: Lygodium microphyllum; assembly: GCF_053477565.2. NCBI lineage: Eukaryota > Viridiplantae > Streptophyta > Polypodiopsida > Schizaeales > Lygodiaceae > Lygodium > Lygodium microphyllum. The sequence goes on from NC_141143.1 coordinate 48,035,220, forward strand.
GCAACCTTAGTAAGCATGTCAACCACAACCATGATGGATTTGTATCCTCCCTGGACTTGGGGTAGGCCTACAACAAAATCCATACTGATAAATTCCCATTTCATTTGGGGAATGTCAAGCGGTTGCAGCTTCCCTGGCATCTTGACATGTTCGGCTTTGATACGTTGACAAGACAAACACTCGGTGACATATTTGAGAACCTCACCTTTAAGCCTCTCCCAATGGTAGCTCTTCCTAACTGCATTGAGAGTCTTGGCATATCCAGGATGTCCTGAGAAAGGGGAATCATGAGCTTCCCACAATATCTTCTGCTTGAGTGACTGACTTGCCGGTATACAGAGCCTTGCTCTATATTAGACAAGTCCACTATTAATAGAGAATTCATGATACTTAGCCTGCAGCTTTTGATCCTGATCTTTAATAGAGATTTCCCTTAGCAACTTTTGATAGGCTGGATCACGGCATGCATCCTCTCTAGCTAACTCAAGTATCGGATTGTTTGGCATAGATACTTTTGTAGCTAGAGATCTAACTGTTGATGGATTCTGCAGGATTAGAGAGTTAAGGAATGCCTTGTGACTAAGTGCATCAGCAACTACATTCTCTTTTCCTGGTTAGTACTTGATTTCAAAGTCATACTCCTTCAACACTTCAATCCACTGATGTTGCCTCATGTTGAGCTCATTCTGGGTAAAGATCCATTTGAGACTCTTATGGTCAATTACTAGAGTAAACTTGTTACCCAATAGGTAGTGTCTCCAAAGCTTTAGAGTGTGGATGACAGCTAGCAATTCCAGGTCATGCGTAGCATAATTCTTTTCATGACTCTTCAATTTCCTTGAAGAGTATGCTACAGGATGACCTTCCTGCATGAGCACACATCCCAAGGCAAGTGTGCTAGCATTAGTTACTACCTCAAACTCCTTATTGAGGTCTGGAAGTTTTAGGATAGGTGCTGATACCAAACTTTGCTTCAATCTGTCGAAGCTATTTTGTTCGAGTTGACCATGCAATGGAAGTTTGCTTCTTCAGTAAGTCTGTCAGAGGTGCTGCAATCAAAGCATAGTTTTTGATGAAGACTCTATACCATCCTGTCAATCCAAGAAAGCTGCATATTTCTTTGACAGATGTTGGTATTGGCCATTCAAGCACATCTCTGACCTTGGCTGGGTCCACTGAGATTCCTTCTGCTGATACTATGAATCCCAGATATTCAATCTGACGTTTGAAGAATGCACACTTCTTCATCTTAGCATACAGCTTATGTGACCTCATTGTCCCAAGGACAATCCAAAGTTGGGGTTCATGATCTTCTTCTTGTTTAGAATAGACTAAAGTGTCGTCGAAGAAGTTGAGCACGAAGTCATCAAGATATGGCCTAAAGATATCTTGCATTAACCTGTTGAAGGTGGTAGGTGCATTCGTAAGTCCGAATGACATAACTAGGAACTCAAAGTGCCCATATCTTGTATTGAAGGCCGTCTTGGGGATATCTTCTTCCTTGATCCTTATCTAATAGTAACCTGACCTGAGATCAATCTTGGAGAAGATCTTTGCACCCTGAAGGTGATCAAGAAGCTCATCTATTCTAGGAATAGGGTACTTGTTCTTGACCATTGATTGATTCAATCCTCGGTAATCAATACATAGTCGAAGTGTTCCATCTTTCTTTTTCTGGAACAGTACTGGAGCTCCCCATGGTGAACTGCTAGGACGGATGTAGCCCTGATCTAGCAGTTGCTTGAGTTGTTCCTTTAGCTCAATTGCTTCTGGTATGGACATTCTATAAGGTCTCTTTGCAATTGGTGCAGCTCCTGGTACTAACTTAATCTCATGATCCACTTCTCTTTGAAGCGGGAGTTCTGTCAACTCTTCAGGAAATACGTCCACGAATTCCTTTAGCCAAGAAGGTCCTTCACTAGACTCTTGCTTCTGATCTAACTTGTTGAGCTTAATTAAGTAGACATGTAATCCTTTTCTGACTCCTTTTATGATCCGAGATGCTTTGGCCAATTGAATTTTTGGCACTCCAGCCTCACCTTTTATGATCCGAGATGCTTTGGCCAATTGAATTTTTGGTACTCCAGCCTCATCTTGAGTTGTGACTAATTCCCTTTCAGAGTTCCGAAAGGAAATTTGACCCTTTCCACAATGAATGTGGGCATTCTTAGGTTTAAGCCAATCCATTCCGAGTAGACACTCATGGATACCTAAATTCATGACTTTGACTTTAATCGAAGTCTTCTTTCCTCCTAGAAAGAATTCCACCTTAGCAGTTTGCCCGGTACAAGTAACCTCACGACCATTTGCCAATTCCACAAGCAAGGTAGGTGCTTCTACTGTGGCTATTCCTAATCTTTTTGCACAAGCTGGTGAGATAAAGGAATGTGTATTGCCACAATCAATCAAGGACTTGAAACTTCTACCTTGATAGTCCGACGGTGTCTGAATCACCGAGAATTGGTGATTCGGGCCTTTCTTGTGTAGAGTGGCATGGACTGTTGCCCTTTCGAATTCTACTTCCATGGTCGGATCTTTTTCTTCTTCTACTTCGTACATTTGCCTATTGGCAACGCAAGCGGTTCTTCCTCTGCCTCGGGTAGCGGCTCCTTGACCACGGCCCATTCCTTGGAAAGGTGCTTGGTGATGTCCTCCTCCAAGTTTGGGACATTGCCTCTTGAAATGATTGGGCTCGTTGCAGTGGAAACAACGGAGGTTTCGACCATTGCTTTGAGTAGGAACAAAGTTGTTGACATTATTAGTCCTTGCTTTCTTTCTTTGTCCCTGATTATGACCTTGAACTCTCTTCATTTGAGGTCTAAATGCTCCTCTGTTCGGGTCATTATAAGACCAAGTTTTGTTATCCCTTGGTCTAGACTGCACCTCCTGAATTATAGGTGCAGCTCAAATGAGTGCATCTTGAAGATCTGATGGACGCATAAATTCGAGACGGATGTTTACTGCTGGATTTAAACCAGCACAAAATTCGGACACCTGTTGTGCCATGTCCATCTGGGGCGCATACTTTAAAAGTGAGATGAATTTAGAGTAGTATGAGTCAAGAGTGAGCCCCAGCTGTTTTAGCTCGTAGAACTCATTCATTTTCTACGTGTGATATGCAGGTGGTAAGTATCTTCCCTGCATGGCTTTCTTCAGCTTCTTCCAGGTAACGGATCCTTCCGCGATCCCTTGATCCCTGCACCATTGCTTCCACCAAAGCCTGGCTTCGCCGGTGAGCTTCAGCTTGGCGAGCATAGCCTGATTGGTGGGTGCAGTACCGGCTGCTTCGAAGTAATCCTCCATGGATTCAATCCAAATTTCAGCATCTGCTTGGACAGACCTGCCTCTCCCGTCAAATTCGGGCGGCTTAATCTGCTTGAGAAGAAACTTCTTCTCCTAGATTATAGCAGTACTTGATGTAGGAGGCGAACTAGGAACCTATACCTCGGGTTGTGCCTGGATAAAGGTTTCTTAACGTTATTATACGATAAATGTTATTGATTTATATTACATCTTCAATTTTGCTATCACCCAAGCAATCTAACCACTTAAATTTTTATCAATTCTCTTGCACAATCGGACATTGATAAAAAGAAGTCTTATTTGTATTTATATGGGCACAGTCCTTTCGGAATATAACATTTCTTGCGATGATAAGCCAACTGTTACATTTAGTTTGGGGAGAATAATGTTGTATTACATTTATCTACATGAACTGTATAATAGTATGGTTTCGGTTCATGGATCTTTAGGAATCGGTAAGTCATTGGAAGTTCAGGGTGTCCTTTCCTTTGGAACCCATTCTTTTCATGGCACCCCAACACTTTAATCTTGTTGGCGGGGATTACACGGGTTAATTCCTCATATACATATGATTTTATCTCAACCCTCCGACCTCGAATATGTAAAGTTGAGTTTACGTGAGCTTCCACAAAAATGAACAGCTTCACGACTTTTAGGTCTTCCAACCACTTGATCCTCTTTAGGTTGGTTTGTAGATAAGCAAACCGGTGGGTGGCTATATAGTAGATTCCTGAGGTACCTATCCATTTTCATTCCATGTACAAAGGTGATGGATTATAGATTTGCTCCAGGATGTTCATCATCTCAACCCTTTGTTGATAATGCAGAGAATGCATTGCAGTCATAAACATGATTTGAAATACTAAGAACTTGTTCCACGCTTCGTAATTCTGCAAGATAGCATTGAAAGTGAGGAAATGTTTGGAACAACAACATTTTCTTTACTTCATCTTATCAAGATTTCATAAAAACAATTCCGTTGTGGGTTGGCTCTAATACCAACTGTAACATGTCCAATTGTATCTTTAGGACACGTCTTAGCAGTCCATCGGAAAGGATGTCTAGAAAGCTCCACCCGGCACTCCCATTGAATGTTACGGGGTTTGCGATCTAGGGATTTCCGCGTCTGCCACGTAGCGGAAGTATTCCAGCCGTTCCCACTTAGGATCGACCTGAATTAGGGTTTTTCTGATTGGTCATTTCCTAACGGCAACTAGCATCGGACCCAAGTGAACTACTTTACGTAGAAATGCCAGGTTCAAAGCGGATTCATGCTGCACTTGGTTCAAGGAGAATGGAAAACGAGAGGGATGCAAGGCTCAACCTCTCTGCCATAAGGCATAGTCCCATTCCGTTCCCCTAAAACAACGTAAATCGGGATCAATCATAACTCTAGGTCAATGCTTTTATTGTTCGTGTTCTTTGACGATCTTCCTGCTGTCCATCGTGATTTGAGAAAAGTTCTCGGCCAACCGGGACCACCCATCTATAGGACGGACCTATGGCCCATCCTCTGCACTTTCCTCGAGTTGTTTTAGTTATTTAATTACCTAACACATTTAGTTGGACATGTAACAATCAGCTTCTTTAATTAACCCGTTAGGCACTGGTTCTTTCACGTAATCATATCACTTGACATAGAAAAACAATGTCAAACAAGTTCCTTATTAACAGGTTATCATATTTATCTTTGAAATACAAAAAGTCCAGCCCGTAGGCTTATCTACAATTCGCCCGAAGGCTATCCAGCAAACCATAGGGATCACTAAACCAAGTTTCTACCCGTAGACTAGTATGAGGGCCTCGAGATCCAATCTTGAGTCACGTTAGCCTCTTGTGCAGGGTCCGAAAGGCGAGGGATTTACGACCAGAGCCCCCTCTGGCACCCAAGCGTCCTCCTGCTCCTAGTAGCTCTCAACAAAGAGACCTCTCGCGGCGGGTTCGGTCCACTTTCCCGGTGCAGTTAACAACCCCCTTGGTTAGGGTCAGGCAGGTAGTCGGGGGTAACTGAAGCTGCCTCTCCCTTCAGGCCTTCAACCTGAAGTATTAGATAACCATTTATCTTTTAATTCATTGATCAAGAAAACCAAACAGTGCTCTAAAAAATCTGTAGCAAGCACAAACATTTCCATTGGTCGTTTTTGTTGGCAAACTGCTAAGGAATGAATCCTTCCTTTCGAATGCGTCCAGCACTCGATCCGGGATGACTTGCAACTTGGCAAGATCCCCTATATCCTGGGTTAGGGCGTATCCTACTAACCCGACTTGGTCAAACCTTAAGTTCATAGGTTATTTTAGTTTATCAGTTGGTCTTTAGCTTCGAAACGATTATCTTTACTCAAGAAGATACTATATTAGGATGATTATTCATCCTCTTGCAAGATAACTTGCGTAAGGACCTGCCAACCTCATGGCAAGAATTGGGCATTCCCTTGTGATCCAATCACAAGATCATACGACTCCGCACTTGTTGCACAAGTGTCGCATTGAATTATGAGACTATTCTACTCATCGAATGGAGTCACGAAACAATCTGTTCCTGATTACATTAGGCTGACGTCATTAGTCCTAGGGTTCCAAGTTCCATCTTGTAAGATTCTTAGGAACAAACTCTAGATCATTTCCCAAATATGTTTCACTGTCCCTACATTCGGTGAATGTGGGCAAGTATTTAGGGTATAGGAGTTTCAGTTTTAGCAATACGTATGATTAGGTCACGTATTAATTCCTAGTGAATTTCTTGGAATTTAACTCATTCTAAACGAGTACTCCGGGGTTTAGGAGTTTAGCTTTGTGCCAATTTGTTGAACTCTTGAAGATAGTTACGTTAACATTTCATAAACACATGACTCATTGTCTACGTGTAAATTTAACTTATCGATTAAAGTCAGGCATAGGTTAGGTTAATTCCAACTAATCTTCCTATAACTTGCGAACAAAATTCATGCTAAACAAGCAACCTTTTACTTGATAATTTATGCAGTTGACAAACAGTAATTGCCTAGAGTTATGCATCGTAAGAATCATTTCATGCCTTGCACTTTCGTAAGGATTCCTAGCACTTTCCATGATGATTCATTGCGAAGAGGATATGGATTAATAATGCGATATGCAGTTTAAACTTCCATGTTTAAACGAGGTATACTATTTTAATTCCATTCTATAATAATGGACATTAATCTAATTTTAATTCGTTGCATTGCATAGAGCTATTTACTAGAAATGTATTTATGCTTCCTTTATTTTGCTTGTTCAATTGAAAATATTAATGACTAAATTCCTCAGTCATGAGCATTTAGGACAAAAATGTATCCTATTTCCAACAATTATCCTTACATGATTGAATTATAACAATACCAAATAAAAATTAGGAAGGAAAACATGGACTTGGGGTGAGATGTCCACGTGGATGCTAGGAGACAACCCTCCCGCGGCTGCACCTTGGACTTTCTTAGGAGGCGTCGCAATTGTAGTCTTTCCGTCGTGGAAGTAGCTTTACAACTCCTTTTTGAAATTCCATCGTGGCTTCCTTTGCGATAACTTGCACCGTCCGTTGGAAACGGTTTTAGAAGGCTCCCTCCTTGAAGTAGGGACTTCGAAAAAGGGGGTGTTTCAAAGTCTTACATGAATAAGGCCTATTAAGGCCATGGGAGAGGCTTAATGGCCTTTTTAAGACTCAGGAGAACGGGAAATAAAAGGTGTAGAATCCCCCTTACGAGGGCTTTTGAGTGGGAAAGGAATGTGTCAAAAGACCCTCAACACTCATTTTCTTTTACGTGTGGGGCAGAAAAACAAGGTATTGAGAGAGCTCCAAGGGGTATTTTTTTCATGGGAAAAGAAAAGGAGCTAAGGGGGCCCTTAGCGGAGTTTGAGATACGGGGTGGGTAAGGACCTTTAAGGAAACTTTGGGTAAAACCCTCTTTTTTCTTCTTTTCTTTTTTTTTTTGGGCTAAAAAGGGCCTTTATAAAGCCCTAGGGGAGGAAATTCCAAGGGGGGGAAAAGGAGACCCTAAGGGAGCCTTTAGGGAGGAGTTTTATTGAAAGGGAAAAAAAAGTGGCCTTTAACGCTAGAGGAAAGGGGCCTAAGGCCCTTAAGAAAAAATTGGAGGGAGGGAGTAACCCCAAAGCCCACGAGAAGGGGGGCTTAGGAAGCCCCCCTTGGAAGCTTCTAAGCTTCCAGGAGCTCACGCCCACGTGGAGGGGGAGGTTCAGATCTCCATGTGGGGGGGGGGGGGGGAGACGTCGAATCGTGGCGACTGGTGCAGGTTTCAGGCGGTGGTGATCAGGTGGACTGGCAGGAGGATGGAGGCTGAACGGCGGCCGGCTGATTGGCGTGGCAGCTCACGGCTCCCCTAGGGCAGATTGGTGGCGACCTCCTAAGCCTCTCCCTCACGCATTCAGAATGGTGTTCAGCTTCATGGCGGCCCTCTCTTTCCTCTCAGGGCTTCACTCTCTACATAGAGCCTTTTTCCTCCTCTCCCCTTGCACCCCCCCCGTTTATATACGTAGGGGAAGGGAATCCTCCCTCCCCTGCGTGGCCGCGCCATGGCAATTTGTTGCCAGCGAGCTCCACCGAGGAGCTTTTACATGCATTCTATTCCCCTCCCCCTCCAGCACGATAGTCGGCTGGGGGGGGGGGGTAAGGAATTTTTTTTGCCATTATCCTACTAGATTATCAAAATGCAATATTATAATCCCCACTACTTATAAAAGGGGGGTTCACATGTGATTTGTAGTGTTCGGTAGTATGTTACAGTCAGGCTTGGTATTTGTGTCTTTGCGTCATGATCATGTAGGTCTATAGCAACTTGCTCTCGTGATCCTTCAACCCATTGCTTTAGGTCTTGCCATAGGGTGGAATGCGACCTAAGCAGGTCTCCCAGGCTCAGCATCACAAGGGTGGTCACCAGCGTGGTAAGGAGGTCATTGAGTGCTCGCCTTTCTGCTATTTCGAATTGTCGTGACTAATTTGTTGGCCTGTAGCGTTGAGGCTTTGCCTAAGCGGTACCGCTTGTGGCATAGTTGCATCTCTTGATTTCGGTTGAGGGGGTGAGACTGGCGTGCTTATGCTGGAGAGATATTCGATCTCGTCCTCTAGGATGGGGTCCGCATCTTTTAGGTGCTCTTGGGACTCTCTTACCCATTCCTTCACTTTCTCAATAGCCTCTAGTTGGCGCTTAGGATGCGGGTACATGTCTACTTTGTAGCATCCAATTGACTAAATCTAAACTTAAACTCCTATACAAGCTCAAATTTAGCTAGCTTATGAACCCACTCTCAAAAAGACCAATGAGTGACCACCCCTAAGTCTTCAAGGAAGTACTCTTCCTACAAATCTTTCTTGAATTTTGACCATCCAAAATCTTGTACATAAATCTCATTGTAATATAGGAGTCACAAGTTGTACAAAGTATTGACTCATCATGTGAGGAGGGACCCCAAAGAATTCCATCATTGCTTCATATAGCTTTAGGTAACTAGAAATATTTAAATCAATAAATAGCTTCATCTGGTTCTCTACAACAACAAATCAAAGGATTTTTAAACCTCGACTTCCAATAGATCCATATCATCTAGCACAAAGGAATTACCCACCATAACAAAATAGTTGATCAAGGGTTTTGTGCTTCACCTAAACCTTGCACAATACCTATATGTCATAGAAACATAGCACTTTAATAACAATAAAAATAATTAATTATTCATGAGTTCTTGCAATATAAAAGAGAGAGTTTACCTATAAGGTGGAATATCCACACTACTCTATTGATTGCAATAACAACAATAGACTTGAAACTCATGATCATCAAAACCTATGAAATCATAGACATGAGAAAATTGGGACTAGATTGTTAAATTGATGAATCCCTTTTAACGAAACATACCTAGATAGTTGCATGAATAAAAATAACTCAAAATTGGGCGAATTTACTCATAAGCTAATCTATTGAAGATAAGATTGAATCATTTTTTATCAAAATCTAGAGCTACAGAATCTTTGCTCTACATGTGTTAAGTGTTGCAACAACAATTGATCCAAAAGTTACAACTAGCATCGAAGCATACTGTAAAGATAGCAAAAAAGGGAAAACATAGAGAGGAAGAAAGAGAGCATGTGCAAGTAAATAGGAGAGAGAAAGAAATGAGCACATATTATCCAATCTTGCCCAAATTGATCTCTACAAAAAGACAATAGCAAAAGTTAGCATTTACATGAAGGTATACTAAAAAAAAAATAGAAAAGAAAAGAAAAACACAGAGAGAGGAAGAGAGAGATGAGCACATGCAAACTTGCCCAAAACTATCTCTGTAATTAAACAAAAACAAGGGATAGAACTAACAATATGCTGTATTAAAAAGATAGCAACAAAGAAAATCCAAAGACAGAGAGATATCAGCACATTCACCTCTTGCTCCAAATGAATTTTGTAAGAAAACAAGAATAATTAGAAAAAATATCAAGGTCTATTGAAAACACAATAGAAAAGATAAATAACACAGAGGCTATATATATATATATAAGCACCCAGCCTCCTGCCTAAAACAGCCTTTGCAAAACAAAACCATAATAATGATAAGAAACAACATCAAACCCTGCTGAAAAAATAGTAAACAAGAGAAGATGCAAAGAGACATGGGCACCTATGTTTCAGCCAAATTCTAGAGCTACAAGGAGAAGAAAGTGGATAGATAAGTGGAACACTCTCAAAACCCTAATTACTCTCATTAGAGCGCTTCAATGGAGACAAAATTTTACCACAATGGAGAAGAGAGAAAAACTAGTTTGTTATTAGACGTTTGGGTTAAACTGATTTCATAAAAGGGAAAAAAAGAAAAATTAAACATTTGTCGAAAAAAGAGAGAAAATACGAGGTGAAAGAAACTCAAATTTGATGCACTATTCATTCACCCCTTTTTTTAATCCCCACCACTACCCAAATCAAAAACCCAAGACTTGGAGAGAGAAGATTCACCCTCCATGGATGTCAATATCTAGCCTTCCTATTGGACAATCCAAAAGGCCCACATCTTAAACTTTATTATTTTTAAGGAACCATTTTTTAGCCCAAAATTTTCCTAATGTTTATAAGGTTGAAATTGTTGGCTTAGTAGTTGGCTTCACTGCTCAATCTCACTGGACTTGGCGCTTTCTTTGGAGGGACCTCAAAATGATTTGTATTTGGCTTAGCACTCTCTATAGCTTGGTCAATAGCTTCTTACTCATTGGGCCCTTGCAATAATTGGAAGTGAGAATGTGATGGAAGCTTGGATGATTTTCCCCCTTTGATGTGCAAGGTCCTATGCCTAGATGGAGTTATCCTAATTTGTGGATGGCGTAGGTGTTCAACATAGTCCTTGTGACGTGACAATGGGTTTCTTGGTTTACTTGATCTCAATTCTATGAGCCCCAAGGTAGGGGTCCTTGATGGGTCCCACGGCTCACAACTCGATGCAACATGCTTCAAGTTTCTATTAGCTTAACTACAAACAAGTCATGACCCAACTGGGATAACACATGGCTTCTCCTCATAATGGGGGCCTTACAATTTAGAGCACTATGGATCATCAAGTGGGGCCTCACAAGAATGAGAATTGAGCATATTTAACACTTCCAATAGCTTGCTTCTTATGAAAGATGTTATTGTTCTTCAATCTAGCTTCTCTCAAGGGTATTACTACAAGTTCAATTTCTTTAAGCCTTGTTTTCTAACTATGAATATGTAGAGAAATAAGATCTTCTTTGCTCATATATTTCTCTCAATGCATCACATTCCTTATAGTAGCAACTTCTTTAATAGGCATGATAAGCTTTTGACCATACATCAATTCAACAAGCATATATCTTCATGATTGTACTATATGTAGTATAACCAGCCCATAAACCATTAGAAAATAGTCTAAGCTAATCCTGCATATTTTTCATGTGTGCTTTAGACAAAGCCTTAATGATAGGTGAGTGTTCTCTCTCACTTTTCCCATTTCCTTCTAGATTATAAGTTGTATTAAGAGTAAGCTTGATTCCCATCCTTGAGAAGAATTCTATCCAAACCTCCTCTATATGCAATCACTTTCCCAACTATTAGCCTCAATTCGAGATGGCGAAAAAATGAAGGAAAAAGCAGAAAAAGAATGGAAAAAGAGAAAAGGTGTAAAGAATTCCCCTAAAGCTAAGCTGAGGCAAAAAGTGCAATTTTAAATGAAAGGGGCCTCAAAAAACTCTAAAAACTCTTGTAAAAGAGCGCCAGGCTCCCTCCTATGCCATTTGTAAAAGAATAGATGGGTATAGGCTTAGGGCATGAAGCAAGAGGAGGAAATTAGAAAAAGGGACCTTGCCACAATGGCCAGTCATGTAAAAAGGGATGGGTGCCCATGGGATTTTAGGGTTTGTATATAAAGTTCAAAAAGTGAATGGAAGCTCATTCTTTGAAGTGTGGCTAACAAGGGTCCTCTCTTCTTCTCTTCACCTTGCTTGTGTGTGTGCTCTTGAGAGAGGGAGTGTGAGAGTGTGAGGGAGTGAGTGAGTGTGTGGGAGTGAGGGATCAAGGGGGTGAAGCTCTTCACCATCTCCTCTTCTCTCTTCTTCTCTCTTCTCTTCTCTTCTCTTTTCTCGCACGTGCAACTATGGTGGATGGAGCTTGGAGATGGAGGAGGCTTGAGCTATTATTTAGGATCGTGGATCTACTGGTGTGTGCGAGAGAGGAGGAAACTCATTTCGGCATCAAGATAAGCTCACTACACCTCGAGAGGATCGACGACGCGTCAGCTAGGTGAGAGATAGCCATGATAGCTCACTTGAAACGCTTGAAACAATAAGTAGTCCGTGGGTCTTGGCGGTTGACCGTGAGTTCCCACTACATTTTGGATTCGTGTTGCCGAGACCAATGGATTCAAGATTGAGCACTTGCATGCCTCATATCGAGCATCGAAGTAAGAGTTTCATCCCCGAAACGGAGCTTGAGATAGGTAGGAAGTTTGGGTTTTTTAATCTTGGAAACAAGTAAGTATTTTGGGTTATTTTGTTGGTTTGATGATTGGAAAATATGAAGAAATCATTTCAATTTTTTGCCTTCGATCTTTGTTGCATTTAGCATAGGTTAGGATTAGGAAATCGGATCGAAAAAGTGTAGGGTTTGCTGCTATAAAATAGGGCAAATCAAGGCACAAATCATGCCAAAATGGAAAAAAAGAGTGCTTGGGATGTTTAATTTAGCAAGTGAGTGATTGGGGACATTAAAACCTTAGCCGGGAAGGGGTTTAAGAGCCAAGAGGTCAAGGAAGAGCTCATTTCATAGCCTGACATTGAGAGAGAGAGAGAGAGAGAGAGAGAGAGAGAGAGAGAGAGAGAGAGAGAGAGAGAGAGAGAGAGAGAGAGAGAGAGAGAGAGAGAGAGAGAGAGAGAGAGAGAGAGAGAGAGAGAGAAACTCTTGGAGATTCGATTTGATCTTGCTGCCAGGGAGTCTACCGTGTGTTCCAAGTATATCAAGCCCTTCCCCTTATGCCTTGGTACTGATCTGGAAGCTCTTGTGTGATATAATTGCATCTTCACAATATTTGAGCAAATTAGTGCCTTCGCTGCCATCGTCGCGTGCCGTTCGACTCGTTCGAGTGGCCGATTCCTGGGCCAAGTCTAAAAATCAGCCCTCAACCCACTTACTCTTGGCCAACTCGGCCCATTAGTCAATTCGGCCCATCCAACCATATCACTTGGCCCACTTACTCTCGGCCGACTCGGCCCATTAGTCAATTCGGCCTATCCGAGCATATTACTCGGTCCACTTACTCTCGGCTGACTCAGTCCACTAGTCAATTTGGCCCATCCAAGCATATCACTCAATCCACTTGTAACTCGACCCTCGGCCAATCTACCCCATTTGGCCCTCGGCCCGTTCGAACAAACCAATTTCGCCAAAAGTTCACTCAGCCATATCGAAACTCGGCCCTCATCCTGTGTGCCTCGGCCCGTCCGAATAGACCCCCTCGGTCCATCCGAGTGAATCTCCTCAGCTCGCCATCCAAATCACCTCGTCTAAGTCACCCTGTCTGAGCTTTCCATTCAGCCCTTGGCCACGACAAATCGGCCCCTATAATTCGGACGAGTTGGGTCGAGTCAGGATTTTTCCAAATTTTCAGAAAATTAGACCAGACCCGAGTTCGGCCGCGTAAACCTTCGTGAGTCCTCTCGACACGCAGAACTCTATTCTAGTGCAGGGAATAGGTAAATTCGTAGGATGCAGCCACTTAGCAACTTGAGTAGACTATTGAGAGACCCAGAGTCCTAGCGATAGCCAACTGAGCCAAAGACCCTGAGTATGCCTAAAATGGGTAAGACAACGCAGCAAGAAGCCCTAAAACCTGACAAGACGGCCAGAAGTGGGTCAACAAGCCTATCAGGCCTAAAATGAAGCGAGAGTGTGTAAGCTGCTTAAATACTTGTTTTCCGCACTCACCCTGAATTTTCACACTTGTACACTTAAGGATAGTTGAAAGCCTGATTGAGCACAAGTGCATGGGAAAGAACGCACACACTTTGAGTAGAGATAAATTTAGGATTGGATGTAATAAGTCAAGGAACTCACTCAGATAAGCACCTCAAGGAACCCACCAATAAGAGAAGATCCCAAGACATAGACGGATGACCAAAGCATAGAGTAGGACCAAGCAAGCGGTGCTAGAGAAGTGGATCTGACCAACTTGCTCAACCTGATCGACAGCTTGGTGGAGCACGAGAATGTAATCATGACAGAGAAAAGCTCAGTAGACCATAGGACAAACGAGGAACTCGACTTAGGAGTTTTTTCAGAGGCAATTTAGCAGCTAGTGAGAAGCTATGATGCGCACGCTTAGTATGAGCACTGCGGCAGAGGCCATCATAACAGACTTGGAAGAGGAACGAAAGCTAGCCCACAAGGTGCTACAAGGCATAGTGAAATACAACCATGACTAGTGTGCTAGGAGCTTAAGGAGAACGCAGAATTGCGCGAGGTACAGCGGGTGCTGAACCTAGCAGGTGGGAATCAGACCAATCATGAGAGAGCCCTAGAAGGAGACTTGACATTGAGTGATCTTCTCATGAAGCGACTGCTTGACAACACAACAGCGGAGCAGAGTGTTGCAGCACTAGCGACATCATTACTAGTAGGATTAGGAGCGAACCAAGGCTCTAAGAGCCAGTCTAAAATCCCAATTGTTGCAAAGCAACTTGACAAGTACCAAACCCATGACGATCCATACAGCTTTATAGAGCAATTTGAGCAAGTCTGCGAGGCCAATAGTCTCACCGACTTGACTCAATGCTCTCAAGCATTCGTGCTTTGCTTAGGCGACAAGGTTAGGACTTGGTATACGAGTCTAGATGCTGGAGAATGAGTGAACTTTAACGGCCTCAAAAACCTATTCATTAAGAGATTCTTGAGCCCAGATACTCTGACAATTTGCCAGTAAGACTGATGAATGTCAAGCAGAAAGAGAAAGAGGACATCCGCGACTATGTCACTCACGTGAGGAGCCTCTTCAAGAGAATCCTCATGGGCGAACAACCTACCAAAAGAGCAGTGTCCACCGTGTTTATTAGTGGAATATGGAGTGAGGAGCTATATAAGGCCTTAGCAGGCAACTTGAGCTTGCAGCGAGACTCGCTAGCTAGGATGTTTGAAGAGGCCATTCGAGTAGATGACCAGGTGAAAGAGCGGAGCTCCAGGAGCTCAAATTCAAAAGAGACCAACTCACGGACTTTAGAGAGAGCCTCAGTCTCTAGTGAACGATCAGGTCCAACAGCCCAAGACAAAGGGAAAGCCATTGGCTGAGGTAAAAATGGAGATAGCCAAACTGTAGGATATGTTGAGATGACCAACGCACCCACACGTCCAATGCCTGTATTGTGGTGGAAACCACTTACCGACCGAGTGTCAAGACCCTAGGTCACGACCTTGCGCTGATTGTGGTAGATTCGGTCATGACTTCATGCATTGCAGATTACCGAGAAGACTTCTGTACTCACAACCATACGACCAGCCATATCTAGCGAGTAGACCCCAACAATTCTTCGAAAGGGAAGCCCCATTGGCCCTTCATGCGCCTAACGATGTTAAACCGGTTGTTCCTATAATGGACATAAATCTTACAGGCATACCTAGATTGCCTGGTCCCTACATGACCTATCCACTGAGTAACGCTCCACTCCACTACGTGGAGGAGCCAAATGAGGAAGAGACTTATGTATACCCATACGCCTCGCATGATGATGAGGGCAATGCAATCCTTATGGACTATTGACCAGTACCAGTGATGGCATTAGGAAGAGGCCGAGGTAGAGGTCTAGGAGGGCAGATGCAAGATCCAATCATATGTTGTACTTGTGGTCATGCAGGGCACGTCTCGTCACGTTGTCCTTAAAGGGAGCAACCAAATAGAGACAAAGCAAACCTAAGGTGCTCTGAGTGCGGAATCACTCATCTCTTCATTGACTGTCCCAAGCAAAAACCATCCTCAAGTTCGGTCAACGTGCCATTTGTCCCATTAGGGCTGTTCCGTGTCGAGAACCTTGATGGGGAGGCCACACCTATCCCATTGCGTGTCATGATCCGAGCACAGAAGAAGAAGGACGGCATATCGTTGCCAGGTCCTAGCAACCTCGAGGTAGCCTCGATCAAGAAGAAGAGCCGTAGATAGAGAAAGAAGAAATCTAAAGCTAAGATCATGCTGAAAACTGAGAGTGCCACGACTCTGCCTGCTGGAAAGAAGATCATTCAAGCAAAGGTAAAAACCTCAGCTCCTTGAAAAGTGAGAAGGATTGAAGCTTGCACGCGAGAGCTATGGCGGGAGAGCAAGAGCAAGAAAGAGAGAGACAAGAAATGGAAACTCTAGCAACCACAATGTGTGCCCGGGCCTTCCTTTATTCAAACTGTCACTAAAAGAATAAAGAATAAGTGACTGTGACGGGCGCTCGCCACCTGTAGTGTGCAGTGGCGGGTACTGTCAATGTAGTAATACACGGTCGGCTAGGTGGAGGTGCGTTTACCCCCAACAACCTCCCACTTAAAGGTGAATCTACCCCAATGAGAGAGAGAAAAAAGAAAAGACAGTACAACATGTACACATGTGTAGCAGGATGAGGAAAAAGACATCATCTCATCCAATGCCCATCAATCTCTTGAGGAAGGCAAAGTGCTCAATAGTGAGGCTCTTCGTGAGCAAGTTTGTAGGATTCTGCTCAGTCCGAATCTTGACAAGGTCAACAGACCTGTCCTCAATGACCTCGCGAATGAAGTGATACCTCACCTCAATATGTTTCGTCTTCGCATGGAAGGCCGGATTCTTGACCAATTGAATGGCACTCATAGAATTCGAATGCAGTGTAGGCATAGCATCTGTTATACCAAGGTCTGCAATCAAATGGCCTAACCAGATAGCCTCTTTGCAACCCCTATGGCTACAATATACTCTGCCTTTGTAGTAGAAAGGGTTGTACACTTCTGTGCCCTGGACATCCAAGAGATAGCCCCTCCAGCATAAGTGAACACATAGCCAGAAGTGGACTTCCTACTATTTGCATGTCCTGCATAATCAGAGTCAGTGTACCCCACGACTCCTGTATCTTGGCTGTCATAACAAAGACACATATCTGCTGTGCCTTTCAGGTACCTCATGATACCCTTCACGGCATCCCAATGTTTTTTGCTAGGTGTAGCCATATAATGTGCCACAACCCCAAATGCAAAAGCAATATCTGGATGGGTGGCTATCATGGCATACATAAGACTTTCCACGGCCGGCTGATGCATAGGGAATCTTGGCCATCTCGGCCCTCTTCTCATTTGTCTGCGAACAATCAGCCTGTGAAACCTTCACATGAGAAAGTAATGGATAGCCAATAGGCTTAACATCCTGCATACGGAAGCGCTCAAGGACTTTATGTAGGTACTCCCTTTGTGACAAATAGAGGAGTCCCTGAGATCTATCACATGTGATACACATACCAAGTATATGAGAGGCATGTCCTAGATCTTTCATCTCAAAGCTCTTCTTGAGCTGAGCCTTACGAGCATCGAGCTCCTCATGAGCTGTCCCTGCTAAAAGCATGTCATCCACATAGAGTACCAAAATCAATAAAGAACCGTCACGAGCTTTCTTCGTGTACAAATATGGATCCATAGCACTGCGACTGTAGCCCTGTGATTGCATGAATGCATCAAACTTATGGTACCATTCCCTAGGTGCTTGCTTTAAGCCATATAGACTCTTCTTTAGCTTGCACACTACGTGTTCCCTGCCAGGGTCTGCAAAGCCCTTAGGCTGGTCCATGTAAATCTCATCATGTAAGTCCCCATGTAGAAAAACTGTCTTGACATCCATCTGGTACAAGTCCAAGTCAAGCTGTGCAACCAAGGCCAAGACTAAGTGTAGGGTAGTCATCTTGACCACAGGATAAAAGACTTCATCAAAGTCAACACCATGCTCCTGCTTAAAAACCTTAGCAACTAATCGAGCCTTGTATGCCGGCTTGGGGTGTCCAGGGGTACTTTTCAGCTTGTACACCCACTTCATGGCAAAGCCTTCTTACCTTGAGGCAAGGAAACCAAATCCCAAGTCTGATTCTTATGCAATGAGTCAAGCTCAGACTGCATAGGCCTCTTCCAAGAGTGTCAATCACCTTGGCACATAGCCTCATCATAAGTGAGAGGCTCTCCTATATCTGTAACCAGTACATAATCCGTAGAGGGCGCAAAACGGTCAGGAGGTCGTCTATCTCTAGTAGAATGCCTCAATCCAGGCTGTCTAACATCAACATGTCTAACATATGGGCCATGAGCATCAGGTGATGCTGCTGCACGGCTGTTTAGCTAGACGTGGAGTAGGCTGAACGGGATCAGGTGGCTCCTCCTGAAAGATAACTCTGTGTACCTCAACAACTTTTTTAGGCTGCATATACATTTTGTCCTCATGAAAGATGACATCATGGCTGCAGATCACTTTCCGCACCTGCAGATCGCATAGACGATAACGCATCTCTCATGCATCTCCATAGCCAATGAAAATGCATTTGAAACTCTTAGGATCTAGCTTATTGCGTTTGTCCTTGGGCACATGGCAAAATGCCTCACAGCCAAAAACAAGCAAATGATCATAAGAGGGGGCTTTGTCTGTTGAGATATCGAGCTCCACTCGTGATATGCCAGGGTGATCGTTGTGCATTTATGTCACTGACTTGTCAGTTGTTTGCAGATGCGGTTGGTACACCGCCCATGAATAATAGCTAGATGACAGCTATCCTTATCTACTCTAGTTCGTGGCTCAGTTAGTATGCCACCTTAGTTAGTTGAGTTTGGTTTGAGACCCATATATAGAGTTCTTCTATTTCTTTGTACTTGAGTTCTTTTGGCTTACACAACTAAGAAGAGGAAAACTGTTTTTCAGCCTCCACCCTTGTGTGTATTCCCCCATTGTGCAAGCAAGAAAGCTACAAGTGAGACTCCTTCCTTCTCTCCCACAATATTGACATGGTATCAGAGCCTTGTTCGTGGTAAGGAGCTCAAGAAAGCAAGCCAAGTTCGTGGTGTTCTGGTAAGAGGACCAGTGTTGCTTTCATTTTCCTGTTTTGGGAGCAAGTCTTTGCACGTAGCACAGCCGGGAAGTGCAAGAGTGCATTGTCTGAGGTTGAGACGCCCTTCACGGTGAAGCAAGAGGGCAGTATATGCTGCGAGAAAAGGGCTTTAGCCCTTGGTGACCCTGTTTTTTTGATTTGAGGCCATTTCGGGGCTTGTTTTAGAGGCGGAACTTTTCTGCACGCACTCAGGAAAAGGCCCAGTTTTATGCTGTGCGACCACTGTTCTACAGGTCGGTGAAAAGTTACTGTAGAAATTGCATCGTATGCTTGTGTGTAGAGACATTGGGAGTTACAGAATCATCCTTGTTGCCTGTTGATGCAAAATCGTCACTAGGAAGTGACTGTGTGGTCAAATACCACTTTCGTCAGTTTTGCAGATTAGCCCTTGTGAGGCTGAAGCTGTGTTCTTTGTAGTGACAGAATTTTTTGCAGTGTTCTGTAATGGCGTCTGATTCTCTCTCACAGATTGTCATCACTGAAAAGCTTGACAAGAACAACTTCCAAGCATGGAAGTTTAGAATGACGAATTTCCTTATGGGAAAAGGATATTGGGAATTTGTTGCAGGAAATGAAGAAGAACCAGTTCTTCCTGATGTTCCCAATCAACAGCAAATGCAGGCATTTAAAGCATGGCATGAGAGAGCTAGGAAAGTTATGTACTGGCTGTCTATCAGCATTTCAGACTCTATGATTGTGCATATTCAAGATGCAAGTACGCCAAAGGAGGCATGGGATACTTTGTCAAAAATGTATAGCACAAATATGCAAGCCAGGAAAATGCAGCTCATGCAAGAGTTGCATAATGTGCAAAGAGAAAATATGAGCATCAATGACTACCACATGAAGGTGAAGAAGATTGCAGATGCACTTGCTTCCATTGGGTCGCCAGTGGAAGATGATGATTTAGTTTTTGTGACCTTCAATGGTCTAGGAAAGGATTATGCACAGTTCTGAACATCCATTTCTGTCCATGAAAGATTTCCTGATTTTGAGGAGTTGATTGCTCTTCTAATTTCTAAGGAGCAGAGAAATGGTGGTGCATCTTCTTCAGGAGGAACTTCAAAAGAAGCTGTCTTCTACTCAAATGCTGGAAGAGGTAGAGGCAGAGGTAGAGGAGGCCGATCTGGAGGCCGTGGTAGAAATCAGAATATGCAGTAAACTCAAGAAAACCAGTCCTATGGAGGAGGACGTGGTAACTCTAGAGGCAGGGGGAGCCAAAGAGGTCGTGGTGGATGGCAAAGAGGCCAAAATGCAAACAGTAATGTTGAATGCTACTACTGTGGTAAAATGGATCATATGGCTAAAGACTGCTATAAAAAGCAGAATGACATCATGAATGGAAAACTGCAACAAGGGAATTATGCATCTTCTAGTAGACAGGGTGATGACAGAAATGAGCATTTGTTTATGGTGCAGCACATGAACAATTCTATGACAAGTGCAGAAGAAAGCAATGATGTATGGTATGTTGACTAAGGTGCATCAAACCACATGACAGGTCATGCAGAATGGATGGAGGATGCAAGAAAAATGGAAAAACCAGGATTTGTGGAGACTGGTGATGATACTGCACATCCTATTGTGCAGATTGGAAAAATTCCTTTGTCTATGCAGGATGGGAAAAAGAAATACATGTCCGATGTATTTCATGTTGCGAATATCACAAAGAATCTGGTTTCTGTTGGTCAAATGGTTGAGCAGGGCTTGCAGGTCAGATTTAATCCTCATGGATGCTTTGTTGAGGATATGAAAAATAAAGGTCGCTTGATAGCAAAAGGAAAGAAGAAGGGCAGAATGTTTACATTGGATGCAGACATGCCTGAATTGAGTGCAGCAATGTTTGCACATGGGACCGGTGTAGTTGCAGATATTGATATCTGGCATAAACGCATTGGTCATGTTAATGTACAGTGACTTAAATCAATGCAGGCCCAAAATATTGTTGTAGGATTGCCTAAATTCAAGGTTGCAGAAATGCATAAGGTATGTGAAGCCTGTCAATTTGGAAAACAAGCAAGGAAACCATTTCCTAGACATGTTCAAGAGAGTAAGAAGCCATTGGAATTAATCCACTCTGATGTATGGACTACTAAAGCTGCATCTCTTGGAGGCTGTCATTATTTTGTCACTTTTATTGATGACTATAGCAGAAAAGTTTGGGTGTGTTTTATGAAAAAGAAAAGTGAAGTTTTTGGGCATTTCAAAACTCTTAAAGCTATGGTTGAAAAAGAAACAGGCCTACAAATAAAATGCCTAAGGTTAGATGGAGGGGGAGAGTACCTCTCAAATGAGTTTGCAAGGTTCCTGCAGGAGCATGGCATAAAGTAGCAATATTCATGCAGTCATACCCCACAACAAAATGGAATTGTAGAAAGGAAAAACAGGCATATTGGAGAGGTATCTCGTGCCATGCTCAATGAAAAAGACTTGCCAAATTTTTATTGGGCTGAGGCAGTTGCTACATCAGTCTATATAATGAACAGGACTCCCACTGCAGCAATACATGGGATGACTCCAGAGGAGAGGTATACTGGTAGGAAACTAGATATTTCTCATTTGAAGATTTTTGGTTGCATTGCCTATGTTCATGTGCCAGATGAGTTGAGATCCAAGTTGGATCCAAAAGCTGAGAAGTGCATCTTTATTGGTTACTCTCTGCACACAGTAGAAAGGGTATAGATGCTATAACCCTTCTACTCGTAAGTTTACAGTGAGCAGAGATGTTGTTTTTGATGAGATGAGTAGCTGGTATAAACCAATAAATGTGATTGATGATATAGATGCACAAAATGGTAATGTTGCACAGAATTTACAGCAACAGTCACAAAATATTAGTGGACCTGGAGCGTCCTCTAGCAGTGGTTCACATTCTTCGCCATGGATAGGCAGATTGAGATCAGGAGAATCTTCTCAGAGAAATGCAGATAGTGGTATGCAGGTATCACGAAAAGGAAAAGAGAAGGTAGATCAGCCCATGTTTGATGTGAATGCAGGTCACTCTTATGTGGATGGTGAATCTAGTGGCTCAGAACAGAGCATTGATGATGAGTTGGGTATTCCTTCTATTGTTACACCTGGAGTAAGGAAGACCAGGGATGTTTTGAGGGCACCTGGGAGTGATCCTACTTTGCGCAGGTCTACCAGAGTTAGGTATCCTGTGGATAGGTTGAAATATGATGGATTTACAGCCATTCACTATGCATATATGGTCAAAGTGATACAGGAACCAGAACCGACTTCTTTTGAGCAAGCCATGGGAAAAGAAAAATGGGAGAAAGCCATGGATGAAGAAATGGATGCCTTGGAAGCAAATGCTACATGGAAATTGGTACCTTTGCCTAAAGGTAAGAATGCAATTGGCTGTAAGTGGGTTTATAAGTGAAGCACAATGCAGATGGTTCTGTGAACAGATACAAGGCAAGATTAGTAGTCAAGGGGTATGCACAAACATATGGCATTGACTATGAAGAAACATTCAGTCCAGTTGCAAGGATGGCAACCGTAAGAGTAGTCATTGCTATGGCTGCATCAAAGGAATGGTCTTTACATCACATGGATGTAAAGAATGCCTTCTTGCATGGTGACTTGCAAGAAGAGGTCTATATGGAGCAGCCACCAGCTTATGTGCATGTTGTTCATCCTGAGTTTGTTTGCAGGTTGAAGAAAGCCTTGTATGGCTTGAAGCAAGCACCTAGAGTATGGTTTGACAAGATAGGACAGTATCTTGTCACTATTGGCTTTTAGATTTTCAAGGTAGATTTCTCACTTTATGTGAGAAAAACAGAGAAAGGTATTATGCTACTTGTCATTTATGTTGATGATTTGATTACGACAGGTGACAGTGATGAAGATATCCTTCATGTGAAAATGCTATTGAAGCAGTTTGAGATGAAGGATTTGGGAGAGCTGCGTTATTTCTTGGGCATTGAGGTGATTAGATCACCTAGTGGGATACGGCTCTTGCAGAGGCAGTATGGACTGGACATGCTATCCAAATATGGGATGATAGGCTGTAAGCCTATTTCAGTTCCTTTGGAGCAGAATGTGAAGCTGAGCACAGATGCAAGTGAGCTTTTGGAAGACCCTACTATGTACAGACGCATAGTAGGAAGTTTGATTTATATGACTATTACCAGGACATATTTGAGTTATGCTGTTGGATTGGTAAGTCAGTTTATGCAGGCTCCAAGGAAACCACATTTGGATGCGGCTAGACGCATACTCAGGTATGTGAAGTCCACATTGTAGTATGGACTATTTTATGAGACTAGGGTTCAGATACAGTTGCATGGATACACTGATGCTGATTGGGCTGGTAGTATTTCGGATAGACGATCTACCAGTGGATATGTGTTCTCTTTTGGGAGTGATGTAGTCACTTGGAGCAGCAAGAAACAACCTACAGTTGCCTGGTCGAGCACAGAGGCTGAGTACAGGGGTGCAGCAATGGCTGCATGTGAGGTAGCTTGGTTGCATAAGCTACTTTATGATATGCATCAGTCTACAGATGGGCCAGTTGTCATTTATTGTGACAACATGAGTAGTGTATACTTGGCAAATAACCCAGTCTATCATGCTAGAACAAAGCACATTGAGGCGCATTATCACTATGTGCAAGAGAGGGTTTTACTAGGTCTTATTGATCTAGTTTATGTCAGCACAGAGGATCAGGTAGCTGACATATTCACGAAGGCATTGGGCGCAGAGAAGCTGCGCAAGTTCAGAGACCTGCTTGGTGTGCATGAATTGGGATTGAGCTCGAGGGGGAGTGTTGAGATATCAAGCTCCACTCGTGATATGCCAGGGTGACCGTTGTGCATTTATGTCACCGACTTGTCAGTTCAGATGCGGTTGGTACACCGCCCATGAATAATAGCTAGATGACAGCTATCCTTATCTACTCTAGTTCGTGGCTCAGTTAGTATGCCACCTTAGTTAGTTGAGTTTGGTTTGAGACCCATATATAGGGTTCTTCTATTTCTTTGTACTTGAGTTCTTTTGGCTTACACAACTAAGAAGAGGAAAACTGTTTTTCAGCCTCCACCCTTGTGTGTATTCCCCCATTGTGCAAGCAAGAAAGCTACAAGTGAGACTCCTTCCTTCTCTCCCACAATCTTGACATTGTCTGCCCATACCTCCTCTGCAACCTGAAATTCAATGCCACTACTAGGCGACCTGTTAATGAGGTGCATTGCAGTAGTAATTGTCTAAGCCCAAAAGTGCTGTGGTAAGCCATCCTAGCTAAGCATGCTATGGACCCTTTCCTGAATGGTCCTATTCATGCGTTCAGCCATACCATTCTGGGGTGGGGTGTAAGGGGAGGTCAACTGATGCTTAATACCCCGCTCATCGCAAAACTGCTCAAAAGCATGTGATACATACTCATCCCCATTATTTGATCTTAGACATTTTAGCCTTTTTCCAAACTGGTTTTTTGCCAATGCAAGCCAACACTGAAATGTGTCTAAGACATCGGATTTTCTCTTTATGGGATAAGCCCAAACCTTACATGAGTAATCATCTATGAAAGTAACAAAGTACTTTGCTCCACCAAGTAACTAACAGGGCATGGGCCCACATACATCTGAGTGCACAAGAGCCAAGGGGTCACCCATGCGTTTCTTACCAAACTTTTTATGTGTATTTCTAATCTACTTACCATACAAACAATGATCACAAGAATCAAAATGTGAAGAGTTAAAAGGCAAAAGATACTACAAAGCACGGAGCATTTTCATTCCTTTAAGAGACATATGCCCCAAACGAGCATGCCAAAGAGATACATGGGAAATAGAACCCACAGACAAAACATGATCTAATGTAGCTCCAAATACAAGTAAGGGATAGAGGCTGCTAGACTTGGCACCTCTTGCAAGTACAAGCCTGCCACACGAGGAATCTTCCATGTAGAGTCTCCAAAAGACACAAAATACCCTACATCATCAAGTTGTCTAGCTGTCATAAGGATGCATGTCAACATAGGTACATGGCATACATCATGTAAAAAAAAAGATCTGCCTGAAGGAAACTGCAGCCTAACATCTCCAATGCCCACAATATCAAGAGACCTGTCATCACCAAGATGCACAGAACTAGACATGGTACGATAGGTATGAAACCAATCTCTACAGGGTGCCACATGAAAGGATGCACCAGAATTCAAGAGCTAGCACTGTGCATACATGGAATGTATCTCCAAAGTCTGTAAGGCATCACATGCAAAAGCTGCAACAAGTATGTAATGATCATTTGAATCAGTGGCCTGCATGACATTAACCTCTTCTATCTTCACACACAACTTTGCAGGTACAATACTACGCTCAGAAGACTTTTCCTGCACTTTCGCTTTTCCCTTTTCCTTGCACTTATCATCGCACATTTTATGGCATTGCAGCCTAATATGTCCTGCTTTCCCACAATAATGACACATAAGATCAGACTTCCATCCATGGGACTTATTGCGACTACGTGACTTGGATATGGACTTTTGAGAGTCCCTGCCCTTATGATCATTATTATGCCTGCCATGTCTGCCATCTCTAACGGTCAATGTATGTGAAGAGTGGGAAGCATCATTGTTTCTCTTGTTGATTTCCTCAGTCAATAAAGCACTCTCAACATCTTTGATTTTTAGCCCATCAAGCTTGTTTGTGCATATGGCAGTACGAAAGACATCCGATGATTCAGGCAAGGTGCCAAGCAAAAACAACGGGTGCAAGTTGTCTTTGAACTCAATACCCTGTGACAACAGACTTTTCATGATAGCATGAAACTGACTGAAATGAGATGAAGGGGAGGTCCCCTCCATGCTAAGGTCCATTAACTGCTTCAGCCAATACATCTGTGACATAGGACTCTACTATGCATAGAGCTTCTGAATCTTCTCCCATAAATCCCATGCACTCTAATTCTCATCTTCAACAACATTATGATGGACCTCTTCTGAGAGTGACAAAATAATGGTAGACTTGCATAGCTCATCAACTTCTATCCAACTTCTATCCAAACATCATCATCCCTATCCTCAGGTTTGACACCTTTGAAACGCAAGGGTTTAATTTGCAACTTTTGCACCAAAACCTGCCATATTGGGACTTCCAATACCCATAATTGGTACCATCCAACTTGGCAATGTTAAAGAGAGTTGTATCTTTCAGTTGACCAGCCATACTATCCCAAATCAATGCAAAAAGGCAAAATTGCAAGTTGCTGTAATTAGCAGAAAATGCACTAAAATCATTGCTAAACTGGCTTTAAGAGTGGATTTTACCAAGAGAAGCACCTGTCTACCAAATATGACCAAGATAACATCAAATAGCAAGCATTACCCTTAGAGAAGTGCTCAAAATCTGTAGATTTCAGCTTGCTATAATAAATGACAGATTTCAGTAAATGAGAGCTAACTGTGCCAGAAGCGGATCCCAAGTCAATCATATACTACCAAGACCATAACCAGCATCATGTGGGCATAACATAGGCATATGACAACTGATAAGCATGAATCCAATACCCAAACATGTCATGAAATATTTTCCAGTGAGTAGGCACACCCCCCAGTCAATGGAGAAAAGTGTGCCTGCCACTACCAAGACTTGACACAAGTAGGTGTTAGCTCACAAGGAAAGGGGCCCAAGTCAAAGAGTCAGCCCATAAGCATTGTAAGGAACCAAGACATATGAACCATGCATCATCCCAAAGGGTAAGAAATCCCAAATAGTCTCAAAAGCTCAAATAGCATAGACCGCCTGCTCAATGTCTGTCAAGCATCCAAAGATGCTCCCACTGGCACAAAATCCCTAAATATCAAGCAACAAAGCTCGAACAAAGCATGTACAAGCACCAGTGACAAGTGTCCAAGATCAAGCATCAATGATACATCCCGAACATGTAGCGGTAGAGCATCCACATGTAGCATCCATAGACCTCAAGTACATCCCAAAATAAACTATGGAAAGCCAATAAATAGCCCAAGTAAGCTCTAGGAGTCCAAAGTTAAGCCAAGAGAAAGCTCCAGTAGCAAGTGGCTCCAAAAAATGTAACTAGCATGCATAGGTGACATAACCTGTAATGGCGCTCAAGGCGGTCAAGCATGGACCAAAGCATGCCACAAGTGCATCAAAGACGGAGCATCCAAATGCTTTCCAAAGCCGAGATCAAGCTCAATCAATGATCCGGTGGAGTGTAAGCCAAGCTCAAAGCCGGTCCCCAAATGTCAATACATCACTATGTATGCCCAAAACATAGCCCAAATAGCATAGGCATAACCAATCATGAATTAAATAGCTTCATCCCACTGTATTAAAATAGTGATTCACTATGCAAAACTAAATATTTCAGTATCAAAATCACTCCAAAATGGTGGCAAATCAATAGGCATGCATCCCCAAATCAATAGGCATCAATCGGGACCAATCAGGCATCAAATAACAATGTCGGACAAGCATAAACATCAAATGTCACTATAGCACTGTTATAAATTGCCTGTGGACTGTTATGACAGTCCCAAAA
Organism: Lygodium microphyllum; assembly: GCF_053477565.2. Lineage (NCBI taxonomy): Eukaryota > Viridiplantae > Streptophyta > Polypodiopsida > Schizaeales > Lygodiaceae > Lygodium > Lygodium microphyllum. The sequence continues at coordinate 48,062,635 of NC_141143.1, forward strand.
TAGTGCCAAATCAGTCCCGAATCAATGTCAGTGCTCAAACCTTCAATGCCAAGCATCAAAGCATGTTCATATGCCCGAAATGGAGCCTTTGCAAGTGCCCAATGCTTGGGAAGCTGGAGATGAGGAAGACCAAACTGTAGCTACTAGAAACAGGTTGAAAAAGTGGCACAACCTGATATGGGGTTATTACAATGCCACGTGGCCTAAATGGCAAGTGTGGGGGGTAGGGTAGGCACCATTGAAGCCTAGGAAGAGGCCTCAACAAGCCACCATGAAGGGGGAGCAAGATATGAGCTCCAAGAACCTTGGATATGGCTGCCCTATTGCCTATACCCTGTGGACTGAATAAAACCCAATAAAGAATAAACAAATATCTTTGTGTCAATGCCGTGAGGGTGCCTCAATAGGCAGAGAGGAAGCTCGGGAAGCCCCGGAGTGACGGGAGCTCAAGGGAGTCGGCTATGGTTGCCGGGATGGAGACCCAATGCGAGTAGGGAGTCGATGGGAAGCTAACAATGCCACGAGCCAAAGCTCAAGATTCGGGAAGCCGAGCTCTAATACCAATTGAAAGGTGCGAAGGATTGAACCTTGCACATGAGAGCTATGGCGGGAGAGCAAGAGGAAGAAAGAGAGAGACAAGAAATGGGAACTCCAACAACCACAATGTGTGGCCAGGCCTTCCTTTATTCAAACTGTCACTAAAAGAATAAAGAATAAGAGACTGTGATGGGTGCTCGCCACCTGTAGTGTGCAGTGGCAGGTACTATCAGTGTAGTAATACACATGTGGCTAGGCGGAGGCACCTTTACCCCCAACACTCCTAAGATGGTCGAAAAGGGAAGTGCTAAGGTAGGGGAATACCAGCATCCAAAGCGCCAACTAGAGGCTATCAAGAAAGTGAAGGAATGGGTAAAAGAGGCTTAAGAGCACCTAAAAGATGTTGAGCCCATCCTAGAGGATGAGATCAAAGTTCTCTCCAGCATAAGCACACTAGTCTCACCCCCTCGACCAAAATTGAGAGATGTGATTGCGCCGCAAGCGGTACCGCTTAGGCAAAGCCTTGACGCTACAGGCCAGTGAATTAGTCACAGCCATTGGCCAGGACAATCTAGAATAGGAGAAAGATAAGTAGCCAATGACCTCCTTACCACACTAGTGACCACCCCTGTGACGTTGAGCCTTGGAGACCTGCTTAGGCAACATTCCATCCTATGGCAAGACCTGAAGTAGTCGGTTGAAGGATCACAAGAGCAAGCTACTACAGACCTGCATGACCATGATACAGAGACACAAATACTGAGTCTGACATTGCACTTTGTGCCTAAGTCCTTGAACGTTAATGCTTTCTAGGAGGGCATCGAGATGCATGCGGTCTTACCTGTCTTAGCCCCAAGCAACGCAACGAGAAAGGGGATTGTAGACACAGGGGCGGGGGTTAGTGTACTAAGCCACACAGTGCTTCAAACTTGGAGAAACTTGCCTATTGAGACCGCCAGGTTCAATGTCACACTAGCAAACAGTATGCGAGTGAAACCATTCGGGGTACTTAAAAATTGGCCGGTGAAAATTGCAGGCATCCAATTCTCGGTTGACTTTATAGTCATGAAGAGAGTGGACTACGTATCCTATTAGGCCAACCTTGGATGTGCAATGCCAGAGTCATCGAAGATTGGGGTAACGGCTTAATCTTGCTTGGAAATAGAATGAAAGTTGTGAGGATAGAGATGGACACTTGGAAGACCTCACGAGTTGACTTGGATGCCATCTCTGCGAGGCTTAAGGGTAACACTCAAGTCAAGAAGTCCTATGGGCCCTTGACCAAGTATATCCCATGCCCAAAGGATGAGTGAGACTGGATGCATCTCCTTGCTACGATCAACTTGCCATTCTCAGATCATGAGGCATACAAGCAATTAAGACAGTTGTCAAGTCAAAAGACACATTCTCCATAACAGTCTACATGATGGCAGAAACCCTTTGTGGGCGACCTAAACCTGTCACATTCCAAGTGCCAAATAACAAGAGAGAACTCCAAGATTCTGGAGTATTTGATTGGCAAGCTAGCTGGCAATCTAGCATCAAACTTCAAGCCACTCCAAGATATGTTAAACAAACCAAGGTGGCAATGGAACAGGGTGCATGACTTAAACCTCATGTAAAATTGGGCCCTAGTCCCCAATCAGAGACAAGAGATATACCAAAACCTAGGAGACAATGAGCAGTCGGACAAAGATGAATCCAATGACGAGTACGAAGACTGTCATTCTTTCAATGACAAAAGTGAGGGTGAGATAGACACGGTGGAATACGACACTGAGGGATGAGAAATAGAACAGATATGAGCGGACTCCAAGCCATAGAAAAAGAGTGTCTTTAAGATAGAGCAAGGGGTCATGTGCATGGATTGTGACCACTTGGTTGGAACACATAGGAGCCATAGATTTCAAACAAGCAAGCTTAACCCAACTAGGTACGACCCAATGCTTAGAATAGAGTCACTCTTTGAGCTTCGACCGCCAAGAGAAACCACCTCTTCTAACAAAAACGGCAAGTTCGATTTTGAGTCGGAAGTAAGCTCAGATAGCGACCCAAAAATACCTAGACCATCCAAGACCAAACGCACCAAGGGGGACCTACCCATCCACTTGAGGTGTAGACTGTTGAAAGAAGAAAGGGAAAAATAGCCTAGTGACACGCAAACGGAAGAGCAAAGAAAGCCACAGGATCTCTCGAAGAGATTTACGAAATTCAAGAAGGGTGGCAGGGTAGTAATCCAGTTGGGTGCCAAACACCAAGGGAACACAAGTGAACCCATCGAGGGACTAGCCAAGGTCAAGGAGGTGAACCTAGCACAGGAAGGGGAGACACCCGACTGGTCTTTATTGCCGATGACTTGAATGAGGAAGAGGAGACGAGTCTTGTTTCTCTCTTGCGAGAGTATATAGACATGTTCACGTGGTCCTTAGAAGAGCTTAAGGGGGTAGATCCGAGTGTAGTGACTCATAACATACCCATGATGCTAGACGCAATGCCGGTCAAGCAACGACCGTACCCGATGAATCCAAAACACGCTCACACAGTCAAAGAGGAGATTGACAAGCTGATGAGAGTAGGATTCATTTACGAAATTAAGCACACAGACTGAGTGTCACCCATAGTCATAGTGATGAAGAAAAATAGAAAGATTAGAGTGTGCATCAATTACAAGAAGGTGAATGCTGCCACTAAGAGAGATAACTACCCATTTCTGTACACCGAGCACATGCTCGAAAGAGTAGCGGGCAAAGAGGCCTATAGCTTTCTGGACGGCTTCTCTGGATACAATCAGGTGCAAGTGCATCCTACCAATAAGCATAAGACTGCATTCGCCCACCACTGAGTGGGGCGCCTTTGCTCACATAGTCATGCCCTTTGGGTTGACTAATGCCCCAGGCACCTTTCAACGCCTCATGTGCACCATATACAAAGACATGCTTTGTAAGGAATTGGAAGTCTTCATGGATGACTTGTGTGTTCACTCGCGACCTGGAGAGAACACTTAGACAAACTCGAAGTAGTATTTGAGCGGTGTTGCCTATATTGTTTCTCTTTGAACCCCTTAAAGTGCCAGTTCTGGGTGAAACATGGATGCATCCTAGGGCACGTGGTGTCAAAGAATGGCATTGCCACTGACTTCTCGAAAGTCAGGTTTATTTTTGATCTTCCGCCCCGAATCAATTATAAGTGAGTTCAATGCTTCTTACGCCATATGGGATACTATCGACGGTTTGTATTGAACTATGCATTGATTGCCAAACCTTTGTACAAGCTATTGATCATCTTCGAGTAGTGGATAGAAGCATGCCAACAAGCGTATGAGGAATTGAAAAAGGCTTTGACTACTGCACCGGTTCTACGAGCCCCAGATTGGACCATTACCTTCCACGTGCATATTGATGCTTCGAAATTTGCCATGGAGGCAGTGTTGTGCCAACTTGGCGAATACAACCTCGACTATCCAGTGAGCTTTGCTAGCACTGAGACTCAAATGAATTACTCGACGATTGAGAGAGAGGGTTTAGCCATGGTATTTGCTATAAAGAAGTTTTGGCATTATCTGTTGACTATGCCTTTTACTTTCTTTGTGGACCATCAAGCCTTGCTATATCTAGTAAACAAACTTTGTGCTATAGGATGCATAGCTCGATGGCTCCTTTTGCTTTTAGAATTCGACTTCTCCGTGGTTGTATGTAAGGGAAAACAACACTACAAGGCTAACCACATGTCACGCCTCCCCACAGAGAGGCCACTGGACAAGGCATTGCCGATGAATTTCCAGAAGCCCATCTGTTTAACCTTTCCAGCAAGAGATTTATTCAAGGTTGAACTATTTGAGCGATCGATAGAAAAATCTCGACTTAGGCGACTTATCCTCAAAATCCAACCCTATCAGTTGATAGTAGGTCAGCTATATAAGCTAGGGCAAAATGGGTTGTTGCGTAGATGCGTATGCAAGCATGAGATGCACAATGTGCTTGTAGAGGCCACAACGGAATTGCTAGAGGGCACTTTAGCGAAGATGCGACAGCCCACAAGGTGCTGTAGTCTCAATTGTGGTGGCCCACACTTTTTCACAACACAGCACGATTCATCAAGCATTGTGACGAGTGTCAGCGGGACAAAGGTCCCGATTCGTAAGGATCAAATGGAGTTGACCCCAATCATTGCATGACAACCCTTTGAAAAATGGGGGATCAACTTCATAGGACCCATTAGTCTTGCAGCACAGTATTCGCAGGCCAAATATATCATTGTGGCCACAGACTACCTAATGAAATGGATAGAAGCAAGAGTGACACGAAAGAATGATGCTAGAACGACTGCCAAGTTTATATGGGAGCAAGTTATCTCACGATTCGACTGCCCCATCGAATTAATCAGTGACCAGTGCACACACTTCATTAATGAAGTGATAGCGCATCTTCTATCCACCTTTCTAATTATCCATTGAAAATCCTCTCCATACTACCCTTAGGCAAATGGGCAGGTAGAATCCACAAATAAGATCCTTGTAAACATCCTAACCAAAGTAGTCTCTCTGCTTCACGCAACGACTGGGATAACAAGTTGATGGTAGCTTTGTGGGCTTACCATATAGCTTATAAAACGACTGTCAGCCAGACTCCCTTTAGGTTGATCTATGTGTCAAGATTGTGGGAGAGAAGGAAGGAGTCTCAGTTGAAGCTTTCTTGCTTGCACAATGGGGGAATACACACAAGGGTGGAGGCTAAAAAAACAGTTTTCCTCTTCTTAGTTGTGTAAGCCAAAAGAACTCTTATACAAAGAAATAGAAGAACCCTATATATGGGTCTCAAACCAAACTCAACTAACTAAGGTGGCATACTAACTGAGCCACGAACTAGAGTAGATAAGGATAGCTATCATGTAGCTATTATTCATGGGCGGTGTACCAACCGCATCTACAACTGACAAGTCGGTGACATAAATACACAACGGTCACCCTGGCGTATCACGAGTGGAGCTCGATATCTCAACACTCCCCCTCGAGCTCAATCCCAATTCCTGCACACCAAGCAGGTCTCTGAACTTGCGCAGCTTCTCTGCGCCCAATGCCTTCGTGAATATGTCAGCTACCTGATCCTCTGTGCTGACATAAACTAGATCAATAAGACCTAATAAAACCCTCTCTCGCACATAGTGATAATGCACCTCAATGTGCTTTGTTCTAGCATGATAGACTGGGTTATTTGCCAAGTGTATACTACTCATGTTGTCACAATAAATGACAACTGGGCCATCTGTAGACTGATGCATATCATAAAGTAGCTTATGCAACCAAGCTACCTCACATGCAGCCATTGCTGCACCCCTGTACTCAGCCTCTGTGCTCGACAAGGCAACTGTAGGCTGTTTCTTGCTGCTCCAAGTGACTGCAGCACTCCCAAAAGAGAACACATATCCACTGGTAGATCGTCTATCAGAAATACTACCAGCCCAATCAGCATCAGTGTATCCATGCAACTGTATCTGAACCCCAGTCTCATAAAATAGTCCATACTGCAATGTGGACTTCACATACCTGAGTATGCGTCTAGCGGAATCCAAATGTGGTTTCCTTGGAGCCTGCATAAACTGACTTACCAATCCAACAACATAGCTCAAATCTGGCCTAGTAATAGTCATATAAATCAAACTTCCTACTATGCGTCTGTACATAGTAGGGTCTTCTAGAAGCTCACCTGCATCTGTGCTCAGCTTCACATTCTGCTCCAAAGGAACTGAAATAGGCTTAGAGCCTGTCATCCCATATTTGGATAGCATGTCCAATCCATACTGCCTTTGCAAGAGCTGTATTCCACTTGGTGATCTAATCACCTCAATGCCCAAGAAATAACGCAGCTCTCCCAAATCCTTCATCTCAAACTTCTGCTTCAATAGCATTTTCACATGAAGGATATCTTCATCATTGTCACCTGTCATAATCAAATCATCAACATAAATGACAAGGAGCATAATACCTTTCTCTGTTTTTCTCACATAAAGTGAGAAATCTGCCTTGGAAATCTGAAAGCCAATAGTGACAAGATACTGTCCTATCTTGTCAGACCATGCTCTAGGTGCTTGCTTCAAGCCATACAAGGCTTTCTTCAACCTGCAAATAAACTCAGGATGAACAGCATGCACATAACCTAGTGGCTGCTCCATATAGACCTCTTCTTGCAAATCACCATGCAAGAAGGCATTCTTTACATCCATCTGATGTAAAGACCATCCCTTTGATGCAGCCATAGCAATGACTGCTCTTACGGTTGCCATCCTTGCAACTGGACTGAATGTTTCTTCATAGTCAATGCCATATGTTTGTGTATACCCCTTGACAACTAATCTTGCCTTGTATCTGTTCACAGAACCATCTGCATTGTGCTTCACCTTATAAACCCACTTACAGCCAATTGCATTTTTACCTTTAGGCAAAGGTACCAATTCCCACGTAGCATTTGCTTCCAAGGCATCCATTTTTCCATGGCTTTCTCCCATTTTTCTTTCCCCATGGCTTGCTCAAAAGAAGTGGGTTCTGGTTCTTGTATCACTTTGACCATATATGCATAGTGAATGGCTGTAAATCCATCATATTTCAGCCTATCCACAGGATACCTAGCTCTCGTAGACCTACGCAAAGTAGATTCACTCCCAGGTGCTCTCAAAACATCCCTGGTCTTCCTTACTCCAGGTGTAACAATAGAAGGAATACCCAACTCATCATCAATGCTTTGTTCTGAGCCACTGGATTCACCATCCACATAAGAGTGACCTGCATTCACATCAAACATGGGCTGATCAACCTTCTCTTTTTCTTTTCGTGATACCTACATACCACTATCTGCATTACTTTGAGAAGATTCTCCTGATCTCAATCTGCCTGTCCATGGCGAAGAATGTGAACCACTGCTAGAGGACGCTCCAGGTCCACTAATATTTTGTGACTGCTGCTGTGAATTCTGTGTAGCATTACCATTTTGTGCATCTACATCATCAATCACATTTACTGGTTTATACCAGCTACTTATCTCATCAAAAACAACATCTCTGCTCACTGTAAACTTACGAGTAGAAGGGTTATAGCATCTATACCCTTTTTGCTGCAGAGAGTAACCAATAAAGATGCACTTCTCAGCTTTTGGATCCAACTTGGATCTCAACTCATCTGGCACATGTACATAGGCAATGCAACAAAAAATTTTCAAATGAGAAATATCTGGTTTCCTACCAGTATACCTCTCCTCTAGAGTCATTCCATGTATTGCTGCAGTGGGAGTCCTGTTCATTATGTAGACTGCTGTAGCAATTGCTTCAGCCCAATAAAAATCTGGCAAGTCTTTTTCATTGAGCATGGCACAAGATACCTCTCCAATATGCATGTTTTTCCTTTCTGCAATTCCATTTTGTTGTGGGGTATGACTGCATGAATATTGCTGCTTTATGCCATGCTCCTGCAGGAACCTTGAAAACTCATTTGAGAGGTACTCTCCCCCTCCATTTGACCTTAGGCATTTTATTTGTAGGCCTGTTTCTTTTTCAACCATAGCTTTAAGGGTTTTGAAATGCCCAAAAACTTCACTTTTCTTTTTCATAAAATACACCCAAACTTTTCTGCTATAGTCATCAATAAAAGTGACAAAATAATGACAGCCTCCAAGAGATGCAGCTTTAGTAGTCCACACATCAGAGTGGATTAATTCTAATGGCTTCTCACTCTCTTGAACATGTCTAGGAAATGGTTTCCTTGCCTGTTTTCCAAACTGATAGGCTTCACATACCTTATGCATTTCTGCAACCTTGAATTTCGGCAAACCTGCAACAATATTTTGGGCCTGCATTGATTTAAGTCGCTGTACATTAACATGACCAATGCGTTTATGCCAGATATCAATATCTGCAACTACACCGGTCCCATGTGCAAACATTGCTGCACTCAATTCAGACATATCTGCATCCAATGTAAACATTCTGCCCTTCTTCTTTCCTTTTGCTATCAAGCGACCTTTATTTTTCATATCCTCAACAAAGCATCCATGAGGATTAAATCTGACCTGCAAGCCCTGCTCAACCATTTGACCAACAGAAACCAGATTCTTTGTGATATTCGCGACATGAAATACATCGGACATGTATTTCTTTTTCCCATCCTGCATAGACAAAGGAATTTTTCCAATCTGCACAATAGGATGTGCAGTATCATCACCAATCTCCACAAATCCTGGTTTTTCCATTTTTCTTGCATCCTCCATCCATTCTGCATGACCTGTCATGTGGTTTGATGCACCTGAGTCAACATACCATACATCGTTGCTTTCTTCTGCACTTGTCATAGAATTATTCATGTGCTGCACCATAAACAAATGCTCATTTCTGTCATCACCCTGTCTACTAGAAGATGCATAATTCCCTTGTTGCAGTTTTCCATTCATGATGTCATTCTGCTTTTTATAGCAGTCTTTAGCCATATGACCCATTTTACCACAGTAGTAGCATTCAACATTACTGTTTGCATTTTGGCCTCTTTGCCATCCACCACGACCTCTTTGGCTCCCCCTACCTCTAGAGTTACCACGTCCTCCATAGGACTGGTTTTCTTGAGTTTGCTGCATATTCTGATTTCTGCCACGGCCTCCAAATCGGCCTCCTCTACCTCTGCCTCTACCTCTTCTAGCATTTGAGTACAAGACAGCTTCTTTTGAAGTTCCTCCTGAAGAAGATGCACCACCATTTCTCTGTTCCTCAGAAATTAGAAGAGCAATCAACTCCTCAAAATCAGGAAATCTTTCACAAACTGAAATGGATGTCCGAAACTGTGCATAATCCTTTCCTAGACCATTCAAGGTCACAGAAACTAAATCATCATCTTCCACTGGCGACCCAATGGAAGCAAGTGGATATGCAATCTTCTTCACCTTCATGTGGTAGTCATTGATGCTCATACTTTCTCTTTGCACATTATGCAACTCTTGCTTGAGCTGCATTTTCCTGGCTTGCGTATTTGTGCTATACATTTTTGACAAAGTGTCCCATGCCTCCTTTGGCGTACTTGCATCCTGAATATGCACAATCATAGAGTCTGAATGCTGATAGACAGCCAGTACATAACTTTCCAGGCTCTCTCATGCCATGCTTTAAATGCCTGTATTTGCTGTTGATTGGGAACATCAGGAAGAACTGGTTCTTCTTCATTTCTTGCAACAAATTTCCAATATCCTTTTCCCATAAGAAAATTTGTCATTCTAAACTTCCATGCTTGGAAGTTGTTCTTGTCAAGCTTTTCAGTGACAATCTGTGAAAGAGAATCAGATGCCATTACAGAAGACTGCAAAAAATTCTATCACTGCAAAAACCACAGCTTCACCCTCACAAGGGAAAATCTGCAAAGCTAGCGAAAGTGGTATTTAACTACACAATCACTTCCTAGTGACGATTTTGCATCAACAGGCAACAGGGATGATTCTGTAACTCCCAAAGTCTCTGCGCACAAGCATACAATGCAATTTTTACAGTAACTTTTCACCGACCTGTAGAACAGTGGCTGCACAGCATAAAACTGGGCCTTTTCTTGAGTGCGTGCAGAAAACTTCCGCCTCCAAAACCGCGAAGGGCGTCTCAACCTGAGACAATGCACTCTTGCACTTTCCGGCTGTGCTACCTACAGAGATCTGCTCCCAAAACAGAAAATGAAAGCAACACTGCTCCTCTTACCAGAACACCGCGAGCTTGGCTTGCTTTCTTGAGCTCCTTACCACGAACAAGGCTCTGATACCATGTCAAGATTGTGGGAGAGAAGGAAGGAGTCTCACTTGAAGCTTTCTTGCTTGCACAATGGGGGAATACACACAAGGGTGGAGGCTGAAAAAACAGTTTTCCTCTTCTTAGTTGTGTAAGCCAAAAGAACTCTTATACAAAGAAATAGAAGAACCCTATATATGGGTCTCAAACCAAACTCAACTAACTAAGGTGTCATACTAACTGAGCATGAACTAGAGTAGATAAGGATAGCTATCATGTAGCTATTATTCATGGGCGGTGTACCAACCGCGTCTGCAACTGACAAGTCGGTGACATAAATACACAACGGTCACCCTGGCGTATCACGAGTGGAGCTTGATATCTCAACACTATGGGACTGAGGCAATTCTACCAGTAGAGTTCTTCGTTCCTAGCCTAAGAATAGTGCTTCAAGAACAATGGGAAGGGAAGGAGGCATGGATGCAATGCCTCGTTGAACTTGAACGCCTCTCGAAAACTCGCCTTCTAGACACTCATGCACTCATATGCGAGAAGGCACGAGGCAAGAGCTAGTTTGACAAGTATGTCAAGCAGCGCGACTTTGAACAAGGCAACTTATGCTCCTGTACTCAATTAAAGAACACAAATAGAAAATGAAGTTTAGAGGTCTTGGGCCTTTCCAAGTTTTTGCAATCAGCCAAACTGGCAACGTTGAGCTCGAGACTCTAGATGGCGAGGGCATAGGCTTCTTCAATGGCAGCCGCATTAAGAAGTAATATCCTCCCATGCATCCACTGCATGAGCCACCAATGTTAGAACCCCCTATCAAAGTACGAGTCGCTACAATCACATAAATTGATGATGAGGATGAGAAAGCCGTAGAACCCACATACCTCCACATCACAATCACTACCAAGCAAACATGCGCTTTCAATGCCTTGATCGACGAGGGAGCAGTCTTCAATGTCTTAACTCATGATCATTGCACCCAACTTGGTAAACCACCACTACAGCCCATTAATGCCAAATTAAGCCCATATGGGGACCGCTCACACGCATTTTCTCGACAAGTGTAGGGCCGCTGTTGTTATCGAGTCTGAGACTGTACCAATGATCTTTTACGTGTTGCCAAACACTAAAGACATAGGCACGGAGTCCCTGGTAGGGTGAATTTTCAAGAAGCAAACTCACTGCAATGTCGTTTATGAGTCATAGTGCATCCACCTTGCCATAGGCAACGTCCGCATTGTTACAGCCTTCAGCAAGGGCTATGCAACCTCATCAAAGTCCGCAAGGCCACCAGTAGAAATACTCGCAGTCAAGTCTATGGAGGGAGTTATTGCTCGGCCACCATCCATCAAATCTCACGAGCCACTGCTCACAGCAGCAAAAGCTAAGGCCCAACAGCCTAAGTTTCAATGGAGGCCTTAACAACGACAACCGCCGCCTAGGAGTAGACGCTCACATCCTTGTAACACAAGAAAGTCTAAACCTAGGAGGTCAAGATGCAGTTACAGAAATCAAAGCATGATCAAGCCAAGATGGGTTCCTAAAGCCCTCTTACACGCACAAGGCTACTATGAGGGAATTGCTTGGATATGGATCCCTAAGGCCCGAATGGCCCAAGGCACTACTCACACGCCGGCCTCAAGCTTGATCACCCCAAGCCCCATAGAACCTCAGAACCAGAAGCCGCAACGCTTCTAGGACTCCCCTCCTACAAGCTCACCCATGCATAAGCCCTAAAGAGTTGAGCAAGCCTATCGGCCCAAACCACAAACGCCTTTACACACTTCAACCCCTACTAGTGTCGATAAGACTTGCCAAATCCAATCCGAGTGTAGCAGCCCATCCATAGCATCTACTACTTTGATGCTCATCCATGAGGCTCAACCACTGCTTCATGGGCAATTGCCACCATCTGCCGCTAAGCCTTCTAGCTCCATCAAACCCTAGCCACCTTTAGGCCTTAAACCCTCCTACGAGTGGAAATCATTCTTAACTCTGGCCACAAACTGATGCCACGAGGCATATTTCACGGTGGATTCCGTGAGGTTTTACGGTGGATTCCATAAACTTTGATGATCGGGGCTCATACAAAAAGTGGATTCTTTGTGCGAGAAGTTGATGGGGACGCTTGTCCTTTTCGGGTGTTTCATTAATTTAGTGTGTACATGGGTGATTTCGCAAAATGCATATTAAATTAATAAATGTTTATGAGTTTAGAGTGCGCACCCGTAATAAATTAAGGTTAGGATTTATTTCTAACCAGTTGATTTATTTATGTAGCTGAAGACTGCTAGGTATTCACTTTTGTCGGTTTAATTATATTATTTTACTAACGATTGTGAATGCTTCAGTTGATGTGTAGAGACAGTAGCAGTGGCGGAGGAAAGCATTGGAGGATAGCGAGTATTCGAGTTATGGATTATATTTTGATAGGCGCCACGTCTATATTTTGTCACGCCTATTTATTAAGGCATCGGATATTTATTATTATTTTGTATGTGCATGGGCGCACGATTATGTTATTTCTATTTGGACATTGTATTGGGCGTGCTAGATTCTTTGGGCACCGTCCATTAGCTTTATTCTTATTTTGTGTTAAAGCAAACTCAAAAGCTAAAAGCTTGCTATTTTGTAATTTGGGCTATTATTTGAGCTTGAAGATGAATAATACAAAAAATACATGCTTTGTGGAGCGGTCACACAAGGCATGGGGGGAGATTGCACCCAATTGGTCTCTTGCTCTTGTGGTTCATGCTTTTTACCTTGTAATTTGTGCAAAAAGTAGAGTTCTATTGTTCTTGGGGACCTTCCGGCATTCACTACGCGAGCGTACAACATACGATCTGCGCACCAGTGGTATCAGAGCGAAGCTGAGATCAAGAGCTTCCAATCGCTACCCATCTCGTGCGAAGGCGGAGCTCCTGGAACGATCGGGCTCTACGGTCAATCTCGTCGCAAACCGTCGATACAGGCAGATTTCTGGCGATTAAGAACCCCTGTTTCCATCTTCGGATCGCGAAGGACCGGTCTGCAGAGGCAGAGGACCACTCCTACATCCTCACATACAAGTCGTCAAAAACGAGTGAGATAAAACTCCATAGCTCACAAGCTTAAAAGCTTTTACTTTTAATAAGCTTAGTACTAAAGCTTATAAGCTTTAACAAGCTTAAAAAGCTTCAAAATTGTCACGCGAGGTCTCAGAGTGGGTTCCAAAAATTTTGCGGCATCAGAAAACGGCCCCCCTCCCCCACGATTTCACGAATTTTATCAACTAAGCTTAAAAGCTTAGTTACTAAAGCCATAAGTCATATAAGCCTCTCAGATTCAGCAAAGTACTGCAAGTCTGCAAAGTTCAGATTCAGCAAGTCTCTCAAGTCTAAATTCTACAAGTCAGATAAATCGACTAAGTTTTACAAGTCTGCAACTCTGCAAGTCACATTAATCTGCTACTCTACAAGTCAAACAAGTCAACTGGAGTCAGAACTGACTTGTGCTCAAAACTCCTAGAAGGGCTGTTCTTGCGCAGAAACTCCGAACTGCAAAGTTGTTCATTAGAAGGTACTCTACCCATACATAGGTTTGCTGAAGCATTTTCAGTATACGAAGAAGGATAAAACACAGATTTTTTGAAGATTGTGAAAGCTATACCCAAAAACACATAAGCCTTGTATTCCCGAACTTGAGCTACGCTCATCCCGCTAACTTGATTTTGAGTGAGAAAGGTCTTTTGAGTTTTGCAGGATGACGGAACCACATATGGATAATCTTATGACTGAAGGCGACCTACCTGAACCTATGATGGAGCAAAAGCTGGACTTAATCATGATGCAATTGGAAGAAGAATGAAGGGCTAGGCAAGCATTGCAAGTTCAACTTGCAAATTTACAAAGAGTGTCTACCGACAAAGAAGAACCTCAATCTGAAGATCTTATCCGATGTACCATCGATGCAACTCTCGAAGCTCAAACCATCCGCAAGGAATCAAAGATAAGTAAAAAAAGTTTCAAATTCCATACTTTCAATGGCATACGAGAAGGAAAAACTGTTCTTGCATTCATTAGTCAGTTTGACGACTACTTTCATGAGGAAACCTATGCAGAAAAAGATAAAATCAAGTGTGTCACTAATCATTTAGTGGACAGAGCATCTCTTTGGTGGACTGTAGTACGCAAGAGTATAGATTGTCCCACTACCTGGGAGAATTTCAAGAAGAAGTTCATGCAAAATTTCATTTCTCCACAATTTCATGAGAAAGCTATTAAGCAATGGGATATTCTTCAGCAACGGCATCGTGGCACGAGCCTATTCGTCAGTACACAGAGCATTTTTGGAATGCACTACTCCAGCTACGCATGCTTGAAGATGTACCTGAAGCGACACACAAGCGCAAGTATATGTCTGGACTCCTTGGGCATTACTACGCTGAAGTTAACATGTTCAAGCCTGCTACTCTTGAAGACGCAATTTCATTAGCTCACGACATTGAAGACAAGCTGCGAGGTAGAGACACACGTCCATAGCAATTCTAAGTCAATGGTAATTATGGATCTAAGCAATTCAATTCCAATTTTAGAAGATTTAATCCAGGTCATTTCTCTTCATCATCTTTCCGTAAAAATTAGGCAAAACCTCCTGCTTTACCATCCAATGTCAATCAAAACCCTAAGCCTATTCCACAGCCAAACCCTAATGTCCCTAGACTTCCTGCCATTGCAAACAATGTAACTAAAGCCAAGCCAATAGTATGCTATAAATGCCACTAGCCTGGACATCTAGCAGCAAATTGCCATCCAAAGAAGCCACCTTCCCATATCAACTACCTTGGAGCAATGGACGAAGACGAACATGAAGATATGCCCCATTTCACAGAAGATGAGGACGATATTCCTACTCCTTCGGATACTTTACCAGGTATGCCAACTCCACATTCTTTATTGACTATGAAATGTTTGGTGCATGGAAAGGAAAAGATTATTTTGCATGATGACAGTAGCACTCATGATTTTATTTCAGCAAAGCTAGTAAAAGAATTGAAGTTACATACTGTACCTACGCATTATCGTATTAAAGCAGCATTCTTAGGCACTAGGTATAATGGTACACAGGAAGTGCATGACTTAGAGATTCAAATTGGTCAATACACAGAAAGAAGAAATTTTCTAGTTGTTCCATTACAGTTGAGTGACATTATTTTAGGTATGCCTTGGCATCATCAACATAACCCAGATATAGACTATTCCACACATTCAATGAATATTAACTTTCAAGGAAAATCTATTACATTATATGGTATGCATGCATCTAATGTTTTTCCACTGCTTTCGCATACTCAAGCTAAACGTGCATTACGCAAGAGTACTAAATCTTATCTCATTTGGGTGAATGAACTGCAAGTAAAAGAAAATCATATGCACCCTAGGCATAAATAATTTCTTGCACATTTTAAGGACTGTTTTGCCGAAGACCTACCACCTGGTTTACCTCCTTCATGTCTAGAAGACCATAAGATAGATTTGATTCCTGGTACACAACCACCTTGCAAAGCACCATATAGGCATAACCAGATAGAGCAAAAAGAAATTCAGAGTCAAGTTGAGGAATTACTAAATAGAGGATTGATTAGACCTAGTAGTTCTCCATTTGGTGCACCGTTCTGTTAGTCAAGAAAAAGAATAATACTTATCGTATGTGCATTGACTATCGAGCTTTAAATAAGATCACTGTAAAGAATAGGTATCCCATTCCTAGAGTTGATGACCTTATGGACAAACTACAAGGATATGCTATATTTAGTAAAATAGACCTTAAGTCTAGTTATCATCAGGTGAGACTAGATACGTCAGACATATTCAAGACTGCATTTAGAACACAGTTTGGTCATTACAAATTTTTAGTGATGCCATTTGGATTGACTAATGCACCTGCTACGTTTAGTAGAATGATGAACCGTATATTTTTGAAATATCAGTATTGTGTAATTATCTTCTTTAATGATATTTTGGTATTTAGTCAAAATGAGAAAGAACATTATGAGCATTTGTCATTGGTTTTCCAGTTATTAAAAGATAATCAACTGTATGCAAATCCTGAAAAGAGTAAATTCTTTAAAATAGAATTTGAGTATTTAGGTCATATTGTATCATCTGATGGAATTAAAGTTGACCCTAAGAAAATAGATGCAATATTGAATTGGCCTGTACCTAAAAATGTGCATGAGTTACGCTCATTCCTTGGTCTTGCTAGTTTTTATAGGAAATTTGTGCGTAATTTTTCATTACTTGCTTTACCATTAACCAAACTTGTGAAGAAAGGAATTGTTTATCATTGGTCCGAAAATCAACAGAAATCCTTTGATTTATTGAAACATGCATTAACCCATGCCCCTATCCTACAGTTGCCTGATTTTAATAGACCATTCTTTCTAGTAGTGACCGATGCTAGTGGATCAGGAATAGGAGCTGTACTTATGCAGGATAATCATCCTATAGCCTATTCTAGTTGTAAGCTGAAACCCTCTGAACTGAAATATTCCACATATGACAAAGAACTATTAGCAGTTGTACAAGCATTAAGAATGTGGAAACACTACTTAATGGGTTCAGAATTCATGATTAAGACCGATCAGCAAAGTATTAGACATTTACTTAGTCAACCCCAAATCTCTGACCGACATATCAAATGGGCATCCTTTATTCAAAGTTTTCATCCTATCATTCAATACCAACCCGACAAAGAAAATGTAGTGGCTGATGCATTAAGTAGAAGACCTGCCATTCATAATATTTATGTTATATCTTTTGATTCTTTGATTGCTATGAAAGATACTTATCATCAGGATATTACTTTTCATACTGATTGGAATAAATTAGTTCAAAATAACTTGATTCCTATTGATTCATTGTCATATAATGATGGATTTATGTTTTATGAAAAGAGATTGTGTGTTACAATTCCATTCTGATCTTTTGTTTTGAATGAGATTCATTGTCCCCCATATCAAGGTCATGGAGGTATCATATCTACTTTACGTACACTGACTGAAGATTTTTATTGGCCGCAGATGGACACTGATGTATCTAACTTTGTTTCTGAATGTTTGATTTGTCAAAGAGTTAAGAGACATCATGGTAAATAGTATGGATTACTTATGACTTTGTCTATTCCATCTAAACCTTGGGAACAAATTTCTATGGATTTTATTACTGGTTTACCTAATACTAAATCTAACCATGATATGATTTGGATAGTAGTAGATAGATTTAGTAAACAAGCATATTTCATTCCATGTAAGAAAACTTTAACAGCATCACAAGCAGCACAATTGTTTTTGAAAACTGTTTTCACTAACCATGGATTGCCAAAAGTTATTATTTCAGACCGTGATTCTAGATTTTGTAACAACTTTTGGATTACTCTGTTGCTAACCTAGGCACAAGATTGATTTCTCATCTGCATTTCATCCTGAAACTAATGGACAAATAGAAGCCACTAATAGCACTATTCTAGATATTTTACGTGCATATACTATTTCTAAACCTCAGATATGGGACACACATTTGCATTTATTACCGTTTGCATATAACAATACACCACACACATCTACAAAGAAAGCACCATTTGAAGTGATTTATGGATATAGATTATCTACACCTGTTGCATCTTTGTCAAATAGAATTCAGACTGCTGATGATATTGCTAGTATGCATAATACTATTTTTGATGAGGTTAAAGACATGATTGCTAAAGCCTAGCAATCATATACCAAACAAGCCAATAAGAAAAGACAAGCAGTGAATTTCAAAGTTGATGACTATGTTTGGTTGAGAATAGAAAAACGTAGACTACAAAGTGTAGATAGACACCCAGTTGTGAAATTAGCCCCTAGATTCTATGGACCATTTAGGATCATTCACAAAATTAATGACAATGCATTTAAGTTAGAATTACCACCTCACTGGAAAATTCACAACACATTTCACATTAGTTTGTTAAGACCTTTTAGAGGCCAATTACCTGTACACCCTATTTATGAAAACCCACCTTTGTTAGAGGAAGAGACTGAAATACTTGAACCCAAAGCTATCATAGACACTGACTTTATGACCACTAGAACTGGCCGAAAATATTCTAGATATCTAGTTAAATTTAAGAACCATCCTGTAGAGGAAGCACAATGGATGCATGCTAGAGACTTAAATGCTTTCCCCACTCTGTTAGCTCCACATTGAGCTAATAGCAATTGAGGTCAATTGCTATCCCACCCCGGGGGTATGATGCCAGGAGGCATATTTCACGGTGGATTCCGTGCCACGGTGGATTCCGTGAGATTTAAGAACCATCTTGTAGAGGAAGCACAATGGATGCATGCTAGAGACTTAAATGCTTTCCCCACTCTGTTAGCTCCACATTGAGCTAATAGCAATTGAGGTCAATTGCTATCCCACCCCAGGGGTATGATGCCATGAGGCATATTTCACGGTGGATTCCGTGAGGTTTTACGATGGATTCCGTAAACTTTGATGACCGAGGCTCATACACAAAGTGGATTCTTTGTGCGAGAAGTTGATGGGGATGCCTGTCCTTTTCGGGCGTTTCATTAATTTAGTGTGTACAAGGGTGATTCCATAGCGGGTGATTCCGCAAAATGCATATTAAATTAATAAACGCTTATGAGTTTAGAGTGCGCACTCGTAATAAATTAAGGTTAGGATTTATTTCTAACCAGTTGATTTATTTATGTAGCTGAAGACTGCTAGGTATTCACTTTTGTCGGTTTAATTGTATTATTTTACTAACAATTGTGAATGCTTCAATTGATGTGTAGAGATAACAACAGTGGCGGAGGAAAGCATTGGAGGATAGCGAGTATTCGAGTTATGGATTATATTTTGATAGGCGCCACGTCTATATTTTGTCACGCCTATTTATTAAGGCATCGGATATTTATTATTATTTTGTATGCGCATGGGCGCACGATTATGTTATTTCTATTTGGACATTGTATTGGGCGTGCCAGACTCTTTGGGAACCGTCCATTAGCTTTATTCTTATTTTGCGTTAAAGCAAACTCAAAAGCTAAAAGCTTGCTATTTTGTAATTTGGGCTATTATTTGAGCTTGAAGATGAATAATACAAAAAATACATGCTTTGTGGAGCGGTCACACAAGGCATGGGGGGAGATTGCACCCAATTGGTCTCTTGCTCTTGTGGTTCATGCTTTTTACCTTGTAATTTGTGCAAAAAGTAGAGTTCTATTGTTCTTGGGGACCTTCCAGCATTCACTACGCGAGCGTACAACATCCGATCTGCGCACCACAAACCTAGCTGAAGACACAGGGGATGACGTTATTGCTTATCTTAGATGCTTAGATGCCACGTTCATGTTGGTGGCTCTAAGTTATGGCTGCTTGGATTTAGGCCTATTGCAAGAGCCTTTAGCAATTGAAGTTCTCATGATGCCTTGTTCCTGGGAAACATTCGATTTCGCATTTTTCAAAACACCCCACTCAATTGCCGAGTTGCTATGCACTGAGATATCAACAAAAAAAGCCATCAAACAATGCCTCATTATGTCCTACAATAAGCACGTGACTTCTTCTATCACACTGGTAAAGAAGTCGAGGAGTTGAAAGCATTAGCTGACATCGGCTCCCCATTTTTACGAAACTGGTACACTCTGCGATTGTAGTGGAAACTCAAAGGATGTCAAATCATGACCAACATTGAGCAGTGCCGTGCAATCAAGACATTGGAGTATGACCCAACCTATGTCGCACCCACCTCATATAGAGTGTTAACTACTCTTTGTGGCTGACCCATGGAAGAGCACATCAAAGGACACCCATATCTTGATCGTCTCCTGACCAAAGAAGAGCTACATATTGCTAGCCATGTCGACTTCAACGATTTTCTAATGGATATCCTCATTTACATCACACACGTAAGTACCTGAACCTTCGATCTAAACCATGAGGCTCAGCTGGAGTATAACCCAGAATTCTATACTTGGCTCATGTGCAAGTAACCCTTATATCTGAATGTTGAATGCCCTTGACCTCCTAACCTCAATCCTAGGAAGGATTCTTCTCAATATGGAAAGGGAGGGGGTAAGGTGAATCAAATTAAAACCAATCAAGATCAAGCAAACACATAAACACATAAGAAACTGATCATGTAGGAGGCATGCCACAAAAGCTTTGAAATAAAAGGCAAAAAGTTTGAACGGAAGAATCTATGTTGAATCTTAATGCTTTCATTCAACAAACATAAAGGCTTTCTTTTCAGCAAATTATTATTTTTAAAAGCACTAATGGGAATTATGGTTCATGATAGGAATGAAAGATGTCACAACAAGACCGTGCCCATTGACTCCCCTTCACGGAAGAGGAGAGGACCCAGTACGGCATCCCCTTGGCAAGCCGTGCCTACAACCAACTAAAATTTCAAACCATCCATAATATCGAGGAAGTAGTGACCAAGGAGGAAGCAACCAAGAGGGTCATAGAGCAGTGCAACCTCACTAAGTACCTTGAGAAGTTCGCACAAGAGCCTGACCACACAAAGTGTGTGGAAATTCCTCAGAACTTACAACCCAAATCAAGAATGTAGAACTATAACAATGGGAAGGGGGGAGAAGGCCAAACAAGTACATGTACCCTTGAACCCGGCCTTGGTGGAGAAGGCACTGGGGTTAGAGCCTAAGGTGAAGAATAAGCATAAAAGACATGTCCATGCCATGCTTAAGATGAAGAGGGAAGAGGTGCTGACCAACGATGGCATCAGCATCCAGGATATCCCTGATGTTGAAGCCCACATCCAGGCAAAACTGGTGCACTCACTGTTCTCCAGCCAGTGCTACAATTCCCTCATGCATCGAATTAGTGTGCTTGTGCTGGAGAACTTGCAGCTCTCACCTTGGATGAGGTTGACTGGAATGACTATGTGCGCAAGACCATAGACCAGGCAGTAAAAGCACTAGCCTTGGGGAGCAAGCTAGCAGGCGGGGGGTCCCCAAACCTCCAAAAGCACTGAGAGGAAGAAAGCCTCATCCAAATCCTCTTTCATCAGCTATGGAAGTGTTTTGACTGCCCTCATCCAGGAGGCAGTAAAAGAGGCACAGGATGCAGAGGAAGGAGAAGGAGAAACACCCGACATATTGCCCTCTCACCAAGACCAAGAGTTGTCTAGCGACACGACAGAAAGTGACGAAGAAGGGGGAGAATAGAAGGAATAGTCAAGCAAAAAGCAAGCAAAGAAACCTAAGAAGAGGATGACACAAAAGAAGAAGCAGGATGAAGGCTGCAAAAAGGAGAAGGATGACTTAGAGAGAGCAAAAAGGGAATCCCTCAAAGAGGCGGAAGAGAGGGAGAAGAAGAAGAAACAAGAAGTAGAAAAGTCGAAGGAAGAAGCCAAGAAAGCCAAGAAGGTGTCAAAACAGGAGGCCAAAGAGAGGAAGAAGAAAGAAAAAGAAGAAGCAGATAAATTGGAGGAAGAATCTAGGAAAGCAAAAGAAGAGAGGGAGAGAAGGGCTATTGAGGAAGAGGAGGAGCTGAGAAGGAAGGAGGAGGAAGACATGGCTGAAGCCACACGTCGGTCTATAGAGCAACAAAGCAGGGTAGATAACCTACGAGCTCTAAGCCTGCCCAAGGTGGAGGGGCTAGGCTCAAGCACTCAGGTTTCGAAGATCATACCGCTAGTTGTCATTGAAGGCAAGGGTAAAGCCCCCATCCATCCTATCCCGACCCTCCTGGTGCCACAGATGCCAAATCTAGACAAGATTCAAACCGCCAGAAAGTGGAGGCCTCAACCACTTCGATCCACACGATGATGATGCCATTAGCTAACTATGACGAATACATTGCTAAATTGCTCTCTCAACTAGAGAAAACTAAAGAGGAGAGGAAGATAGCTGCGGCCGAGTTAGCTGCAGATAAAGAGTTGGTAGCTGCTTTTTAGCTTGAAAAGACCCCCGACAGATAGCCATGCAACAAAAGGAGATCTTTGATCTCAAACAGGAGTTGAAGGCTAAGGACGACAGGGAGGGAAGATGGAGGCAGCAGCTGGAAGATGAGAATCAAGAGTTGGTAAAAATGCAAAGGGAGTATAAACTCTTGATCATGCAACATGAAGAGCTAATCACAAAGATTGATCAGATCGAATGAGGCATGGAGAAGTTTGCCACCAAAGAAGAGGAAAGAAAGCAGGAGGAAGAACAACATCACAAGGAGATGGAGACCATGACTGAGAAGCTAAACTTAGAAAGAAAAGAGTAGGAGAGAATGAGCAAAGAATTGAAAGACCAGGAGCAAAGACTCATAGATGTGGTGCAAAGGCAAGGGGAAGGCATGGAGGAAATGAAGAAGAGAGCAGAAGAATGGGCGGGACAGAATGAACGGAGGATGAAGAGCTTGGTGCATCACCTGGCTCTCGTGGAAAAAGAGAAAATCCTCGTAGAGAGCAAAGTAGAGGCTACCCAAGTAGCCTTCAACACTCAACAAAAAGCCTTCTTGAATACACTAATGGATACCACCCACTTAGATGAAGGGGAGTCCCTCGAGGTGGCAAAGAAGAAACTAAGCATAGCCCGCAGGGCCCTACAAGCAAGACTGCACATGCCACCCCAACTCGATGTCGTGGGGTTGAGCCTTGATGATCAACGGAAGTACTTATTGATGGCCCGCCTAACCCCCCAAGAGGTCCATGCACTAGGCTTTGAAGAGGAAACACAACAAGTAGACCGACAAAGGGATGAAGCTAAACTCCAATTTGATATGAGCAAATTTAAAGAAGAGGTGATCCCACAACCCCCCTTGCCACATTCCCAAGAGTAGCCATCAATTGACACATCTGCAGAAAGGCAAGCCACCCTCAGGGAAAGGAGAAAGAAATTGGTGGAAGAAACCAGGAAACAAATGATATCCAAGCCGGTCGTGCAGCCATCCGTACCCCTACCACCATGCCCAGATGACCTCCCAGTGGGGTTCCACGCTGAATTAATAGTTTGGGAGCAACATGAAAGGGACAAAAAACCCTTCTCCTTTAGCTTCCTTCTGCCCAATAGCCTGAGAAGAGTCATGCCACTTAAAGTAGTGGAGGAAATGATTGCAATTGGAAGCCGACTAGGCCAGCAATGGCTGGAAGAGAGAGAAAAGAATCCCACTCTCTGGGGGACCAAAGAGGCAAAATTTTGGGAGAATAAGGTCTTTGAAGTGCCACATTCTGTATAACACTATAACTGCCAGCCCATGTGGAGGAGACAGGTGTGCGACATTAGCATGCTCGCCTGGATGGCCTTTTGCAACACCCTATCCTACGAGAGGAAAAACCCTACATTTATGGCACATCCTAGTAGGGTAGGAGTGGATTTTGATGCTACACTCCATGGATGCTATGACTTCCCCATTATCTATAATCCTAACTGTGCCTCTTTTGAACAAGCTCTCACCTTCACCTTTGAAAGCCTAGACGTTTCCATAACCCGCTTCCTCACCAACTTTTCCTCTTGCCCTGATCCAGCCTTCATAACCACCTATAACTACCTTAGGCTTCTTAAACTCTTACTTAAGCAGGACCCTACCCCCAAGAATGTGGCCTCCCACCCCTCTTTTTTGATCCTAATGCCATCGGTAGCTGCACCATGACGCGCTTGATGATGAGAGCTAGCATTCTACCTTCTTTTTGCCTGGCTCTTCTTGAAGATATGAACGATAGCCAGTTCACCTGATGTAACCACCCCTTCCTCTCCACCACTTCACTCCATGTTTGCATGAATCTCAAGGGATACATGCAGAGCTTGCAATTTTTGAGCAAATCTATCCGGCCCCCTTCTCTACCTCACTCTGACAATGAAAGTTAGAAATTGGCTGTCATCCCGGCTTAATAAAAATTAATTAAAAAAATAAAAATAAAAGAAAGAAAGGAAGGTAAGAAAACACATTACAAAAAAAAAAGACATGGAAAGAAAGACTCACATGAAGACACAACCAGGACCACACAGGACCAGATCACTGCACTTAGGGGTCCTCAAGCTAGGCGTGTCTGGTGGCTTCGGTCAATCGGCTCCACTCCTAGCCCCCTTGCCCCTTTTTGACCTCCCACTTCATGCTTAGGGCACATCAAGGGCAGGACATACCTAGGGAGGTAACACTCGCCTATGGTTAGACATGTTACCCTACGCTACACACACAGCACCTCCCTACCGCACGAACGGGGTCCTCAAGTGTGGGACATCACCCAGGCTTGCTTGTGGCTAGACCCATCGCCCTATTCCACCAGCATGAGCACAATGCATCACACAATAAGGTAGACACTCCCCTTACGTAGAGCACCGCACCTTCTCCTTTCATATACTACAAAATGCGGCAAACCACCAACTTTGGAGGCCCCATCATTCAGTTGAAATCTAATGGGCTTCTCCGTCAACCATCATTGCCAAAGATTCCAAAGCATCTGAGTCCACATGTGGCCCTACCATCACCTGACCAACAACTTGCCAACCGCCTACCCTTTCCCAACAAACAGCTAGAAGTACCATGGGACTGGCACCCTTCTTGGAGAGGGGTAATGTTAACCTCAATTCGAGATGGCAAAAAAATGAACGAAAAAGTGGAAAAAGGATGGAAAAAAAGCAAAGGCATAGAGGCGGCCCCTAAAGCTAAGCTGAGACAAAAAGCACAATTTTAAATGAAAGACGCCTCAAAAAACTCTAAAAACTCTTGTAAAAGAGCACCAGGCTCCCTCTTGTACCATTTGTAAAAGAATAGATGGGTATAGGCTTAGGGCATGAAGCAAAAAGAGGGAATTAGAAAAAGGTACCTTGCCACAATGACTGGTCATGTAAAAAGGGATGGGTGTCCATGGGATTTTAGGGTTTGTATATAAAGTTCAAAAAGTGAATGGAAGCTCATTCTTTGGTGTGTGGCTAACAAGGGTCCTCTCTTCTTCTCTTCACCTTGCTTGTGTGTGTGGTCTTGAGAGAGGGATTGTGAGAGTGTGAGGGAGTGAGTGAGTGTGTGGGAGTGAGGGATCAAGAGGATGAAGCTCTTCACCATCTCCTCTTCTCTCCTCTTCTCTCTTCTCTTCTCTTCTCTTTTCTTGCACATGTGGCTATGGTGAATGGAGCTTGGAGATGGAGGAGGCTTGAGGATGCTTGAGCCAGCATCTAGGATCATGGAGCTATCGGCATGTGCAAGAGAGGAGGCAACTCATTTCGGTATCAAGGTAAGCTCACTACACCCTGAGAGGATCGACAGTGCATCGGCTAGGTGAGAGATAGCCATGAGAGCTTGCTTGAAACGCTTGAAATAATAAGCGGTCCATGGGTCTTGGCGGTTGAGTGTGAGCTTCCACTACACCAACACATCCATAGTGACATATCATGTCTTTTAAGATAAATGTGTTGTTGAGATGACAAGCTCAACACATGCGGACATTGATGATGGACCGCCTGGTTAGATGGGTCCACACGTCTACACTTAGCACGTCGGTGGTCATCATGACTCTCACATGGCCACTGACTCATTACTTATTATATTCAGGTTGTTACACCTATTTACAGCTGGCATAGTTATAGCGCCAGCGGACTAGTGTAGTCGGTTATGCATTGTTTGACTTAGTAGGCCACATTCCTTTTATGTTGTATCTTATCTATACTTTGTGTACATTGTAAAGAGTGTGGAAGAAGAAGAAGAAATCAGCAAGAAAACGTTTTGGCCTCCATCTCTCTTCTTGTCTCTTGAGTGAGCTTCTCCTTGTGCATTCTGTGTGTGTTCGGCGCAGCATCTTGAGCAACCCCCTCCACCACGCGATTCTTGACATGTGTAGATAGCACTAGTTTTCTTTTTTCTTAACACTTGACTTCCACCCAGTTTGTGAGATCTTCTCTTGCAAGTTCAATGTATCTTATTTTTCGTAGACCCACAAGCATGGTCACTAGGTCTACCACTCACTTATAATGCATAGCTAGTGGATATGTTGAATATAGACCATCATGATGCCCTATAAAGAATAGTATATCTCACAAGTAGCATAAGTCTCAAAGAAAATTGCAAGACATCTCTACACATACCTCTCCACCAATACCTTTCTTCTATTTTTGTGAGTATCACATGAAAACCTTGATGAGACCAGCACATAAACCCTCATGAAACTCTTCCATAATATGTTGCTGAGTATCTTTGTCATATATTACTGTGAATAGAGTCTCTTTCCTATGCTTTGTATGTTTACATAAAAAATGATACTTCAAGAATACCTATATGCTTATCTTCAGATCCTCTTGAACTCTTGCTTGAACCTATCTTTTTGCCTTGTGATAGTGCTTGAATAACAACCAATTTGTAGCCATTTTCCCTCATAAAACTCTTCTGCAAAAGAATCAACTAAGGAAACATGGTGTACATGGTCAAGTGTTGTTGCCACACTTTCAACTTCTTCACCATGGTCAAGTCCCTCTTTCTCATACTGAGACCTTGATAAGATAAAAGTAACTAGATTATCTTTGCTTGCAAAATGTCAAAAATCTAGATTCAAGGACTTGACATAAGTAATCCATCAAAGCATAGCAATGTCTAGAGTTAGACAACTAGTAATCATGCTAAGAAGTGGAAAGAAATGTATCTCAACAAGAGCTATTCAATGTAGTATCCACCCCTTACAATTCCCTTTTAATTTGAGGATACTTTCTTTGACATGGATTCAACATAGCATACGTGTTTCCTTCCTCATCATCCTATCCAATTGCCCATTTCATCCCTCTATGACTCATATTAATAGTAAGAATTATAGCTTTCCACTTTTATAATTAACCTTTCTTAGTGTAGGTGTCATTTGCAACAAGTATTTCATCTTTGCCATTGCTTTTGTATATGCATCTAATCCCACCATAACTTTTTCCCTTTTACTCAATATTTGATAGAGTACATCCACAATATGAGTGAAGTTTGGAGTCTGTATGAGATAGAATACAGTGGTTCCCAAGAATCTGCATACATCTGAGAATGATGTACAAGCTTCATTCATTGCTCCAATTGCATCCACCTTAGCCTGATATGGCTCTTTTCCATATGGCCCACACATTGGCCCACACATTGGCCCACAATCAACTTATCTATCCCCAAAAACTAACATTTGTCTTGAAATAGTCTCACGGTTGGCTATGTGATCTACAATGAACTTTCTACATTCCTTTTCATCCACTAACTCATCTTTGGCATCTTCCTCACATCCTTACATTGGTACATTATCAAGAAAAGGCACTATGATCTACATAATATGATCTTGCAAAACCTTATTCATGGTATTTATCATATGTGCAATTGAATTCATTACAACATGTCGCAAAGTATACATCCTTTCCAATCCCTAGAGTCAAATTCTTGGTTTCAATGGCCAACCAAAATTGATCATATCTAGAGTAAAGATCGCCTAAGGAGTAGATAGTTGCCCTACATTCAAAAGCTTCAATAAACCCATCTAATGTTCAATGGTTGCATATCCTATATGAATCTTAAAATCCCATTCTTCTTTGGCATAATAGATCATTTTGATTTCTTCTTTCACTAACTCAACTAGCTTTGGTAAATAAGCTTTCAACACCAAAATAGATTGCAAATTTTATGGTACATGAGGAATTGTATAAAAACCATTGGGGAAACAATACCGTGATCAACACATCTGATTTCATGTGGTTGAAATGCAAATGCTCTACCATGTTTTGCCAGCACATCCATGAACCATATTTCTCTATATAAGTAAGAAATCCTCACATCCAAACTTCAAGATATTTAGAGAATGTGCTATAAATTTATGCCCAATTCCCTTTGGATCTATAATATTTGGCTAATGAGAAGCCAACAACTGAATCTTTTCTTCATTGGCTTAGCCTTCTTAGCCACAAATTTATATTCCTTTTCAACCCATGTCTTAGATTTCAGATTTGAGCATATTTGTGCCTATTTTCAAAATCTTCTATCATTTTATACATGTCAAAATAGCACACTTTGAAAATATCATTCCCCATGTACAAAACCTAGAATCAATCATAGTAGCAAGATGTAACATAATGTCAACTCATCAAAAATCTGATAAATACATTCTTCAAACTCAAGCAATTCATTTTGCCTCAATTTATCTTGAGTGTTATGAACGAACATATTGCCTTGCATATTTTCAATTTCTCTTGAATATAATTAAACATATATTGAAATAAAGAACAAGAAAATTTCATTGGAGAAAGAATAAAAGCCCATTGACTGAAACCTTAAGAAACAGGATAGTACAATAAATGATACGGGAAACTCAAATAATATACTAAAAAAACCTAACATATAAAAAACCTAGGACTCTAAATCTCAATGTAACTACATGTGCTTGAGGAGCTCTTGGCCCCCACAACAAAGACCCCAGTCCTACTAGACCAATTGATATCAAGAATACCCCTATTCATCATCTCTTAAATTATATTGAGATGGCAAGCTCAACTTATGTAGGCATTGATAATGGGTCACTTGCTTATATGGATGTACATGTCTACACTTAGCATGTAAATGGTCATTATGATCCTCACACGGTCACTACCTTAACACTCATTATACTTGATTAATTACAACTATTTGCAAAGCCGATATAGTTATAATGCTAAGTGATTAGTGTAGTCAATTATGCTTTGTTAGATGTAGTATGCTGCTTTCCTTTATATTGTATCATATCTATACTTTGCATATATTCTATTGTGAGAAGAAGAAGGAAGAAAAACTAGTAAGAAAACATTTTGGCCTCCATCTCTCTTCTTGTGTTCTTGAGTGAGCTTCTTCTTGTGTATATTATCTATGTATGGCACAATAGTTGAAGTCCCCCCATGTAAGCAAGAAATTGGCAAGAAGCTCTACCATTCTCTCTCTCTCTCTCTCTCTCTCTCTCTCTCTCTCTCTCTCTCTCTCTCTCTCTCTCTCTCTCTCTCTCTCTCTCTCTCTCTCTCTCTCTCTCTCTCTCTCTCTCTCTCTCTCTCTCTCTCTCTCCCCCCCTTAGATAATTCCTGAGAAGGCATCAAAAGTAGGATGGAGCAAAAAATTGCAAATTGTTGTGAGATTTATTGTGTAAGTAGAACTGTGTATAATCTACAGTTAAGCCCTTCAGGTGATTTCTATTGTATTTTTGGCCATTTGTGGTCATTTCAAGCTCCAATTTAGCTCCATAGGGTTGTAGATATTAGTTTCAAGGCATATTATACTTTCAATTGTGTCAATTGTTCTTAGGTGTACATATTATAAATTATAAATATGTAAGTTGTAAGGTTTTTGTTAAGAAGAAAACACAAGGTTTATCTACAAATAGATTGCAGAAGTTATGTATTATCGAGCAGTTAGAGAAAAAGGTTGCCCGGTTTATGAAACCCAATTATTGAGAAGAGACACAAGAACAACTACATGCCATTGAAGTTCTCTGTGACAAACTTCCTTATTAGAAAAGGCCTCTATGAGTTTATTTCAGGTGAAGAAAAGGAACCATGACTAAGTGATCCTACAACTACAAAAGAAATAAAAGCATGGAAAGAATGGACTTGTCCACTCATCTTGCATCTTTGGGGTGTTTTCACACACACATCTACTGAAAAGAATGCATGTTGTCACTAAAGTAAACTAACATTTAATTCCTAGAAGGCATTAGAGAAGTAGTAGAGGACAAGTTTGTTGAGCTTTTGACTAACAAGAATCCTATAAATCTACTCACTAAAAGTCTCTCAATGGAATATTTTGCCTTCCTTAGGAAGTTGATGGGCATAGGATGAGATGGTATCTTTTCTCATCCTGTTGTATTTCATGTACATGTTATACTTTTCTCTTTTTATTTTATTCCTCAATAAGGCACATTTTCCTTAAAGTGGGAGATTATTGGTAGTAAAGGTGCATGTGCATAACAACCCATGTTTACTATTAAATACTATATCCACACACGTGTATACTATAGGTAGTGGGCACACATCACTATCACTTTATTATTTATTCTTTGAATGACTATTGAATAAGGGAAGGCTGGTCACATATTAGGAGTGTTGGAGTTCCCATATACCATCTCTCTCTCTCTCTCTCTCTCTCTCTCTCTCTCTCTCTCTCTCTCTCTCTCCATTTTCCATAGCCCTTACTTGGGTCTTGCTTTTGCTTCCATGCTTCCACTCAAGCTGTATAGTTTATTACTATCCTCAAGGATAATAAGAAACATCTAAGAGACAAAGTTCATGGGAAGGTATACCATCTCTCTCTCTCTCTCTCTCTCTCTCTCTCTCTCTCTCTCTCTCTCTCTCTCTCTCTCTCTCTCTCTCTCCATTTGCCATAGCCCTTACTTGGGTCTTGCTTCTGCTTGCATGCTTCCACTCAAGCTGTATAGTTTATTACTATCCTCAAGGATAATAAGAAACCTCTAAGAGACAAAGTCCATGGGAAGGTATACCATCTCTCTCTCTCTCTCTCTCTCTCTCTCTCTCTCTCTCTCTCTCTCTCTCTCTCTCTCTCTCTCTCTCTCTCTCTCTCTCTCTCCCCATTTGCCATAGCCCTTACTTGGCTCTTGCTTCTGCTTCCATGCTTGTACTCAAGCTCTATAGTTTATTACCGTCCTCAAAAGGAAAATAAGAAACGTCTAAGAGACAAAGTCCATGGGAATGTATACCATCTCTCTCTCTCTCTCCATTTGCCATAGCCCATACTCAACTCTGGCTTTTGCTTATATGCTTCCACTCGAGCTCTACAGTTTAGTATCCTCAAGGAAAATAAGAAACATCTAAGAGACAATGTCCATGGGAAGGTGTACCCCTCACATGTAGTGGGGATGGGCTAAGGGGACCGACTTAAAGCCATGTGACTAGCATAGTGACATTCTACAAGCACCTTGCTGATGTTGATAAGCCATAGATATTGGAGGATGGCCCCTCTAGATTGTGGAGAAGGTGTATAATTTCTTTAGACTTTGAATGAACTCTAGTTCCTAGGTGTAAAAGAGGGTCACATTTTGGGTGACCCACCCTTAGCCCTTGAGCAACACATATCATAAAAAATGATTGGACATTTGACAATGATGACAAAACACCCGCTTGCATTCCATTCTATGTAGTAAAAGTCACAGATTCCTCCCAATATGGTAGATGGCATTTCTTGTGAACTTGATCGAATAATCTTATGAAAAACAAAACTAACATTAAAACTCATAGAAGGTGGTTGCTTGGATGCAACATCAAAGTGCTAAATGATAAAACCCTATATCAGCTCAATACTAAATATGGCATTTCTACTCTTCCAAGAGCAAAATATCTCATATGAGAGCCATCAAAGGTTGGGTTTGAGTTCCTAACCCCTAAACAAGTTTCCAAAATTCTTGAGAGTCCAATATACATGCCACATTGACCAAGTAGTAAAGCTAGAGCCATTTAAACCAGTATCATCTAGAAATGTGTTCTTGGATGATGCACATGCATGGATGGCTATGTGAAGAGTCAAACAAGTGGGTGGTATGGAATAGAATTGTGAGTGGATAGGTGCTAAATGTGGCATCAGAGTGCTAAGCATGGTGACTCTAGGTGTTTACCCCAAATTAGATTATTGTGTTGGGGGTAAAGGTGCTTGTGCCTAGCCACCTGTGTATTACTACACTGATAGAATCCACACACTTACACATTATTGCAGGGGGCAAGCTCCCATCACTCTCACTTTATTCTTTATTTTTTATTCTTTCAGTGACATTTGAATAAGGGAAGGATGGTCACACATTATGACTGTTGGAGTTCCCACATTCTCTCTCTCTCTCTCTATCTCTCTCACTCTCTCACTCTCTCTCTCTCTCTCTCTCTCTCTCTCTCTCTCTCTCTCTCTCTCTCTCTCTCTCTCTCTCTCTCTCTCTCTCTCTCTCTCTCTCTCTCTCTCTCTCTCTCTCCCCACCATAGCTCTTGCTTCCACTCATGTGCTTCCAGTCAATGCTCACTTCCTACAACTAGTATTTGAGGAGCTCAACTTGACATTTTCTTAGCTTACATTCAAATACCTACAAATTTCACAATCATTGGCAGCCATAGCTTCAACCTTCAGGATACGAGTTGATCTCGCATTACTCCATAGCACTTACCAAGGGCTATTGAGGCTTCTTTAGGCCATCATCGGGCTTGATCCCACTTTAGTGAGCATTTAGCTTAGCAATAGTAATTGCCATTGCTCTCACCTTCAAGAAGGTACCCATTGTTATTCCATCTCTTGACTTGGTTGAGCTTGTGTTAGGCCTTTCTAGAGGTTGCACTCACTAGCCACCATTGCAAAGAGCTTTGTAAGCTTCTTCATCCTTAGCTTGGAGAGCAATAAGTGGGGCTACATGCAATATGTTTACACTGCCTAATGTCCCTATTCTCCTTCTTGGCCTACTTGACCTCCTTTCTAACTCTTAGACACTCATTTGAAGACTCACAATCATTGTTGACAACCCTTGGCACTAATACTTGGCATTTGACATTGGATTTGAGTTCCTCCTTACTCCTATTGCTATTATTAATAGAAAATCTATTGTTACAATTCTGTAATAGGGCCTCTCTCATAGTTTGGAGCTCATACATGTATTCCTTGATGCCCTTATGCAATCACCCTAATGTCGGGATGTTATGGTAATGTCTTGTAATGTTGTTGGCCTTGTTTGATCTTGCATTCAGCTCAATTTATTAGAGATCTTCATTGCTAGAATGTTTTAGGGAAGTTAACCATTTGATAGTTAAAGCTTATGCATATTGATACATGATGCCATCAGGGTTATCTATTAGATGTACCGATATCTATGATGGATGCTACATGCTTAGTTATGCTTATAATATATTATTGAGCTGATTTTGAAGCTAGAATACATTGACATTGGCTACCATTCACTATTATGGATGCTTCATTGAGTGTTACTACTCAAAGCTTTTGCAGACTACTTGGGTCAAATACTTCCGAATGTATGTTATGGATCTTGGATGTATGGATGGCATCCCCATGATGTTTTGAGCTTTGCTTGGTCATTTGGCATTCTAGTTTTATTTCAATAGGAGCTATTCAACTTTATATATTGAGCCACATTTGACACTTGGATGTACTATAGAGCATTTGGTTTATGCAGTTGAGCTTGAGCTTGTTACAATAAGACAATGGAACTTAATGTGACATGTGCATGCTCTCTTTATGATATATGCATGTAGTTGATGCCTAGTGGGCTGATTTAAATTTTGTTTTGGGCTAGCACCTATCTTTGTTGTGCTCTTGTCAATGATGCATTCATCTTACATGGCTATGTATTGAGTTTACGTTGTCATCGCTCAATCAGTTATGCCTTTGGTAGGTCTCTTCCATTATCTGTGAGACCTACTATATGCATGATGGTTATGCCTATGGAATGTATCTCAATTAGACACATTGACCTTGATAGTTCTCGGTGTTGGCTACATATTAACTCACTGTTAGTTGCAATTCTTCCATGGTAGTTGCACTTTGCATTTTATCAAT
This sequence comes from Lygodium microphyllum, assembly GCF_053477565.2. NCBI lineage: Eukaryota > Viridiplantae > Streptophyta > Polypodiopsida > Schizaeales > Lygodiaceae > Lygodium > Lygodium microphyllum. The sequence goes on from NC_141143.1 coordinate 48,096,423, forward strand.
GTTAGCTCATATTTGGATTTGATTTCTTACTATTGTACTCTATTTTAGCATGTTATAATTTCAATTTACTGCACTATTTCTAAGAGCAAGCACCTCCTCTTGACAGTCTTTTGCTATAGTTTGTGGACAGCTCATTACTTTTGTAGTATCTCTTATCTCCTACTTGATTTGGCCATGGTTTTGGGATTGATCTACATGCATTTATGGTAGCTTCCTTACCCTACATTAGGCCTATTTTTACTACAATATCGTTGTCATTCAATTAACAATGCAAATTTCAACATTAACAAGTTGGATGGCATGAATTATAGCTAGTAGAAAAGGTAGATTTGGTAGGTTTTAGTGCAAAAATTAGATTAAACCATTGAAAACTAAGAGTGTTAAACCTCCAAATGTTGATAAGGAGACTTGGGCTAATCTAGATGAGTTTTGCAAGTCTACAATCATTTTGTCACTCTCTAAGAAGGCATATTACAATGTTGTCAATGACACAAACAATGCATGACAATTATGGGAGAAATTTGAGAATATCTATGATAATTAGAGCCATCCCTCTCTTATATGTATTGAATGAAGCAACTCATGGATCTTCGCATGAAGGAGCAGGTCTGTATGCCTACCCACTTGAGTGAGTTCCGCTCTATTTTCAACCATTTGACCTTGTAGAGGATAGACTTTAAAGAAAATCTCTTACCATTGTTCTTATTACTCACCTTACTTGAGTCATGGGACATATTTTACACTACCATGTGTGCAAATATACCCAAAAATGGACTGAAGTTACAAGATGTAGAGGGTGCACTATTGAATGAGAAAATCAACAAAAATAAAATTGATGCTTCATGTAGTTCACATGCTTTTGCAATTAGTGGCAAAGTGATGGTAAGCACTACAAAAACTATGGGAGAGACTCTCATAGGTCTCGTTCCAAAACTCATAAACATTCTCGTGGATGTAAGCCTGAACTAATCATACCATTATTGTGGGAAAGCAAGACATATTAGGCTATAATGCCACAAAATGTGTGATAACAAGTGTAAGGAAAATGAAAAGTGCAAGAGAAAAATGATGATCACAATATAGTATCTAGTAAGTCCAATGTTAAGAGATCAATGTAGTGCAGCATCTTGATTTTCATGATGATGTTTATATACTTGCACTCTCTTTTGTGGATGTGTCATAGTTGGTTGATGCCTCGTCAAGTTTTACTCAATGTTGGTTGATGGATTTAGGGGCTTCATTTTATGTAACCCCTTGTAGAGAGTGGTTCCACTCCTATCATAGTTTGTATGCATCTGTCTATTTGGGGAATGACTTGGATTCGTACATAGTTGGCATTGGTGATGTTTACCTATAATTTGGGTCAAGTAGTATGTTTGCTTTGCATGATATTAGACATGTACCAACTCTCATGAAGAGTCTTATCTCAATTGCCACACTGCATGATGAGGGTTATTTTGTTTCCTTTGGGGATTCTTCATGGAGGATCACCTGAGGGAACCTTATCCTGGCATGGGGTGTCTGGCACACTCTATCTCCTTGTTGTATCTAGATTTGTGGATCATGTTTTATTTGTGGCTGCAGTTCCACATGTACCTCTTTGGCATCATCGTCTTGGGTACATGTCATTGAAGGAAATGAAAATGCTTATCCATTTACAATATCTTCCACCTCTTGACTACTATAAGTATTTTGAGTCTTGTGATCATTGTTTATATGGCTAGTAGACATGTATCATGCAGCATAAGAAGTCTAGCATTACACACATCGGTGAGCTTTTGGCTCTAGTTCATTCTGATGTCTGTGGACCTATGCCTTGTCAGCCATTAGGTGGCACAAAATACTTTGTTACATTCAATGATGATTATTCACATAAGTTTTGGCATATCCCATAAAGTAGAAGTATAATATTTTGGCTACTTTTCAGTGGTGGCTTGCCTTGATTGAGAACTAGACTGGGTCTAAGTTGAAATGCCTATAATTTGATAATAGGGGTGAGTATGTATCAAAATCCTTTGAGTGATTTTGTGATGAGAAGGGCATTAAGCATCAATTGACTACCCTGTACACCCCACTACAGAATGGTATGTCTAAGAGCATCAATAGAACGATACATGAGAGGGTCCATAGTATGCTTAGCCAGGCAAGCTTACCACAACACTTTGGGTTGAGGCAATCTCTACTACCTTGCATTTGATAAATAAATCTCTTTGCAATATTATTGACTTCTAGGTTGCAGAGGATGTATGGTCTAGGAAACCTCTATCATATGCTCATCTCTATACATATTTGGTTATGAGGCTTTCTACCATGTACCTAAGGACAAGCGCAATAAGTTGGATCCTGAGTTAGTGAAATGCATCTTTCTTGGTTATGGGGATGCAAATGAGATGGACTATTGCCTATGGGATCCACAGGCATGGAAAGCCATCTGTAGCGTAGTCTTGAGGAGAAGATGCATAAGCAGCTTGAGTGGATAGTTGAGATACGCAGGGTTATATTTTAGGAGGAGCCTCCTGCTCTTGTACAACTAGTTTGACAGCAACAACTAACAATACTCATGAGAGTGATGTATATGTCCCACATTATGCTTTGAGGCATTCTACTAAAGTTAGACATTCTCTTGAGCTCTATGAGCCCTCCATGGATTATGTGAAGGTGACAAATGCACGTGAGCCTCTCACTTATAATGAGGCCATGCATTGTGGTGATAGTCACTCTTGGGAGAGGGCCATGTAGTAAGAGTTTGACTCTTCGCAAAAAAATCATATGTGAGATTTGGTTCCTTTGCCCAGTGAAAAGCATGCTTTCCCATGCAAATGGATATACAAGTTGAACAATACCTCTAGCTTGCAAGGCTAGGTTGGTTACAAAGGGTTTCAATCAAGAGCATGGTGTGGACTTTAATGAGGTCTTTTCTCCTATTATTAAGATGACTAATCTACACTTTATACTAGCTTTGGTTGCTCGATTGGACCTGGATCTATATCAAATGGATGTCAAGACAACTTTTCTTCATGGGGACTTGCATGATGAGATCTATATGTAGTAGCCTCTTGAGGGCTTTGAGGTAGAAGGAAAGGAACACCTAGTATGTAGATTGAGAAAGAGCCTTTATGGCATTAATCAAGGACCTAGGGAATGGTACCACAAGTTTGATACTTTTATGTATTCATAGGGCTATACATGCAATGATATGAATCCATGTTTATACACAAAGAAGGCTCATGATGGTAGCCTATTAATTTCAATACTCTATGTGGATGACATGTTGATTACTAAGAGAGCTTATGATGAGCTAGACGCTTTGAAAAGCCAACTCAAGAAGAGCTTTGAGATGAAAGACATGGGATAGGCCTCACATATTCTTGGGATGTGTATTAAACTCAATCACTCTCAGGGGTTCCTTTCTTGTCTCAATTGGACTATATCCAGAAGGTCCTTGAGCGATTTCATATATATGATGTTAAGCCTATTGGCTATCCTTTGCATTCTCATGTGGAGGTGAGCCAGGCCAACTGCCCATAGCTTGATCAATAGAAGGCTGTGATGACCAAGATCCCTTATGCATCTGCAATGGGAAGTTTGATATATGCCATGATAGCCACTCATCTTGACATTGCTTTTGCAGTGGGAATTATGGCATACTATATGGCTACACCTGGTAGTAGGCAGCACTAGGATGCCGTAAAAAGGGTATCATGAGGTACCTAAAAGGTACAACATATTTGTGTATATATTATGATGGCCAAGATATAAAAGTGGTGGGGTACATTGACTCTAATTATGTAGGACATGCAGATAGTAGCACCTTTGGCTATATGTTTATCTTTGCTAGGGGTGTTGCTTCTTGGATATCAAGGGTGAAAAAATGCATGGCCCTCTCTCCAACCAAGGCCAAGTATGTTGCATGCAAGGGGAGTCCCATTCCCAAACCAAGTACTAATGGGGACCTACATGCAAGGGTATGCCATAGGTCATATCCCTATCCTTCACTAGGTGGCATCAATAAAACATTGGGGGAGAGTCAAACCCCCAAAATAGACCTATGTGTGAGGGTATGCCACATGTATGTATCAAGCCCCTTACATCCCTCCTATCTGGATAACTCATATTTTCCAACTTATTTTTCCTCTTTTAATTGGGGACTTGTGATCTGCACCAATATAGGTCTCCAAGTAATGTGCAAGATCCAACATCCAAGGTTGTTTCAACTTGATCTTTTCTATATTAAATCCTCAAGAGCAACTCATATTCCTCACAATTGAGTGTATACATTCTAATGTAGAGTACAAATCCTTCATAGACGAGGTCATGGATTCTAAGGGAGATAATTGAGAATGCCAATCCCTTTCAATCAACTGTGAGGAAGAATGCCTTATTGATGAAGAAGAAAACATCTCACAAGGTGTTCTTATGTTTTGAAATGCCAAATTTGTAATGAATGTATAAGAATCAAGATAATATAATCAAGGGGCCTTGAATCTCCATGTTTGTCTCAACAACTTGAGTAGAGATGGTTGGAGGAGTGGATGTGGTAGTATGGCATACTCAAACAGATCTCAAAGTGTAGTAGTAATCTCAATCTACATGATGAAGAAGGCGGTAGTAATATAATCCATAGAAATGGCTAAAAATATAGATTTAGCTAGATGGATGATGATCTCACTTGATTAGGAAGCACGGAAAAGCAACCTACCTAGCAACAAAATATATATGTAGATGTTTTAATTATCATCCAAGCAATTGGAAATCACATCGACAGGCATGCAACCAAAAGCTGGCTTGTCCTAGTAGCAAATGCAACAATCTTGACTCTAGAAACTCCATTAGCAACAAAATACAAATCAAGGTGGCAAGTATAGGGGATGAATTTTATGTTGGAAAAACTATAGACCAAGAAATATTAGGTGAAGAAACCAGCAAGGTGGCAACTATAGACTTAAAAATGCAATAGTGTGAGTCCTAGAAATAAGGTCACCCAACTATGGAAAAGTTGTAGACAATATAGCATCACTCAAATCAGGCTCCATAAACTAGAAATGTCCTCCATAAGGGGTGTAGGCAACAATGTTGGGGTGATGAAATGGTTGAATGATGGTTTGCTAGAATAATAAGAAATAGGATATACAACACAAAACTCTAGTTATAAAAGATTGGGGGTATATTTGTCTTACTATAAAAAATAAGGCCATTTATTTTTGGTAATTTAGCATTAAATGCTTTTTGGGGTTGTTCTAAGGAGAATAAATTAGTGGTTAATACACCATATTATGTTTAGTGCAAACCCTAATATTAGTGGCTCAACAATACTCACAGTCATGATCACCTATAGATGAGTGGTATTGGAAAAAGCAACCCTAATTTTTACAATTTTACAAAAGAGAGAGCCTCTTGGTGAACATGTATGCACTAATGGCCACATATGGCTATTGGAAAATCAAAAGGAAAAAGTGAAACATTAAAAAGAAAGCCCCTATCTATGGTCTAATCAATTCTATGTTGTGATTGTACACTATAGTAGCTTCAATAGTTGGATCTATGCCTCGAGAATGAGGATGGAATGGTCCTAATGTCACTTTAGTTTTGATGACCCTAATTAGCATGTAATCATGGTCATTTGGTGTGGTAGTTAAGTAGTCCTAGTCATGTGAGTTTTGAAGTAAGCAAAGCATATGAGTGGGAGATTGGCTCCATCCCTCTCAAGCACAAGAATCCTCTCCTATTTTGTCTCATTAGCAAGAGTTTGAACACTCTTGGTAGATTCAATTTTGTATTGATATTGACATGAAATCAAAATGTTAGGCTTAGCATTGAGCCCAACAATGGACATTTACAAACTCTTATTCTTTCAAGCATTCAAATCGCCAATAGCTCAAACTACCTCTCACATAGTTGGTTTAGTCTCTAACTCCAAATCATCTAAGCTCTCCTCTCTTACTTTCCATGAAAGCAAGAAAGCAAAGAAGTCTATGAATGTGTAGTCAACTCACCTACTTGTCTCCCACATTGTTGTCCAAATAGCAAGAGTGGTTTGTTGATGGCCTCACAATCCAAGTGATCCATGATAAGTCACTACCGCACCTTCCTCCACGCAAGTCACCACTTCTTCAAGACAAGAAAACATGATAGAGAAGGACAAGGAGAAGAAGAAATAGAGAAGAGCTTCTCCCCAAGTAGTCAGTCTCAGTCGAGCTCACTCTCTTCCTAAGACACTCCCTCTAATTCAACCTCTTAGTTACCCTCTCAAGCTATAGAAGCAAGAGGGGAAGAAAAGATGGAAGAAAGGTTGAAGCTCTAACCCTCACTAGCCCCTCTACCTCAAACTCTCATGCTCTCTCCCTCACTCTCAAGCTATGAAAATAAGAAGCTCATAGATAAGAAGATAGAGAAGTGGTGAAAACATAATATTAGTGAGTTTGGGAATCTCCCAATTCCCATTTTTTGAATACTAAAAAGGAGGCACTCGGATAACATGCCCATAAGTTTCTCAAAACCATATGATGTGACCTATCATTAGAAAGCACTTGAAAAATGGAATCTATTGAGCTATAGAGTGCTCAATTTGGAGTAATAGTGTTCAAGTTATGACAAATCCAAAGATTCTACCATGTGTCCCAAACTTATGGGAAATTCTTGTATTCCCCAATATGGTGTTTAAACACAAAGTATGCACACACCAAAATGAGTTCTCTATTCACTTCAACTCATTATATACGTTGGGGCTTTCTTTTAGTGTTACAATTTGGGTATTCTTTACCCTATTTCAATCATGACTAATCCTTCCTTTTACACTTCCAGTTTGGGCATTGTGCACACTTCATGTAAAAGTGAACAAAGTTCCATGCAACCTCCACATCCATTGCAAATCTTTTAGTTTTGACCCTTGCCATATTATACTTTTGGATGGGAGTGATCTTAACTCACTTTGTTTTTGCAATATTATATTGTTCTTACATCTACAACTGATAGATATGAAAAATAAAGAATGCATCTTATGAATGCACAATGCCTTAATATTTGGTTCACTAAATCGAAATGGAAATATATGACATTGAATTGAGTGTGTATGTGTGTGTATTTGTGTGTGAATAGCTGTGTGCATGTGCCCATTAAAAATATTTAAATGACACCAAAAGAGCTTACATGTATACCAACTAAGCTATAAAATACCTAGAATGTCATTAAAAGGTTCAGAGGGGGTGGATGGCATGGCGTTGTGCATCCACCTAGAAAGAACCCCAAAGGGACACTCTGTAGTGTGATTTCATCATCTTTTGTGTGTTTTATTTTTTGTGTGTTTGCATGTGAGCCTATAGTTTAGGGATTTTCCTTCTCTTGCAGTGTGGTTGAATTATTTTTCCAGTTCATTGGCTTCGGACAATGCTAAAGCAAACACTAGGGTCCATCTTAGAGTAAAGATTAAATGGGTTAGAGAGCTAGAAATCCACTCAACACCTTTTTTTTGTTCCATAGAATGATACATTTATTTGCCTTATTAATATGATCTCCATTAGCAAGTTGAGTTTGGCACATGCTTTCTTTCTTCAAAGATGTATACAGTTGCTTTATGGACCAAAATTTTTACTACTTCATTTGCCATTAAGGTTGCATGCATCTCTACAATTTTCAAATCCATCTAAAGTTAAGGAGATTATTCCTATCTTTGGTGGAGATAGTAGCAGTTGTATCTGGCTTGCATATGAGTTTATTGGTTCTTTGGTCATGTCATGATCTTTCCTAATATGAGCATTGTCTTTCAATAGTTCATATTATTTTGTCAATTTCAAATATCTAAATACACCTTTCAAATCTTAATTTCAAATATCTAAGTATCTCAATAGACCTATAGATCTTGGACATAGTAGGGTTGCACCTGGGTGTGTAGGTGGTGCAATTAGTCTTCGTTTGTAGAGATTAGGGAGTATTCTACCCTACCCTACCTCTCCTTGGTCTCCAGTATGTTTGCTATGGAGGGCTCTCCCTTTTCTCTTCACGATGTTGTCGTATTGCTGCGCATTCGAGGTGTGAAATCCACCCAAAAGTTGTGTGTGGGATTTGATACTTTGTACATATTTAGTTGTTGTGTTTATACTTTTGTTCTACGTGGAAGAGGGTTTGGAGCAAGAGAAATTAATCAATAATGCTCTGGTTGACATGTATGCAAAATCTGGTATGCTTGGAAAAGCCCAAGAAGTAGTTGACAATATGTCAGATCAAGATGTTGTATCCTGGAGTGCCATGATTGCAGGCTACACTGAACATGGGCTTGGTATTGTTGCTCTTGAATGTTACGAGAGGATGAAACAAGAAGACACTAGACCAGACAGAGTGACTTTTCTGTGCCTTATGAAGGCATGTGGCAGCATCAAATGCATAAGGCGAGGTAGGCTATTAAATGATCATATGATACGGCAAGGACTAGAATAAGATGTTGCTATTGGAAGCACAACTGTGGACATGTATGCCAAATGTGGAAGTTTAAACGAAGCACATAAAGTCTTCAAGGGCTTGCTGGAAAGAAATGAAGTGTCATGGAATGCTTTAATGTCAGATATGTTCAAAATGGGTTCAGTCTCACTGCCTTGGATCTCTTTAGGGACATGCAACAGGAGGGTGTGGTTCCAACTAGAGCTACTTTTCTATGCACCTTGAAAGCTCGTGGCAACATTGGAGCCATTGAGCAGGGGAACCTAGTATTTATTCAGCTGACACTGGACAGTGTTGTATCTGATTTGGCCATTGGCAATGCACTGGTTGACATGTATGTGAAATGTGGGAGGATGGAAGATGCACGAAATGTTTTTAATCAACTGCCTAAACAAGATAATGTCTCTTGGGGCTCAATTATTGCAGGGTATGCTCAGCGTGGGCAGGGGTTACTGGCTCTCAAACTCTTCGAGAAAAAGCAGCAACATGGCAAACCTCACCTCTGGTTATTGATTTAAATGAAGATTTCACTCAAAAAGAGCTAAACTTTATCTTGGATGAGTTCCACCGTACTAGGAATTCAAGTTCATCAAATGGACAGGAGACAACCAGTGAAGGTGGTCCAGCAATGTTTATTGCTACTCCCTATGATTTGAGATCTCAGACCTGGACTGAACAAACACCTAGTTATTCGGGACTGAAAAGGCTTGTCGCTTATGCAAAGACTTCTGCTGATCTGTTGAGTAGATTGATGAAAGGCGAAGTCCCTGAAAGATGGCCTTCTTTGTTTTGCTTATGCACACTTTTACATGGCATGAAACCAGACGAGTTCATGTTCTTTGCAGCCTTGAAAGCATGTGGTACCACAGGCAATAGAGAATGGGGCCGCTTTTTAGTTTAAAAAAAAAAACTGCGTGTTGTATGGCAAAAAGGGGGGAAAGAACACTATTTTTTGGGAGATTGTGTTCGCAGGAAAAAAAGGGGGATCGTCGTCTGGTCTGGGGGGGAGAGGCGATCTCTGTGTTCATAAGGATGAGGAGAAGAGGATCAGGGCTTTAGGATGCGAATTGAATAGATCCAGGGGACTGGAGATGGGGAAAGGAAACTAAAACAAATGTGTGATGAAGGTGGAGCCGCAATTGAAGAGCCGAATCATGACGCAATCGAAGAGACAAATCTCCTATGTAGTCACCATCCTGACAACGATGGATGGCATCTCCGCCAGTGCCATGTAGACGCATGCCGTCTATAAGCCTCACGCATATGAGGATTTCTGACTATGCAGTCAGCCTCATAACACAACAACACGTCTTCCTGTTTTTATGTCATGTCACCAGTCATGGGAGCCCTGCTACAACACTTCATGACACTACAACAGTTTTGCTTCATGTTGTGGTGGAAGGCTTGCTCATCAAGAAGTAGAGTTCATGAGCTTAGGAGCGTAGTCTCTGACCTGGTTCAGTGCTTTGGGTTCTTGGGAGATGGTGTCATATATCTATAACTACTGAAAACATCACCTTCATCAACGTTTGGAGGAAGAGCAGAATATTCATAATTCAGATGTTAACACAAAACTGAAAACAAATAGTTACCCAGAGCACCCTGGATTACATGAATTCTTGAGGAGGGCAAATGAGTTTGTAGAGCTTGTACTCTTCACTGCTGGCTTGAAAGGCTATACTAATCCTCTTATTGATTGAACCTCTCAATGGCTGTGTGTACTTCCAGAAAGCGACAGATACAGTGAACAAGGAAATGTTTTCCTTATAATTGATCAATCAAACTCTGGGCTATGCCAGAGAACTGGAGCGGATAATTTAAGCTTACAGACTGTAATGATCTTGTCTTGTCATCCCTATTCAATACAACCAAGGAGTCAGTAATAACCAACTCTAGCTTGTTTCTTACAGGAGCTTAGCTGGATACTTGTAGAACTAAGATCTCCTATGTTGTACCTCCATCATAACAGGGCAGTTTAGGAGAAAGCTTGTGCCTTTGTTTTTTTTTTGACTTCCTCCACAAGAAGCCTTTTATGGTCTTACTAGACAGCCTGAATCCAAGAAGATCACGATAGTGTTGTATCTTTGAATTCAAGATTTCTGCACACAGTGTGTGAGGTCAAGGATCTACAAATGCAGTAGAATTAAATTGGGTGGCCTAAAATCAGTGGTCTGATCAGATTTGAAGTCATCTTGACTTTTACAAAATTCATAGCAGTAATATAATTATTACTTGGTATCATTTTCTCGTGATTGATCTTCTATCCTGAAATTTGTCAAGGTCCTCTGTGGACGTGACTTTGCTTTTGAAAACCCTTCGACAATGTACTTCACATGTTGGAGTGAGAGGAGATGCTTACTTCTCCTTTGTCTCCAATATGTCTACTGTGGAGGGCTCACCCTTTTCTCTTCATAATGTACTTCACTCTTCTTCTTTGGCACCAACATGTTGGAGTGAGAGGGGGTGCTTACTTCTCCTTCCACGGTTTGGTGGTGAGAGGTGGAGCTACCCTTCTCTTAATGCTTATAATCTTGGTCATTGTATTGATTTATTCATGCTTTTGTATCATAATCCATTTGCATCTCAATGTTCATACTCGTAAAAGGGTGCTTGGGCAAGTGAAAAATTCCCCTAATATGAGGCCATTGATCAAGTGCTACCAATGTATTGTGCTTAACATTTCATTTGAGCATAACGCTTTGCATTAGCCGTGCATTCACATTGTGTTAAAGTGAAATACAGTGCTTTGGATGGGATAAAATTTCTATTTACAAGAATCCATTCAAGGATGAAAACTCCTTGCATTATGTAAGCATGTTCCCCTTTTACCTCATCAAGGGAGTGGTTGAATTGGATCCCCCATTATTCCAACATCCCACATTGTAGAAGTCTACCATGTTTGAGATTTATGGCATGTCTTACCTTGGCTATACCTAGTCACCCTAGCCTTGCCTTACATAGATTCTATTTATGGAGGATGCTAAAGTTTCCCAACTTACCATAATTAAGAGTCATTTTAAAAAATTGGGACCCATTATTAAGGTTTATCTAAAAGAAGACATACATAATCTCTATAGCCTTGGTAGGTTCTTGGGTAGTCAATGTGCATCCATTGATTCATGCCTTGGCTACATTGGGGTGGGAACTTTCAGTCATAAAAGGAGGGTGGAGGTGTGACATGCACACCATCTTGGGTGCAATCCCCTAAGCAGGAGTGTTAATCCAACACTTATGTTAAATTTTGCACTCAAATATTGTGCATTAATAACTAGACTAATAACCATAAAATAGCACCAAAATCTAGCTAATGCTAAAGTACAAAAAATAAATGGCCTTATTTTTATAATAGGACAAATAATCTCTAATCATTTTTAAACAGGAGTATTGTGTTTATGCATTCTTATTCTTATTATGCCAAGCAACCATCAGTTAGTCCTCCCATCACCCAATGTTGCCCACACCCTTGCCTAAGGACATTGACTATTTGTTCAGCCTTGTTTGTGTGTTGCCTTACTATCTATAGCCCTTTTGTAGCTAAGTGACTTGATTTATAGCTCACATTGCTATCTAGAGCTTCAACCTTGCTAGTTTGGGACATTCCTCACCTATTGCAAATTTCATTTTTTTCTCTATTGTTAACGAAGTATCTAGTCCATCCCCTATAGCTACCACCTTGTGGAGTTTTTGGAGCCATGACTACTACATTTGCTACAAGGACAAGCTACCCTACTAGTCACTTGCCTATTGGTGCAATTTTTGGTTGTTGATGTCATCATCAATACACTACATTCCTAGGTAGGCTACCCTACTAATGGCCCATCACTTAAAGCTATACCAATTGATTGATGTCATCATTCATCCATGTAGATCTATATCTTTAGCCATCTAGATGGACTACACTCTTATCACATTCTTCGTCAAAGACATTTTGAATTCTATATGGATCCATTCGAGTACTACATACTCTCACATCTACTCCTTTAGCCCACCTCTACCCCAATCCTAAAAAAATGAAGGTTCAAGTCTGTCTAATTGTATCATCTACTACAAAATTTGTTTTCTTTGTTGTCACACACTTTACATTTTCTATGTTTCAACACAATTCCTTTACAAGTACACAATCTAGAGTAATAAGCTTGATTGCTTTTTGTGTTTTTAAATGAAAAAAGAGTACCATCACTATAAGAAACTTTCCCAACATTGCAAAAAATATGTCACAATTGTAGAGAGGATAGGCTACTAAAATGCTAGAAAATAAGAAAAGCAAGCATGATACAAAATCATGCAGAATACAATTCTTGACCACAACTACTTTCAACCATGACTGTTTCTTGGACTAAACCAAAAAGCAAGTCTGTTACACTACCATAAAGTTGTAGATTTTGGCCATAATAACTCAAGTCATTGCCAAGAACCACAACTAGCCTTTTCTTTTTTATTTTTTACATACAATTCTACACATAAACACAACCACAAGTTGATACAGCATAGATACAACAACAAAACACATCACAGATCTCACCCTACCCCCTGACAAAAACAAGGCATGAAATCCACAAGGAGTAGGCTTAGCATAATCTGATAAAAAGCCAAAAGCTAGTCACTAACCAACTGTTCCAACACAGCCAAGCGAAAAAGAACAATCAAAGAGGTCATCCTAAGTGGTGGCCTGAACTACCTCCCTAACAAAGGACAACTCAACTAGGATCTCCTACTAGGTGAGGACTCCTATAGTCTGATCAAATATTATCTTTTAGCACATTGGTCCTTTAACCTCTTATTTTCCACACTTGGGCGTGTAAAAAGGAGGGAGCTGAGCGTAGTGACCCAAGGAGAACAGGGCATCGGCTTAGGTCCTGTCTCGGTACCCAAGAACCTACCAAGCCCTCTCGAGGTGACACTTAATCCTTTTCTAACACTCACTTTTATTTTCACTCCAACCTTTTTTTATTCTTTGCTTTTCAGCTAGTTGGCACCTCTAGGAAGACAAGGCATTGGCCCCGGGTCTTGTCTTGTTCCCAGGAACCTACCAGGCCTTCGCAAGGCGATAAACAATCACTCAAAGATTTTTCTTTCTTCTCTTTTTTATTGTTTTAGGGGTTAGAACCCCTTTTTACACACCTCCGTATATTAATATATTTTCTTTCAGATATTTAGGGTTTTTCTTCTTTATTTCTCATTTGAAAATTTTTGGTTGCATTGCCTATGTTCATGTGCCAGATGAGTTGAGATCCAAGTTGGATCCAAAAGCTGAGAAGTGCATCTTTATTGGTTACTCTCTGCAGCAAAAAGGGTATAGATGCTATAACCCTTCTACTCGTAAGTTTACAATGAGCAGATATGTTGTTTTTTATGAGATGAGTAGCTGGTATAAACCAGTAAATGTGAATGATAATGTAGATGCACAAAATGGTAATGCTGCACAAAATTCACAGCAGCAATCACAAGATATTAGTTAGAAGCTACTTTCTAATTTGAGATTGGACATTTAAGCCACTCTTAATAAAAATCTATGTGAAGAGTATAGGTTCCATTTTATTTCTCTTCATAGAAAAACTAATGAGTTATATAAACCTTCTGCTGCTATACATAGAACTATATTGATGGAGCTGAATTTTAGAGGCAAATTTAAAGTGCAAAAGTGGCTTGAGATTCATAAAAGAGGCATTTTTGACGAAAAATGTATCGATCACAAATCGAGTAGCTGGAGTAGTGCATTTCGATGTGGGGAATCCAATGCAAGTGTTCATTCATCGAGCAGAGTCCATTTGACCCCCCTCTTGTTGGGGTAAAGGCGCCTTCGCCGTGCCGCCCCGTGTATTACTACACTGACGGTACCCGCAACTGCACATTGCAGTTGGCGGGCGCCCATCATGTTTGGCGGGCGCCCTCACGTCACTTTATTCTTTACATTCATTTTTTAGTGACTAGTAAATAAAGGAAGGCCCGGTCACACATTGTGACTGTTGGAGTTCCCATTTCTTGTCTCTCTCTTTCTTGCTCTTGCTCTCCCGCCATAGCTCGTGTGCAAGATTTGATCCTTCTCACCTTTCAACTGGTATCAGAGCTTGGCTTCCTCTTGCTCGAGCTTGACTCGGTGCTTCTCTACCTTCGCATCGACTCCCTTCATGCATTGGGTCTCCATCCCGGCAGCCATATCCGATCTCCCCGAGCTCCCATCACTCCTCGGCTTCCCGAGCAGCTTCCCGACCTATTGAGGCACCTTCAAGGCATTGGTACTGAGGTATTTGATCATTCTTTCAGGGTTTTATTTCAGTCTACAGGTTGCAAACAGCAAGGGCAGCCATGGCTTCAAACCCTTGAAGCTTATTCTCCTCATATTGTGCCATACACCTATCAAGGCTCAAAGAGGCTTGTCATAGGCCTTTGATAGGCCCTTCTTGAGCCCCCCATTACCCCCTTTTCAGCCCATGTGGAGCAGCAGCAAGTTCAGCACCAACAGGGCAGATTGCACCATTTTTTTCCAGGCTGTTAGCAATCGTCTACTTTAGCTCCACACTTGGCCATTGCTTCTTGCTCTCTACCTTGATCAAGAGGGCTATAGACTTCATGTTTGATGTCATTCAAGCTTTGGGCATTGGTCTTGATCATTCAGGGCTGATTTCTTCAGATTTGGGACTGTCATAAACTGTCATAACAGGCTGAAAATAGGACAGCACCATTGGCATTAGCATTTGTTGCTTATACTCCATTCCGGTTGTGCTATTTGATGCCCATATGCGGTCTACATGATGCCTAGTGCCTTGGGAATGTATGCACATGATTATGCCATGATTTTGGCTTGAAATATTGGCTGATTTGGGACTGTTATTTACTATTATACAGTGCTGGAAACAGGGCAGCCACACTTGGCATTGTTTTTGGGCTGGAAATTGACAGTTTTGGACTGTTTAGAGCTGCTGTACATGAGCAGGCTGAAGCTCATTTGTCACATGTATTGCTTCTCTATCGATACCGGATGTATGCTATGGGTTATGCCATGATGTATTACACTTTATGGATCGACATCGTGATTCCAGAATGCTTTTGAGCATCGCATTTGCTCCGTTGTTATTGGTCCGTCATTGGCAGTTTGGTTGACTTGGCTGGCATTTGGGCCGCTTATGCCTATTGTCTATACTTGATGGATAAGCTCTATGCATTACATGCTTTGGTCTGTGGTTGATGCCTCTTAGTTCGTCCATGCTTGACAGATATTTTGGAGCTCCAATTTGGATGTTTTGAGCACTTCCGACTCACATGGATATTGACTTTGGCTTGCTACTGGATGTATTGACTTGACAGAGATCTTGCCATTGGGATTATGTCTTGCTTAGTGGTTGCTACATCAGTTGCTTCATGTATGTCATGCTCTTGGGAAGCGTATGACGCATTGACTTGGTCACTTGTCACTGGTACTTTGTCTTGGGTTGCTTGAGCCCTTAACTCGATTGTACGCCTTTTGTGCCAGTGGGAGCATCTTGCATGCTTACTTGACCTTGAGCACGGATTACATGCTATTGGAGCAGTCTATGTCATTGAGCAGTTATAGATGTATTGAGACTTTGGGATTATACTCTGACAATTGGATGTTGCATTGAGTATATGTCTTGGTTCACAGGATGCTTATGAGCTGAGTCTCAATTTTGGATCCGCTTTCTTTTGAGCAGACACCTATTTGTGTCAGGTTTTGGCAGTTGGTTCTACATTTTGCCTAGATTGTCTGGGGTGTGCCTCTTACTGGCAGATGCTATTTGACATCTCTCGGTGTTATGCTCATGTATTTTCACTGTCATTTGGCTTTGCTTTGTCCTCTTTATGCCGGCTTTGGACCTAGCATTGTTTAGTTGACATTAGATCCAGTTTTGGGATAGTTTGCTCTCATTATTGCAATTCTGAAATTTATTACAGCAAGCATTTATTGGTGGACTGAGCAGTATTTTTAATGTTAAAATATTCTGATTTGGTGTACCGCACCTAGTACTAAGTGGGCAGCATCTTTTGGCACACTTTTCTCACCATTTGGAGCTCATTTCAGTGGATTTTGGGCATTTTCTGCAATAAAACAGCCAACAGTTTTACATTGTTTGTGCATTTCCAGCCTGCATTATGGCGTCCTCTTTGACTGATAATGCCATATTTAACATCACAAAGTTGGATGGTACCAACTACTCTTATTGGAAGAGTCAAATTTGGCAGGTCTTGGTGCAGAAATCTCAGATTAAGCCACTTCGGTTGAGTGGGGAGCAGCCTGAAACTATGGACAATGACGACTGGCTTGAACTTGATGAGCTATGCAAGTCCACGATTGTATTGTCTCTCACTGAACAGGTACATTATAATGTATTTGAGGAAGCACAGAGTGCATGGGATCTATGGAATAAGATCAAGAATCTTTATGATAAGAAAAGTCCGGCGAGTCAAATGTACTGGTTGAAGCAGCTTATGGATCCGCACGCATGAAGGATAATGCGACTATATCTGCTCACTTGAGCCAGTTCCATGCTATACTGAAGAACCTGACTTCGCAGGATATCACCTTTGGAGAGGAAGTAACTCCTCTTTTCTTGCTTGGGACTCTGAATGAGTCATGGGATGTATTCCGCACTGCCCTATGTGCCTCTAGTGCTACTCTGAAACTGAATGATGTTGAGAGTGCTCTTTTGCAGGAAGAGGTTAATCGTAAAAACTTGGATGCCTCTCATGTTTCACATGCTTTGACAGTTAGAGGCAGGAATGATAGGAATGATTGTGGTAATAACCGTGGCCGTGACTCGCAGAAGGGTCGGTCTAAATCTCGTAGAAAGTCACGTAGTAAGTCACTGGGCGCAACGCTAATGTCACTTGTCATCATTGTGGGAAAAAGGGCCATATCAGACCACAGTGTCATGAGTTGAGCAATGAGAAGCGCAAGGATAAGGGCAAAGAGAAAGTGCAAGAGAAGTCCTCTAATCGCAGCATAGTACCTGCGAAGTCCAGTGTCAAGATTGAAGAAATTAATGTCATGCAGACCGAGGATTTCGATGGTAGTGATGAGTTCATACTTGCAGCTAGTTCTTCTGATGCTTCACACTTGACTGAGACACCTAGTATGTATGCACAGTGCTAGTTATTGGATTCAGGTGCGTCCTTCCATGTGACGCCTTACCGTGAGTGGTTTCACTCTTACCGTATTGTATCTGGATCAGTCAGACTTGGAGATGACAGGTCTCTTGATATTATGGGCTGTGGAGATATTCAGTTGCAGTTTTCCACTGGTAGTTCCTTTTTGCTCAGGGATGTACGTCATGTACCTACGCTTATGCGTAGTCTTATGTCTGCAGGACAGTTGGATGATGCAGGGTTTCATGTCTGTTTTGGGGATTCTGCTTGGAAGATTACCAAATGCAAACTTGTGCTTGCTAGAGGCGCCAAGGCCAGCAACCTCTATCCTCTTGTTGTATCTGGGTCTTCTGTAGACCATGTTTTGGCAGTGGGCTCTATCCCACATGTATCACTTTGGCATGCCCATTTGGGGCATATGTCTTTGAAGGGAATGAAAATGTTATCTGGTTTGCAGTATCTTCCGCCTTTGGACTATGCATGTTTTGACTCGTGTGATCATTGTCTTTATGGTAAGTAGAATAGGTCTACGCATAAGAAATCGGGTAGGCCATACATGAGTGAGCCCTTGGCTTTGGTGCATTCAGATGTTTGTGGGCCCATGCCGTGTATGTCTATGGGTGGCGCAAAGTACTTTGTTACCTTCATTGATGATTTTTCTAGGAAAGTGTGGGCTTATCCCATAAAGCAAAAGTCCGATGTCTTGGCAGTCTTTCAGCGTTGGCTTGCTCTTGTTGAGAACCAGACTGGGTATAGGCTGAAATGCCTTAGGACTGAAAATGGGGGAGAATATGTCTCACGTGCTTTTGAGCAGTTTTGTGATGATAGGGGTATTAAGCGTCAGTTGACCGCCCCTTACACCCCCGCCCAGAATGGTTTGGCTGAGCGCATGAACAGGACTATTCAGGAGCGTGTCCGCTCTATGCTTAGCCATACAGGCCTACCATAGAGCTTTTGGGCTGAGGCAGTTAGTACGGCAGTGCATGTCATAAACTGATCGCCTTCTAGTGGATTGGATTTCCAGGTTGCAAAGGAAGTTTGGGCTGGTAAGCCACCCTCTTATGCGCATCTCCGTGTCTTTGGATGTGAGGCATTCTGCCATGTGCCCAAGGACAAGAGGAGTAAGTTGGATCCAAAGAGCATTAAATACATCTTTCTTGGTTATGGTGATTCAGGAGAGATGGGCTATCGCCTATGGGATCCGCAGGCGGGGAAAATAGTACGCAGCCATGATGTAGTCTTCCATGAAGACAAGATATATAGGCAGCCTGAGAAAGTGGTTGAGATATGCAGAGTGATCTTTCAGGAGGAGCCTAGAGCTCCTGCACAGCCAGTTGGACGGCCTACAGCTGCAGCAGATGCTCATGGTCAGGGTGTAGGACAGGTAGGTGGGCAGGCAGCAGAGCCTGCAGTGAGACGGTCTGCTAGAGACAGACGTCCACCTGATAGATTTCAGCCCTCTATGCATTATATTTTGGTTACAGATGCAGGAGAGCCTTTCACTTATGATGAGGCTATGCGAAGGGGTGACAGTCACTCCTGGGAGAGGGCTATGCAGTCTGAGATCGACTCCTTGCATAAGAATGAGACTTGGGATTTGGTTGCCTTGCCTAAGGGCAAGAAGGCTTTGCCATGCAAGTGGGTGTACAAGCTGAAAAGTACCCCTGGACACCCCAAGCCGGCATACAAGGCTAGATTGGTAGCAAAGGGTTTTAAGCAGGAGCATGGTGTAGACTTTGATGAGGTCTTTTCTCATGTGGTTAAGATGACCACCCTGCGCTTGGTCTTGGCTTTGGTTGCTAGCTTGACTTAGATCTATATCAGATGGATGTCAAGACGGCTTTCTTACATGGGGACTTGCATGATGAGATCTATATGGAGCAGCCTAAGGGCTTTGCAGAACCTGGCAGGGAGCACCTAGTGTGCAAGTTGAAGAAAAGTCTTTATGGCTTGAAGCAGGCACCTAGGGAATGGTATCATAAGTTTGATGCCTTTATGCAGTCATAGGGCTACATCAGGAGTGCTATGGATCCGTGTCTTTACACGAAGAAATCCTGTGATGGTTCATTGCTTATTTTGGTACTCTATGTGGATGATATGCTGATAGCAGGGAAATCTCATGATGAGCTAGATGCTCTTAAATCTCAGCTGAAGAAGGGCTTTGAGATGAAGGATTTGGGACAGGCCTCTCACATACTTGGTATGCGCATTAGACGTGACAGGCATCAGGGACTCCTCTACTTGTCACAGAGGGAGTATATTCATAAAGTCCTTGAGCGCTTTCGCATGCAGGACGTAAAGCCTATTGGCTGTCCATTGCCTTCTTATGTGAAGGTATCACAGGCCGATTGTCCGCAAACAGATGAGCAGAGGGCCGAGATGGCCCAGATCCCTTATGCTTCAGCCGTGGGCAGTTTGATGTATGCCATGATAGCCACTCGTCCAGATATTGCCTTTTCAGTTGGTGTTGTGGCATGCTATATGGCTACACCTGGTAGGAAACATTGGGATGCCATGAAGGGTATCATGAGGTACCTGAAGGGCACAACAGATATGTGTATTTGCTATGGCAGCCAGGATACAGGGGTCGTGGGGTACACTGACTCCGATTATGCAGGACATGCAGATAGTAGGAAGTCCACTTCTGGTTATGTATTCACATATGCTGGAGGTGCTGTCTCTTGGATATCCAGGGTTCAGAAGTGTACGGCTTTGTCTACCACTGAGGCCGAGTATGTTGCAGCCACTGAGGCTTGCAAGGAGGCCATATGGCTAGGCCATTTAGTTGCTAACCTTGGCATTGATGCTATACCTACACTGCATTCGGATTCTATGAGTGCCATTTAGTTGGCTAAGAATCCGGTCTTCCATGCGAAGATAAAACACATTGAGGTGAGGTATCACTTCATACGTGGTGTCGTGGAGGACAAGTCTGTTGACCTTGTCAAGATCTCCACTGACGAGAATCCTGCAGATCTGCTCACGAAAAGCCTCATTACTGAGCGCTTTGCCTTCCTCAGGAGATTGATGGGCATTGGATGAGATGTTGCCTTTCCTCATCCCTTGTACCTATGTACAGTTGTACTGTCTTTTTCCTTTTCTTTCTCTCTCACTGGGGCAGATTCACCTTTAAGTGGGAGGTTGTTGGGGTAAAGGCGCCTCCGCCGTGCCGCCCCGTGTATTACTACACTGACAGTACCCGCCACTGCACACTGCAGTTGGCGGGCGCCCGTCACGTTTGGCGGGCGCCCGTCACGTCACTTTATTCTTTACATTCATTTTTTAGTGACTAGTAAATAAAGGAAGGCCCGGTCACACATTGTGACTGTTGGAGTTCCCATTTCTTGTCTCTCTCTTTCTTGCTCTTGCTCTCCCGCCATAGCTCGTGTGCAAGCTTCGATCCTTCTCACCTTTCACCTCTACCCCCCCAAACCATTTAATGGCCGCAAGGTTTGGCTTTATAGAGCAGACACTTGATTCATAAGCCTAAAATAGTATCCAACAGATTGGAGATGCACTTTTCAGGATTTTGGACAATTTTAGATGGATCTGCAAGGCGCTGGTGGGTGAAAATTAAGATTTTTGGCTCTAAAAATGTTTGTGGTGCAAAGCGATCAAGGTGCAAGAGACAAAGCATTTTGAAGTTTGAGACACACTGAAGTGCCAAGTTGAGTTTACAATTAACATCTAGCCATAACTTAGGCATTAATTCCGCATGCTTGGGGTGGAAGCTTGGGGCAGAATTTAACGTTGTGATACCTTAATTTATGTGGGAATGTTGAGTGGGTAGCCAAGGAGGCAAAAAAAGACTCCAAACCCATGTGGACATGCCCAATTTAAAGAGGCACTTATGGTAGCTCTCAAAGGGATGCTTTTTCTTGATGTATCTAGTCATTTGGAAGAGAAAAAGAAGAGAAAAAAGTGGGCAAAAAATAAAAAACGCCATCATGTTGGATTTCTATTGATTGCTATGTAATATGAGATCCTCATAATTTCTCTTGTGTGATGGATAAAATGAAGTCCACTTGCCGTCCTCCATGCAATGATGTAAATTTCGTGGCTTGATATGAAGAATAAAGGATGTTGGTTTTTGATATTTCTCTCTCTTCCCTCAAAACAATATTTTTCTCTCCTTTTCCTCTTGTGTAATGGCTATTCTTATAAGAGAAGGTGGATATGTAAAAGAGAGGGAGACATGAGAGTTATGTGAAAAATTTGATTCATGGCATATTGCTTGAGCATTTTGGAGTGCCACAAAGTGTGTTAGCAACTATCTCAAGTGTTAGTGGCCTTGGAATCCACATGGCACCTCATTCATATTACGACATGTAAGTGATTTTCGAGGAAGTTCATTAATTTTCATAGTAAATAAAATGAGATTAAAAAACTATTTTAGAGGGTGGAAAAAGAATATGAATACTTAATTCTCAATACATCACATTTATTTTTTGCTATTTTTTGAGTTTTTATTAAATAAATGGATAAAAATTAAAAATATAAAAAATAGATTAAAAAATAAATAGTGAAATACTAAGAATGAATCTAAGAATCATAAAATATAAATATATTTTATATATGAATTCAAAAATAATTGAAAAAGCATTTTTATGTTTAAATAAGACATTTCGATTGCACCCATGGGAGTGGTCCCTCTGCCATTCTCATGTGCTAAAGGAATCCATGTGTAAAATATCAGAAATTAATCGTTAAAAATAATTATTTTTTGTTGCACTTCATGAGTAGGATGAACACGTGTTATTTATGTTCCCAAAGATAGCACTAGTTGGGAGGACTCAGTGCCTTTGGGGTGTGTTTAGCAATGCCACAAGTAGAAAACTCATGGAAAGATGTAAATAAATTATTGATAAACATCCACATTTTGGTTTCTTATTAACATGTTTATGTACTTTCATTTACATTTTGCATACAAGCATAATTTTACATATACTATCGCATTGCAATTGTACTCTATTGACCGAGTGTGCAAGGTACATCCAACCTATTGAGCTATGTGGGTCATAAGGGATATTAGTGAGGAAAGAGCAGAGTATTTTTTTTTTCTTTATGTATTAAGATGGCGCATTGTGGGGCCACTCCCGAGGGTGTAGGAGAGCCATAGGAGCCATAACACGATTGGCTAGGGGGTACTCTGTATGATCGGGGGGGGGGGGGGGGCTTACTATGTATAAAAATGTAACATGAGTTCAAAAAAATGGAATATAAAAATACATAGGCTTATAGATGTACATTTATAGAATTTAATATTTTAACAACAATAAATCTATTCACAAAACGGGTCTTTATATTGAACATGTAAAGTTTTTACAAAAGGGTATTATTAAATCATAAAATTGGTATGGATCTTTAACAAAAGGGTACGATGGACCTCAACAAGTAAACATAGTGCCCCTAGTCTTTGGGGTATTATGCACACACACACACACACACACACACACACACACACACACACACACACACTCTCTCTCTCTCTCTCTCTCTCTCTCTCTCTCTCTCTCTCTCTCTCTCTCTCTCTCTCTCTCTCTCTCTCTCTCTCTCTCTCTCATACGAGAGGTGGAGGATGAGTGAAAAGACCTAACATTGAAGAGAAATTCTCTAAAGTGGTCAAGCACTTGGAATTAGATTTTGTAAAGTTAACCCAAAAGAAGAGAAAGAGTGATTGTTACATTATTTTGTGGATTTTCATGAGAGTTGCATTCTCACACACACACACACACACACACACACACACACACACACACACACACACACACACACACACACACACACACACACACACACACACACACACACACACACACACACACACACACACACACACACACACACACAGACACAGATGTGAAAAAGATGGAATGAATCTTCCTTCTTCTATTAGAAGTTAATCAAAAGCAACAGACACATTCGGGACTAAAGTATTCTCTAAAGGTAACTATCCAAATTGTTTATACTTATTTTTTAATTAATAGATAGATTATGCATGTAGTGTGACTCTTTGATTTGTCTTCTTTTTCTTATTCCTCTATATCTCATATATATATATATATATATATATATATATATATATATATATATATATATATATATATATATAACTAGACTGAAAGGAGTATGAGCATGAACAATTGATGGCATTCTTTTCTCTTCTTAGGAGGTATAAAAGAGTAAATTTTAGAACACTCCAATTGAAGATGCAAGGGACACATTATTAGCAAGTAGCTATGTAAGTTAGTAATGACAGGATTTTGTAACACCTACCTTCAAAAGTGATATTACCCTATTATCATAAGGCACAGGTTAAGCTTCCTAGTAATAACTATTGTAAAAATCTTATGTTTTGTCTTTATCTTTAGCATAACATGTACTTTCTTCATACATGTCCATACATATACATATACATGTACATATACATAAATGCATTTTCTTTATATATGTACATATATATACATCTACACACATATGCACATCCATACATACATGCATGCATGTGCACACACACACATACACAAAGAGAGGTTAATTCACATAATGTAATAAGAAAGAGTTTGAAAATAGCTATTGGATTAGAAACAAGGGTTTTGTAAACCTTCAAAACTTTCTAATGAGCATGACATTAACAAACTTGTCAAAGAAGTGGAGATAGCTCAAGATGAGGGGGAAACTCTTTTGAGGAAGCCACATGAAAGCAATTCTCCTTCTAATCAATTACAAGCCAATGATTCTCATGCATCTATTTTTGTTTGTAACTTTGTTCAAATAAGAGTTGAATATCTTAACTAAAGGGTTAATAGCGTCACAGGGATTAGTATTGACAAAAATAAGTTACACTAGTGAGGGCCAATACTAAGATACCTTCCAACAAGTAAAGATAACTTCAAAGAGTGTTAAACATATAGAATGTTGATGTGTTGATGTGCCCTTACTAGCCCAATTATGTTAAGGTATAGGAAGTTATTGTTTTTACACATTGCATCCAAATTTCATGATCCATGGTCTAATGGAAGTTGAGTGGAAGTCACTAAAATGGTTTTGAAGCAAGCACACTATACATGCTTTTTTGTAAGAAGTTGAGAATAAGGAATTAGTGTAAATAATATTGATATTATGCCATGTCACACTGACATTGGTATAAAAGGAGAGGATATGTAATTTTACACATCTTTATGACACATTAATACAATTACAGACTTTCTCTCCCTTCTTGCTCACAGCTTCTATGGCTTCCCCTTCTTTCCTATCTTTCTCTCTCTAAATCTAGTCTTTCTCTCTCCTCGTCACTCTTCTTCTCTCTCTTCTGTAGTCTTCTCTCTCCTCTTTCTCTCTCCCTAGTTCTCTCTCTGACAAGTGGTATCAGAGCTTGAGTCTTTGATCCATTCTTTTCTTCCATTTTCAGTCCCATTTTCCTATTTCAAAATCAATTTCAGACAAAAATGGTACAAGACAGTGACTAGTGGAGTGCTGTAGGACATCTACAGTTAGTAAGAGACTACATCTGGAGATATCCAAGGTCAGATATGGCGGATAATGGCTTAAATGGCTGGACGTCATCAAATTTCATGCAAAAATGGAGGTAACTAGGGTAAAGGATGGTTAACCGGGTAAAGGATGGTTAACCGGGCTTAGTTTGGGAACAAACTGTGGTTACTTTGAAAAGAGGGAGTTCTCTTTCCCCTTCCCTGGAGTTTCCTGCAGGTTTCATGGAAGTTCATCACCAAGATGTGCTCATATCTCTTAGACCTCTGATCTTCTTGGCCAAGCATCACCTGGAATAGCTTCCTTGCTTCAATACCTACAGGATGAATACTTGATGGCTTTGATCCCACGTGGAGTAGCAAGCTGGGAGTATGCTATCATGCAACCTGTGCCAAGCTTCCCTCTTCATTTACAAGGCCTCCTTCTCTCTTGGAAACCCTACTGTTCTTGGAGTTGAAGATTTCAAAGATTTGAAGCCCTTTTGAGCTCCTCCTTCCACAGTTGCTTCAGTTTTTCCTCTTGGACCTGAACCAGTGTGGCTGAATGTTGGAAACGTCGTTCTCTGTGCCTTCTACCATCGAATCGCCTAGACACATGCTTTACAAGAATGCTGCCCAAATCAGGAAGAATATCCTCTTGATGTTTCTTGAGTACCGGACTCGCATAAGACTTTGCGTCTCCTGAAAATGGTATGCCACTGCTCTCGCGGGCTTTCTCGAGCTCCGATTTGTCTTCCTCCATTGCTTCTTGCCGAGACTGTGAGACCAACTTCTCCTTCTCCAACCTGGACATAAGCTTCACCATGACCTTGTC
Organism: Lygodium microphyllum; assembly: GCF_053477565.2. Lineage (NCBI taxonomy): Eukaryota > Viridiplantae > Streptophyta > Polypodiopsida > Schizaeales > Lygodiaceae > Lygodium > Lygodium microphyllum. The sequence goes on from NC_141143.1 coordinate 48,122,259, forward strand.
GAGGCTCTCAACCTCTGCAGGTTTCCTTCCTGTGGGATTCTTTGTCTGTCCTTCCCTCTTCACTAGTGCATTTGTCAGCTCGGATAACGTTTTCCTCTCGGCATTTCGAGGGGGATTCTTTGTCAGCACCTCCTCCAGACTAGGCGTAGCCTTCTGCACCTTCCTTGCTGGTGGATCAAACGTTTTTTGAGCAGCCAGTGCTGCCATCTTCTCCTATTCTGTCCTCGAGGGTAGAAATGGCCTCCTTGCTTTGGTGGAAGGGAAGCTGAAACAACTGCTTGCTTGGCTGATGGGACACCAATTGTTGAATACTGGCGGGTCAGAAATCTGCGGAGGCAATCGTTTTAGAAGAGGATCAATTTTGGCAACATTAGAACTGCTTGCTGAGCACGACAATAATGATGACATTGACGAGGATGAACATGATGATGAGGATGAAATGCAGAAGCTGGAGCAACTGGAAACACTTTGGACTGCATTTGTGTGCCCTTTCGAGCTCCATGTGGTGTCAAATTTGTCCTCATCTTCTTGATCATTATAGCTTTGTTCTGTTGTCCACTCATTGCAGTTAGAATAAGATCTAGCAGTCCTTATGCGATGTTCAGTAGCTGTCGACATAGCCTTGTAGTCTTTGGAAAACACAAATTTCAGTTTTCCCGCATCCCTACACCAAGAAATCCACCAATCCCCTTGCAAAGGTAATAGAACATGGGAGGAGCATCCACAACAAAGGTCATGGCTACTCTCTCTGGGTAATGGTCACCCAACAGCTTCAGTAATTGTACCATGGCAGAAAAACCAGGCGCTCCCTTCTTCAAAGGACCTGCATCCAAAATGAGTATGCATTGCTGGATAGTAGACGGCATGTAGGCTAGGCCGACTTCCATTGTGAAGACAAAGTACCTAAAGAACTGCTTCTGAGCTTGACTACTGGCTAAATGCTCTGGCAACATCCTTGTGATCAAGACTGGCCTGCCCTCTTCACCCATTGTCAGGGAAATTATGAACAATAGATGCTTTTAAGGCCTGATGGTACTTTCTTGTCAAGGACACACGACCTCCAAACCCTGATCCAAGGGTCTCCAATATGTTTTTCACATCTACTTTGACTCCATCAACTCCCGCTGCAGCAAGGTAGCTGTGGAGCTCATCATAGAACTGAAACACCTTGTTCAGATGAATGAGGCCCAGCCCATGTTCTGCAATTATGTCAAATGCATAATCCGACTCGTTGGCAGTAACTCCTGGAGATTGGACAGGATATCTTAGTACCGATTCATAGTGCTCCATGCCTGGTGTTCCAGGTTTTACTCCTCCCCAACGATTTGCAAAGATCGATCCCGTGGTTGGAATAGTCTTCTTAGCAGACTGTGGCTTTGGAATCTGTATACGTTGAATAAGTCACATTGTCTAGAGGTATTTCATCAGCCTCAACACCAGAGCCATCATCTTGTTCCTCCACATCATGACATCATGTGGAATCTCAACGTAGTGCTGTTCTGTATACACAGTAGCACTACTAAACTGGTTCACCAAGGTTGCTGCGTGTGAAGAAGGTTATGATGATAATCTTGAAGACTCTACCAGTCCTAATGGATGACCAACTTTGTTAGTATCTGCAAACTGAGCTCCCAAAGATGCAGAGGGAGAAGATTCAATGGTCTGATCATCTGCAGATAACAACTTCGTAAAATTGCTATGTGGTTCTAATAATTTAGAAGTCTGTGCTCGGAACACTTGCATCCTCCCTGAAGCCCTCATTGGCAAGTTCTTGTATCTGGCTACCCAAGCATCAAGATACACTGACGAATAAAAGGTATACTGGGGTAGATTGGTTGTGCAAGAGGAGGCGGTACTTGACAAAGATGGACCAGTGCAACAGAAAAGGATTGTTCTCTAGATCATTAAGGATCAGCTTGGTTCTCTGAAGTTCAAAGTTTCTTTGGTGATTTTGGAATCTCTAGGAGTGTGTCAACATTAGTGCCTTCATCTAACTTCATCTTACTTCTGCTCAAGAAGATTCAGCAATGTTTCAGCATAGGGGATAAGTATTTGGCTCTTCTTCAACAAGCTATGGTTCATGGAGAACCATTGGAGCATTATTGACTAGAGTATGATGGTGGGATATACTACTATTTTGGTTCAAGCGTTTTACTACAAGATTGGCTTTGAGGAGTTCATCAAGCAAGCTCAAGTAATTGGGTATCTTCTTACCTTTGAATCTACTTGGTATGATTCAATTCATTGGGTACTTTGAAAGCTTGCAACCAACTCAAGCTATATTGGAGTTGGTTTCTTGGTTAGCTCCATTTTGAAGCAACTATTGGAGTTCTCAATGCTTATGGGTTTTGCTTGATCAAGTGGTTGAGAGTATGTAGTAAGGATCAGTTGGGCTATTTGTAGAGCAATTCTTGGATGTATCAAGGATGTAATTGCAGGGTTTGTGCATGTCTAATCAGTGTTCTTACTGATCTTAAGTGCCTTACAACTTTCCCTAGATGAAAGTTAATGATTACGAGGCAAAATAGGGTCATTACAGTGCTAAGCAGGGTGCAGTCCAAACATGGACAGATTTGGGAAAGTTGCTACAGAAATTAGTAGCATCATTCTAACGACAAGGGAACAAATGGAATTGATACTAGACATCATAAGCTTCGAGTGGAGCCATCTAACGTCTCATTTGGACACATATTTCTCAAGCTAGAGCCTATTTAGTACCGGTAGCTCACTAGCAGTTCACTATGGACAGTTCTGGAAATTCTTAAACAGAGAGGGGTATTGCTACTCCTAAATTCAAACCAGGATTTCTACTTGATACTAGACATCTTAACTTTCGAGTTAAGCTATCATACACCTTGGACTTATATTTTTCAAGGTAGGGCTGAAGAAGGCAAGCCAACAGGATTGCAAGGATTGTATGGACTCGGTGACTTTTCTTTTGGTCTGCATGTGTTGAATCTCAGGGCAGGGTACAGTTGAATATATCTGATGGTCCTGATTTGGGGTTTGTGTATTTTGGGAGTATGCACGTCAGATGAATGAAACCAGAATTTTAAGGCAAGGACAGAAACAACATATCTCTTCAACTTGACTGCAATGGTAGCTGAGATCAATAGTTCTAGCTCTAGTGAACAAGGTTGGCTTCAAACAAAGGCTAAAATTGACAAACTTGGAGTTTTAACTGATCAGTGTATTGCTCTTATGAAGGCAGTTATGGAAAAAACAGCAAGACCTGAATCAAATGCTTCTGCTTATGGCCAACATGTATATGCTGATGAGTATCATTCCATTGAGCCTTGGTAGCAGAATGGCTATTATGGTCAACATGCTTATGCTTATGAGTATCCACCTCTTAGCAACATAGTTATGATTATACTTGTGAAGCTCTCTTCATGCAATCTTGGATAGCATGATTATGGGCAACAATATGACCAAAGGTTTGGTAGTAGGCATCAGCAAATAGATGTATTTGGACAGCAGCATGAACATTTTTGTGACATGTATTCTCATAGAGATTATGGACAGCATGACCAATGTTGTGGGATCAATGATCAAAGGCAGCATGCTTATGTATGTGAGTAGCAAACATCAGTGGAAGAAAATGCATATTCTCAACCAAATTGTCCCTCTGATGCGCAGCAGGGCTATTATCACCATATGCAGTATGGATAGCATGAGCATTATGGTCATGAGCATGGACATCCATCTGTTGTACATGATGAGCATGGACAGCTATCTGTTGTACATGAGCAGCAAGATGTCTATGAGGAGCATGTCAAAACTATTATAGAGCTGACCAATGGTGATGAGAAGGTGTGTAAATTGCTATCTAAGGCTAAACGCGTTAGACACCTTACTAGTGATACGATACGGGAACTGCATGCTGCAGGCTTATGCTATCGATGTGCTAAGCCACTATCTTGTAATCACCAAGCCACATGTAGGGCAAAGACTGCCAAAATATTCTTGGTATTTGAATATTATGATGCAAAGGATGGAGAAGATCTTGTTGAAGACCATTTTGGTATGAGTCCACAACAAGAACCTCAGTTCAAGAAAGCAGATCATGGACAGCATGTGGATTTGGATGATCATCATGCAATGGTGACTTCAGCTGTAACGTGTCCACTAGAATCATCCAGGACACGTCTTAGCAGTCCATCGGAAAGGATGTCTAGAAAGCTCCGCCCAGCATTCCCATGGAATGTTATGGGACTTGCGATCTAGGTCTTCCCATGTCTGCAGCGCAGTGGAAGCGTGATGGGCCATGGGTCCGTCCTACGGTTGGGTGGTCCTGGTTAGCCGGGAACTTTTCTCAAAAATCTCGAGGAGCAGCGGAATGATCATCATCATAAAAAAAAAAGAATAATGAGAACGATGACCTAGAGATACGTCTTACTCAATTTACGCTGTTTTAGGGGAACGGAATGGGACTATGCCTTATGGCAGAGAGGTTGACCTTTGCATCCCTCTCGTTTCCCATTCTCCTTGAACCAAGTGCAGCGTGAATCCGCTTCAGGCCTGGCATTTCTGCGTAAAGTAGTTCGCTCGGGTCTGACGCTAGTTGCTGTTAGCTAGTGACCCATTAGGAAAACCCAAATTCCGGTCGATCCTAAGTGGGAATGGCCAGGATACTTCCGCTACGTGGCAGACGCGGGAAGAACTAGATTGCAAAATCCGTAACATTCCATGGGAGTGTCGGGTGGAGCTTTCTAGACATCCTTTCCGATGGACTGCTAAGACGTGTCCCGGATGATACTAGGGGACACGTTACATCAGCCTTATATGCTTCAGTTATCTCTTCTGCAGTCTTCTCTCTCCTCTTTCTCTCTCCCTAGTTCTCTCTCTGACATTTTTTTTCATGCAAAATCTTTGTGACCAAACTTTCTTATGTAGTACTATTAATCAAGAGACCTTAGATGCATTACCTTATGCAGTGTCCAAACTTTCTTATCTAGTGCTATTAATCAAGAGACCTTAGATGTACTACTGTTGGCCCTTTCATCCTAGAAAATATAACAACATACTAAAACTAGGGGTTCAAATGGCACAAAGCTCTCATGAAATTCACTTCACATACATCATCATTGTCTCTTTGTTTACTAGTTGCTATGAAAAGATCATTGTGGATCCAGTCACATGGAGTGGTGATATGATGATCAAAACTTTTTGGTGGTAACCATCTCATATTCATGATACCATGTGGAGCCGTAAGTGGTGGTTGGGAAACCATCTTGGACTAAGCCTCAATAACTTAACCAATATGACCATTAACAACATTCTTCATACTATGGTTGGAATTACGATATGAGACATTATGAAACTCACATATGGGTGCAAAGTAACGCCCTCTATGAGCCCTCTACTAGTGGCTAGGTACATATGCAACATAGGTAAAAGGAACTTTGCATGTAGCCCTGGACCCTACTTTTGAAGCAACCATATAGTTTGTAGAATGTGCATTGATGAAGTTTACATGAAAATAGGGATTCAAAGTCCATTGAAAATTATCAAAGTTGCAAGAAATGTTTTGTTAGTGGCATGAAATAATCCAAGAGACTAATACTCATCTAGGAGGGGTACATATTAATCTAATTTAGGAGCTATGAAAAATGATAACTAGTAAATTTAGTAGTGCAAGAGTCAAAAAGTGGAAAGATTCAATCAATGTGCCAAAAGTAACTTATAAATTTTGAGAACTATGTAAAGTTTACATCTGTTACTTACAAATATGAAACTCTTATATTTTTGTAAAAGCAAACTAACATTTGGATCCAATTCCATGGTAGTTGTGATAGCATCCAAGATTAGATTGCATGACTAGCACAATGGATGAGGAGGTTATAGACACTCTATTTGCTTCTAATTGGAGACCCTATCCACAATATCCAAAGTGGAATATGGAAAAGAGAAGGATCCATCATAAGTAAAAAAGGGATAGAGCATACCTAAGCTAAAGTCAAAACCCTGATACTAATGTGTATGCTGTTAAAAGGTGAACAGCTTGTAAATAGAGAGATAACTCATATATATACAAACTATTGAGAGCATCTTCTTCATTATATTCTTGCTTTCTTTGCCATAGCTTAAAAGTGTAGAAGGGAGAGTGAAGAGTGTGAGGGAGTGAGAGGGAACTCAAGAAAGAGAAGTTACTCACCATTCTTCTTGTTATTTTTATTTTTCTTCTTCTTCTCATCTTAGAAATTGAGTGGTGCTAGTAGATGGATTGAAGGAGGGAGTGGTGGCAAATTGAGAGAACTGACAATTGAGGGAGTGGTAGTGCTAGTAGATGGATTGAAGGAGGAACTAGTGGTCGATTGAGAGATGTGCCATTTGAATCATGGGGAGATCATGGAACTTATTGAAAAAACATGCAATGGATTGCATTACCATGGTGGACTATAATCATGATCATTACATCTAAGGCTTCAATCATCTAACTTCTTCCTTTCTTAGGATTGAGAGGAGAGAAGTAGTCAGCTCGAAGCAAGAGCATGAGTTAGCTATGTGTGAGAGAGAGAGAGAGAGAGAGAGAGAGAGAGAGAGAGAGAGAGAGAGAGAGAGAGAGAGAGAGAGAGAGAGAGAGAGAGAGAGAGAGAGAGAGAGAGAGAGAGAGAGAGAGAGAGAGAGAGAGAGAGAGAGAGAGAGAGAGAGAGAGAGAGAGAGAGAGAGAGAGAGAGAGAGAGAGAGAGAGAGAGAGAGAGAGAGAGAGAGAGAGAGAGAGAGAGAGAGAGAGAGAGAGAGAGAGAGAGAGAGAGAGAGAGAGAGAGAGAGAGAGAGAGAGAGAGAGAGAGAGAGAGAGAGATATTAACGTTTTCTAAGGCCAAAATCAACTTATGAGACAAAACCATGTACAATGCTGGGCCATCACTAGATATCAAAGTGTGATGTGCTAAATATTGGGGTAAATGCACCTGTGCCTACATCACACACTATCAAGTGTTTTTGCGTAAATTGAAAACCCTTGGAAAAATTGTAGATAGGTTAGATTTTTGCTAGCTTAGTTGTCTATGTGATGCTTTGTTTTGTTATTTTAAAGTTGGATATTTTGTGTTCATCTAGCTTAGGAATTATTTTTGTCTTTTTAAAAATTTTGAGTATGAAAAATTGATAGCTTTGGTAGAGATTGGAGTTTTTTGGACAGATTGGAGTTGGAGTTTGTTGAAAGCAGTTGAATATCTTTGAAAGCCGAACTAATCACATGTCCCAATAGCAATCTGTAGGGCACTCCAAAGGTGCATTTTCTTGGATTGAGAGAATTACAAAATTTCCTACAATGCTCATAACATTTTTGTAAAATAATTAGGTATCACTTTCTTGTGGTGGTTGCCCCCAGGACATCAATAAAGACCTTTAGCTCCTCTAGAAAAATATCACTAAAATTTTTCATAGTTGTACGATGCCAAGAACCTAGTGCATTGCATAATCCAAAAGCCATAACATGATACACAAATGTGCCAAATACAATTATGAATGTCATTTTCAGCTTATCTTCCTCTATGATAGCCATTTGGTTATAACCAGCAAAGCAGTCCATAAATGAATAGATATCCCTACCTGCTAATTGATTCAGAATCTGATCAATGAATGGCAACGAATAGTAATCTTTGATCATATGTTTATTAAGCTTCCTAAAATCTATGCAAATCTGGATTTGGTTATTTTACTTTTTTTAAATAATTACCGATGAATACCACACCGTGTGTTGTGCATGAAATATCAAGCTAGCTTTAGCAATTTTTGTATCTCCTCAAATAGTTTGTTGTCGTGGCACTGCACATCCACCACTGCGAACCTAAGGGTGGAGCCTTTCACCACGAGTTTGAACTCATTAGTCAATGGCATTAGGAATTTGTTTTATGTTGTGTGTGTCTTTTAGTTTGCCATTTAGTTTGAACTATTAGTTTGAAAATTTGATTGGTTGGTGCCATCCTAAACTTTTTGTATTTACTGAGTAGTACTCTGGCACAAATTACGCACATGTATGTCTGTGTGTGTGGTAGCTCATATGGATGCTTGCTTGTATGTGTACATTGTTTATGTATCTAGAAACTTCTAAAATGATGACAGAGGGTTTTTAGTGTACACAATTTAATGTCAAGATAAGTGGGAGCTACCAATCCTGTTGGCTCATTGTATGTTGTACCTGCAATTAGAAAACGCATCCAAGCTTACAAGAACTATGAAGCCTGAAGATGGATACTTAAAGGCTCCCAAGGAATAGCATGATGGTGGTAATGCTCACAATCATGAGGCTAATAAGAAAATTACTGTAGATGCTATGAATGTGACAAATGCTACATATGTAAAAGTAGAAACAATAATATTGCAAAGGGTGATGAGACAGAATGATAGGCAAAGAAGATTCTTCAGTTTCAGAGCCTAAGGCTATAGTGCCTCAAACTTTAGAAGGCCTTACAGTGGACAGTAGCAGCAAATAAGTGTCCTTGGGAAACAATTCCTCTACAAGTGAGTCAGATGGCAACCTCAACAAGTGTGCTACTACTTCTAGCATGAATAAACCCAGTAAAAATAGTAAAGAGGGTCGCAAAGCTTTAGAAAAGCAATGTTAGCCATGAAAAAAAGCTACATGCTTTTTGGGAGAGGCTAGTATTTTTGTGCAAAGGGAGGAGAGTGTTATCAGATCACAACTATTTCACTCAATTTCTATAGGTTTTTCTCACATTAGGGCACACATGAGCTGCATGCTTGTTGATGTAGTTATTACCATGAAACAAGAGCACGTGGTCATCTTAATATTGGTGTGATGGAAAAACCTCTATTCTTCCTGATTGTGGAAAAGTCCACCAGCAAATGTATCAAAGCTTTATGCAGTGTTATATGGCTATACATTCAAAAAAGGAATGTGGGGCATGCAGATGTTGAGATGAGCTACAACTTGGTCCTAACAGAAGGGCAGGACTAGCACATCATCACTTGGGTATTCTATTCTTCATCTTGTCTTTAACATGAATGCACTCTGAAGTCTTGGCATTGTTGAGGGCCTCCAACATATTGGATTTGGAATAGAGTTTCACCTCTAGTACATACTAGTTCTGATTGTATTGTCAGCTATACTGGTTTTGGGTGTCTATCATGTGTTGATTCATTGCTTCAAGTTGGAGCACTATAACCATGTGAAAGTAGTGGGCTATGATTGTTTTTCTATGTTGGGAGTATGTAGCATGAATATAAACTTTAAGAACTGACTAATAGTTCATGTTGGTTATCTTTCTGCTGTACTTAAAGAAGGAACATGTAATATTGAAGCCGTGTAGAGATTGGTGATACTAGAAGCCACTGATGGAAATCAAATCTAGTGTAAAGCAGAGGATGGACGACCATGTTCCCATGAAGAGAATTGTCTAGTTTGTCATCCTCCCACTTGTGTCATTAGAGTGAATTGATCAGAAGCAAAAATCCAAACCAGCAGTCACATGAGGAGCTCGAGAGACAACAGTCCATAGTGGGCAGATATGGAGATAACATCAAGCTTGGCACTCCTTGCATGGATTTAGAGGTATTCAAAAAGATAAAAGAGGCTTCTATGATTAGACGCATCCTTTCTCTATATCATCAGCAATACCATAGCAATTTGATCATGTGGATCTAGCATGGAAGCATCACATGATGCACTCAACAAAATCTAAGCTCAAAGGATCATCACCATAACAACATGAATTATCTCAATTGTATCCCATGTCATGGTGAATGATAGGACATTATGAGAAACCACTATGGTTAAATGAGATTATCATGCTCACTGAATTTCCAAACTCTTCTAACCTATTGTCAACTAAATCTTCTTGATCAACTATGATATTTCTTATGCTATTGAATTCATGTATGAAGAGTTGGAGTGGCTAATGCTAATCTCAAAGAGGTCTTTCCAGTTAGGACAAATTTCTTTGGATTGAGCTCGTATATTGCCATCAAGATAGTTTGTTCTATCATTAAAGAGTTTAGACTTTTTATGCATTTCTAAAAACTGCAATACATTAGACCTTTGTCATCAAATCTGCTGTCTTGAATCAATCTTGATCTTGCTCCCATCTCGCATAGCATCCCTGTGACAAGGGACTTTCAGGAACTCCCATGTGTATTCTATGTGACATCTAGTGAATCCGACATGAAATGTCACTTCTGTTCATCGAGATGGAGATCCTTTGAAAAATCGACCTTCATCATCGGCTATTTCTTGCTTTTTGACCGATGAGATGAAGAGTTTGTTACAAACTCTTTCTTCAGCCATTATGATGAAAATCAATAGATGCAATTATCTATGTAGCAACATTAGTAGTAGTAGTTGCATCAGCAGCAATAGTTGGATCAACAATGACTATTACATCAAGAACAGGAGCATACGCTTGGTGTGACTAAGGCGATTGAGGCTATGGTTTGTGAGCAAAAATGATTTGATGGCCAGAATGTTTTAGCCTACATTAAGGCCTTTGAAAGCCAGATGCACTTTTTTGAGTTCCAACCAACTAGAGCAACTATTTCTTATGCCTTATCATGCATGCTTTGTGGGTTAGAGTGATAAATCTATTTGTACAGGAGTCTAGCTAGGATGCTTTCAAGAATGCGCTTAAAGATGAATATTTTCTAGAGGATTATGATATCGCTACACAAAAGACATTCAGAGAGTGGGTTTATTAGCCCAAAAAAGGACTTGTTGCTTCTAAATTGTTACAGAAGTTTGAAGAGCAATACAACTTGTTGGATGCACTAGAGCAAAGAGCTTTGAACTCAGAGAAAGTGGAGTTATTCTTATGGGTGGCTAATCCTACACTTCAAGATGAGTTGGGAGAGTTGCTAAAGTACCGTACACAACCTATGGGATTGAAGACGGATTGGCAGGATGCTGTCAATGCAGTTCTACATTGATAAAGAGGCAAAGATGGAAGGCTCACTTATAAAATGAGATGTAGTCACCACAAGTGATGTCTTCTCCTATTGCACCATCCACTATTTCTCAGCTTGTGTTTATGCCTATGCCTATTCCTTCTACGGTTGTTAGACCAACTACAAAATCGATTGTCAAAGATATGGTGGAGGAGATATCAAAGAACTTAAAAGACCTATAAATCGAGATGACTAGAATGGAGCAGCAACTGCTTACTCTAGCTCAAGTTTTAGCCACAATTTCTTATACTCTGACCAATTCTTCCAGGAGTGATCATGTCCATCCTTGCATGTGGTGTGATAATCAAGATCATGAGCGGAAGGATTGTTAGGATTTTGAAGAGGCAAGAAGGTTGAAGTTGGTAGTCTCAAAAGACAAGATTATATGTTTTGGAGATACATAGTAGCCGATCAAACCCAATTTTGATAAGGGTGGTATGAAGAAATTGTTAGAGGAGTCTCTTTTGTGCTCTTCTTATGTGATGGAAGAGGTAGCAAGAGAAGCTGATGCCTATGGCCTTCAATTAGAGCAATTGCGGAAGGATAAATCTCCTTTATGGTCCTATGCACTGCATGCAAAGAAAAAGGGAAAAGCTTCATCATCCGAACTTTTAGCCATAGGTGATGAGATCAAGAAAGGAACTGTATGGGATGATTGAGTTAATGTCTTCTCTATCTGTGCCTATATTGTAAAATCTCAAGGATTCAAAGTGCTTGTTGAGGAGAAGTGGAAAAGAGATGATGATCAGTTTGAAGGTTCAAAGAGGGTGACTAGGAGAAGTGATCCAGTTTCTTAGCCTTCTTCTTTAGGACCAGAGCAGAGTGTCTTCTCCTACCACAACTTCTCGTATTGCACCATCCACTACTTCTCCTATTTCTCAGCTTGTGTTTATGCCTATGCCTATTTCTACTATGGTTGTTAGACCAACTACAAAATCAATTGTCAAGGATATGGTGGAGGAGATATCAAAGAACTTAAAAGATTTATAAATCAAGATGACTAGAATGGAGCAGCAACCGCTTAGTCTAGCTCAAGTTTTAGCCACAATTTCTTCTACTCCGGCCAATTCTTCCAGGAGTGATCATGTCCATCCTTGCATGTGGTGTGATAGTCGAGATCATGAGTAGAAGGATTGTCAGGATTTTGAAGAGGCGAGAAGGCTGAAGTTGGTAGTCTCGAAAGACAAGATGATATGTTTTGGAGATACAGAGTAGCCGATCAAACCCAATTTTGATAAGGGTGGTATGAAGAAATTGTTAGAGGAGTCTCTTTTGCGCTCTTCTTATGTGATGGAAGAGGTAGCAAGAGAAGCTGCTGCCTATGGCCTTCAATTAGAGCAATTGCCGAAGGATAAATCTCCTTTATGGTCCTACGCACTACATGCAAAGAAAAAGGGAAAAGCTTCATCATCCGAACTTTTAGCCATAGGTGATGAGATCAAGGAAGGGACTGTATGGGATGATTGAGTTAGTGTCTTCTCTATCTGTGCCTATATTGTGAAATCTCAAGGATTCAAAGTGCTTGTTGAGGAGAAGTGGAAAAGAGATGATGATCAGTCTGAAGGTTCGAAGAGGGTGACTAGGAGAAGCAATCCAGTTTCTTAGCCTTCTTCTTTAGGACTAGAGCAGAGTGTCTTCTCCTACCATGACTTCTCGTATTGCACCATCCACTACTTCTCCTATTTCTCAGCTTGTGTTTATGCCTATGCCAGTTCCTGGTGCGGATGTTAGACCAACTACAAAATCGACTATCAAAGATATGGTGGAGGAGATATCAAAAAACTTAAAATACCTAAAAATCAAGATGACTAGAATGGAGCAGTAGCGGCTTAGTCCAGCTCAAGTTTCAACCCCAACTTCTTCTACTCTTGCCAATTCTTCTAGGAGCGACCATGTCCATCTTTGCATATGGTGTGATAGTTGAGATCATGAGTAGAAGGATTGTTAGGATTTTGAAGAGGTGAGAAGGCTGAAGTTGGTAGTCTCGAAAGACAAGATGATATGTTTTGGAGATACAGAGTAGCCGATCAAACCCAATTTTGATAAGGGTGGTATGAAGAAATTGTTAGAGGAGTCTCTTTTGCGCTCTTCTTATGTGATGCAAGAGGTAGCAAGAGAAGCTACTGCCTATGGCCTTCAATTAGAGCAATTGCCGAAGGATAAATCTCCTTTATGGTCTTATGCAGTGCATGCAAAGAAAAAGGGAAAAGCTTCAACATCCGAACTTTTAGCCATAGGTGATGAGATCAAGAAAGGGACTATATGGGGTGATTCAGTTGATGTCTTCTCTATCTATGCCTATATTGTAAAATCTCAAGGATTCAAAGTGCTTGTTGAGGAGAAGTGGAAAAGAGATGATGATCAGTCTGAAGGTTCAAAGAGGTTGACTAGGAGAAGAGATCCAGTTTCTTAGCCTTCTTCTTTAGGACCAGAGCAGAGTGTCTTCTCCTACCACAACTTCTCGTATTGCACCATCCACTAATTCTTCTATTTCTTAGCCTTCTATTGGAAAATGGAAATTACTCTGCTCTGGTCCTAAAGAAGAAGGATAAGAAACTCGATCACTTCTCCTAGTCACCCTCTTTGAACCTTCAGACTAATCATCATATAGAGTCAGCATGTCTGCTAAAAGTACTTTGTGTTTGCTAAAACTCTTTTGCGCTTTAAGCATATTACGAACATGCCTAGAGCTGCAAGGTAGTACTTGAAGAGAAAATAAAAATAATTAAAGCTTGTAGGTCTTTTACAGGACGAAGAGAGGGTAGATGGTCTCTATGATGGGTTATCATTCTTGGATACTATGGAGGATCTTTCAACATTGTTGAAAACTAAAAATCAAGAGCTAGCATATGTCTTACAAGTCCATTCTCTGGCATTGTATTGCAAAATTTCTGATTTCATGCTGCAAGAAAATTTAGGTGCTAAGAATTCTTAGCAAAAAGTGTTATTTGCTTAAATATTTTAGCAAAAAGATTTATAGCATGCTGATTTACAACAACAAATAAGATTTATAGCTGAAGTAAGCTATGAGCCTCAGTGTTGGGCTATTCATATGCAATCCAAAAAAGATATGGCTGATTTTTGTTAGTCAAAAGAGTTGGGTGTTGTTTATACACATCAAAATTTGTGTTTACCAAGGTATTTACAACAAGGGCTGAAATTTGCAAGTTGTAGCAAAGAATCTAGAGAGTACATACAAAATATAAGATAGTTGACAAGGTCACACCAATTGCAAGAACACTATCTTTGGACACTGATGAGATGATTAAGAGAGTAGCTATGCAGCCTCCTTTACGAGATCCTGCAGGTATTGGACACATGTTTTCAGCTGAGACACTGAAAGAGATGAAGATTGGGATTAAAGATTTTTACTTCCAGCAGATGTGAAATGTTTTGAGGAGATGTTAATTAGACATGGGAGATCCTTCTCTTTTTTTCCCGCATGAGATGGGTTGTGTTGATCCTAGGGTTGTGACATCTATGGTTACTTTTACCATTTGGCATGTCCCTTGGAATCTACGATAAATTGAGGGAGCTTTTGAATGAGCAGATCACGATGGGGATTCTAGAACCATCTTTAACTTTGTATTCTAATATATGGTTTAGAGTTCTCAAGAAGAATGGGACACTCAAATTCATACAAGACTTATAACAGGTGAACAGGGTCACTTCATGCCAGGAGGCATATTCCACGGTGGATTCCGTGAGGTTTTGCAGTGGATTCTGTAAAATTATATTTATTGTCGAGGCTCATACACAAGGTGGATTCCTTGTGTGAAAAGTCGATGGGAATGCTTGTCCTTTTCGGGCGTCTTCTTAATTTATGTGCAAGTGGGTAATTCCATAGCGGGTGATATCAGAAAATACATATTTAAATTAATGGACATTTATGAGTTTAGAGTGCGCACTTGTAATAAATTAAGGTTAGGATTGAGTTCTAACCAATTTATTTATTTTGTAGCTGAAGACTGCTAGGTATTCACTTTTGTCGGTTTAATTTTATTATTTTCTAACAATTGTAAATGCTTCAGTTGATGTGTAGAGTAGGCAACGGTGGTGTTGGAAAGCACTTGGCGATAGCATGTATTCAAGTTATTTAGAAAAAATTATCATTTTTTATGGGCGAGCAGTGGTGCCAATATTTATTTTGACGCACTTATTTATTGAAGTACCTTATATTTATTTATTATTTTATATGTGCATGGGCGCACGATTTAAATATTTATTATTGGACATTGTATTTGGGCATAGCCCGAGTCTTTGGGCAATAGCTTTAATTCTTTAGTGGGACAAAAGCAAATACAAAAGCTAAAGCATGCTAATTGTAAATTGGGCTATTTTTTGAGCTTAGAGATGAATAATATATAAAATACATGCTTTGTGGAGTGCACACACAAGGCATGGGGGGAGATTGTACCCAATCAGTCTTTTGCTTCATGTTGTGCAAGTCTTCTCTCTTTTTTTTGTGCAAAAATGGAACAAAATGGAGTTCTTTTGTTCTTGGGCACCTCCCGGCGCTTGCTACGCGTGCATACAGCATCCGATCTGTGCATCAGTGGTATCAGAGCGAAGCTGAGATCGAGGGCTTCCAATAGCTTACCATCTCACGCAAAGGCGGAGCTCCTGGAACGATTGAGCTCTACAGTCAGTCTCGTGGCAATCCATCAATACCAGCATGTTCCTCGCAGTGAAGAATCCCCTGCTACATTGTTGGATAGCGAAGGACCGGCCTCTATAGGCGAAGGACCACGCGGGAAGCTTCTTCATCAACACATTTTTTTTTCAAGACCAAAGAAGACAAATAAGTGAATTTAAGCTTAAAATCTTAATAAGATTTTTAGTAAATCTTAATCCCCAAATCTCAGGGACGATGGCGGTGATATGTACTCATGGGCGCCGAATCCGCCGTCAACATCTTCTTGTTCCAATTCGATTCATAAAAAAATTCAAGATTTTTAAATAAAGCTTAATACTCTAAGGTTCCTAAAGCTTCAAAATCAATCTTAAAATTCCTCCTTAGCAAGCATTCACATTGAGTCAATCCTGAACTCGTCTTCAACCTTCTGTAAGCCCCTGTTCACACGTGGACTAACAGAATTCAATTTCAGGAAATAGATTGCTATATGCAGTCTACACACACGAATTATCTTCTTGGAAGATGACCGTGATATCAAATTTTGCATTCGCAAAGAAGAAATACTATAAAAAGCCATTTAAAAAAATAACCTTGTAAATATGACTTTAAGCTATGCTCATCCTACTAATAAGATTTCGAGTGTGTGAGGTCTTTTGGAATTTTGCAGGATGTCCGATCAAACCATGGAGGATTTTATGGCTGAAGGTGACCTACCTAAACCAACGATGGAGCAAAAACTCAATTTGATTTTGATGCAGCTTCAAGAGGAACGAAGAGCGTGTCAAACTTTGCAACCTTAATTGGCCAATCTGCAACGATCTACCGCCAACCAAGATAGACCGAAATCTAAAGATCTTATATGACGTACAATCAATGCAACACTTGAAGCGCAATCTATTCGGAAAGAAACAAAGATAAGTAAAAGAAATTTCAAATTTCATTCTTTCAATGGGTCACGTGATGGAAAGACTGTACTTGCTTTTATCAGTCAATTTGATGACTATTTCCATGAAGAACGGTACGCTGAGAAAGACAAAATTAAGTGTGTCACTAATCATCTGGTGGACAGAGCATCCCTATGGTGGACTGTTGTCCGCAAGAGCATTGATTGTCCTACTACTTGGGAGACTTTCCAAAAGAAATTTTTGCAGAATTTCCTTCCGCCCCAATTCCACGAAAAAGCAATCAAACAATGGGATCTTTTGCAACAGAAGGATCATGAGCCTATTTTACAATATACTGAGCGTTTTTGGAATGCTTTATTGCAACTTCGAATGCTCGAAGATGTACCTGAGGCAACCCATAAACGCAAGTTTATGTCTGGCTTACTTGGACATTTTTATGTAGAGGTGAACATGTTCAAGCCAATGACTCTCGAAGATGCAATTTCCTTGGCCCATGACACTGAAGACAATTCGAGGACGAGAGAAGCAACCACAACAATTTCAAACTAATGGTAACTTTGGTTCAAAACAATTCAATTCAAATTTTCGAAGATTCAATCAAAATCATTTCCTTCCATCCGTAAATCTTGGACACGACCCTTTGCTTTACCATCAAACACAAATCCAAACCCTAAGCCATCTTTCCAACAAAATCCCAACATTCCTAAACTTCCCGCTATTACCAATAATGTGTCTAAAGCGAAACCCATAGTCTGTTACAAATGTCATCAACCTAGACATCTAGCGGTGAATTGTCAAACCAAAAAGCCAACTGTTCACATCAACTATTTGGGAGCGACAGAAGATGAAGAACATGAAGAAATGCCAGATTTCACGGAAGAAGATGACGACATCGATACTACTTTAGATACTTTACCAGGTATGCCAAATCCCCATTCTTTATTAACGATGAAATGTCTTGTGCATGGTAAAGACAATACTATTTTACATGATGATGGGAGCACACACGACTTTATTTCTACAAAATTGGTCAAACAATTGAATTGCCATACTATTTCTATACATTATCGTATCAAGGCTACATTCTTATGAACTAGATACAATGGAACACAAGAAGTGCATGACGTAGAAATTAAAATTGGTGATTATGTTGAACGTAGAAATTTCTTAGTTGTGCCGTTGCAATCTAGTGACATTATCGTAGGAATGCCTTGGCGTCATCAGTACAATCCCGATATAGATTACTCCATGCATTCAATGAAGATTCATTCTAATGGGAATCAAATCACATTGTTTGGTATGCACACTTTTGATAATTTTCCGTTGCTTAGTCATACACATGCTAAACGTGCATTAAGAAAAGGTAGCAAATCCTATTTAATATGGGTAAATAAAATTAAAGCTAAAGAAAATCAGATGCATCCTAAGCACGCACAATTTCTTTCATAATTTCAAGATTGTTTTGCTGCTGACTTGCCACATGTCTTACCACCTATACGTCCCGAAGATCACAAAATAGACCTAATTCCTGGATCACAACCACCATGTAAAGCACCATATAGACATAACCAAATTGAACAGAAACAAATTCAAGCCCAAGTTGAAGAATTGTTAACCCGAGGACTCATTAGACCTAGTAGTTCTCCATTTGGTGCACCTGTTCTATTAGTGAAGAAGAAAAATAACACCTATCGCATGTGCATTGATTATCATGCGCTAAATAAGATCATTGTTAAGAATAGATATCCAATTCCTAGGGTAGATGATCTTATGGACAAACTACAAGGATTTGCAATATTTAGCATGAGACCTAAGTGCTTACCCCTCACTACTAGCTCCACATTGAGCTAATAGCAATTGAGGACAATTGCTATCCCACCCCGGGGGTATGATGCCAGGAGGCATATTCCACGGTGGATTCCGTGAGGTTTTGCGGTGGATTCCCTAACATTATATTTATTGCCGGGGCTCATACACAAGGTGGATTCATTGTGTGAAAAGTCAATGGGGATGCCTGTCCTTTTCGGGCATCTTGTTAATTTAATGTGCAAGTGGGTGATTCCGCAAAATACATATTTAAATTAATGGACGTTTATGAGTTTAGAGTGCGCACTCGTAATAAATTAAGGTTAGGATTGAGTTCTAACCAATTTATTTATTTTGTAGCTGAAGACTGCTAGGTATTCACTTTTTTTAGTTTAATTTTATTATTTTCTAACAATTCTGAATGCTTTAGTTGATGTGTAGAGCAGGCAGCGATGGCATTGGGAAGCACTAGGTGATTGCACGTATTCAAGTTATTTAGAATAAATTATTATTTTTTAAGGATACGCAAGTGGTGCCAATATTTATTTTGATGCGCTTATTTATTGAAGTGCTTGACATTTATTTATTATTTTGTATGTGCATGGACGCACGATTTAAATATTTGTTATTGGACATTGTATTTGGGCACAGCCCCCGACTCTTTGGGTGCCCAATAGCTTTAATTCTTTAGTGGGACAAAAGAAAACACAAAAGCTAAAGGGTGCTAATTGTAAATTGGGCTATTTTTTGAGCTTGGAGATGAATAATATATAAAATACATGCTTTGTGGAGCGCACACACAAGGCATGGGGAGAGATTGTACCCAATTAGTCTTTTGCTTCATGTCGTGCAAGTCTTTTCTCTTATTTTTTGTGCAAAAGTAGAGTTCTTTTGTTCTTGGGGATCTTCCGGGCACTCGCTACGTGCACATACATCATCCGATCTGTGCACCATCACTATACGGAATGTTTGTGCAAGACCTATTGTGGATGAGTTCACATAGGCTTTTGTTGGATGTCCTATCTGTTAGAATATCAAACATGTAGTAGACCCTTTGATGCATATGAAATTAGCAAAGCTACTTGAAGATGAAACCAAAAAGATGGGTCTAAAGACAGATTGGCATGATGCCAATGATGTTGTTTCTATGTTAAATAAGAGAGAGATATCACACACTAGGTTACAAATTAATTCTACTACTCCATTCCCTTCTTCTATACCTTCACATGTATCTACTCTTGTATCTTCCCCAATAGCTATTTCTATGCCTTTATCTATTTCTATGCTTAAACCACTTGTTTCTTTGGCTCCTCTTGCCAAGGATAAGGGCATGGATGAGTTAATTAGAAGTATGAGGGAGCTAAAGTTAAAGATGTCAAGAGTGGAAGAACAATTAAAGACTATAGGTCCATTTATAACACTTCAGATTCTGGGAGGAGAAGCCTTTGTGTGTAGATACATGTGGTGCAATAGCACCAAACATAATCATAGGGATTGCAAGACCTTTAAAGAGGCTCATAGGTAGAATTTAGTTTTTTGGTAGGATGGGAAGATTTTCTCTATTAAAATGAGACAACTTATAGCTATGAACTTTTTTGATAGGAGGCATGAAGAAGACCCTTGAGGATATGGCTCTATGGACTATCTCTACCACTGAAGATGCAGTATTCTTGGCTTGTAGATTGAAAAGAAGCCTGAAGGCAAAAAGATGAAGCTATGGACCTGTAACACAATATTAGTGAGTTTGGGAATCTCCCAATTCCCATTTTTTGAATACTAAAAAGGTGGCACCTGGAAAACATGCCCATAAGTTTCTTAAAAAGATATGATGTCACCTATCATTGGAAAGCGCTTGAAAAATGGAATCTATTGAGCTATAGAGCACTCGATTTGGAGTTATGGTGTTCAAGCTATGACAAATCCAAATATTTGACCACATGTCCCAAACTTATGGAAAATTCCCATATTCCCCAATATGATGTTCTATGCTTTGCAGACTGTAGGAAAGGAAAGGGTGCCTCAAATAGATTTGGCTAGTGCATATAAGACTATTAAGTGAAGAATGGATTGGATGCCCCTATTAATACCTACTCAATTTATGCCAACTTGGCTAAGAATCAAAATATAGAAATGATGGTAGATGAGAGTAGAGATGCTTTGATAGAGGAGAGTATAGATGTTTTGATAGAGAAGAGTGTAGATGTTTCGACAAAGGATAGGATATTGATAATGCAGAGAGCTTGACTAGGGATGCTTCTATGCTATCTAATTTATAGGTTAGTTTTGATGATACTTATGCAATCACTGTGGTTGCAAATGCAGTATTAGAGGAGGGTGCACATGTCTATATATGATGATCTGGATCAACTAGCCATTGACATTACTATAAAAGTGTTCATTGATGATGCTTTAACTAAGAAGCTAGATACAACAACAATAATACATGCACATAATACATTGAGGATGAAACAATGCCTAGATATACAAGTTCTACATTGGCATTATATACAACTAATCTAGGAACTTAGAATCATGATGGTGTCATGATGGCATAGATGGGGTAGATGTAGTCTATGGAAGATGCATCTTTATGGATGAGGTAGATGGCCATCTAGATCTGCAACGTGATGGTGGGCTTCTTGTTGTGATGGACCTTGTTGTGATGGGTGAATTGAGAGGCCTCATGGGCAAGCTTGTCAAAGATGTGATTGATGAAGGGGTTCATGATGCCCATGGCCTTGGAAGAGATGCCGGTGTCTGGGCGCACCTGCTTCAACACTTTAATATTGTAGCTCTCAACCGATCTCTTGGCCTTCTTCTTCTTCTTTTTCTTCTTCTTCTTCATCCTGTGGTTGGGAGATGAAAAGGGCTATCATTGGTGGATTAGCCACAAGGCAAGCTTGTTAAAGATGCGGTTGATGAAGGGGTTCATGATGCCCATGGCCTTGGAAGAGATGCCGGTGTCTGGGTGCACTTGCTTCAACACTTTAATATTGTAGCTCTCAACCGATCTCTTGGCCTTCTTCTTCTTCTTTTTCTTCTTCTTATTCTTCTTCTTCTTCATCCTGTGGTTGGGAGATGAAAAGGGCTATCATTGGTGGATTAGCCACAAGGCCTCATAGCCCAATTTAATTTTGACAAACATGCCATGGCGGCCTTTTGTGAAAGAGCACATAAAGAGGAACCACACTCTGATGATGGTTCTAACTGCCAGGTTTTTCATGCAAGTTAGCATGCAGGTCAGTATGGCCATTGGCCTATTCTATCTTGGATGGGAAGGGTGTGGTGGTCCCCTAAGCATGGTAGGGTTGTTGAGCATTGATGTAATTAGTTTTGTTAGCATTCCCTCCCACACGATTACCCATTGCAGTAGATGATTATCTCAATGGAGAGAAGTGATTATCCACTCAACGACTCCACATCTGCTCTTATAATGGAAGCCCCTTGATAAACCTTACAAGCCAACATCCTCAGTAGCATAGGAGGTACCTCATAAATTACAATTATCATTGACAAGGCAGGGATTATCTGTATGTTATTTTCTTTTGCTTGTTTGTCTCTCTTTTCATTCTTAAACCATGGGTGAATAAGGGTAATTAGTTGGACAAAGGATTATATGGAAGCTCGGGGGAAAATGAAAAAGGTATGAGCATCTTCTTCTTCTTTTTCTTCTTCAACAGAGTTCCTCAAAGCTCTGAAAATAGGTAGAGGAGGCTTAGTCTCTTTGATAAAATCGAGAAATTGAGAAATCCATTTCAATAGGTGCTAGATCTTCTTCTTGATCATATTCTTTTATTTTTTGTTTTTTCAATCTACCCTTATTTCATGTGACTTAAGAATCCAAAAATACAGACCAACAAGAAAGCAAAAAACCAAACACAATAGATGTATGATAATAATAAAATATAATAATTACACCATAGTCATGCGTCTCTCTCCTCTCCTCCCATTATATGTTCTTTATAATTAGAAGTGTGCATTTCCAACTCTACACTTTGAAAAAAAATTTCAATGCTTGATTAGCATTTTCAATCACCATAAGGTCTCTCTCAAACTTTAGTTGTTGAGATCAGCTTCTTCCCCAGCTATGCGCCAAAATGAAAGTAGCCCTCTCGAGACCAGAAACAAACAAAATATCAAGGACAAAACACACAAAGTCTATGTGTATGGCTATGCCATTGATCTCAAGACGAGAAAGAGTCACAAATCTCGCACTTAACAATAAGCAGAATCATCATCTTCATCTCCATCCTCCATAATTTCCGTTGTACAAGAGAAAAGAGAAAAGAGAAAAGAGGAAACATTTTGCACACAAGAGAAAGAAGTGAGATTTTTTTTGTACCACACAAAAGGAGAATGTGTGTATCTTGAAAGAAAGGAGAGAAAGAAGCACACAATCATCCGCGCACTCCATCCCACCTTTTTCCCAAAAGACACACAACCCTTCATATTTTTAATATTTCTTTGAATTTTTGATACATTTGTATTTGTAAGGCTTTAGCCTTTACATTTCAATTATTTTTTACTTTTTAGAAGTGCATGTAGGTACACTTTTGTGTCTACCATTTATTTATGTTGGATGTGGATGTGCCTTCCCCCCCCCCCCCCCCCCCCCTCTGCGCCCCCCATGTGGGGTGTATTTTAGTGCTTTTGTAACAAAGTGAATATTATTCCCTTTACAAAAGATGAAAATATGGTGTAAGTATGGACATTGTTGTGCCTTGTTTTTATGCTTCTTTTGTGATGTCATCATCACTTTTCTATTGTTTTTAAAAAATTGCACACACATGCACACAGAGAAAAGTTAAAATAACGAAGTAAATTTACTAATATCAAAGGTAAATTTATGATACTCTAGAGAGATTTTGAGTATTTACAAAAGTGTAAAAATTATCCTTTAAAATTGATAATAAATAAAAAATTAAACTAAAGTAAAAATTTTAATAATAACTTTAGAAAAATATAAATTATTCTTGATAAATTAGAAAAATTAATATTAAATTAGAATAAGTTGAGAAAATTAATAATAAATAGAGTGAGATCATTATAATTTAGAAGAAATTGTGAATAATTAGAATAAGTTTAAAAAAGTATTAATACATTAAGAGAAATATAATATAAATGGGCAATAGAAATAAAATTAAAATAAATCTAAATAAAAATATGATACTTAATAATAATTTAATTTTTAAATGTAAAATTCAAAATTAAATTTGATTGGAGTTACAACAAAGCAGTATTGACCAAGTCAATAAGAGAAAACTATTATTATCCTTCATCACTCTCCATCATGTGTCAAATTTGATGTTTTCATCTATACCATGATAGCCTGAATCACATTCAAAGAACTTATGAAATAAGCTCTTGAGCTTGATCTTTAGTTATATGTGATGGAAGCTAGGGATTACACCGGATTGTATTGCATTCTAAGGTTCCTTTTTGCTAGTTGAGTTGAGGTGTGTTTGATCAAAGTCAAAGTCCCCGTGAGGACTAATTGCTAGGAGATGAATCGAGTGAAAGGCTAATTTCTCAAGTATTTTATATGATTTTTGAGTTACTTGATCACAGGATCTAATAGGATTTATATTGCGGTAGCTTTTCTTCTTCAATTGCATAGGTATGAGCTCTTGGCTATATCTTCTTCATGAGACCCCATGTCTTTCCAACCATTGCGTGCATAGTGCTTCGACAACATTTTGTGTTCCATTTGCAATCTCTTTATATGCTTAGGAGACATGAAGGAGTGAGTGGCACCACAATCAATGAGGATTTGAAAGGGTTTACCTTGGCAAGTGTAGAAACTTACAAGATAGTATATAGATGTCCAACCTTTCGATTATTAATGGCTACATGGATGGGTCTTCTTCTTCTTTCCTAGCCATGAAACAAGCTTGGTCATCCACACCATGTCCCGACCCTTATCGTTGACCATGATTATTTAAATTATTCCTTCTTGTTGGAGGGTTATCTTGGCACTTTTTTCCCTTGTAAGGCATTCAACTAGAAAGCTCTCTAACTAATTGCATCCAAAACAACCGGGCTCATCTCCTTGATTCACATTAGTATTGAGAGGGCTAGGGTGGTTGTTATTGGGTGGGCGATTCTAGGCATTGTTGACAAGATTGAGATGACCTTGATTTTGAGGGTCAATTTGGAGAATAATCCTAGTCCTCTTTGGATACATAAATTGTAAATTTAGAAGCTATGGGGTTTCTCAAAAGTTTAGGGTTTAGGATTCTAGGAAACCTTTAATGGCATAATTGTTTCTTTTACTATATCCAACTATGTTATTATGTTAGGAGAGATGATATTAGTTACTCGATCATAAATATATCAATCAACTTGATTGATATTTTGATAATTTACATTTATTATTATATTAACCCTAAATTCCTTAAACAAAATTTTATCGAGAAGCTTTAGCTCTTCTATCCATTGAATCCTTTTTATATTAATCTCAAGGTATGCTAGCTTCTCGGCATTAACAAATTAGTAAACACTATACTAAGGCCAATACCTATCCACACAATATCATGGGGACAGTAGAAATTTTCCAAGTTATTCATAAAGTCTTCACACCAAGAGTAGTCCCATTAATGTAGGGTGGATCGGTACATTGTGTTGAAGACTAGAAAATCATGTCATAGTTGATTGTCATGTGGTTACACATTAAATGAAAGAAAAATAAGAAAAAGACATCCACCTAAATATTCCAAATATATATCCATGGGATACTCATGATCTTGACAGATTTTTTAGGTTCAGAACTAGTCTCAAGAATACTATGAATATCCAGTATTGAGTTCCATTAACTTAATAAAAATTTTGTGTAGATAAAAACACATGAAAGGAGTTATCTTGAGTGTGACAGGATGGCATCTAGATCTAAAAAATATGAAAAAGAAACATGTTTTAACAAAAGTGATGTTTTTGGCTAGAAAAAGATAATTTTTGCAATTTTGCATGTGTAGGCCAGTAGGTTAGATATGTTCCAATATATTTGACTATCCAAATATCTATATTTTGAGTTTTGAGGAGAAAGTTAGAGCAAAAACAAGTTGTTGCAGGTTTAAGACTAGATTGCTAACCTTAGGGTTTTTATACAAGGTTTCTTCTTGAAAGCTTCTACTTGTTTATTATTGGTGAATGCTTTGAGCTATCAAAGATTGTTTGTAATCCAAGAGGGTTTCTAAAGTATACAAAGTCTTTTGTAGAGTGATGTACATAACATTATTTATTTTCTTAATTCTATCTTTCATCTTATTTATTAAGTATTTTTTGTTATCTTTATATTTTCTTTCAACTTGGTTATTATTGTGAATCCCTATGGTTTGTGGCTTAACACAAACCCCCCTCGAAATCATTTTGAATTTATATAGCAACAACACAAGTTAATTTAAATTACAATGTATTTTAAGGCAAAAGTTTTTAGGGAAAAAGAGGAAAACTAACTTATTATTCCATTATTTATACACAAGAGTTTTACTCAAAAGCAATGTGTCTTATAAAGATCAACAATCCCGGGGGGGGGGGGGGGGGGGTTTCACTATAGATGTTGTATGGTATCACGTGAGTGTAATGGAGGGGGGTTTTGGGAAGGGGACACTTAAGCGTATACATTAGAGGTAGACCCTCTTAATTACCTATATTTAACTTAAATTTAAGGAAGGGATAGAGGGAAAAAGAAGGGGGGATGCATTTGATCACCTCTCTGCATAGATTGGTTTCTCCATGGCATACAAGAGACCTTGACAAGTAAGGTTAAAACCCTAAACCCTCACATAGTAGGGTTATCGAATTAATCATAGTGTGGGAGGGGGGGAGTTGGCACTCTCCCATGGTTTTGGTAGAGAGATTCAACTCCCCTTCTTCCAAAGAGAGCTTGGTGTCCTCTTGGTGTAGTCACTTTAAGTATAAAGGGGTTCAATTCCCCTATTCTCTCTCCTCATGTGGTAAGGGGGCACAGGCACTCAAAGACATTGCGACACATACTTCGATCATATCCAAGTGCCACCACATAAATCACTTTGTGATATGTCCATTTTGATACTTTTAATTGCTTAGGATAATTCCAACTTTTAAAAAGAAATTTAGTATATGTTCTATGAAGACTTACATTTAAAAAAGGGGATACATAAAAATTCATACATGTATATATCTTATAAGCTTAAATAGGGGGATATATTAGTCTTACAAGCTTCATAAATAGGGGTTTTTAAAGAAGTCCTTGCACGCAAGTGACATGTCTTCTTTACTATGAGTGAACCCCTCATGTCAACAATAAAATTACTCAAAGAAAACAATGTAATACTTAAGTGGCTCATAAAAACAACATCCAAGGTTGAATATTTCATAAAGAGATCAAGAAATATGTCCACCTAATAAGCAAAAGTTTGGGGTTGGTAAGGAAATACAATGTAGTTAGGTCAAATGGTGACTCTCCTATAAACCCATTAAGCTTTAAGTCATGACCTCATCCTCATGGTACTTGATAGAACTATGGGGACCATAGTAAAATGTAAAAATTCAAACAATCTAAAACATTTTGATCCAATGAATCCTTCACAAATCGTACTCTACATTGCCAATATAGTCAATGTGCATGTCGTAGTCAAGAGGTGTCATATACCATCCCATATACTACATTCACTAGTGGGTCTTGAAGAGCAAGGTGGGACAAAGATCCCATTCATCTTTAGAAAGAGGTACTCTTATAGGTATTGGCTGCATTGTGACCCTACTTGGTAGACCAAGGGGAACATCGTATGAACTTCCCCTAACATGATTTTGAAAGAAGTATGAGTGTGTTTTTTTTCCTTATTAAATTAAGAGTTGTATATGTTATAGTGATTCATTTTTATTTGTTAATAGAATAATTGTTACAAGATTTATACATTTTTATAAGAATTTTTATCACCTTAATATTTTCACATGTTAATGTTCAATCTCCTAAGCCTTATATTTTATTTCTAACACAAAAAATCATTTTGTATTACAATGCTTTGGCTAGCCTAAATTGGTATTTAGGTAGATTAGGAATAATAAGTTTACTCGGCTCAACAACATATTTCTAGAGAGGAATTACTTTTATATCTATGATTGTAATGGGGTTGTCTAGGCGACTTCAGATCTTCAACTTGGTCACAAAGGATTTATGAGGAAGAAATTATGAAGTTGGATTCTAATGCACCTAGGGTCCACGACTTTGTGAGTGGTGAGTATACATATTGATTTTGATTGGTCCTCTAACTGCTCATATAGATAAGAGCTTGGGAGTCTTTTATTTCAAGGAACCAAAAGACTTCAATCATTGTGTTAATCTTGTAAGTATCTTGACTCTTTTTACCTCCTTTGCAATATGTGTTATTTTTTTAGAATCTACCAAGTAATTTCCATTCTGCAATTTCCAACTCTTAACTTGGATTTTTGATAATGTAGATCCATGGATAGCCTTAAAAGTAAGCAAGGCAACATTGCATTGTTGGGTGATAAAGAGAAGAAAGCCAAAACCACAAGGTTTTCAAAAATAAGGGTGCAAAGAGTAAGGTTTAAAGAGAAGAAGATGAGAGAAAGAAAAAACAAATCATAACCCAAAATAATTTTTCCAAGCCTCTGTATTACTATCCAATACACTGGTGGCCCCAATCAATTCAACCCTTGTTAGGACAACTGATCAACTCAAAACCAATTGCCCAACATATATGATGACCCTAAATACAAACATATCAAAATTTTTCTATACATGAACCTTTGACATAGGCAAAGGTACTAAATTTAAAAAAAAACTATGAACTTTGATGGGAGAAGACCAATCCCATCACCCAAGAGGACTATCACAA
The DNA here is from genome assembly GCF_053477565.2 of Lygodium microphyllum. Lineage (NCBI taxonomy): Eukaryota > Viridiplantae > Streptophyta > Polypodiopsida > Schizaeales > Lygodiaceae > Lygodium > Lygodium microphyllum. The sequence goes on from NC_141143.1 coordinate 48,150,350, forward strand.
TTGATAGACATGGATAAAGAAGCATCAAACCTTGCATGGACCTAAATTCTTTACTTCAATTTTGTTTTTATTGTGTATTAGCATAGAAAATAAATGCCTTTAATCTTCTCCAAAATCTCTCGAAATTGTCTTTGACAAGTGCAAAGTGCTCCCTTAATTATCCAAAAGCAAAACCAATAAGTAAAGTGCTTGAAGTTGGAGAAAACCCTGTAAAGGTCTATTTTTTATGGTTTAGCCCTATTTCTTCCTATTTATTCCAATAGTAATAAAATACTAAAAATTTCTTCAAATCCTCTGAAGGTTGAGTCTTTGATAGGTACAAAGCATTCCCTGATGGTAGAGAGTAGGATCCTTTGCATAAATGGACATGGCATTAATAAAAGAGGCCAAAATCCTTATGGACAACAAGTTGTCATATTTTCTTTTCTACAAATCCCAGTTCTAGACAATATAAAGATGACCGTGAACTCTCCTCTCTTTTGCCAAGATACACCAAATATTCACCTTGATTCTAGAGCTCTCTTTCCCTATACTTCTCTTTTATTATGCATGCCAAGATCCTTTCAAAATAGGCCACAATTGAGTCAAGTCACCTTCTAGAAAAAATGCACCTATTTTGTATGCTTCTACTACCCTCACATTCCCTAGTTTTTCCCTATTTATCCCCTTTCCTAGGGTTCCACAAGTGTCCCCCTAAATTCTTATATCATGTCACTTGCACTCTTGACTTACGAACTCTTTCCATGACTTAACCACATAGATGACTTCCAAACACTTAAGACTTTGTATAAACTAAGATAGTGTGTTGAATAAATTCTCCAATAAGCCTCTCTCCTCATGTCTTGTAGGAAGAGCATAAAACTCTATAAAGTACGGGTAATCATCCTCTTTCAAATCTTAGATGAAACTTCTCATAACATCCACCCCCTCCAAAATTGCACATCCTTTGGCATGTGCCACACTCTTATTCTTCTCATGACATCCACCCCCTCCAAACTTATACATCCTCTAGCATGTGCTAGACTCTCAGTCTTCTACAGGCTCAGAGTCCTAATACTTGTCTCCAACGCTTGTACCTCATGTTATTCTACCTCACATCTTTTGAAAATCTTGATCTATTTTCCTACAAAACGGATTCTCAATGCAATCCCATCCAATTCATCAAGTGAATAGGTAGCATTTTCATGTATATGTCTTGCCACATATGGACCAAAACCATCAATTGAAGAACTTTCTAATAGCACTATGCTAATTTTCTAACTTGCTATCATAAATCAACACCCAATCACCTTCTTGTAGTGCCCTTGGCATGAGTCTACACCTCTTATCAAACCTTTTCTTATTCTAAAGGCTTTATACCTTCAATCTTTGCACTACTGCCTCAATTTCTTCTAGTCTTCTCTTTAGTCTCCTAATGCATAGAGCTAGTGATTCCTCTGTATTTAGTCCCTCCTCCTACGGCAACATACTCTAAGTAGTAGCCACCTCTTGAATATTGAGATGTTGAGCTCTACATGATTTGGCATCCACTATGCGCCTTAGTGATGTGGCATGATATTATTCACTGGCATATTAGGTGACTAACATGAGGATATGCCAGTGATTCTATAGCTTGACTATACTCGTGTAATTCATCCCTGATTATGGCACATTTATTATGCCACCTCTTTTTTCCTGGCAAGTTCACATTTGAAAGTAGATGTTAAATACCTTTTTTGAAGTAGAAAAGATCTCAGGAGGCTATAAAAGACCAACTTTTCATGCAAAATAGAACGGTTGTGGATCAATGAGCTGGAGTTTTCCTAGATGGAGTACGATGCTAGATAGGAACCCAATGCAAGTCTCGGTTTGTCGATCGAAGTCCGTTTGACCCCCCATTTAATCCCTGTAAGGTTTCATGTTATGAATTAGCTACATGATTCGGAAGTCAAAAAGTGTATCATAAGTTAGAGGTTTATGGACTTCGATGTCATGAAGCTATCTGGCTAGACGGATCTCGAATCTGAGCTCGTTTGCCCCTCCAAAATGCAAAAATCCACTTCGATTATAGTGTGAACATGAGAAGATGAACTATACATTTTAAATTTTAAAACCTCAAGCTTGATTAAAGAGGGAAAACCAAAAATTTTAGTCATGAGCAGGGAGGGGGCACAAATTTTTTTGCGCCCCATTTTTTGGGAGAATTGTGTCTCTCTAATGTTGGGGATGAGGAAAGATTTATTGCACATCCCTGATCTACTCTTTACAGGCTTCATTTTGGTTATGAGCACTTTGATTTTCATGGAGGGAATAAGAATTTTAATTTTTATATTTCTCTCTCCTCTCTCCTCTCTCCCCTAGCTACCTGTTCACATGCGAGATTCTACGAGAGAAGGGGGTGGGTTTTGATGGAAGATGCAGATGGAATGATGGTGCTTGGAGCAAAGGAGATCATGAGTCGAGTTGTGAGAGAGCATCACCAGCCAAAAATGAGTGTTAGCGGCCTCCCAACCATGAATACACATCTCCAAAAGTGTGATTCTATGCGTAAGTAGTAGATTTCTTCGTTTTATGATAGATGTTTGATGAAATTGTTTAAAAATGGTTGCTTTGGTTCTTAATGCTGAAATATGTTAGAAATACTGAAGAAAACCACAAAATTTAGTCATATAACAATTTATACCAAAACACACAAAACTCGTAATTATGCAGTTTTCATAGAAATGATAAATTTTGAGGGTTTTGTTGTGATTTTGAGGTTCATGTGGACTAGAAATGAATATACAATAAATTCTCAATGATTGTGATCAATTCAAACCCATAAATAAAAAATATCATAATTTTTATCTAAATAAATGAAAAAAAAATTAAAAAAGAAAAAAAGGTTTTTACGTTAGAAAATTAAGAAAAATATGCTTTATGTTCGTGGATGTATGACATGGCTAGAGCATGAGGGATAAGCCTCAATTCAGCCTTGTCTATGTTAAAGTATAGTTTTTACTCATTTTACAAGAAAAACACATTAAAAAATGTATTCTACACATATCAACAATGCATAATCTAAACGGTAGGGAGAAGGAGGGGTTTTGGGGGTGAGTAATGGCTAATAATATTCAAAGTATCAATCGCGCATAGACCTGCAAGGCACTTATGCCATTAGCATAGTCTGAAATAATAAGGTTTAATCTTATTAAGATTAACCTTATTCTTAAACTCCACACCCTCAAGATCTACCAATAATGTTGTGGATTTATTCTTCCCGATCCTGACAATCCTATAAGGACCGTCCCATTTGGGCTCCAGCTTTCGTGGAAATAATTCTCTACGTGCATATAGTACAACACTAGCTGTCCTTTCTTAAAAATGTATTTCTTTGCTTTTAGGTCATGGAGTTGCTTCATCCAACACTTGGTCACCTCCTGATGTAGCAAGATCTGCAATCTAATCTCATCGAGGTGTGCCAGAGTCCTAAAGCATTCTAAGAGGGCATCCCCATCACCCAAGGAATGATTAATCATGAATCTTATCATCGGCAACTCAATCTCTAAAGGTAAGATGCACTCCTCCCCATAAACTAATTTGAATGGGGTGTGACCAGTAGCTCATTTGAACGTTGTATTATATGCCCATACTACCACATATAGTTTGGTATCCCAATCTCGTTTCTTTTCGAAGGCTATCGTGGATAGGATACCCACAAGCTGCTTATTGGTACTTTCAACTTGTCCATTTGCTTGCGGATTATAGAGGGTCGTCTTATTATGCTTGATTTTCCACGCTCCCGTCAGGCTTTCAATCACCTTGTTCAAAAAATGGGTTCCATGGTCCGATACTATTTCTTTTGGCAGACCAAATCGACATACGATTTGCTCCAATAGGAAACTGGCGGTTTTCTTTGCATCGTCTTTCCGTGTTGCACATGGTTCCAACCACTTAGTAAAATAATCAGTTGCTATGATGAATGAGTGTGTGCTCCCATAGGGCAATCAAAATTTTAAAGGACTTACCCTGATATTTTGCTAGTGTTTGAATCACCGAAAACTGGCGATTTGGTCCTTTCTTATGGAGGGTGGCGTGAACTGATGCCCTCTCCATATCGGCTTCCATAGTTGGGTTTCCCTCTTCTTTAAGCTCTTTAAGAATTACAAGAGATGCTTTCCCTTTTGCAATTGAAGCTTGGTTCTGACCTCTATACTGTCCTTTGGCAAGGAATTCGGCCAAGCTTTGGATATTTTCTTTTAAAGTGGCTTGACTCACTACACTAGAAACACCTAGGTACTCCTGAATTACTTCCCATAGGTATGAAGTTTCTGACTATATTTGTTTTGGCCCTCTTTCCTTGACCAGGCAAATGCTAACCTTGGGCTCGCTTAACATATCCCCGTGAAGTCCCTTTATTTTCATTTTAGAGCCTATTATTCCTTGGCTTTAACTGAATCTCCTGAATAAGAGGTGCTGCATGAATCAAAGCATCTTGCAGATTAGTTGGGTGTATAGATTCAAGGTGTGTGTTCAAAGGAGCATTCAATCCGTAGGACAATACTTAGACACCTACTAAGCAATAGTCATGGAAGATGCATATTTAAGCAGTGAGATAAACTTTGAGTAATATGCATCCAGGCTCATTCCTAGCTATCTTAAGCTAAAGAACTCATTCATTTTTAGTGTGGGATACGTTGGTGGCAAATATCGACCACACATAGCTTCTTTCAGCTTTTCCTAGGTAATAGCTATCTCAGCAAGTCCCTGGTCTTTACATCACTATTTCCACCACAATCGTGCCTAATCGGTCAATTTCAACTTAGTGATCATAGCATGATTAGCAAGGGTAGTTCTCATGGTAGTAAAGTAGTTCTCCATGGTCTCAATCCAAATCTCTCTCTTGGCTTCAACGTCTTTGCCCTTGCCATTGAATTCCGATGGCTTAACCTGCTTAATGAGATACTTCTTCTCCATTGTTATCTTTTATTATTAGTAACCATACACTACAATTTTTACAAGGGATATTTACAAATGACACATGTTTACAAGTAGAGATACATCAGTATCAGTAGGACATGCTGGATCCTATGTATGATTTCCAAAATAGGATATCATTATATTTTTCTTTTTCAGGGATTTATATCAGTTACATTCATGTAGAAAAAAGTAGGCCAATTGCTATCTATGTCCAAAGACCTATATTGTGAAAATGGCAGATCTGGAAAACCATGGATATGGTAATCTCAATACTTGCAACGTCCCTGGATTATAATCATGTCAGCTAGGATCACTTTCAGTACCTTGTCATAGACATAACAGTGTATACATATCTGTCGACCACTGGAAATTATAAGTAGAGTCCTTCTGGATGGAAAAAAGATAAAGGCCTCAACTCCTTTTAAATTTTCCATCCATTCAAGGCATTTCAAATTAGTCTACATGTTGAAGAATCGATTGGCCTTGATGTAACAATAACACTCATCCCAGAACCATCTTCTTTTTGTGGAGTTCAGCATAGATGTGTACATTGCTCGAAAGACAAGGAATTGGTTCCAGGCTTCATTATTTTGCCAAAGTTTATCCCTTAGCAATTAGCATGCTAATTATTACTTAGGACAGTTGGTCTTAAAAACCATAGATATTTTTAATTTCAATTATGCTTTGATACCACATGTCATGTGCTTACCTAACAATTCCTTGGTAGCATGTTTTAGTGGTCCACCACGGAACTATCCTAGATGGCTTCGCCTGGCACTTGTGAGAATGCACACAGTCTATCGTCTAGGCTTTCCAGAGCCCACCCTTTCTAACAGAAGGTACTCACTGTCCCCACGAGGATCAATCTGCAAGCTTGGGGTCCTAATTTGACAACTCAGGTCTCGATACATTAGCTAGCACCATCGGAGGTGTCTCACGAGGGCTTCTCGTTTGACTGGAGTGATTGTAGTTACCCTTGGTTCATGGAATGCAATGCTTTTTTCAAGTAACTGGTTAGGATTCAGGGAACCTTAACGTAGTTTTGGTACAACCACCATACATTTTTCCTTAAGATAAACTTTTATCAAGGTTTTTAGAATTGACCTTAGGCAAATCAACGCTTGGCTCTACCTAATTTTTTCCTAATTAATGTTTCATTCAATCTCTTGAGAGAAGCTCCCAGCTTACCGCGACCACCCATCTATAGGATAGATTCATTAGAAAAATATCTCCCCCACCCACTTCCCACAAATGGTTTTATTTAGTTTTTTAATTACCTGTCACATTAAGTTATAGCATATAAAAGCAACTTCGTTAATTAACCCATTATCATAGGTTCCTTCATATAATTTTACGGCACAACATAAAGACAGAGAACACAATCATTTAGCAAAACATATTTATTTATTATTTCTCAAATTTATTTACAATGATTTTTACATTTTGCTTATGTAGAAGATAAACCTCCCTTCATCGAAAAATCCCTTCTGTTTGCACAGAAGAAAAGAAACCCTCCAGGATTTTTGGGACTCCAGGATCCCATCTTGATTTGTGTGAGGATCAGGCAATTCTTAGGAGTGATTAACAAATTTACGACTAGAGCCCCCCTACCACTCTTGCCTCCTCTTGCCTAACGGATTCCTCATGGAGTGACCTCTCACCCTCATGACCGGTCCAAAGCTCCACGCAGTGGTACAAAACAATCCCCCTTGGAGTAGGGTTCCACATCTAGCTGTGGGGGAGGCATAATGCAATCTTTCCTCCTATTATCCTGATTATATATTTACAATCACATCTAACTGCTACAAGCACAATCAATCTTTCTTATGCAAGCATCAATGCATGCACGAATAAAAAAGAAATATCAGCAAGTGTTTTTAGCATAGGAAGAAGGCCCACCCAAATTATTCTTAGGTTTTCGCTTCCTACTTGTAACTCTTAGGTTTTCGCTTCCTACTTCCTACTTGCAAGTCTCTTTTAAGGTCCCATATTATTCTTAGGTTTTCACTTCCTACTTGCAACTCTTTTTTGGGATCCGTAAGTTATTTCATGAATCTAAAGTCTATTTTATCCTTATGAAATCCCTAAAAGATAACATGGGCATTTATACATATGGCAGGCAATTCATACACCACCTTGCCCTAACCCGTGCGTATAGAATTTCAAATGCTTTTCCATAGACTTTAGAATTTGTATTGACAAATTCTTATCAATGTCCAGCAAGTCCTATACTTGATCATAAAATTTTCCGCATTATATTTGATTTAGTATTCCTGATTCCATTTAATGCGTCAAAGATCGCATTGATTTTGTAACCTCAAGACAAATCACAAAAGTCTTAATTGGTAGATGAAGAATGCGCAAGAACGAGCATTATATTAAGTAAGTTAAGTATCAAAGATATGACATGACTTTATAAACTAGATAAGTCATGAGGTAACTTGGCAAAAAACCACTAGATGAAATCGTTTTGAAAAAAAAAAAGTCGTTTTTGAAAAAATAGGCCAAGATTCATGACTTTTTTAATGCTCGGAGGGAGAGAAAGCATTTAAAATCATCCCGATGCCACCATCCAACAGGTAGGCAATCAAAATTCATTTTTTATAAATCTTACTTGGCTCTTGACAAGTAGCCAAAATAATGAGTTGAATGCATGCTCCCCCTCATGCCTATCAATACACCCCCTCTCCTTCACAAAGAAAGCAAGAAGAAAGACCTTTTGATGATGGAAAATTTTCTCTACTTCTATTTTCCATTGTCGCTTGAGCCTTGAAGGAGGAAAATACCCCCCCTCTACCTCATTTCTATTCTCTCTACCCCCTGTTACGCCTTCATTCCATACAGCCATATCACCAAGAGAAACGCTTGTAAAATTTTTCTAGCTTACCACCAACTCTCCTTGAACTACCACGTCAATTTCACCTGATATCGATGGCTCTACGTGGTCGCAGAAATTCAAAAAGCCCATTTGAAGCAAGGGAAGTAAAGAATGCGACTGATGGAGAAAATGATGCAGTAGGAATTGGTGAAACCCTCGTTACAGCAAACCTGAGAGAGGTAACATCTCGTCGGTTTGGAAAAAATTATGTTTTATAAGCTTATTGCTATATTTGGCTTGAAACAATTATAAATACATTCTAAAGAAAATGCATATGAACTATTGCTTATGACAATAGCCTAAGTAATATAATAATTAACTATTTAATGAAAAAAATCTTTCACTTGGAAAAGGATTATACACCTGTCATTAAGAAAATATCTTAATTATGGTTTATTTTGCGATATTTATTAATATTTTATTAATGACGCATGTGATTATAATAACAAAAAAAATAGAGGATATTAGAAAAGGGAATATTTTATAATTTTTGCTTGAAAGTGACTATCTCTATTTCATTTTTTTAATGATAATTAGATGCATATGATTTTTATAATAAATTATAAAAAATAATTTATATAATATCATGAAATAATCAATGCATTAAATCAACAAAAAATTGTATAGGAAAATATATACTAGACACACATAAATTAGGTGCGTAATAATACAATTCGAGGTTTGAAAGATGAAAGAAAATTTACACTTATGATTTTTGTATTGCCTAAAATAAAATTTTTAGAAAATCAATTAACATTGTACTCAGGACATAGCCAAATGAAAATTATTCTTTCTGGATAACATTGAAGGTTCTGCAAATGGTTGGATATCATCAATGAGACCACCATAGAATATGAGTAGAATAAAATAAAAATTATTTTCTTGCTGAAAACACATGTAATGTTAATATTAATGATTATATTAGCGAGAGTGTCAATATCACGAGTTGACCCACATATGAGTTAGCGAGAAAACCTTACCTAAAATATCAAGAATGTTGAAGCAAAAACAACTATGAAATACTCAACAACCTTGAAACTATCAGTATCAAAAAAGTAAATAAATATTGAAATTCTGTAGGACTTGTTGGACATTGATAAGAATTTTTCGATACAAATTCTAAAGTCTAAACAAACTTAGAAAAGTATTTGAAATCTTGCTAAGTGCGGATTAGGGCAAGGCAACACATGAATTGGCTGCTATAGGTATAAATGCCCATATTATCTTTTAGGACAGAAATACCAAATTTTTCATATGGATAAAATAGACTTGAAATTCTCAAAATAACTTGCAAATCTTGAAAAAAGAGTTGCAAGTAGGAAGTGAAACCCTAAGAATAAGATTAGACCTTAAAAGAGAAACCTTAGATTTGGATGGGTTGCTTCCTATGCTAAAAACAGTTGCTGCTGTTTCTTTTCATTTGTGCATGCATTGATGGTTGCACATGAAAGATTGATTGTGCTTGCAGTAGTTAGATCTGATTGTAAATATATAATTAGGATAATAAGAGGAAAGATCTCATATGTATATAGATCTCATATGTTCAACACTAGCAAGTAGCACTGCTATTGCCTCATCCTCATGAATGTTCTTTTTAAGAGTTGCTAGCCGAGTTTTAAGATTCTTGAACTTATTGATGTGTATAGTCATAGATGAACTGTCTTTTACATCCAACTTATAAAACTACATGAGTAATTTTACCTTCGAGTTCTTTGCTTGGGTACCAAACATCCTATCAAGTTCTTCCCAAGCAGTTTCGACATCTCTAATGCCAGATATATGATGTACGTAGCACATCATCACTTAGTCCCCAGGCAATAATGCCTAGTGCCTTGTTATTCATCTTCTTCCATTGTTTGGTTTTTTATGAAGCTACTACAAGGATATTGCTTTTTGAATCTTCTTCCTTGTCATCTGCATCACCTTCATCATTTTTGAAGAGATCCTAGAGGTCTTTCCTCATGAGGTGGTACGTGGTCTTTTCCTTCCAAGCATGGAAACCTTCTCCATTAAACTTTGCTATTTGCTCAAGTTCTGCCATGTTGATAAGCTTCAATTATTCAACAAAAGAGTTGTATTTCGATGTGTCAAGAGACACAATTGCAAGGTAATCTGAATGCACACTCTATAGTATTAAGAGATACTATGTATGGTCTTTAAGCTTGACTCTTCTTCCTTCTTGATGGTGATTATTTGATGCTTTTCTTTTCCTTCAACTTGAGTCCTTGTTGGAAACTAAGTTGGGAGCTCAGATTAGAGTGGCAAAACCCTCCAATAATGGAGTGAGAAGAGTGAGATAGAAGAGGAGCTTGATGATGATATTTGATTAAATATTCCAAGTCTTCCAAATACTCGACAAATTTCTTCTCCTTGATGTTTATCACTGAGTAAGTCAGTGAATTAGAGTGGCAATAGGTTGGTTTGAGTGTCAAAAGAGAGAAAATGAAGTGAGTTTGTGAGCTTGAAGCTCAAAAGGCTATGGCTTCTGTTAGGGTTAAATAGGCCGACTGGTTTTTCGATTGTAGCAAGAGCTGTAGTGCATCTTTTGAAGAACCCTCTGGTGGTGAGATAGCTCATAAAATGGGCTTCAAATTCCCTATAGCTACAAGCTGGATCGTGGCACACATGAGTGGCGGGATTTGTACGACAACACACAGGTGCAAACAGGGCATCGAGTTCCAATTTTTGCAATGCTAGAGATGTAGAGCAGCAATGTCATCGATTGAGGTGCCAGAGGAAGCGCCGTGAGTAGAGGAAGATATCTCTATAAGGAATCATTGAAAGATATGCCCTGTAGAGAGAGATCTAGAAGCTCCAATGTGGGTAGGTGCAGTTGGCTATGGCTGCCACAAGGTCCAATTGAGATTTGAAGTTGAAACTGGAGACATTAGCTGAATGTGAGTTTGTTAGAGATCACCAGAGGTGAAGGGAGATTAGAGAGTCAAAGTATGAGCTGTGCCATGCCCAACCGGGCTCTAATACTATGTTACAAAACATGGATCTAGAGCATAGCACTAACTATTGAGGATGGAAGTCAATAACAAGACTCATAGTGACAGAGACAAGAGGGCAAACTATTGCTCAAGTGAATTAGGTTCCAAGATGTAGGCTTGGACTCATAAACACAATCTTGAGCTAACCATGACAAAGACACAGAATGAAGTACGAAGTATAAAATAGCATTGCCTTGAAAAGTGAACCAAGTAAATGTCTTTATAGCTTTTCAGTTTCTCCATTCTCCTCACTATGTATATGGGATTCACGACATCTCTTCCTGGAGCATACATTATTTGTTATTTCTCAAAAAATGTGATAGGTAATTAGAAAACGAAAAAAAAAAACCATTTGTGGGAAGCGGGTGGGTGAGATCCCTAACGGATCCGTCCTATGTTTGGGTGGTCTCAGTAAGTTGGGAGCTTCTCTCAAGAGATTGAATGAAACATTATTTAGGAAAAATTAGGTAGAGCCGAGCATTGACTTACCTAGGGTCAGGTCTTAAAACCTTGATAAGAAATTATCTTAGAGGAAAGGTGTGACGACTGTGCCAGAGCTTCGTTAAGGTTTCTTGAATCCTAGCCCGTTACTGGAAAAAGGAATTGCACTCCATAAACTAATGGTAACTACGATCACTCTAGTCGGATGAGAAGCCCTTGTGGGACACCTCCGATGGAGCTAGCTAATGCATCAAGACCTTAATTGTCAATATAGGACCCCAAGCTTGTAGGTTGATCCTCGTGGGAATGGTAGGTACCTTGCATTACGGGGTGGACTCTGGGAAACCTAGATGATAGATCCCATGCATTCTTGTGAGTGCCGCACGAAGCTATCTAGGATAGTTCCTTGATGGACCACTAAAATGTGCTACTAGGGAATTGTTAGGTAGGCACGTGACACAAGGCCAACAACATAGCTCAAGTCTAGCCTTGTGATAATCATGTAAATCGAACTTCCTACTATCCTCATGAACATAGTAGGGTCTTCTATCTCATCCCCAAAATCAGGACTTAACTTCATATTTTTTCTCGAATGGCACTAGAAGAGGCTTATATGCTATCATACCATACTTGGATAGCATATCCAAGCCATACTGCCTTTGGGATAGCCATATACAATCATCACATCTGAGTATCTTAATGCTAAGAAAGTACATTAGCTTACCCAAATCTTTCATCTCCAACTTCTTCTTCAAAAAGTCCTTAACTTTAGCAATCCCACTATCACTATCACTTGTAATAATCAAGTCATCCATATAAATGATTATGATGACCAAGCATACATCTCCATTTCTCACATAAAGGAAGTGATCGGCATTAAAAACATAAAAGCCAATGTTGACAAGATACTATCTAATCTTGCCAAACTATGCTCTAAGTGCTTACTTCAGCCCATAGAGTGCTTTCTTTAACTTGCACACATATGTGGGATACTCTCAATCTTTATAATTTGGTGTGGCTGCTCCATATATACATCTTCTTGCAATTCACCATGCAATAAGGCATTCTTGACATCCATTTTTTGCAAGTTCCAACCTTTTTTGCTGTTGCCAAAGCCATAATGTATCTAACTATTGCCATCCTAGCAATTAGACTGAATGTCTCTTGATAATCTATGCTATATGTTTGAGCATAGCCTTTTACAACCAGTCTAGCCTTATACCTACTAATAGAATTATGCTTGATTTTGTAAATCCACTTACTTATGGTTAATAACTTTCCTGGCCTTAGCCAACGGTACTAGATTTAGAGTCTTATTGGCTTCTAATGTAGCCATCTCCACATTCATTGTTGCATCCCAAATGAGCATGGCCAACAACATCCTCAAAGAAAGTGGGCTCAACATTCTCAGCCACCTTTACCATATAAGCATATTGATGAGTTACATAACCTTTGAAACCAAATCTTTTAACATGATATCTGACCCTGCTAGACTTGTATAGAACTTTTTAAGTTAATGGAGCCTTTATATAACCATGTGCTCTCTGTACACTTGGTGTCTTGATTGAAGGAATACCAAGCTCATCATCCAAAATCTCTGAACCATTGGAACCTCCATCAAATTCCAAATGACTAGTAGATGCATCATTACCATCTGACACTTTTTTCTTCCCTTTGTCTTTACCTAGAATACTTGTAGATGCATCAGAAGATATGGGGCTACTCTTTAGTCTCCTATACCAAGGACTAACTATAGATATAGTACAAGATGTTGTTTTTGATCCATTAAGGCTCTATTGTTCTTGCTTTTCATTTTTCACATAATTATCATGATCATGGTCATCATCCAGTGCATCACCACTAGATGCATACCAACTACTCATCTAATAAAAAATAATATCCATGCTCACTCTGAACTCACTTGTGATAGTGTTATAATGGAAATATCATTTTTGCTATAAAGAGTGTCCAATAAAAATATATTTTTCAGCCTTTGGATCAACCTTCTTTCACAACTCATTTGACACATGAACATATGCAATACAAACAAATACCTTCAAGTGTGATACATTGGCCTTCTTGCCTATAAAGCATTCTTCATGGGTCATCCCATGAACTACTCACAAATCACTTTCTAAAAATTAGCACTGGATTTCATGTGAGGAAGTGAAACAAAAGTATACCCAAGAATCACCAATAACAAAGAAATTCTTAATGTGAATATCAAATATTTCATAGAAAGGCACTAGTTACTCCCCTTTCCCCCAAACATCACTTCCCATAGTCCCCTAGCTAGGGGAGTCCACATTGGGCCATCTTACCTTGGGTCAAAGGTCTTTGTCTTAGTGACTCAAGCTAAATATCCCACATATTGGGTTTTCTTATGAGAAAAATCTTGAATGAGATTTCATTTTTACCTTAAACCCACAAATGACTCTTCTCCTCCTTCTTGTTCTTGCCTTCTTTCACCGTGAGGGCATCACTAGTGTATGTACCCTAAAACTTCTCGTGCACTTGCATTTATAACTCCTCATCAAGTATTAAAGCATCAACTTTATAAAAAGATAGTAAATTCTTACTATATTAATTGCTTTTTCTAATGCACTAAACTCATGTGGTAGCCTGCTTAAAACCAAAGAAATAAGTTGACTTATCCTCATACCATCTAATACCAACAACTGATCTTGGAGACCCTTCACCTTCATGAGAAAGGTTTGGGATGATTCCCCATGTGTATAAGGGAGGTTGTAAAGTTTACTTTCAAGAGTAATGGCATAAGAAGAAGTAATCCTTCCATAAAGCTACTATAACACTCCCTAAACTTCATAACATTATTCAAAGATTGAACAATGGGAGTTCACCTTTGAAATAAGATGCATCATCAACAATAGAGGTTACCTTTAAAGTAAGGCTCATGTAGCAAAAGCCTTGATGTCTCTCTTCTCCCATTCTTCAGTTGACTCCAAAATTTCCTCTTTTTGGCTCTTCTTTATTTGTTTATGGTGTTCTAACTTAGTTTCTCCACCTCAAACAATAACTCCATAACTTCTTGCACACAATCTTAGGGAAGTTACTATACCCAAGCACACAATCCATGACTTCATTTTTAGCTTTTAATGAGAGTAGTTAGCGTGAGAAAACATATGTTTTGGATTTGGACACAAAGGAACCATGATGGAGATGCAATATGGATCACTTAAAAGAAAGTAAATATTGGACCACACAAAAACATAAAAACATTCTTTTGAAAAACATGGTATTACAAATTGAGTTGCCACCCTACCTTGTTCATCCCAAGCCTTCCCATGCTAAACCACATTGGGCTCGTATAGGTTTCATTTCCCATCAAAGGACCAAGAATGAGATTATAACCTTTGACTAGAGGTCCAATAGTTCTCACGTGCTGTAAGGGAAAACCTTCGTAAATAGAAGACCATGCATACCTAAGTAGTGGTGGTTAGCTACCTTATGCAAATTATTACAAGTCAAAGTGAAGAGTTTTTTGGTATTGCCCTAGGGATAGCACAACACCTCAATCCCCTCTTACTATCAAGGACACAGAAGTCATTAGAATCATTTTCAAGTTTTTATTACAATCAAAATCAATCGAGCAAAATAATTGAATAAAAGAGTCATTTCCAAAGATTAAGATAACTTTCCAATTCAAGGAAGGTTTCCTTGGACGACCTCCAACACGTATGAATGCCGCAAAAGCTAGTACGAGCTGAAAATGGTCCATGCGGAATCACATCCAAATGGAATGCGGCCGTTCTCAGTTTTCTACGAGTTGCCATATTGGACCCACTTACAAGTCAACCACTTGTTGGATCCCATGCATATTTTTAAGAATGTGGGTAGCTTGCTATGGGACCACATCACAGGAAAGAGAGACACTATAGGGGCACGAATGGATTTGAAGGAGGAAGGTAAGATGGAGGCACTTTGGCCGCAGTCGAGTACTGATGGTCGCGTGCAGCTTCCTCGCGCTCCTTGGGTTTTGTCCACTAAAGAAGAGCGCATTGTGAAGCAAGTAGTCAAGTCTATCTGCACTCCGATGGGTATGATGCGTTCTCTCAGGTCTACATTTTCTAAAGATGACCAATTATCAAGGCTAAAATCCATGACTGGCATAAGATATGTCAGGTTTGTACTATGAATGAATTGTAATTGGCGTGCACATTTTGCTATTTGGAGTGTAGCCATTATTCATAATGCTTTCTCATTTGTGGCAGTTTGTACTACCGATCGCAATCACAGGATGTCTTACTCCAAAAATACGCAGTGGGGCCATTTACAGATTGTCAATTTTGATGCAATGGATCTCATAGAAGGAGATTAAGACATCCTCTATTGAACCCATGAGGCAGGGAGCAGTGGAGACGGTCTGTCTCTTTGAGAAATACCTGCCCACTAGCATGCTCATGATACAAATCCACCTTCTTGTGCATCTTGTAGATGAAGTGGAGATTGCTGGACCTGTCCATACGCGATGGATGTTCTTCTTGGAGTGCTTCATGAAAACCCTGAAAGGCTTTGTGCGACAATGAGCTCGACCAAAAGGTAGCATGGCTAAAGGTTGGTTGGTGTCTGAGACGCTAGTGCATATTTCACAATGGCTACCAACGGTGGATCCAGACAACGAAATGCTATGGTCGCTAAAGGACGATGATAGACTGACTGGAGATGTGGTGGTTGGAAATGGGGTAGAAAGAATAATGGATGCCTCAATGGAGGAGAAGGTGAATCGCTTTTGTATGTTGCACCATGACTCTATGGAGACGTGGCTCGCCAAGTACCAGATTGCTAGGCAAGATCGAGAGGAAGCGCGAGCTGAATTCCGACGTAGTATGCATCATTGACCAATTCGATATCCCAAGGGCATGGAGGAGATGCCATGGCTCATGTCAACACGATGGTTGCATGGAGCTTTGACCGCAGCATCTCACGAAGGGACAGAGGTCTCAATGGAGGAGTGGGAATTCTCGAGGGAATGTAGTCCAAAGGTGATGAGGGGTTTAGGATTTTTCGTATCTAAATTTTATATGTGACATCTAATTTGAATGTTTCAATGTACAGTACAAAATATATAGTACAACATGGTCGCATGACGACATTTTCGCGTGGAGTGTATTGACAAAATGCGCTCCACAATGGACTGTGGTATCATGACAAGGTTCGAGCAAGAGAGCCAGCGACGAGCAATGGATCCAAACATGGTTGTGGATGAGATGGAGTATTTTGGGAACTTGCAAAGTATTGCTACGGTGGATTACCGTAGCTTCTCCATGATACTATTCGATGTACAGTGGTTCAAAGTGGTACTTGGAGGAGCTGGAGCAACAGTTCGACGAGGTCCAACTGGATTTCTCGAAATAGATTTCGAAAAAAAAAGGATAGATTTGTGCGACACCTTTGTGTTGCCGGCCCATTATGAACAGGTGCATGGATTCATTTGTTTGCTAATTGTATTATGACATGGTTTATGTCACAATGGTTTGAACTCTCTTGTACATGTTTGTGAACAGGTAATCTTCTATACAAACCCCCGACAACCTCGATGGTGGTATGCTATACCTTCAACTCCCCGAAGTGCGAGAGTATATGATCAAAGCGATGTTCCGAGCATAGATCAAGATAATATGCAAATAGAGGGGTCGATATTGCAAGGGGTGGAGGCCACCGAAAGCTTGGAGCAAGCACCGGCTAACAATGATGGAAATATAGGAGTCCAACAATTCCTTGAGAACGAGATGGACTCATCCTTTTGTGGTGACATGTCTATCGACCTTCCAGTGTATGCAGAGTTGTTTTAGGAGATTGACATGGGACCATAGGATACTTCATACTTGGAGCATCCACTTACTCAATTCATTGAGCAATCGCTTATAAGGGTACATAAGATATGCATTTTAAGTGAGATATATTTTTTTAGGATTTATATTACTGTGCTTTGTATGATTTAAATTGATTATTCTAACATCATTTTTTGTCTGTGCAGGTGACATTTTCAGGATGAGTCGAGGGATGAGTGATGAGGAGTTACAGGATATCTTCACAAGCATGTTTTCAAACCAGATCACGAGCAGACCAGGAGCTGTCTCGGTCTTCATCAGGGCGCTCTGCTAGATCTACTTCAGCACGATCGAATGCTTCAGCTTCGAGCACACGAGCTCGATGCTCCAGACTTGGGCTAGAGGGAGGGAGTGCTTTGGGGTCAGGGGGATGTTGCAGAGATATGGATGGAGTGAGCCCGCGGTCGACACAGGATACAGGTGTGACTCCTCCCCATCGTGGCCCTTCCAGGGAGTGTGGCTCAGGCTCAGGTGGTCACTGTGGAGGCATGGACGCGGTGTCTCTGTCTCATCGTTCAGCTGGAGTTGTGTCACCTTAGGGATTTGTCACAACTGTGGGGACGTCTACTCCAATTACTCTGGCTTTTGCTCAGTCGTCAGCACAGGTGGCACCCCTATAGGTGCCACTCCGAGAGATATTACCCTGGTCGGTACACCGAGGATGCACAGGGGTCTCCTGGATATGCCCAGGAGCGTGGACGTAGATGGAAGAGGACCCATCTTAGGCATACTCCAGGGGGATATGGATATCTAGTCGATGATAGGTCAGGAGCCATCATCATGAATGATGAGAGGAGGAGGGTGATGGCTCGCATGAGAGAGTTGTGCCAATAAGTTTTTCGACACAACGTCTTAGATCATTGGAAGAACATACCGAAGGGGAGCAAGGACTACATAGTAGCATCCTTGCATGAGGAGTTTCCGGTTCGAGCCTCAGTAGATAGATTTTCTACGGGCTGGATGATAGATTGATGCGTGCATATATGTCACACAGACGATCCGACGCACGCAAGGCAATCAAGAGTGGGGTTGCAAAGCCCAAGTGATTAGATGCAGACCACTGGCGCCGACTGAGGGAGGAGGCTACAGATTCTCCAGGACATTGGAGTCAGCAGCGCGAGGCGGCGAGGGCATGACTCGAGGCCGGAGTGTCCATCATCTTGGGAGTGGCGGCCACAAGACATATTTGGAGGACTTGTAAGTTTTTCTTTTGTTTTGCTTGTTTATTTTTTTGCAATATCCTTTGTACTCACAATCATGTTTCTAACAGTTAGCATTTTGTTTTCTTTGCAGCACTCCATTACAAATCGCGATCCGACTGGCCTTGAAGCTCAATACGCAGAGAGGCATGGTCTCACTTTATTGATCGACCAATTGTATAGACGCGACAGCCCTGTAAGTCACTCATCTTTCTTATCCGTAGTTACCATGTTTAATTAAAATGCATTATTGTATGGTGGACTGATGTGTTGTTTCTTTTTTTGCAGAGTCCGTTCGATGCTCCTTTGCGGCAGGACGAGCTTTTAGAGGGCGAGGATATGTAGCTCGCCCTTGGATCCCTAGAGCTCACACACCCTTATTTTTGGTTCACCTGATCTATGTAGACATTTTCTATGTATTAGTGATATCTTGTCATGATTGTATCAATTGCTTATTATGCAATCATGTATTTATTTCATGTATCAGTGTTATGATTTCAGTATACTTTGTTTTTGTTTGTAAGCGCATTGTACACAGTGCATAAACTATTTTGTATGGCTCTAATAAAGCACACAGTGCTATATGTGGCAGGGTAGCTTGTTGCCCTACCACAAAAAAAAAAAATCCATGTTACCGTCGCTATTAGTGTCGCAAATTTTATTGCTCTCGTCGTTATTGGCATCGTTATTTTCATTGCAAACTGTCGGTATTGACGTCGGTATCAGCGTCGCAAATATGATAGCGATGCTGATACCGACTGTTCTATGGCGTCGCCAATAACGATGTTTTTTGCGACGACGGGGGCAAATTTTGTTATTTGCATTTTCATCGCTTTTAACATCGGTATATGGCCTATATCTTGTAATGTACTTGGTTGTGGTTTTTTGAGGTCTTTTGATGGCTTTGACTTTCAGGTCATTTTGGAGTCAGTTTCTTGGTCTAGTCTTGGTAACTCTTGGCACTTTGATCTTGCCTTCCTACCCTGTATGTACAAAATGGCATCGACCTTCCTAGCTTGGGAGAGTGAGTCATAGTGTGTATTGGTATTTTTTATATTTTAATTATTTTATTATTATTTACAAAGATTGGTTATTTTCTTATAGTAGATGAAGGTTTTCAAATCCACCAACTATGGAAATTTGGGTTGTACTCAAGCTCAACTATAGCATTCAGGGCATCATGTTGAATCCACAAGTCACATAGATAAGACTTGATGTCATTGAGAAGTGATGGGCCATTGAATCAACTCATGACATGGAGTTCTTCTTTATTTAGTAGTTTATCGATCAATGGATGATGAAGTAATTGCTTAGGTAATGTCAGCATTCGGGCCTTTATGATGGCTTGTAAAGATGTCATCTCTCACACTCCATTGGATCTTATTTTAGGATATTAACACTTTTTTGTTATTTGGCCATGTGGCAACCTTGTTTCCTACAATAGCAGATTCATATAATGAATGGTGTACTATCTCTTGAGAAAGAAAGTGGTCATATTGCAGATATGGTATAGCCTCTCGATGATGGAAAGGTCCTCAAGAAGTGTTGCCTTAGTGAACAAAGGAACTATTTGACAAGCTTGCAACTATTATTTGGGAATCTTCTAGGTCAGCTCATATTATACAATAATGCTTTTGTGAAATATATGTTCTTGCTCCTCCCAGGTTGGGTGCCACTAGGAAGGAAGCATGATCATATCATGCCAATTAGCTTGAGGTTGATCAAAGTGAATAATTTGGCAAAGGTGCCAAACATGGAATTAAGCCATAGAAAGCATTCTAATAGGCATTTTCTTGCTTGATGGTCAAGTCTTCAACCATTTTATAGATTGAGAAACATTGGCAAGGTTTCTTCAATTGGGCTAATGAAGAAGTTTGATATTCATTCACTTCGTATGGGTGAACTTGGTATAGGTAAAAAAGGATATCCTTTTGTATGGGAAACTTGTTGTCTAGCTTAGAGGATTAAGAGGTTATGGGTCACCCTAGCCTCAACCCATTTGGTAATGTAAGTCATAGCTATGATGTTGTATCAAGCCTATGTATTATGTGACTAGGTGAATGGGTTCCATGAAGTCTATACACCATGATTGGTGGATAACTGTTGTTTTTTAGTTCCATTTTATCATTTCAAAAAGGTAACTTTGTTTATTGGCATTCATCACAATCTTCAAAAAATTTGACCACATCTTTAAAGAGAGTGGTCCACCATAATTGGGATTGAAGTACTTTTTAGATGTGGTATTTGCATTGAAGTGTCCTCTAGCAATGCCACCATGTGTCTCGTGCATCACATCCTCAATTTCATGCTCACAAACACTGCCAAAGAAGACCATCTACCTAGGTGATATAATAGACCCATGATCAATTGGTAAAGGCTTAATCAAGAGATGTGTTAGTCAAGATTTTTCCATTATTCATTCTAGTAAGTCTTTGTAAGGTACAACAATGCTTGATGGTCAACAAAGAAAGTGAAAGGCGTATTGAGGAGATGGATACAAAATTTTTTCACAATTTAATTAATTCCTAACCCCTTTCTCTCAAAGATATAATAGTTCATTTCCATCTCTATGAGTTGTTGACTAGCAAAGCTCACAAAGAAATCCATATTATGCTTTAGCACCTTGGTATAACAGTGTTCTAATAGAAATTTTGTAGTCATAAATATGTACATGGAATGTTATTATCCAATTTGGGGCTCTTAAGATAGGAAATTCATGATAGCATTTTTTAACACTTTGTAGAAAGCTCAGTTAGTCTTCTATCTAGGACCAAGTAATTAGTAGCTTGTAGGGTGATCCTCTTATAGCAACATATTTTAGCACAACGTAATGATAATACCAGTATGGCCAAGGAAACACTACACCCCCTTTGGGTTTTTGGATTGAGAGAGATTCATAATAACTTTAATTTTTACAGTGTGAGTTGCAATCCCATTTTTGGATGTGACATGGCCCAAGATTATACATGCTTGACCTAGAACTAACACTTGAGGGGGTTCAAAGAGAGGTCAGTCTACATGCACCAATCTAAGAGTAAGCGAAGCTTATCAGGATGTTTTGCCCAATTAGAGTGGACACACATGTTTTTAACAAACACCTCAAGCCACTTTCATAGCTTGTTCTTAAGGATATTGCACATGATCCTTTGGAGGATTGCCATGCATTAGTCAGTCCAAAAGGCATAATAATATAAGTAAATACCCCTAATTTGATAATGAAAGTTTTTGGTCTATTCTCTTGGTGGAATTGCACATAATTATATCCTAAAAGTCACTCTAAGAAGCTATAACATTACTTTCCTACTATGATCATTGTATGGTAGCAAACAATGATCTCTCTTGGTTGTAGCATTCGATTTCCTGTAATTGATGCATACACAAATTTTCTCATTCTTCTTGAGTATCATGATTATCAATGATACCCATCATCATTATGCTCAATTTTGTAGATGAATGTAATGCAATAGACCTAGGAGAGAGAGAAGGAGAGAAGGAAGAGACTATAGACAGGAGAGAGAAAGAGGGAGACGATGAGAGAAGAGAGAGAAAGACAGGAAAAGGGAGAGAAAGAGAAAGAGAAGGGAAGCCATGAAAATTCGAAGGAAGGGTAAAAGAGGCTTGATTATTGATAATAAATGATGCCCTAATTCAATCATGAAAATGTAGATACTGTATCCAACTCCTCTTCTTGCTATTTTGTTTCTTCTCTTCCAACTTTTCCTATCAAGGACAAGGAATGCATACTACTATTAAACATCCAAAGGCTTTTTAATCTCAGAGAGGATTATTGTTTAGCAATCATTGCATTGACTGTTGATGTTGCAAATGGAATAGTTGATGTTGAGCATGAATCTAGTAAAGAGTTACTTAAACTTAACATAGAAATTGTAGATGACAAGTTTATTGATGTATGGAGATGCCCTTTCTCTTTGTTTCATCAAGGCAAGAGATATTGAGAAAGAGTTGGAATTACTCATGAGGAGTCTAATCATCTTCGATATTGACTTGGAATTTTCACTTTTGGAAGAAAACTGTCAAAGTAGGGGTTCCCCTCAGCATCCCCACAAGAAACACAAGTGAAAGCCAGGTATAGTGGCCTTGAGAGAAATCAAGAAGTATCAGCACTTTTTCAATTTCATCCTTTTGATGGTGAATTTCTCAAGACTTATTTGCAAGATTGTGCAAGACCTCTATCATAAAGAAAGCAAGAGGTGTTTTTTTGCACAAGGTCAGGATAAACTCGATTGCTTCACAAAAGAATGTCTTCATGCTCTGCACTGTGCTGCGGAAGCCATTTTGATAGACTTGATGACTGATGCACTCAGCATTATGTAACACATATAAAGTGCATCATTGTAACTCCCAAGGACTTCCAACTTGTAAGAAATCTTTAAGTAGTGAATGACACATTTATTCCACTTGAATGAATATAGTTTATAATGTTATCTTTGTAGAATAGTATTCTCCTTGTGCACTGGACACATGACTATATTCTAGTGTGAAACTTTTATACTCACCTAAAAATATGAATTATTTTTTTGCTCTCATCCTTCGCTCTCAACTTTAATATGCATCTTCGCTATTGTTTTTGCTAGCATTGTCTTTTTTTTTTTGCCATTCTCATTCTAGACTTTATTTCTAATGTCTCTATACAGTTTATGTGGTGTGAAGTTTCTAAGGGCCAGTAATTTCAACGTCATTTCTAAATACAATGAAACTTCACATATGCACTTGTTAGACTCTTGATGTCTCTGTATAGTCTATGCGGTACAAAGTTTCCAAGGGCTAGTAATAGCAATATTCATTTCTCGATTATCGATCCATCCATAATTCGAGCATATGATAAATTTAAAAATACTAAACTATATTGCAAAGTAACAAAACTTTAAATACGTACCCATTAGTGGCCAAGAGTTTTTTTTTTGTAACAAGCAGGATACACACACCGACTAGGGTTTAGACACCTCATCACACTAACCGAGGTATTTAAGGTGTAAGAGCCCCAGATTAGGGCAATCAGTTATTATCAAGATCACACTCTTCACCTTCATCTCCAACTTCCATGGCTTTCTTCTCCCTTCTCTCCTCTTTTCTCTATTTCTCTCTCCTCTTTTAGTCTTCTTCCTTCTTCTTCTTGTTCTCTTTCTTTCTCCTCAGCTCTCCTTCTCTCTCCTCTCAGCTTCTTTCATTACAAATGGTATCAGAGCTTCAGGCTTTGGTCCTTTTCCTCTTTCCCCTTTCTCCCTTTTCAAATCCCAAAAACCCTAGTTACTCAACTTATACGTACATGTACAGCAAGGACTGCAGTTAACTTCAGCTTTTTAGAGCAAGCAGGAGCTATGGCTGGAGACTTAGACATATCTGGAGGTAAAACTGTTAAAATAGCAAGTCGTCACTTCTTTTCATGCAAATTTTAAGGGTTCTAGGCCAAGTTTAGAGTCCTAGGGGTTTGAAGAGGGCAAAACCTCAGTTACTTTTTGCCTCAGCCCTCTTTCTCTCTCTTCTTCTGCAAGTTGCCATGGCTACCAGCCTAAAGAAACCTCAAGAAATTTGACCTGAGGGTGCTCCCTGTCATCAACCAGCCCCGAGACTTCTTCCTTGACCCCCCAAGCTCCTGATCAAGGGGTGGACTGGGGGGATTTGCTACCCAAGAGGCCTACAGGACAGCCCCGCAATTTTCGGTGCATTTTGCGCTGTTTTCTTGCTCCTCCCCAGCCCTCCTGCCACTCCTCCTCTTGCTGCCCTCCCCTCCCTGCCACTCCAGGGCACTACTCCATGCCTTCCCCCTTTGGCACTTTTGCTCCCGTGAATCAACTCCCATGGTGGACAATAGCTAGGACTGTTTGAAATAGTTTGGGGAAGCCATGGATTCTTCTAACTGAAGCTTCCTCTGACCTGGAGAGCTCAATCCCACAACCTCTTCAACCTGTGAAGGATTTCTCTTGCCCGGATGAACCTATTGAGCTCAGCATGCATGGGAGCTTTGCGGGCACCCATGAAAGCTTCACTTGAATCTTTCCATTCTTGAAGCTCAAGCTCGAGGATAAGCTTGGGAGCCTTCTTCATTAGCAAGAGCACTCAAATGCTGAAGCACCCTTCCACGGATGCCCAACCAACAACCGAACTTGATCAATGGAGCAAGTAGCATCATGATGATTCGAGCTTCAACGGTCATCACAAGCATTAAAGAGATATGCCATTCTGATCTTAGTCTCACAATTTAGCCACTTGCTGAGCTTAATCCATTGTTGGAGAGATTCAAGATTGCATACAAGCATCATACCTCTTCCCGAATTTCATTGTAATGGCTAACATTAACCCCTACCTTGTCTTATGATCTTGGATGAATATTAACCATTGTAAATTGGGTAAGTAGCAGCCAGTGAGTCACTGGACTGCCAAGGTAACCCCTACCCCCACCTTCATCATTCCTTGCATCTCATGAAAAGGCCCAATGTTTTCTTTCCAATGCATCTCATGTTGATTGCTAATTAAAAATGTCTGCCATATATACTCCGAGTGAGGAAAAAGGCCGATGCCAGGCGGGGTGGTAAGACAAAAGAGAGATGACCCTTCCTTACCACCTTGGGGGGCTCACTATATATATATTCTCTATATAACATGTGTACATGGCCTATTTATAAATATCCTAATCTGTGAATTTTTCTTGAATAAAACACAACCTTTTCTATTCAGTCTATAAGTAACCCCTTTATATGACACCCTTCTGTACATAAAAAATGTATAAAAATGGTGTTCTAAAAACTCCTTATTTTGAACTCACCTTATATATACATATATTAATGAGTGATCCCCCCAAGCTTACCACTTAAGACCCTGAAGGGGTGCACAACCCGGCCCAAGGGGAACTTTGCCCACCTCCCGGTGTAATCCGGAGCCCAATACTTGTTTGCAGGTGTAAGTACTTCCATAAGACCCAGTTCCCTACCCCAATGATCCCTCTTGGATACCCCGCAATGCTAATGGCACCCATGTATTCCACTTGAGGTGCATGCAATTAATGGAGATGTATATGGCAGTGAATGTACTTATGCATGAACAACAGAGTTGATGGGTATGCAATGATGCTTAGGATTATGTTTAGTATGCTCAAGATTCTATTGATATGGCAGATCAGGCCCCTTGCTCTATCCTCTACCCATGTAAGACTTTGATACTAAGGGACAGGTAGTGTTTTGGGTCATAGTCCTACAGGACAGTCACAAAGATCCCATTGCAAAAAATTTTGTCCTGAATAGAGGGGTAAACCCTATATCTTATCTCGAAGAGGGCTTTGTCCCCTCCGGTTTGAATCAAAAATCTCCCCAATCGGAGTTATGGTGTGAAAGTTATGCCCATTTTTATGCACTATGGTCACTATGGACAGGTTACAGATTGCTCCAAGACAGGCACTGTAAAAACCCTACAACAAATTCTGATCATTTTCTGTCATAAAGGTTAATATCTCATCTCAAAGAGGCCGTCTTCCCCTCCAAATTGAGCCCAAAACCTCACCAATCGGAGTTTCCTACAAAGATTTACGCCCCTTTTACTGACAGCAAGTCCTATGGACTACATCCAGATGGCTAGCTAGAAAGGCAAAAGCAAGGCCCAAGAGGAACTCCAAAGGGAGATTAGAGACTCCTGGACCTCCATGAATGAGGAGCCAAGATCGGCGCAAGATTACCATGGTGACATATAGGAGGAAATGCCTGAAATGGACCCGTATGCCCTTCTTAATCACACCCTTTGCCAACATGAGCTCCGTCATATGGAACGCCACAATCACCAACCACTGCTAGATGATATCCAAGTTTGATGAGGTGATCGAGCACATGGCTAGCTCAAACTCAAAGACCCAACAGACCTTGGAACAGCTCACTGCTCTTGTTGCTCAGTTAGCGATCGCTTCATCCCAAGAGAAGACCAATGACTCTAGACATGAGTCTAGACGCCCTCCACATCAGGAACCGTCGCATGGCCCACAGGGTATACTTGGTACTAAGGAAATTTCCCCTTCTAATTATGAGATTGGGGAACTCTGTCATACGCATGATGAGCCCCTATTGAATTCCCATGTCCACCATGCCATCAACATTCACTTAAGGCCTTCTCCCACCTTGGGTCGAATTTCACCCGCTCTACCTAGGAACTCTCTCATATGCATGATGAACCCCTATTGAATTCCCATGTCCACCACGCCGGCAACATTCACTTAAGGCCTTCTCCCACCTTGGGTCAAATTTCACCTGCTCTACCTAGGAGCCCCCATTCACCCCATATGAATCAGCCCCATCAAGGACAATATGGTACAAATGGCCAGCCCGGTAATCATGGACAGCATGGACCCTTCGCATTCAAGGCAGTATCAATGGGAAGCATGTTTTTATCCTTGTGGATAGTGGAAGCACTTACAGTTTTGTCAATAAATCAACCATTGCTCGGTTGAAATGTACCCCTATGGCATTACACCACCACTTGAAGGTCCAAGTAGCAAAGGGAGAAGAAGAAATCGACACACATGTATGTCCCGCAATTCCCTTATGCTTGGCTGAAAATTATGTGGCATTGGTTGATCTAATTGCCTTGGATATGGGCCCCATTGATGTTGTCTTGGGCTGTGATTGGCTAAAAAAATTGGGGAAATCTGCTATGGACTTCTCTCAGCTTTACATGGAGTTTATGATGCATGGACAGCCTATCCACCTAGAGGGAGTTCGAGATCATGCTGATTTTCATCTAATTAGAGCAAAGCAACTCAAACGGGAGTTTAAGAAATGCTCACAAATCTTTGTTTTGCAATTAAATAAGGACACTTCTGATCAGCCCTCCATAGTATCACATGACTCCGCCTTGTAGGCCTTACTAAGAAATGCAATGACTTATTTCAGATGCCTACATCCCTCCCTCTCAAGAGACAAGTGGACCACCCACTTGACCTAGAGCCCCATTCCAAGCTAGTGAACAAACCCCCCTATAGACTCTCCAAGTGTGACTGTGAAGAGGTTGCAAAGAAAATCGAGGAGTTATTAGAGATGGGTTTCATTGAACCGAGTTCTTCCCCCTATGCATCCCATATCCTCTTAGTCAAAAAGAAAGACGGCTCCTTTCGCATGTGTATTGACTATAGAGATTTGAACAAAATTATAGTGAAGAACCACTACCCCATCCCACGGATTGATGATTTGCTGGATGAGTTAAAAGGGGCATGCTTTTTCACTAAGATTGACTTGCGCTCTGGCTACCATCAGATTCGTATGCGGACAGTAGATGAGGTCAAAACGGCTTTCAAGACTGATCGTGGACTTTATCATTTTCTTGTGATGCCTTTTGGGTTGACTAACGCCCCTGTCACCTTTCAAAGTCTCATGAACAAAATCCTGCAGCCCTTTCTATTCAAAGTCTCATGAACAAAATCTTGTTACCTTTCAAAGTCTCATGAACAAAATCTTGCAGCCCTTTCTATTCAAGTTCGTACTTGTCTTCTTTGATAACATCCTCATTTACAGCAAGTCATCTAGGGAGCATGTGACAAACGTTCGGAGGGTGTTTGACATATTGAGAGAGCATCGACTCTTTGCTAAGGAGAGCAAATGTATATTCATGCAGAATCTATGGAGTACTTGGGACACATTGTGAGCAAAAATGGTATACAGGCTAACCACCCCAAAAAGGTGCAATGTGTTAAGGATTGGCCCACTCCTTCCACCACCACTTCCTTGCATGGCTTCCTTGGTCTCTCTTCATTCTACAAATGCTTCATTAAGCACTATGCCACCATTGCACCACCTTTGATTGATTTCTTGAAAAAAGAGTCATTCTTTTGGGATGCCACTGCAGATCATAGCTTCAAACTGTTAAAGGACATGCTTACTTCAGCCCCCATCCTTGTTTGCCCTGACTTTTCTAAGCTATTTACCATTCATTGTGATGCCAGTGGTCGGGGTATTGGTGCAGTCTTGTTGCAAGAGCATGGTGTGATTGCATTTGAAAGCCGCAAGCTTGATGAGAAGGAGATGAAAATGAATGTATATGACCAAGAGATGTTGGCCATCCTCCATGCCATCAAGAAATGGCACCACTATTTGTATGGTAGCCATTTCCAAGTAAAAAGCAATCACCGAGTCCTCCAATACTTCTTGACTCAGTCTACTTTGACTCCTAAGCAAAGGCAATGGATGGCAACCTTACAGAACTATGACTTAGACATCTCACACACACGGGGCAAGGATAATATTGTGGCTACGAATGTGGGCATGCAGAGTGTCATCTATCTCAGAATTGCACAATGATTGGATTGAAGAGCTCCAAGAGGCTTACTTGTTAGATGATCATTTCAGCCACATATGTCAAAAATTACAGCATGGGGTTATGGCTAAAAACTCCCAATATCAGCTCAAGCATGGCCTTATTTGGTCCCATGGCAAGATTGTCATCCCACACACTTCCCCCTTCACGCAGAAGATCATCGAAGAAATGCATTCTTGCCCCACTGCCAGTTACTTGGGTGTTTTCAAAACATATGACAGGATTGCCAAGAGCTTTCATTGGAAAGGCTTATGGAGGGACGTCAAGGACTTTGTGACCAAATGTGTTCCATGCCAACAGAACAAGGATAGTACACTCAGGCCCACTGGCCTCTTGCAGCCTCTCCCTATCCCTAAAGGAAAATAGACTCACATCACAATGGACTTTATTGTTGGCCTTCCTTTGACTAAGAAAGGGTGGAACAGTATCTATGTGATAGTTGATCGCCTCATCAAAGCTGCCCACTTTATCCCCACTAAGGTCCAATATTCTGCCTCTCAGGTGGCCACTCAGTTTATGGAAAATGTCTTCAAATTGCATGGCTTACCACAAGTCATAGCACATGATCAGGATGCAAAGTTTATGAGAAACTTCTCGCAAACAATTTTCACCTCCATTGGGACCAAGCTTGCTCCATCCACTGCATACCATCCTCAGACTAATGGCCAAACTAAGAGAGTGAAAAAATGGCTTGAGTCATATTTGAGGCACTTTTGCCATGATGTACATCACAGTTGGGATACGTGGCTTCACTTGGTTGAGTTTGCATATAATAACTCCACACACTCTAGCATTGGAGTTTCCCCTTTTGAGGCCTTATACGGGTATAAGGTTCCCCTTCCTACAGTCTTTTTTACTGATAAGATCAATCCTCAGAGTCAAGCTGAATTGCATCGCATGCAAGCTTTACTTCAACAATACAAAATGAATCTTCAAAAGGCCCAAACACACATGAAACTCTATGCTGATGAAAAATGAAGGCATTTGGAATTCCAAGAGGGGGAATTGGTCCTTTTGAAAATGCCTAAGTCTCGCTACTCCACTCTTAAATAAGGCAGCAGTAACAAGCTAGCCCATCGCTTCTATGGCCCATACCAAATCTTGAAGAGAGTTGGCAACTTGGCCTACCACTTAGGACTACCCCCTACAACCAAAATCCAGAATGTGTTTCATGTCAGTCAGCTTAAACCCTTTGTAGGCTCCTCAGTGGACTATGTGGAAGAACTTCCCCCCATAACGAAGAGGGCATCACTCAATATGTTCCTGAAGCAATCATTGGGCAACGAGATAAGAACTTACGATCCTGATCCATCAAAGAATACCTCATCAAATGGCAAGGCCTACCCTTGGAAGAAGCCTCTTGGTGCCTAGCAAAAACCATCTTCAATGAATTTCCCTACCTTTGTGAACCCCAACGGCTAGAAGACTAGCCGGTCATGCCCCAAACTGCCCACTTTCGGCCCGCAGAGACTGCACACTATTTTAGAATATTTTTGTACTTACTCAAATCACATGCATGTGCATTCTACATAGTTTGAAAGTACTCGTCACAAGCTCCATTTTGACATATGGTACGCCCTATTTGGAGTGGCCTATCAAAAGTTATGACCAGTTTACTTCAGCAGACTAGTTCAGGACTGCATATTGTCCCTAGCCTCTCCATACCTATTCTTCATTGTCAAAGGGCTTTGATTAGTACTCTGCAACCCTCCCTTAGCCCACCTATCACTCCCCTCTATTTCTCATTGTTTTTGAGGGAAAAAACCTTTCGAGCGGCGATGGATTGTAACAAGCGGGATACACACTGACTAGGGTTTAGACACCCTGTCACACTGACCGGGGTATTTAAGGTGTAAGAGCCCTAGATTAGGGCAACCAGTTATTATCAAGGTCACACTCTTCACCTCCATCTCTAGCTTCCATGGCTTCCTTCTCCCTTCTCTCCTATTTTCTCTCTTTCTCTCTCCTCTTCTAGTCTTCTTCCTTCTTCTTCTTCTTCTTATTCTCTTTCTCTCTCCTCAGCTCTCCTTCTCTCTCCTCTCAGCTTCTTTCATTACATTTTTTGCCAAAAAAAAAGTGATCACTTGTTTGAAGTTTGGTATATGGAGCCCTTAAATGCTAAAAGACTTTAGACAAGGGATCTCTTAGCTTTTTTCTACAAAAAAATATATTAGGCTCTTGGTCACTTGATAGAAACTTTATGATTTTGGTACTCTATGTGGATGATATATTGATTGTTGCTAGAAGCACTCATGTTAAGCTCGATGCCTTGAAAGTTCAGCTCAAGAAGAGCTTTGAAAATGAAGGATATGGGATAGGCATCGCATATTCTTGGGATGTGCGTCACATGTGATCCCTCTAAGAGGGACTCATTTACTTATCATGCAAAAGGAGTACATCCAAAAGGTCCTTAAGCAGTTTCTTATGCAGGATATTAAGCCTATTTGCTATCCTTTATCTGCTTAAAGGTTAGTCAACCAATTATCCGCAGTTTGATGAGCAGAAGGCCGAGATGGCCAAGATCCCTTATGTCTCTGCAGTGGATAATTTTTATGTACAAAGATGACCAAGAGGTCTGAGGCGTATGTGCATATGTGAAGTTATGGTGCCTACAAGGAGTATGTACAATGGCACTACAATGTCATAGTAGATTAATTTCCAAAGATTGAAGTTGAGAAAACTCCAAGTTCTGAGTGCGGCAGAGTGAAGCGTGCTTCATTGAGTCCTTTGGTGAATATATATGCAATCATCTGATCACTTGGACAATGTTTAATCATGATCATGCCTTTATTTACTTCATATTGAACATATTTATAATGCATTGTAATATGTTTAGACTTGTTATGTTGAGCATAGTCTTTAGCAAGACTAATCACACTTTGGTTATCACATCAAAGTGGTATGCTGGAGAGAGAATGATGGCTAATATCTAATAGAACTTGTCGAAACCATACTAACTCTCGAGCTATTAAAGAGGCAATTACATATTCAGCCTCTGTAGTGGAAACAACAACACAATGTTGTTTCTTGCTAGTAGAACAATCTACTGAGGAGATGTGTTTGTGAGCATGAGATGGAGGATGTGCTACAAGGATTACACAAATGATAGAAAATAGCACTTCAATCCAATAACATGATTTTAAAGATATTATAATCACAGTTTTGGTGCTCTACCTTGTTTAAAGGAGATCATGTTTTGTAAAGCATTGTGATAAATGTCAATGTACTAAGGTACCACTTGAAAGGACAAAATGGAGCTTACAGTAGTGATTTCTTCTCTCTCTCTTTATATATATATATATATATATATATATATATGCCCACATAAACTCTCTCCCTCCCATATGCACACCTACACACACACACACACACATTCTCTCTCTCTCTCTCTCTCTCTCTCTCTCTCTCTCTCTCTCTATACACACACACATACACTTATCTCTCTCTATATGCATGCATCCAAAATCAACCCATCATCATGTGCCACATCAAAAGCTAGCAATGAGGTTTGTATTTGTATCCTCTCTCATTACCAAACCAATATTGAAATATACAGAGAATTGGTTCTTTATTTTAAGGGAGGAGAAGACTTACATTAGAAAAGATAAACATGTTCATACTATCCTCCACATGAATTGCCAAATACAAAGTACACCAACCCATTGTAGGAGTGAACAACTGACCAAGCATGTGCTCTAGATACTTTAGTTTCATGAGACTATCTTGTTGAGCAAGGAAATGAGACTATATTGCAATTATCCCCTCACAGCTTGTGATATCCCTATTACTTAGTTTATTTTAATGTACATATACATGGTGTTGCACATCCACACATGGAAAAACTACAAAATCTCTATAAGATTTACAGGAAGCATGATCGGTTTACTAGAATAGTCTGAAATCTCTAGTATCATGTTTAGATAACTTAATTCCCACTTTAGATGGACCCAAACATATATTGTGACTTATTTTGAAGGGAATAAGTCGTTGGAGAAAAAAGATGGAGAAAAATGATATGATTTACAAAAATAATCATTTTCACCTATTTTTGATGGGTTTTTGCAATTCTGTTTGCATTGGCTTATCGACCATATGCTTTCTTATCATTTTGAGTACTCGAATGACTATATTCGGAGTTCATATGATGAAATTATAATCCAAATAAGTTGCAA
The DNA here is from genome assembly GCF_053477565.2 of Lygodium microphyllum. NCBI lineage: Eukaryota > Viridiplantae > Streptophyta > Polypodiopsida > Schizaeales > Lygodiaceae > Lygodium > Lygodium microphyllum. The sequence goes on from NC_141143.1 coordinate 48,183,131, forward strand.
ACAAGCACAAGACAAAAAAAATAAAATTATTGAAAAATAGCATAAACTTTAAAGCTAAATGCCTTAAGCTTTTATAAAAAAGCAAAGAAAAAATCCATGTGAGAGGGAGTGGAGAAAAAATATAAAAGGGAAAACAAGGAGGGGAGAAGGGCCATTAAAGGGAAAACAAGGAGGGGACAAGGGCCATCAAAATCACAAGTGTGTGTAAGGCTTGAGGTTGAGATTTTATCCCTCGCCTTCTTCGATCTTGCCATCAAATTTTGAAAAGAAGGTTTCAGGACGTGCTTTAAGCCCCTCGTCTACATCGAGGTTCCAACATCGGAGTCGCTATGGAGATTGGCTTGAGTTGAGCTTAAAGCTTCTCTCCTAGTTTTGAAGATCAAATTCCCATCCCTGCGGTGAGCAACTTCACGAACCCCTGCATGAATTCCATGCGACATCTGGCTCCATACCAAGAGAGAGGGACAATAACAATCTTGACAAGGAGGAGACGCCGATTGGAAAGGAGGAGACGAAAAGACATCATTCCATTCAACCCAAGGAAGGGGATATGTTGAAAGTCTCTCATACTCTTCTACTCTAATCCGAGGAGAGGTGACACTGAAGAACTCTATCCTATTCTATCAATCCGGTTAGAAGTCATATCTCTACTCTCATCCCTATTCTGTCTACTAGAGAGAGAGAGATCATACCTATTGTCTTGCTCTTGCTCTATACTAGAGAAAGAGCTACCCTTGTTCTTACCCTTACTTGCCAAGGTGAGAGAGAGAGAAGTATTGCTCTCCACGAAGCAAGAAGAACCATCCATGAGGACTACATCATCAAATCCCGCAATAACCATCATCATCATTGTGATTCTTACACCTTTGCTAGCCAGTATTACTGTTGTGTTCTTCTTCTTCTACAAATCATATTTTCATCATGGCCCTGAAGAAAAAGAATTCAAAAGTGAAAATTGCGAATGACCCTACTAACGTGGAAGCAACAGTTGGAGTTACAAACATGGGAGCCACTAATGGAGTCATGAGCACAGATAACAATCCTTTACCAATTGTGATACCACAGGTTTTTCAACTATATATATATATATATATATATATATATATACACAAATTCAATAGGAATAAGATAAGAACATCTTATAGGCTAGAAATTGTTAGGGAAACTATGAAAACCTAGAACTCAAGAGAAATCATGTGTAACGTCGTCCCCCCCCCCCCCCGTGAACCCCATGCCTCCCCCCATAGGAACTCCCCCCCTTCTAGATTTTTCAAAAAAAAATTGAATTTTTTTAAAAAACTCTCCCTTTCTCTCCCCCTGTCGTGCTCATGGCGGGGAGAGAGAGAGAGAGAGTAGGAGTAATGAAGAAAGGGGGGCATGCAGCCCCCCAGGTGGCAGGAGGCACTGCCTTACCACCTCCCCCTCCACCTTATAAACCTCCCCCTTCTCCCTCGACGACAGGGCAGCGGCCCCCCCTCCAGTGTCCGCAGGCTGAGCACCCCCTGGTTCCGCAAAATTTTCTTTCCCCCCCCCCCCCGTCCGTCACCTACAACGGTGCACCTCCTCTAGCCGTTTGACACAGCGCCCCATCTCCATCGGGCTGAGAATCCCCCCTGGAGCATGATGTTAGCACCCCCCGGTGAGCATAAAAGAGGAGAGGGAGAGAAGGAGGTGAAGAGAAGGAGAGAGAGAAGGGAGAAGAGGTAGAAGAGAAAGAGGGGAAGGAGAGAAGAAGAGAAGGAGAAGAAGAAGAAGAAGAAGGAGAGGAGGAGGGAGAAGAGAAGGAGTGAAGGAGTGAAGGAAAGATAGAAGAGAGAGAGGGAGAAGAAGAAGGAGAGGAAGAGAGAGAAGGAGAAGAAGGAAGAGAAGAGGGAGAGAAGGAGGTGAAGAGAAGGAGACAGAGAAGGGAGAAGAGGTAGAAGGGAAAGAGGAGAAGAGAAGAAGAGAAGGGGAAGAAGAGGGAGAGAGAGAGAAGGAGAAGAGAAGAAGAGCAGGATAGAAAGAAGAGGAGAGAGAGAGAAGCAGAGAGAAGGAGAGAAGGAGAGGAAGAGAGAGAGTAGGAGAAGAGGAAGAGAAGAAGAAGAAGAATATGAAGAGAAAGAGTAGAAGAGGAAGAGAAGAAGAAGAAGAATAGGAAGAGAGAGAGTAGGAGAAGGAAAGAAGAAAAAAAGAAGAGGGAGAGAGAGAAGGAGAAGAGAAGAAGAGCAAGAGAGAAAGAAGAGGAGAGAGAGAGGAGAGAGAAGAAGAGAAGGAGAGGAAGAGAGAGAGTAGGAGAAGAGGAAGAGAAGAAGAAGAAGAATAGGAAGAGAGAGAGTAGGAGAAGGAAAGAAGAAAAGAAGAAGAAGAGGAAGAGATAGAGAAGGAGAAGAGAAGAAGGAGAAGAGAAGAAGGAGAAGAGAGAGAGAGAGAGAGAGAGAGAGAGTTGGTGAGAGGTGAGGGTTCGAGGAGTCACACTCAAACCACCCCCTTGGCGAAGGACCCCCATCTAACGATCCTTCCTACCTGAGCCTATTGTCCTGAAAGTCATTGAGGTCCGGAATGTCCAACCTCCACGTGGCAAATGGCCCCCAAGAAGAAAGTCATGGGAAGCATAGGTGCCAAAGCTACCATTGGTACCGGTAATGCAGGTGAGGCAAGCGGAGCAACCAACGCAACAAATGCCCCTACAATTACGAATCAAACCCAGGTTCTTTAAGCTTTATAATTAATTACGTATTATTTCTCGTGGAAGAAACGAAGGGGTTAGCTACGTGCATGAAAGAAGGATGAGTCTTAGGGTTTTTGTTTACTCTAAGCGCTCGGTTGCATGCGTGAAATGGTAGAGTATGGAGTTCGCATAAGTTTATATGCATGAAATGATTGCTTTTACACACATAAAATGATAAGGTTTTTACATTATTTCACATAAAATAATAGCTTTTAAACCAGTTCAGTGCGTGAATAGTCATTTAGAATTCATGCTTCACGATCATGACTAAAAGAAACACATGAAATGAGTTTTCGATGGATAGAAACCTAGACCTTCATGAGATCCGGTGCATTAGGAATAAGTATAATTGCATGTGAATTGTTTTATCGATCATGCTATGGACTATCGCAAATGGATATGCTCCTAGCTTGGTGACCTAACCCTAAATGGATTGTTGACCCAAGCTATGGTTGGTTGTTTGAAAAGGTTGTAAATCCCTTGAGCAAGTGTTTTGATACATCCAAGTTAAATTCTGATTGTGCATGCAATGTGATTGCGATGCCTTGAAGCAAGAGGGTGTGCATTCAACTATTTGTTAATGTGATTTTAGATGTTAACCTGAGTGGGGTGTGTTTGATGATTGCATGGTCGGGTCTGAGATGACTAATTGCCATGGAAACAAAAGGGATGTTTTCCCTAGTGATTGTTATTAAGCTGGTTGTTTCAGCTATGGTTGATTTCCTAAAGGGATAATTAAGGAAGGATGGTGCTAGCTAACCCCCGCGAGCCGCCAAACCCTAACCAAGGGGGTTGTGAATCCGCGCCAAGAATGTGGACCGAACCCACCACGAGAGGTCTCTCCGTGAAAATTACTTGGCGTAGGAGGACGCTTGGGTGCCAGTGGGGGCTCTGGCCGTAAATCCCAATGCCTCCGGACCCTACACAAGTGTTCTACGTGACTCGAGATGGGATCTCGAGGCCTTGATACTAGTTACAAGGTAGAATCTTGGTAGGATAAACCTTTGGGTTTTGTTGCCGAGAGACAGAAGGATTTTTCTGCAGAGGCAGAACGGAACACTTAATTCTCCTATATGGGTGGGAGACAAACATTAATCTGAAGATAAGTTAAGGGAGTGTTTGATCTTGTTTTATCTTGTCTTTGTGTCTGTGCCCTAAATTACGTAAAGGAACCTGTGACTAATGGGTTAATTAAGGAAGCTGCTTTTATGTGTCAAACATAACGTGATAGGTAATTAGATAACTAAAACAACCCCCCAGGAAATCGTAGTGGATGTGACCAATGGGTCTATCCTACGAAAGTGTGGTCTCGGTTAGCTAAGAGCTTTCCTCAAAGGAAATGCTAATGAGAAATGTTAGGAAAAAGTCGGTCTATGATGACCTTAGACAATGTTGGCTAGGAACCCGGACTTCAGGTTGATCCTAGTGGAAACGGCCGGATAAGTTCTGTTGCGGGGCAGACTCAAGAGACCCTAGTTGGAAAATCCCATGTCATTCCTTGGGAGTGCCGAGCGGCGTCTTCTAGATATATCTCTTGATGGACCGCTAAGACGTGTCCCGCGATTTGAGGAGCGAGCACGTTACAGTTGGTATCAGAGCAAAACTTCTTAATGATACATGATTGATTAATATTCGATTGATGGACATATCCTAAACAGAAATAACCTAAGTGCATACGGCTTGATTGTCAGGCACCTTCTGCACCCACGAATGCTGACATGCAAGAGAAGAAGTTTCTTCTCAAGCAAATTAAGCCACTTGAGTTTGATGGCAAGGGACTGACTATTCAAGCTGACGCCGAGATCTGGATTGAGTCCATGGAGGACTATTTTGAGGCAGCAGGAACTGCATCTACTAACCAAGCCACGCTCGCCAAACTTAAGCTTATAGGCGAAGCGAGACTTTGGTGGAAATAGTGGTGTAGAGACCAAGCAATCTCGGAGGGGACAGTCACTTGGGATAAGCTTAAGGAAGTTGTGCGAGGGAGGTATCTGCCACCTACCTACTGCACACAAAAGATCAATGAATTCTACGACTTGAAGCAGCTAGGATTGAAGCATATTATTCGAATTTTGTTTCACTCCTAAAGTATGCATCCCCAATGGAAATGACACAACAGGTGTCAAAATTCTGTGTTGGATTGAATCCACCCATAAACACTCGATTGGAATCAATGCACCCAACGGACTTGCAAGACGCATTACTCTGAGTGAATCCAATCGTTCAAGAGCTTAAATCAGGCAACTATGATAAAGATGACTCACGAGATCAAGACAAGAGGTGCGACAAGTGCGGAGAGATAGGACACATCCGTAAGAGATGCCCCAACCGCTGATGTTTCCACTGCAATGAACTAGGACACATCCAAGCAAATTGTCCTGAGTTGGACCCTGAGAATCAAGAACGTGCGATCAAACGAAGCCATCTAAACTCCACTTTTGGCTCATATTATGAACCACATGATGATGAAGGCTTGGAGCCTGTTGTAACCTTTGAGGATGACTAGATATCCTAGGAAGATCCTCTTGAGGTAATAAGTCTTGTACTTGGAATAAATCCTATTGAACCCTATGAGTTGTGACAAGTTGTTATTTTAAGTTGAGAATTTGAGTAATTAAAAATAGCTCAGCGGATGCATAGTGGGTCTTAACCCATAGGTCATAAGCCCCACTAGTGCTTGTCTCCCCTAGTTTCTTCTCGAGATGAGGACATCTTGATTCCTCTAAGGGGGAGAGGATGTAATGTCCCCCCTCCCCCCATGACCCCCGTGCCTCCCCCCATAGGAACTCCCCCCTTCTAGATTTTTCAAAAAAAAATTGAATTTTTTTTAAAAACTCTCCCTCCTCTCCCCTTGCCATGTGCATGGTGGGGAGAGAGAGAGAGAGAGAGTAGGAGTAATGAATGAAGAAAGGGGGGCATGCAGCCCCCCATGTGGCGGGAGGCACCACCTTACCACCTCCCCCTCCACCTTATAAACCTCCCCCTCCTCCCTTGACAACAGGGCAGTGGCTCCCCTCCAACATCCGCAGGCTGAGCACCCCTCCTAGTTCTGCAAAAGTTTTCTCCCCACCCCCCTCCGTGCTGGTATGCAACGGCTCCCCCCTCCCTCCATCACTTGCAACGGTGCGCCTCCTCCAGCCATCTAACACAACGCCCCCTCTCCGTCGAGCTGAGAATCCCACCCCCCAGGGCATGACGTCAGCACCCCCCCCGGTGAGTAGAAAAGAGGAGAGGGAGAGAAGGAGGTGAAGAGAAGGAGAGAGAGAAGGGAGAAGAGGTAGAAGGGAAAGAGGAGAAGAAGAGAAGAGGAGAAGGAGAAGAGGAGGGAGAAGAGAAGGAGAGAAGGAGTCAAGGAAAGAGAGAAGAGAGACAGGGAGAAGAAGAAGGAGAGGAAGAGGGAGAAGGAAAAGAAGGAAGAGAAGAGGGAGAGAAGGAGGTGAAGAGAAGGAGAGAGAGAAGGGAGAAGAGGTAGAAGGGAAAGAGGAGAAGGAGAGAATAAGAGAAGGGGAAGAAGAGGGAGAGAGAGAGAAGGAGAAGAGAAGAAGAGCAGGAGAGAAAGAAGAGGAGAGAGAGAAGGAGAGAGAAGAAGAGAGAAGAAGAGAAGGAGAGGAAGAGAGAGAGTAGGAGAAGAGGAAGAGAAGAAGAAGAAGAATAGGAAGAGAGAGAGTAGGAGAACATGAAGAGAAAAAGAAGAAAAATAGGAAGAGAGAGAGTGGGAGAAGGAAAAAAGAAAAGAAGAAGAAGAGGAAGAGAGAGAAGGAGAAGAGAAGAAGAGCAGGAGAGAAAGAAGAGGAGAGAGAGAGAGGAGAGAGAAGGAGAGAGACGAAGAGAAGGAGAGGAAGAGAGAGAGTAGGAGAAGAAGAAGAATAGGAAGAGAGAGTAGGAGAAGGAAAGAAGAAAAGAAGAAGAAGAGGGAGAGCGAGAGAAGGAGAAGAGAAGGAGAAGAGAGAGAGAGAGTTTGTGAGAGGTGAGGGTTCGAGGAGCCACACTGAAACCACCCCCTCGACGAAGGACCCCCATCTAACGATCCTTCCTAACCAAGCCTATCATCCTGAAAGTCGTTGAGGTCTGGACTGTCCAACCTCCACCTGGCAAATGGCCCCCAAGAATAAAGTCACGGGAGCGTAGGTGCCAAAGCTACCATTGGTACCGATAATGCGGGAGAGGCAAGCGGAGCGACAACGCAACGAATGCCCCCACAATCACGAATAAAACCCAGGTTCTTTAAGCTTTATAATTAATTACGTATTATTTCTCGTGGAAGAAATGAAGGGGTTAGCTACATGCATGAAACAAGGACGAGTCTTAGGGTTTTTGTTTACTCTAAGCGCTCGGTTGCATGCGTGAAATGGTAGAGTATGGAGTTCACATAAGTTTATATGCATGAAATGATAGCTTTTACACACATAAAATGATAAGGTTGTCGCATTATTTCACATAAAATAATAGCTTTTAAACCAATTCAGTGCATAAATAGTAATTTAGAATTCATGCTTCGTGATCATGACTAAAAGAAACACATGAAATGATAGTTTTCGATGGATAGAAACCTAGACCTTCATGAGATCCAGTACATTAGGCATAGGTATAATTGCATGCGAGTTGTTTTATCGATCATGTTGTGGACTATCAAAAATGGATATGCTCCTAGCTTAATTGAAGCTGGTGACCTAACCCTAAATGGATTGTTGACCCAAGTTATGCTTGGTTGTTTGAAAAGGTTGTAAACCCCTTGAGCAAGTGTTTTGATACATCCAAGTTAAATTCTAATTGTGCATGCAATGGGATTGCGATGCCTTGAAGCAAGAGGGTGTGCATTCAACTGTTTGTTAATGTGCTTTTGGATGTTAACTCGAGTGGGGTGTGTTTGATGATTGCATGGCTAGGTCTGAGATGACTAATTGCCATGGAAACAAAAGGGATGTTTTCCCTAGTGATTGTTATTAAGCTGGTTGCTTCAGCTGTGGTTGATTTCCTAAAGGGATAATTAAGGAAGGATGGCGCTAGATACCCCCCACGAACCGCCAAACCCCAACCAAGGGGGTTGTGAATCCGCACCGAGAATGTGGACTGAACCCGCCGCAAGAGGTCTCTCCGTGGAAATTACTGTTGGGATATCGAGCTCCACTCGTGATATGCCAGGTGACCATTGTGCATTTATGTCACCGACTTGTCAGTTTTGCAGATGGGTTGGTACACTGCCCATGAATAATAGCTAGATGAGAGCTATCCTTATCTACTCTAGTTCGTGGCTCAGTTAGTATGCCACCTTAGTTAGTTGAGTTTAGTTTGAGACCCATATATAGGGTTTTTCTATTTCTTTTGTACTAGAGTTCTTTTGGCTTACACAACTAAGAAGAGGAAAACTGTTTTCAACCTCCACCCTTGTGTCTATTCCCCCATTGTGCAAGCAAGAAAGCTACAAGTGAGACTCCTTCCTTCTCTCCCACAAAATTGACATGGTATCAGATCCTTGTTCGTGGTAAGGAGCTCAAGAAAGCAAGCCAAGTTCGCGGTGTTCTGGTAAGAGGACTAGTATTGCTTTCATTCTTCTGTTTTTGGGAGCAAGTCTCTGTAGGTAGCACAGCCGAAAAGTGCAAGAGTGCATTGTCTCAGATTGAGACGCCCTTCACGGTGTAGTAAGAGGGCAGTTTTGGGGCCTATTTTGGAGGCCATTTCAGGGCTTGTTTTCTGCACGTACTCAGGAAAAGGTCTTGTTTTGTGTTGTGCGACCACTGTTCTATAGGTCGGTGAAAATTTACTATAGAAATTGCATCGTATGCTTGTGCGCAGAGACATTGGGAGTTACAGAATCATCCTTGTTGCCTGTTGATGCAAAATCGTCACTAGGAAGTGACTGTGTGGTCAAATACCACTTTCGTCAGTTTTGCAGATTTGCCCTTGTGAGGCTGAAGCTGTGTTCTTTGCAGTGACAGAATTTTTTGCAGTGTTCTGTAATGGCGTTTGATTCTCTTTCACAGATTGTCACTGAAAAGCTTGACAAGAACAACTTCCAAGCATGGAAGTTTAGAATGACGAATTTTCTTATGGGAAAAGGATGTTGGGAATTTGTTGCAGGAAATAAAGAAGAACAAGTTCTTCCTGATGTTCCCAATCAACAGCAAATGCAGGCATTTAAAGCATGGCATGAGAGAGCCAGAAAAGTTATGTATTGGCTGTCTATCAGTATTTCAGACTCTATGATTGTGCATATTCAGGATGCAAGTACGCCAAAGGAGGCATGGGATACTTTGTCAAAAATGTATAGCACAAATACGCAAGCCACGAAAATGCAGCTCAAGCAAGAGTTGCACAATGTGCAAAGAGAAAGTATGAACATCAATGACTACCACATGAAGGTGAAGAAGATTGCAGATGCACTTGCTTCCATTGGGTCACCAGTGGAAGATGATGATTTAGTTTCTGTGACCTTGAATGGTGCATAAATTAGCAAGAAAAAGGTTGCTTATTTAGCATGAATTTTGTTCGCAAAGAAAAGGGAAGATTAGTTGAAATTAACCTAACCTATGCCTGACCTCAAACCGATAAGGTAGGGTTGAAAAATCAATTTACGCATAGTCAACGAATCATGTGGAAGTAATCTACGAAAGGATTATGCACAGTTTTGAACATCCATTTCCATCTGTGAAAGATTTCCTGATTTTGAGGAGTTGATTGCTCTTCTAATTTCTGAAGAGCAGAGAAATGGTAGTGCATCTTCTTCAGAAGGAACTTCAAAAGAAGCTGTCTTCTACTCCAATGCTGGAAGAGGTAGAGGCAAAGGTAGAGAAGGCCGATTTGGAGGCCATGGTAGAAATCAAAATATGCAGCAAACTCAAGAAAACCAGTCCTACAGAGGAGGACATGGTAGTTCTAGAGGCAGGGGGAGCCAAAGAGGTCGTGGTGGATGGCAAAGAGGGCAAAATGCAAACAGCAATATTGAATGCTACTACTGTGGTAAAATGGATCATATGGCTAAAGACTGCTATAAAAAGCAAAATGACATCATGAATGGAAAATTGCAACAAGGGAATTATGCATCTTCTAGTAGACAGGGTGATGACAGAAATGAGCATTTGTTTATGGTGCAGCACATGACCAATTCTGTGACAAGTGCAAAAGAAAGTAACGATGTGTGGTATGTTGACTCAGGTGCATCAAACCACATGACAAGTCATGCAGAATGGATGCAGGATGCAAGGAAAATGGAAAAACCAGGATTTGTGGAGACTGGTGATGATATTGTACATCCCATTGTGCAGATTGAAAATATTACTTTGTCTATGCAGGATGGGAAAAAAAAATACCTGTCAGATGTATTTCATGTTCCGAATATCACCAAGAACCTGGTTTCTGTTGGTCAAATGGTTGAGCAAGGCTTGCAGGTCAGATTTAATTCCCATGGATGCTTTGTTGAGGATATGAAAAATAAAGGTCGCTTGATAGCAAAAGGAAAGAAGAAGGGCAGAATGTTTACATTGGATGCAGACATGCCTGAATTGAGTGCAGCAATGTTTGCACATGGGACCGGTGTAGTTGCAGATATTGATATCTGGCATAAACGCGTTGGTCATGTTAATGTACAGCGACTTAAATCAATGCAGGCCCAAAATATTGTTGCAGGATTACCAAAATTCAAGGTTGCAGAAATGCATAAGGTATGTGAAGCCTGTTAGTTTGGAAAACAGGCAAGGAAACCATTTCCTATACATGTTCAAGAGAGTAAGAAGCCATTGGAATTAATCCACTCTGATGTGTGGACTACTAAAACTGCATCTCTTGGAGGCTGTCATTATTTTCTCACTTTTATTGATGACTATAGTAGAAAAGTTTGGGTGTATTTTATGAAAAAGAAAAGTGAAGTTTTCGGGCATTTCAAATCTCTTAAAGTTGTGGTTGAAAAAGAAACAGGCCTGCAAATAAAATGCCTAAGGTCAGATGGAGGGGGAGAGTACCTCTCAAATGAGTTTGCAAGGTTCCTGTAGGAGCATGGCATAAAGCAGCAATATTCATGCAGTCATACCCCACATCAAAATGGAATTGCAGAAAGAAAAAACAGGTATATTGGAGAGGTATCTCGTGGCATGCTCAATGAAAAAGACCTACTGGGCTGAGGCAGTTGCTACAGCAGTCTACATAATGAACAAGACTCCCACTGCAGCAATATATGGCATGACTCCAGAGGAGAGGTATACTGGTAGGAAACCAGATATTTCTCATTTGAAAATTTTTGGTTGCATTGCCTATGTTCATGTGCCAGATGAGTTGAGATCCAAGTTGGATCCAAAAGCTGAAAAGTGCATCTTTATTGGTTATTCTCTGCAGAGCAAAAAGGGTATAGATGCTATAACTCTTCTACTCATAAGTTTATAGTGAGCAGAGATGTTGTTTTTGATGAGATGAGTAGCTGGTATAAACCAGTAAATGTGATTGATAATGTAGATGCACAAAATGGTAATGTTGCACAGAATTCACAGCAGCATCACAAGATATTAGTGGGTCGGGAGCATCCTTTAGCAGTGGTTCACATTCTTCGCCATGGACAGGCAGATTGAGATCAGGAGAATCTTCTCAAAGCAATGCAGATAGTGATATGCAAGTATCATGAAAAGGAAAAGAGAAGGTAGATCAGCCTATGTTTGATGTGAATGCAGGTCACTCCTATGTGGATGGCGAATCCAGTGGCTCAGAACAGAGCATTGATGATGAGTTGGGTATTCCTTGTATTGTTACACCTGGAGTAAGGAGGACCAAGGATGTTTTGAGAGCACCTGGGAGTGAACCTACTTTGCGTAGGTCTACCAGAGCTAGGTATCCTGTGGATAGGTTGAAATATGATGGATTTATAGCCATTCACTATGCATATATGGTCAAAGTGATACAAGAACTAGAACCCACTTTTTTTGAGCAAGCCATGGGAAAAGAAAAATGGGAGAAAGCCAGGGATGAAGAAATGGATGCCTTGGAAGCAAATGCTACATGGGAATTGGTACCTTTGCCTAAAGATAAGAATGCAATTGGTTGTAAGTGGGTTTATAAGGTGAAGCACAATGCAGATGGTTCTGTGAACAGATACAAGGCAAGATTAGTAGTCAAGGGGTATGCACAAACATATGGCATTGATTATGAAGAAACATTCAGTCCGGTTGCAAGGATGGCAACCGTAAGAGCAGTCATTGCTATGGCTGCATCAAAGGGATGGTCTTTACATCAGATGGATGTAAAGAATGCCTTCTTGCATCGTGATTTGCAAGAAGAGGTCTATATGGAGCAGCCACCAGGTTATGTGCATGCTGTTCATCCTGAGTTTGTTTGCAGGTTGAAGAAAGACTTGTATGGCTTGAAGCAAGCACCTAGAGCATGGTTTGACAAGATAGGACAGTATCTTGTCACTATTGGCTTTCAGATTTACTAGGCAGATTTTTCGCTTTATGTGAGAAAAACAGAGAAATGTATTATGCTACTTGTCATTTATGTTGATGATTTGATTATGATAGGTGACAGTGATGAAGATATCCTTCATGTGAAAATGCTATTGAAGCAGAAGTGTGAGATGAAGGATTTGGGAGAGGTGCGTTATTTCTTGGGCATTGAGGTGATTAGATCACCAAGTGGGATACGGCTCTTGCAGAGGCAGTATGGATTGGGCATGCTGTCCAAATATGGGATGACAGGCTGTAAGCCTATTTCAGTTCCTTTGGAGCAAAATGTGAAGCTGAGCGCAGATGCAGGTGAGATTCTCGAAGTCCCTACTATGTACAAACGCATAGTAGGAAGTTTGATTTATATGACTATTACCAGGCCAGATTTTGAGTTATGCTGTTGGATTGGTAAGTCAGTTTATGCAGGCTCCAAGGAAGCCGCATTTGGATACGGCTAGACGCATACTCAGGTATGTGAAGTCCACATAGCAGTATGGACCATTTTATGAGACTGGGGTTCAGATACAGTTGCATGGATACACTGATGTTGGGCTGGTAGTATTTTTGATAGATGATCTACCAGTGGATATGTGTTCTCTTTTGGGAGTGCTGCAGTCACTTGGAGCAGCAAGAAATAGTCTACAGTTGCCTTGTCGAGCACAAAGGCTGAGTACAGGGGTGCAGCAATGGCTGCATGTGAGGTAGCTTTGTTGCATAAGCTACTTTATGATATGCATCAGCCTACAGATGGGCCACTTGTCATTTATTGTGACAACACGAGCAGTATACACTTAGCAAATAACCCAGTGTATCATGCTAGAACAAAGCACATTGAGGTGCATTATCACTATGTGCGGGAGAGGGTTTTACTAGGTCTTATTGATCTAGTTTATGTCAGCACAGAGGGTCGGGTAGCTGACATATTTACGAAGGCATTGGGCGCAGAGAAGCTGCGCAAGTTCAGAGACCTGCTTGGTATGCAGGAATTGGGATTGAGCTCAAGGGGGAGTGTTGAGATATCGAGCTCCACTCGTGATATGCTAGGGTGACCGTTGTGCATTTATGTCACCGACTTGTCAGTTGCAGATGCGGTTGGTACACCGCCCATGAATAATAGCTAGATGACAGCTATCCTTATCTACTCTAGTTCGTGGCTCAGTTAGTATGCCACCTTAGTTAGTTGAGTTTGGTTTGAGACCCATATATAGGGTTCTTCTATTTCTTTTGTACTAGAGTTCTTTTGGCTTACACAACTAAGAAGAGGAAAACTGTTTTCAGCCTCCACCCTTGTGTGTATTCCCCCATTGTGCAAGCAAGAAAGCTACAAGTGAGACTCCTTTCTTCTCTCCCACAATCTTGATAATTACTTGGCGTAGGAGGACGCTTGGGTGTCAATGGGGGCTTTGGCCATAAATCCCAATGCCTTTGGACCCTACACAAGTGTTCTACGTGACTCGAGATGGGATCTCGAGGCCTTGATACTAGTTACAAGGTGGAATCTTGGTAGGATAAACCTTCAAGTTTTGTTGCCGGGAGACGGAAGGATTTTTCTGCGGAGGCAGAAAGGAACACTTAATTCTCCTGTATAGGCGGGAGACAAACATTAATCTGAAGATAAGTTAGGGAAGTGTTTGATATTGTTTTATCTTGTCTTCGTGTCTGTGCCCTAAATCACGTAAAGGAACCTGTGACTAACGGGTTAATTAAGGAAGCTGCTTTTATGTGTCAAACATAATGTGGTAGGTAATTAGATAACTAAAACAACCCCTGAGGGAAGTGTGGTGGATGTCATGACCAATGGGTCTATCCTACGGAAGGGTGGTCTCGGTTAGCCGAGAGCTTTCCTCAAAGGAAATGCTAATGAGAAATGTTAGGAAAAAGTCGGTCTATGATGACCTTAGACAATGTTGGCTAGGAACCCGGACTTCAGGTTGATCCTAGTGGAAACGGCCGGATAAGTTCTATTGCGGGGCAGACTCAAGAGACCCTAGTTGGAAAATCCCATGTCATTCCTTGGGAGTGCCGAGCGGCGTCTTCTAGATATATCTCTTGATGGACTACTAAGATGTGTCCCGTGATTTGAGGAGCGGGCATATTACATCATGATGAATTTTAAGGTTAACCCCATAGAAAAGAAGATTAGTGAATTCAAGATGAATTTACTAAGAACGAAACCCTAAAGAAACTAGTCAAGGATATAGTTTTAATCTAGAAGCTCTGATAAAATATTTTTAAAGACTGAAAATATCTCTAAGTTGAAGAAACGTACTTAAAGCCAAGAAACTTGGTTACAAGAATTGGGAAGTTAGAGACTCCTAAATCTAGATACCCTTACTTAAATCCCAAGGGAAGAGCTCATTCTGTGAAACTCAACAGTCGATTGCTACTAGATTAATCATCACCTGAAAGTTTCATAATTGATTGAAGTCATAATTGCTTGAAGACATCAATCTTGTTTATGATTTTCTAGATTAGATCTTGATTGAATTAAGTACTCGAACAGATAAAAAATGAGGAGCCCTATACCTCCCCCAAGGATAGGTGATGAGTCCCCATACCAAGAGGAAATGTTTTTACGGTGATGGAAGCATGGACCGGCTCCAATGGCGAGAGGTCTCCCAACAGGGATCATATTAAGTAGGAGGTGGATAGGGTGCTAGGGGGGCTCTGGCTAGTAAATCCTTTATGCACCTGGGAACTACTTGGTCTCTTGTATGGCCTGAGTTCTACTTGGGACACCTATAAATGCTAGCTATAGGTGGATTTGATCTTGGTGACATGCTGATGTACCGGATAAGGCAGCACATGAAATTGTAATTTTTCTCCTGTATGAGTGAGAGAACACACATTATGGAACATGATGAATTAATTGTTTTTATTCTGATTGTATATCCACGAGTAAATTACATAAATGAACAATTGTGCATAAAGGGATTTTTAAATTAATGAAGCTATTTTTATATGTTTCACGTAATGTGGTAAATAATTAGTGAGAGCGGAGTTTTGAGCTTGGGATGTGCCTAAAATTTGCCAAAAAATCTAAAATTTAGGGGAAAAATATTCAACATCGAAGGCGGCGGCTCCAGCTAGAATGATTTTAAGCACCAAGTGAAATACGACTCTTAAAAGGTGCCCGAGCGACACTTGTTGATTTTTGATAATTTTT
This sequence comes from Lygodium microphyllum, assembly GCF_053477565.2. Lineage (NCBI taxonomy): Eukaryota > Viridiplantae > Streptophyta > Polypodiopsida > Schizaeales > Lygodiaceae > Lygodium > Lygodium microphyllum. The sequence goes on from NC_141143.1 coordinate 48,198,426, forward strand.
CAGACTTCCGTGCGGGTTGTCAAGAGTTGCCAGCCAATGCGGGATGTCAAGCTGGATGCCCAGGATTTTTTAGAGCTCGATTTGGAGCCCGGACTGGGAAATGGCCAAGGAACCGGTCAAGATACAAAGGGGTGGACAAATTTTGGGCAAAATGGGCTAGTGACCTTTGGGAGACCAACTTTAAATGTCACATGAAAAAGATGAAACTTAGCATGCAACAAATCGTGGAGGGAGAAGACGTCTGTAGGCACCGATTTTTGTGCTTGAATCTTGATGCATCCATCATGCAGTTTGCACACAACCCATACAAATGACATTGGCCCTTGATTCCCTCCTGTATGCTGATCATATCGCCGCCCTTCGCTCATCCAATGATGGCTTGGATGAAGAATTGTGATTTTATTCTTTCTCTCTCCTCCCTCTCTCTCCCCTAAGGGGCTGTTCTTGTGTGGAAGAAGACAATGAAGAATGGTGGAGGAAAGCTTGTCCGGATGAGACCGGATTGCTTCCGGGTGGATGAAGACCTGAAGAGTGCTGATCTTGAAGATGCCGAGCATTAAATGCATGCTGGAAATCAGTCCCGTAACCAAGAACAAGAAACCGTAACCCGAAAATAAGCGGTAATGCTATTTTTACAAAGAAAAATGATATTTTTATGCTATTTGCTTTATGAAACCTTGTTCATATGGGATGAAAGTTCATTATGATATTGTTTGCCATGATTTTCAACTGTTTGCAACCTGAAAATTAGAAAATATAAGGCTACATGGTCGGAATTAGTGTCAAAATACATGAAAAACACGTGTTTTAAGGATAAAATTGGGGGTTTTGCTATATAAATGAGAAATATGATATGTCACACCAACTAAATCTGAGTTTTTGCTGTCAATGAACCTAAGGGCCATATCCCACAATAAAATTTTATTTTTAGTCATTATTTATTAAAGAAAAATAGGAAAAAATATCCAAAAATGGAAAAGATGGGTTTAAAATTAGGGAAAAATAGAAAACGGGCTGAGAAAAATTAGGAAAAATTATATCTATGTTTTTGCAATGTATAATGATGGAAAAGCACAAGGTTGGCCTCGGTTTATCCCTGTTTCTATGTTTTGTGTGTATTTATTGTTCTTTTAAAATGGAGAAATGCATAGAAACCCTATCTAACCGATCAAAGATACAAAATGCTAAGAGTTGGATGAAGAGGGGCTGAAACACTGAAAGATAAAGAAAAGATTTGATTTATGCATTGCGCTTGGCATATAGGAACCGGTTTGAATAAAGAGGATGGTAGCATGAGCATGTGGCTCAGTGCCTCCTTTCAACGCAGCACGCGCTAGTAAAATTCATGGAAAGAATGCTTTATGCACCATGCACGATGCTGATCTTTCTTTTGTCTGAGCACATAGCCATATACGATTTGCATTAAGCATAATAATTAAAAGGTATCAGAAAAACCTCCTGGATACATGGCACCTATTTTTCTTAGGTTGTGACCAACGATGAGCATGAGAGGATATCCTAAACTGTAGGTTAGTCGTTGGGTCCTAAGGGGAAAGTGTAGTGAGGAATGGTACATCCTGGAACGTAAAATATTGGTACCTTGAAAGGAGTTTGTGTTCATTTGTGTTATATGTTTAGTAGTGCATCAAAGGGCCAATCCCTGCGATGTAGGAGAGCTACAGTGGGGCTCCAACGATTAGTCGGTGGAGTGCCTCCTATGTGCGTGTGACGAGGTGTTATGCCTATGTACTTTGGGTTCTCCCTCCGAGGAGTCTAATGGAAGCGTTGGATTATAGACTATAAACGCATGAATTAAGCTTTAGGACAGTTTGTCCTCTAGCATTAAATTGATGCTCCTGGTCCGCGAGGCCGTGAGGGTGTTTGTGTGTCATGAGCATGAGGTCCGGCTAGTGCTATAGCTAGTGCCGGCCCATTTCACGTCCCATCAATTAGATAACTAAGAACTTCCATAGAGGGAAGTGGATGGATAGATTCCCGACAAATCTTGTCCTCTAGAAGGGTGGTTTCGGTTAGCTGAGAGGTCTCCCCAAAAAAACAAATGCTAGGAAAAAACTCTAGGAAGGGCCAATTCGCTGACTTACTTAGGGTTTGGTCTCAGAACCCGAACTCTAAATTATCTTAGGGGAAAGGTACAGTGACTATGTTAGAGCACTGTGAGGGATTTCATGAATCCTTAGTCTGCTACTAGAAAAAAGTGTTGTACTCCATGAACCAAGGGTAATGGCAGTCGCTCATAAACCAAGGGTAATGGCAATCACTCCTTCCGGACAAGAAGCCTCTCGAAGGACGCCTCCGAATGTGAGCTAGTTGTTGATAGGTGACTGTTAGATCAATTAGGAACCTTCATGTTGGTCCTGCGTGGGTAACAGCAGGACGCATCCCTTGTGGGGTAGACCTAGGATTAACTAGCCGCTGACAAAATTTGATCATTCTGGTTAGAGTATGGATGGCGATGGCTGGAAGGTAAACTCTGGGCGACTACTAAAATGATACTCATCACGTAATCAAGGCAAGTGCATTACATAGTCATCCTCTACAATAAACATTCCTAGAATTACAAGTAATGTGGGACAAATAACGATCAATGATGAGGAGGGCTCATCAATCCCTAAAATGGCAAAACATGTGCCTCTGCTGCTGCTACCTTGAAATTATCTGATGTTGAGAGTGCTCTTGTGCAGGAAGAGGTTAACCATAAGAATTTGGATGCCTCTCTGTGTTGCATGCTATGACAGTTAGAGGCAGGAATGATGGCTATGGAAAGCATGGCAATGGCAATGGCCGTGGACGGGATTCTTAGAAATCTCGGTCCAAGTCTCGTGGGAAGTCATGTACAAATCCCGTGGTAGGAATGTAGATGTTACTTGTCACCATTGTGGGAAAAAGGGCCATATTAGGCCACAATGCCATGAACTACGCAATGAAAGGCACAAAATAAGGGAAAAGACAAAGTGCAGGATAAGTCTTCTAATCACAGCATAGTGCCTGCAAAGTCTAGTGTTAAAATTGAAGAGATCAATGTTATGTAGCCTGAGGATGTTGATGATGATTATATCCTTGCAGCTTCTTCTAGTGCTTTGCAGATGATAGAGATACACTCTATGTATGCACAGTGTTGGCTCTTGGACTCAGGTGGTGCGTCCTTTCATGTGACACCTTGCCGAGAGTGGTTTCATTCATACTGTACTGTTTTAGGTTCTGTGCGCTTGGGTGATGACAGCTCTCTTGATATTGTGGGTATTGGTGATATTAGGCTACAATTTCCTTCTGGTAGCAGTTTTGTTATGCAGGATGTACGTCATGTACCTGCTTTGGCACGCAGTCTCATGTCAACTTGCTGGACAGCTTGATGACACAGGTTATCATGTATCTTTTGGAGACTCTGCATGGAAGATCACTCATGGCAGACTTGTGATTGCGAGAGGTGCCAAGGCTGGTAGCCTCTATCCCTTGATTGTATCCGCTTCTTCCCTTGATCATGTTTTGTCCGTGTGGGTTCTATCCCACATGTATCTCTTTGGCATGCCCATTTGGACCATATGTCTTTGAAGGGAATGAAAATGCTTTCTGGTTTGCAGTACTTACTTCCCCTTGATTATGCATGTTTTGATTCATGTGAGCATTGTCTTTATGGTAGGCAAACTAGGTCTACACATAAGAAGTCTGGTAGGCCACGCATGAGTGAGCCCTTGGCATTGGTACATTCAGATGTCTGTGGCCCATGCCTTGTCAATCTATGGGTGGTGCAAAGTATGTTGTTACTTTCATAGATGATTTTTCACGAAAAGTTTGGGCTTATTCCATTAAACTAAAATCCGATGTCTTGGCTGTGTTTCAGAGATGGCTTGCATTGGTTGAGAACCAGTCTGGGTATAGGCTAAAACGCATAAGGATAGATAATGGGGGTGAGTATGTCTCACGTTCTTTTGAGTAGTTATGTGATGAGAGGGGTATTAAGCATCAGTTGACTGCCCCCTACACCCCCCCAGAATGATTTGGCTGAGCGGATGAATAGAACCATCCAGGAGTGTGTACGTAGTATGCTTAGCCATGCAGGCCTACCACAAAGCTTTTGGGCTGAGGCACTTAGTACAGCTATGCATATCATAAACAAATCACCTTTTAGTGGTTTGGATTTCCAAGTTACAGAGGAGGTATGGACTGGAAAACCTCCCTCTTATGTGCATCTCCGTGTCTTTGGATGTGAGGCATTTTTCCATGTGCCCAGGGACAAAAGAAGTAAGCTAGATCCTAAGAGTGTCAAATGCATTTTCCTTGGTTATGGGGATGCAGGCGAGATGGGTTACCGTCTCTAGGATCCACAGGCGCGGAAAGTTATCCGCAATCATGATGTAGTCTTCCATGAAGACAAGATGCATAGGCAGCTTGAAGAGTTGTTGAGATCTGTAGGGTTATATTTCAGGAGCCGAGAGCTCCCCCACAGCCCATTGGACAGCCTACAACTGCAGCAGATGCTCATGGTTAGGGCGTTGGATAGGTAGCTGGGCAGGCAGCAGAGCCTGTCATGATACGGTCTACTAGAGACAAATGTCCACCTAATAGATTTCAGCCCTCAATGCATTATGTCTTGGTTACAGATGCAAGAGAGCCTTTCACTTATGATGAGGCTATGTGCAGGGGTGACAGTCACTCCTAGGAGAGGGCTATGCAGTTTGAGATAGACTCCTTGCATAATAATGAGACTTGGGATTTGATTTCCTTGCCTGAGGGCAAGAAGGCCTTGCCATGCAAGTGGGTGTACAAGCTGAAAAGTACCCATGGACACCCCAAGCCGGCATACAAGGCTAGATTGGTAGCAAAGCATTTTAAGTAAGAACATGGTGTGGACTTTGATGAGGTCTTTTCTCCTATCATTAAGATGACCACCCTATGCTTAGTCTTGGATTTGGTTTCTCAGCTTGACTTGGAGATGGATGTCAAGACAGCTTCCTTACATGGGGACTTGCATGATGAGATTTATATGGAGTAGCCTAAGGGCTTTGCAGAACCTAGCAGGGAGCACCTAGTGTGCAAATTGAAGAAAATCTTTATGGCTTGAAGCAGGCACCTAGGGAGTGGTATCATAAGTTTGATGCCTTTATGCAGCCACAGGGCTACAGCAGGAGTGCTATGGATCCATGTCTTTGCATGAAGAAAGCTCGTGATGGGCTTGGTCACACATTGTGACTGTTGGAGTTCCCATTTCTTGTCTCTCTCTTTCTTGCTCTTGTTCTCTCGCCATAGCTCTCAAGTGCAAGCTTTGATCCTTCTCTCCTTTCAATGTGGATGTCCTTTTCTTAGTTTTCTTCATTGAATATGTAACCACACAATATCTATCCCCTCCAAACTTGCACAACCTCTAGTATGTGCCAACCTATGTGCCCCTCCAAGATTAAAAAGCCATCTCGTCTACATCCAAGTAATCGTGTCTATAATTATACTACTACCATGAATATAAATACAAATCATAGTCATCCTTGCAAGAATACATAGCTACCCAAGGCACTCCCACTCAGATAATACGGTATCAAAGCCTCATACATTCCACATAACATGTAACCCTTCGCATCCAACTCCATGAAACCAATAGAGCCTCTAGGATCAAATGGAAATGATAGCATATCAAATCTTTGTAGCATTCAAGAACATGTAAATCCACATGGATTGTATGGCATTATTACAATATTCCTCATCCTTTTGAATATTAGTAACCCACTTGATTTTAATCTAGCAAACTTACCCACTTTTGTCCCAATATCATACATAGCAAAACATATATCATCCACATGTATCTTGTCATCATGCATAGGAAATCATATGCTCCCAAATTTAAATCCCCATAAAGATGCATCCTCCATGATAGATATCTCTTGGCTAATAACTTATTTCACTTGCACAAGCTTTGTCATCTCTATAGCTGGAACTAATATAAGTGTGATGCCCTCTTGAGAACATCTACATCTACCTCATCAATACCATCATGAAAGCATCTGGATCCTGAGTCCCTAGATTAGTTGCATATAATGCCAATGTAGAGCTTGTATTTCTAGGGATCGTTTCATCCTCAATGTATTATGTGCATGTATTATTGTTGTTGTATCTACCTTCTCAATCAAAGCATCATTAGTAGACATCATCATATATAGACTATATATCATGTTCCTCTAATACTACATTTGCAACCATAGTGATTGCATCAATATCATCAACACTAACCTATATATTAGATAGCATAGAAGCCTCCCTAGTCAAGATCTCTACATCATCAATACCCTCTAGTATTGCATCTATCCTATCCTTTGTCAAAGCATCTGCACTCTTCTCTATCAAAACATATATACACTCCTCTATCAATGCATCTCTACTCTCATCTACCATCATTTCTATATATTTAGGTTTAGCCAAGTAGGCATAAACTAAGTAGGCATCAATAGGGGCATCCAATCCATTCTTTACTTGAATAGACTTATATGCACTAGCTGTTGAGATTCAGCAATCATACTCACTAAACAGCCTCTTTGTATGGAGCTTCAGGGTCAAGGATATGCAGGCTAACCTATCCCATATGCACAATGGTGCCTACTGCAGTTTCCTACTTTCCTATAAAGCATTGTACTTGCTTCCTTTTCTTAATGCAATGATAGTACTCTTTTCTTTTTAGTGAAGTGTCAATGTCATTGTCCACATACACAAGATTGTGTTTATGAGTCCAAGTCTCAATCTTGGAACCTAATTCACTTGTGTAACAAACAGTGTCTTTGTCTTCTCCATCATGAGTCCACACTTCTCCTTCCGTCCACCATAACTCATTACCATGCTCTAGATCCCGCATGTTTCTCAACATGGTATCAGAGCCCAGTCGGGCATGGCTCAGCTCGGCTTAGCTCTCCTCTGCTCTTTCTTAGCTCATGTTAATCTCTGGTCAGCTTAGTTCCATCCCATGACTTCATCTCCCAACTCTACCCTCACTGAAGCTTCCATGGCAGCCATAGCCAGCAGCACCCTATCAGATTGAGCTGCTTATATCTCACTCCACAGGTCAAATCTCTTGGAGCTTCCTTCTGGAAAAGTATTCTCCAACTCACAAAGCTTCCCTGTATCACATCAATCCATGACATTTGGCTATCTGAAGCTCAGCATTGTGAAAATTCTCAATCTCTGCTCTGTGTCTACCATAGCCAAACAGGACCTACCTCACTTGGAGCTTCCATAACTTCTCAACCAGGCCACTTCAGCTCCTGATTCCTTCTAGGGGATTGTTCTCCTACTTAAGGTGCTTCACCCTGGCACATCAATCAACCACATTGCTGCGCCCTGACCCTGGCATTACAGAAATTCGTCATCGCTGTCTTGAATCACGCCGTGTCTGATCGAGCTGTCTGCGCACGCCGTACTACCTGCAATCTAATCGATTATCATGGGGCTTTGATAGCCCATGAAGTAAGCTTCCTAGACATGTAAAAATTTTTGAAAATGATCAAGTATAGCTCCTACAATCTGAGAAAAACCAGGCCCCTGTCTCAGAAACCCTAATTCCACCATAGCCAAAATCTCCCAAAACTCATTTTTCTTTCATTTTCTCTCTCCTGACACTCAACCCAAGCCTCTGTCACTCTAATCCATTGACCCAGCATCAAATCAAGGAGGGGAAGGACCTGAGAAGATTGAAGAACGACCAAATGATCCTGAACAAGAAGAATCAAAGCTCAACATCAACACTGACATAGTGTGTTTTCACACTGTCGGGAGTTGTAATCCCTAAAAGCTTCACCATAGCTATTTTCTTTCAAGCTCATATAACCATTTTTTTTCTCAGTCATGCTACTTGGATCACCCTATTGACATCCAGATTCACTGATTTAGTCAGTGCCACACATCAAGGAGGGGAAGTTCTTGGAGATCCTTGGATATTTTCAAAGATTGGAAGACCAAGCATTCAAAAAACCACATCAAGCTCCTCTTCCAACTCATCCTTCTCACTCTTCTCACTAAACTGAAGGTTTTGCTAATCTGATCTGAGTATTTACTCAGTGTTCAGCAAGATTTTACCAGCAAGGAGGGGACTCAAACAACGGATTCATCAAGAATCACCATCTTTAACTATAGTATCCCTTGATACTTAAGAGTGTTGATTTAACACTATCTTCACTTGTGTTTTTTGACACATTGAAGATCAATTTGGTTGCCACTTACTCATAGATTTGAAGCAGATTCTTGGTCATATCTATGATAACCAAGAAGATTTATATGTGGATACACTTTATGAAAAGTAACATGACTTATCTACACTACATAGAAGATTTTTGTGATCTACTTGCAGAGAGACATGGAGTTGCTCATACTAAAGTGCAATCAATGATTCCATCTAAAGTTTTTGAAGGCACTCCAGTTACCTTGGCCATCATGAAGAATGAGATGTCTTTGCTTGAGGGGGACAAAGACATGGACATGAAGACTAAAGCTGCAAGCAAAGTCCATGGGGAACCAGACCAAGAAGACCATAAGATCAAAGAGCAAAGGAAGAAGGACAATAAGAAGATCAGCCATGAAGACCAAAAGACCACATCATTCAAAGCTGAAGAGCCAAAGATGAAAGACAAGAAGATTTTCCATGCTGACAAAGAGAAATCATATGCTGAAAAAGACCACAAGGGCCTATCGGTCCTTGTCTCTCATTTTCTGTTTTAAAAGCATTGTACCTGCCTTAATGTTCCTTTCATAAGCTTGAAAAAAAACTCCTCATGTAGCCTTGTACTACAGCCTCTGTACACTTTGTGAGGCCCCTGTTACAGCCTCTGGATGTCCACCATGTTTATGGTACCCACACTTAGCCTTTTTTGCGACAACCTTTGGTGTTTTGCCATGTTTGTGGTATGCCCACACTTTACAGGTGCTGCTCTCACTAAAGCCTCTACACACTTTGTACTTTCAGGTTGTGATTGAGGAAGGGTGTTGAGAATCTGCCAATCACACCCTATGTATTCCCCTTTGTATGGAACAACTAGGCTAGGAAGGTGCAGTTCATTCTAGGAAGAGAGACAGATCCCATAGGCACAGTGATGAAATGTGCTACCAAGCAATCCTATATAATGATGTACTTGACTATCACTTTCATATGATGATAATGCAATAGTACTTGTCTCTTTCTGTCAAGTCTCTGTGTCATTGTTAGTCTTACACAAGATTGTGTTTATGAGTTCAAGTCTCAATCTTGAAATCTAATTCACTTGTCTAACAGTTGTCTTCTTTGTCAATGTCAACATGAGTAGTACCTTCATCTTCCATCCTCCATAGCTTCCGCCTTTGTCATGCTCTAGATCCCACATTTCTCACATGTTGAGATTCAGCAATCACACTCACTAAACAGCCTCTTTGTATGGAGCTTCAGGGTCAAGGACATGCAAGCTAATCTATCCCATATGCACAATGGTGCCTACTGCAGTTTCCTACTTTCCTATAAAGCATTGTACTTGCTTCCTTTTCTTAATGCAATGATAGTACTCTTTTCTTTTCAGTGAAGTGTCAATGTCATTGTCCACATACACAAGATTGTGTTTATGAGTCCAAGTCTCAATCTTGGAACCTAATTCACTTGTGTAACAAACAGTGTCTTTGTCTTCTCCATCATGAGTCCACACTTCTCCTTCCATCCACCATAACTCACTGCCATGCTCTAGATCCCGCATGTTTCTCAACAAGGTATCAAAGCCCAGTCAGGCATGGCTCAGCCCGGCTTAGCTTTCCTCTGCTCTTTCTTAGCTCATGTTAATCTCTGGTCAGCTTAGTTCCATCCCATGACTTCATCTCCCAACTCTACCCTCACTGAAGCTTCCATGGCAGCCATAGCCAGCAGCACCCTATCAGATTGAGCTGCTTATATCTCACTCCACAGGTCAAATCTCTTGGAGCTTCCTTCTGGAAAAGTATTCTCCAACTCACAAAGCTTCCTTGTATCACATCAATCCATGAAATTTGGCTATCTGAAGCTCAGCATTGTGAAAATTCTCAATCTCTGCTCTATGTCTGCCATAGCCAGACAAGACCTACCTCACTTGGAGCTTCCATAACTTCTCAACTAGGCCACTTCAGCTCCTGATTCCTTCTAGGGGATTGTTCTCCTACTCAAGGCGCTTCACCCTGGAACATCAATCGACCACATTGCTGTGCCCTGACCCTGGAATTACGGAAATTCATCATCGTTGTCCTGAATCGCGCCGTGTCTGATCGAGCTGTCTGCGCGTGCCGTACTACCTGCAATCTAATCGATTATCATGGGGCTTTGATAGCCCATGAAGTAAGCTTCCTAGACATGTAAATTTTTTTGAAAATGATCAAGTATAGCTCCTACAATCTGAGAAAAACCAAGCCCCTGTCTCAGAAACCCTAATTCCACCATAGCCAAAATCTCCCAAAACTCATTTTTCTTTCATTTTCTCTCTCCTGACACTCAACCCAAGCCTCTGTCACTCTAATCCATTGACCTAGCATCAAATCAAGGAGGGGAAGGACCTGAGAAGATTGTAGAACGACCAAACAATCCCGAACAAGAAGAATCAAAGCTCAACATCAACACTGACATAGTGTGTTTTCACACTGTCACTAACTGTGTCTCTTGACACACTGCATTCTGCTCTTGTACTGATAAAATCTCAGAATTCTGGTGTTGATTTGCTGCTGATCTTGCAACCTCAACATGGGAAAAGACTCTCCAAATTCTCGATTCAAAGGAGTCGGGTTTCATACCTGGCAAACTCGCATCAAGCTCATCTTGATGAAGAAGGGACTCTGGGCCATCACAAATGGCAAAGAGAAGAAACCTCGGGACACGGACCTTGCAACTACTTGGCAAAAGAATGATGACAGAGCCCAGGCCATTATCAAATTGGAGCTAGACGATAGTTATATCCACCATGTGGATAACTGTGAGACCTCACAGGATACATGGAAAAGACTTGACACCTTGTTCGGTGCACAATCTAAATCATCAAAGTATGGTCTCCTGATTGAGTTCTTCAGGCTTGAAATGAAGTCCATCACATCACTTGCCACACATCTCAATTACATGGAAGGACTCCTAACCCAACTTGCAGGAATCAACATTAAAATGGATGAAGATGTTTGCATTGATGTTCTACTTAAGAGTTTGCCTCCTAAATATAATAATGTATCAACAACTTTAATCAACATGCCAAATCCTGAACTTGTTGATATCTAGGCATCACTATTAGAAGAGGAAAAGAAGCTAAAAACTAAGGAAGAACCAAGTACCTCTAGAGATGAGCATGCATTATATGTTGGCAACAGGTACAAAGGCAAGAAGGATCAGCTCTTCTGTGACTTCTGCAAAAGGACCGGACACACCGAGAAGTTCTGCCACGCAAGAAAGCGATCCCAAAAGGCCTATCTAGTCGCAGTCAAAGAAGAAGAAGAAAATGGAGCAAAGGAAGAAGAAGATGAAGATGAAGACCACCAGGATCGGAAGGACAAGACTCATCAGTCCTTCTACTCTCATAACTCTGATAGACTGTTTTAAAAGCCTTGTACTTCCTTGCCCTAATGCTTCCTGCCATAAGCTTTGTAAACTCCTTATGTAACTTGGCATTACAGTCCCTGTACACTTTGTGAGGCCCCTGTTACAGCCTCTGGATGTCCATCATGTTTTGGTGCCCACACTTAGCCTTTTCTGCAATAGCCTCTGGTGTCTACCATGTTTGTGGTGTGCCCACACTTTGTAGGTGGTTCTCATTACAGCCTCTACACACTTTGTGCCTTTCTAGTTGTGATTGAGGAGGGGTGTTGAGATTCAACAATCACACTCACTAAACAGCCTCTTTGTATGGAGCTTCAGGGTCAAGGACATGCAGGCTAACCTATCCCATATGCACAATGGTGCCTACTGCAGTTTCCTACTTTCCTATAAAGCATTGTACTTGCTTCCTTTTCTTAATGCAATGATAGTACTCTTTTCTTTTCAGTGAAGTGTCAATGTCATTGTCCACATACACAAGATTGTGTTTATGAGTCCAAGTCTCAATCTTGGAACCTAATTCACTTGTGTAACAAACAACGTCTTTGTCTTCTCCATCATGAGTCCACACTTCTCCTTCCATCCACCATAACTCACTGCGATGCTCTAGATCCCGCATGTTTCTCAACACTAGCCAAATATATTTGAGGCACCTTTTCCTTTCCTATAGTTTTCAAAGCATAGGTCTATATCTTTTTCTTTTTTCCTTTAGGCTTCTTTTCAATCTAGAAGCCAAGAATATTGTATCTACTCTGGTATAGATAGTCTACAAAGCTATATCCTCAAGGATCTTCTTCATGCCTCCTATCATGAAGTTCATAGTTATATGTTGTATTGTTTCAATAGAGAAAATATTCCCATCCTACCAAAAAACCACATTTTGTCTATAAGACTCCTTAAAGGCCTTGCGATCCCTCCCTACGATTATGTTTGGTGCTATTGCACCACATGTATCTATGCACAAAGGCGTCTCTTCCCAGACTCTCCAATGTTTTAAGTGGACCTATAGCCTTTGGTTACTCTTCCACTCTTGCCATCTTTAGCTTTAGCTCCCTCATACTTCTGATTAACTCATCCATGCCCTCATCCTTAGCAAGAGGAGCCAAAGAAACATGTGGTTTAACCATAGAAATAGATAAAGGTATAGAAATATCTATCGAGGAAGATACAAGAGTAGATACATGTGAAGGTATAGAAGAAGAGACTAGAATAGTAGAATTAATTTCTAATCTAGTGTGTGATATATGTCTCTTATTTAACATAGAAACAACATCAATGGCATCCTACTAATCTGTCTTTAGACCCATCACTTTGGTTCCATCTTCAAGTAGCTTTACTAATTTCATCTACATCAGAGGGTCTACTACATGTAGAAATAGCTCAACTTTCTTTGGCTCCAAATACCCTACCCTAGCACTTCCCTTTCGGCCATCTTAGGGGCTGAGGTTTCTGCCTCCGAGTCAGTGGCATTCTTTCCCATAGGAAGAGTAGTGGCAGTCTCGGTTTTCAGCATGATTCTAGCTTCGAGCTTCTTCTTTCTCCGACAGCTCTTCTTCCCGATCGAGGTTGCATCGAGGTCGCTCAGACCTGGCACGGCCTACTTTGTCTGTGCTCGGGTCATGACATGCAATGGGATAGGTGTGGCCTCCTCATCAAGATTCTCGACGCCGAACAGTCCCAATGGGACAAATGGCACATTGGCTAAACTTGAGGGTGGTTTTCGCTTGGGACAGTCAATGAAGAGGTGAGTGATTCCGCACTCTGGGCATCTTAGGTTTTCCTTATCTCTATTTGGTTGCTCCCGTTCAGGGAAACGTGATGAGACATGCCCTAGATGACTGCAAGTCCAACATATGATTGGATCCTGCGTCTGCCCTCCTAGGCCTCTACCTTGGCCTCTTCCTAACACCATCACCGGCACTGGTCGATAGTCCATAAGGACTGGGTTGCCCTCATTGTCATGTGAGACATATGGGTATACGTGAGTCTCTTCCTCATTTGGCTCCTCCACATAGTGGACTGGCACATTAGTTGGTGGATGAGTCACGTAGGAACCAGGCGATCTTGGTATACCTGTAGGATTTATGTCCATTCTAAGAACAATCGGTTTAACATCGTTAGGTGTAGGAAGGACCAATGGGGCCACCCTTCCAAATAATTGTTGCGGTCTGCTCGCCAGGTATGGCTGGCCGTAGGGTTGTGCATAAGGGAGTCTTCTTGGTAATCTGCAGTGCGCAATGTCGTGACCAAATCTACCGCAATTAGCACAAGGTCGTGACCTAGGGTCTTGACACTCAGCTGGCAAGTGGCTTCCGCCACAATACATGCATTGTACGTGTAGGCGCGTTGGTCGTCTCAATATATCATGTAGTTTGGCTATCTCCATTTTCACCTCAGTCAAGTCTTGGTTTATCTCAGAGGCCTTCCCCTTGTCCTGGGCTGTTGGACCTAATCGTTCACTTGAGGCTGATGCTCTCTCTGAACTTTGCAAGTTGGTTTCTTCTAAATTTGAGCTCCTAAAGCTCCGCTCTTTCAGCTGGTCATCCACTCAAACGGCCTCTTCAAACACCCTAGCTATCGAGTCTTGCTACAAGCTTGAATTACCTGCCAAGGCCTTATACAGCTCCTCACTCCGTATTCCACTCATAAATACGGTAGACATCGCTCTCTCGGTAGGCTGTTTGCCCTCGGGGATTCTCTTGAAGAGGCTCCTTACATGGGTGACATAGTCGCGTATATCCTCTTTCTCCTTCTGCTTGACATTCATTAGTCTCACTAGCAGATTGTTAGAGTATCCGGGCTTGGAGAACCTCTTGATGAAGAGGTCTTTGAGGCCATTAAAATCCGTCGTTCTCCAGCATCTAGACTCATGTACCAAGTCCTACCCTTGTTGCCTAAGGAAAGCCCGAATGCTTGAGAGCATTGACTCAAGTCGGTGAGGCCATTGGCAGATTGTCAGAGTATCTGGGCTCGGAGAACCTAGCAGATTGTCAGAGCATCCGAACTGGGAGAACCTCTTGATGAAGATGTCTTTGAGGCCATTAAAATCTGCTCATTCTCCGGCATCTAGACTCGTGTACCAAGTCCTACCCTTGTCACCTAAGGAAAGCCCGAATGCTTGAGAGTGTTGAATCAAGTCGGCAAGGCCGTTGGCCTCGTAGACTTTCTTGAATTGCTCTACAAAGCTGTATGGGTCGTCGTGGGGTTGGTACTTGTCGAGTTGCTTTGCAATGATTGGGATTCTAGACTGGCCCTTAGAGCCTTGGTTTGTTCCTAATCTTGTTAGTAATGATGTCATTAGGGCTGCAGTAATGTGCTCTACTGCGGTGTTATCGAGCAATCGCTTCATGAGAAGCTTACTCAATGTTAAGTCTCCTTCCATGGCTCTCTCGTGATCGGTCTGATTCCCACCTGTTAGGTTCAACACCTGCTGTACCTTGTGCAATTCTGCATTTTGCCTTAAGCTCCTAGCCCACTAGTCCTGGTTGTATTTCACTATGCCTTGCAGTGCCTTGTGGCCTAGCTTCCTTTCCTCCTCCAAGTCTGTTATGATGGCTTTTGTTATTCTACCATGGTGCTCATATCAAGTGTGCGCATCATAGCTGCTTACCAGCTACTGGATTGCCTCTGGAAAAACTCCTAAGTCGAGCTCCTTGTTTTGCCTGCGGTCTGAGCTTTTCTCTGACATGATCGCGTTCTCGTGCTCCACCAAGCTGTCGATTAGGTTGTACCAGCTGGTGAGATCCACTTCTCTAGTGTTGCTTGATTGGTCCTACTCTGTACCTTGGTTGCTCGTCTATGTCTTGGGATCTTCTCCTACTGGTGGGTTCCTTGAGGTGCTTATTTGAGTGAGTTTCTTGACATATTGCATCCAATCCTCAATTTACCCCTCCTCAATGTGTGTGTTCTTTCCTGTGCATTTGTGCTCAATCAAGCTTTCTATTGTTCTTAAGTGTACTTCAGGTGCAAAAATTTAGGGTGAGTGCAGAAAACAAGTGTCCAAACAGCTTATGTACCCTTTCGCTTCATTTTAGGCCTTAGTAGGCTTGTTGACCCGCGTCTGGTCATCTTGTTCGTCTTTGGGCCGAGGGACGAATGGCAACTACCCCGAATGGGCCAAGGGCCAAGGGCCGAGTCAAGAGGGCCGAGGGCCGAGGGTCGAGGCCGAGTGGGTTGAGGCTAATGGGCTGAGGGCCAAGTGGTAACTTCGGCTGGGCCGAATGTCAACTTGTCCGAGTGGGGTTGGGTCGAGTCGGTGGGCCGAGGGCCATATTTCAAAGTTGCTCCGAATGCTTCACTCGAACAGGCCGAGTGAAAGGCGTCCGAGTGTAGTGGGCCATTTGGCCGAGTGGTCTGAGGGCTGATTATGGGACTCGTCCCAGAATCACCGAAACTCGGACCGGCCGAGCCATGCGCTATGACGGCCGCGTCAGGAATGATTCGTCAAATCTAACGATCCTCACAATCGCCGAGCACAACGCCTTCCAGATCACAACAAATACATAACAGAGAGGTCCTGACGTACTTGAATCGCACAAAGAGCTTCTCAATGGCAAGATCGAATCGAATCAATGCTGGAAGCACACTCTCACTCTCTCTCAATGTCAGGGCATGAAATGAGCTCTTCCCAGTCCCCTTGGCTCTTAAATCCATGGGTAAGGTTTCAGTGTCCCCAATCACTCACTTGCCGACATTAACATCCCAAGTGCTCTTTTTTTCCCATTTTTGCATGACTTGTGCCCTATTTTACCCTATTTTTCAGCAACAAACCCTACCTTTTCCTATCCGGTTTCCTAATCGTATCCTACTCTAAATGCAACAACGGTCAAAGGCAAAAAACTGAAATGATTTCTCCATCTTTTCCAATCATCAAACCATCAAAGTAACCCAAAATACTTACTTGTTTTGAATATTAAAAAACCCAAACTTTCTACCTATCTCAAGCTCCGGTTTGGGGATGAATCCCTTACTTCGATGCTCGATGTGCGGCATGCGAGGGGTTAAGCTTGAATCCGTTGGTCCCAGTAATGGAACCAAAATGTGAGAGCTTTCGCTTAACTGCCAAGACCCATAGATCGCTTATTGCTTCAAGCATTCCAAGCAAGCTCTCATGGCTATCTCTCACCTAGCCGACGCGTTGTCAATCCTCTCGGGGTGTAGTGAGCTTACCTTGATGCCGAAACGAGTTGTCTCCTCCCTCACACAAGTTGGTAGCCCCACAATCCTAGATGCTAGCTCAAGCCTCCTTCATCTCCAAGCTCCATTCTCCATAGCCATGTGCAAGGTAAGAGAAGGGAAGGGAAGAGAGAGGAAAAGAGAAGAGGAGATGGTGAAGAGCTTCACCCTCTTGATCCCTCACTTCCACACACTCACTCACTCCCTCACACTCTCACATTCCCTCCCTCAAGAGCACACACACTAGCAAGAAGAAGAGAAGAAGAGAAGAAGAGAGGACTCTTGTTAGCCACACACTAAAGAATGAGCTTTCATTCACTTTTTGAACTTTATATATACAAACCCTAAAACCCCCATGGGTGCCCATCCCTTGTTACATGACCAGCCATTGTGGCAAGGTCCCTTTTCCTAATTCCCTCTTCTTGCTTCATGCCTATACCCGTCTATTCCTTTACAAGGGGGAGCCTGGTGCTCTTTTACAAGAGTTTTTAGAGTTTTTGAGGTGCCTTTCCTTTACAATTGCTCTTTTTACCTCAGTTTAGTTTTCGAGGTCGCCTCTATGCCTTTGCTCTCTTTCTGTTCTTTTTGCACTTTTTCCTTTATTTTTTTGCCATTCCAATTTGAGGTTAACAATCATGTGCTCAAACTAATGATAGTTCTAGCATGTGACTATCTCAGGGGTTTAAATCATGTCTCTCCTCTGGCCACATCATAACATCACCGCTGGCATGGGCCAATAGTCCATACTTGTTTCATTTCCCTTCTCATCATACATGATGTATGGATTCGTGAATTCATATTTTTGTAGTGGTTTTTCAATGTACTATACAAGAGCATCACTTGGTGGGTCATCGTTGTCGACATGATTAGTTCATTAGTCTTGGTTTAGTGTCCCTATGTTGTGGTTTGTATGGTTTTTTGGTATTTTGATGGTCACGATGTTATAGTCAAGTGTACGATATGTTTGGTTTTTTTTAAAATTTGCATGATCTGGGGATCAAGGTGCTTATGTGTTACATATCATGAAGCTTTCAGTCGCATGAGTGGGTAGATCATGTCAAAATTTTTGTAGGATGTGGCTTGTTTAGGGTGTACGAGCTGATACTTTGTCAATCTCTTATCTATTTTTTTTCTACTATTTTGTAGACATTCTTTCAATCTGTGTCACAATTGGACATGGAGGTCTTTGTATTCCTAAAGGATTAAATTTATCTCTAGTTGTAACTGGTGTTTTGTTAGGTGGGGCTAGTAAAGCCAATTATTGAGGTCTTCAATAAAAGTCTCCTCTACTTTGTTATTGTTGATAACCAAAATTAGAATATGGTGTAAGATAATGGATTTTTCTTAGTGCTTCACATAATAAGTATCTTGTCTCCAAAATGGTCGCAACTAGTGCATGCTTGACTAGGTATATGGCATTTTGATGATAGATAGTCTCCATCATAATAGAAGCACTATATGTTTTGCCTATAATTTTGGATGCTTTATTTTATCTAGGAGATTTGAGAAATTTTGTTGTTGCTACTATTTAAAGTTAGTTGGATAGCTTGAGTGATTTTCACATGTAAGTTACTTTTGCTATTGTACATCTTGCAATCCCATTCCTCTCTTATCTCTATTGAGCCTCCCTATGGAGATACAACATTAATGTTTGAGATATCAAACACTAAGTTATTAGCCATGGTCTCATATGTTCTTTCATTGTAGGTGTGATACCTAAGGTGTTAGCGATCTACAAATGCACTTAGAGTATGCTAGAATTAAAATCTTTCTTTACACCAAGTCTGATAGGGAATCATTGGATAAACCTACTACACTAGAATTCAAGACTAACATTGTTATGTCATCAATCTCCCTTTGCATTTTCACACACTCCCTCTTTGGGTGGCCAAAGTTAGTTCTACAACCTATTGAGGGTATTGTGCCCTTGGTCTTCATGAGTCTATAGGTTTTGATGTATAGCCTCCTCTATTAATTGACTTATGTCGAAATTCATTTCTACTTCAATATTTTGCAAGGGCTCTTGTAGGTCCTATGGTATCTCCTCCATGAATCTCTCTACCTTTATCTTTCTAGTTTGCCTTTGATTAGTTTGTAGGTTCAATAGCTCTATGATTTTCTTGATCAACTAAGGGATAGGCATATTCTTGGTTCCTAGTTATTTTGTTATGCATTTGTGACTATGAATCTACTTACAATAGTGGTTGGGATCTCTAGCCAATTATGTATTTTCATAACTTGGTTCATTGGCTCTAGTTAGCCAAATGAGTCACTTAAGCCCTCCTACAAAGAGTGATCTTTATATATCAAGGTTCCTGTTTCATTATTGCAAGTCTATAGTACTTCTATTGGGAGGTTCCTTAGGGGTTTTCCTTACTATGTTCATCCACTTGATTCATTTTTCTGATAGCTCAGTTGTTGACTAAGTCTTCGTTAGGGTTTATGATATATCCATAAAAAAGCATCCATCTTGTAGTAATTGTGTCCAAGCATAAAGCAATTGTGCTAGTTTTTAGGATTTGTTGAAAAAAAAGTCAAAGCTCTAGGGATCCTCTCTTCACTTTGTGCATTTGTTTTTTGCAGATGGAATTCTCCTCTTCCCCGCGTTGGTATGGTTACAACTATGATTTGCTATGAGAAGAGTTGTGAAGATGGTTGAGATATTGAAAGTTGTGGTTCATTGTTCAAATGGAGGGAAGAGACTATGGAAAAAATATGGAAATAAGATGTAGAGAAGGAAAAACCTATAGACTTTATGGAAATTCAAATAGCAAGAGTGGATGCAAAACATACCTTATGATTCTGATGCAATATGTTGTGGAGCTCCTCCTTTGAATGCAGATCCCATTCCTCTCTCTCTCTTCTCCTCCTCTACATAGATGAATTATTTCACTTCTAAATCCCTTCTTCTCTTCCAAAACCTTTTCTTTCAAACTCTCTCTCTTCTACACATACTAACTCCATTGAGCATCAATGAGAATTTGCATTCATTGTATATTCCGTTCAAGGCTTGTTAGTTAAGTAATGGTCAAGTCATGTTGCCTTTTATGCATAATCATGGCTTGAAATTTGGTTTTCTTAATCCCTGGTGATCACATGAATAGTCATACTCAAGAATTGCATTCAATCTTCACACTTGGTAGTAGTGTTCATGGCATGCATGCAATCTCATGCATGTGCTTTGTAATCATGGTAAGTCCTAGAGACAAAAGTAGTGTTCATGGCATGTATGCACAATCCTAGAAAGTCCTAGAGGACATATACACTCCGAAATCCCATCCTTCGTATGTATCATCAAACTGCTATAACCCTACTTGATGAATTTGAGAGCATCTCTCTTCAACTAATTCCACGTTATTGGAATTAGTTTGCGGATTCATTAGCCAATTTTGCTTATGAAGAGGACCTCTTTTTCAACTGTGGTCCTAGTCCTGATGTTGTTATTGATAATGAGACAGGACTTGGTTACTTGTGGGGAGTGTTATTAGACCACACATTATATGGTAGGCAATGGTTGATATGGGTAATGCGAAGAGTAGCCGAGGCCCATCTACCACTATTATCCTGGACCCACAAGTTGATTCAATGACATGTTATGTGGATGCCTCTTGCTATGTATGCAAGAGGTATGGGTCACAACTTGATGCATTTAGTTTAGGGCTGTGAGCCCTATTTTTCCCGTTGGAATAGAGCGTATTTTTGTATATATGCCTTCTTCCAAGGAGGGATCTTATGAGCTGGTTTGATTGATTTCTTTAGGCCAAGAGGGCTAGTTAGTTTACAGTAAAAATGTGCTATTCTTTTAGGCCAAGAGGACCCTATGATTGTTTGGTGCATGTATGTTTAATGGGTTTTTGTTTTAGTGATTGCATCATACATGTTGACGAAGTCGCTGGAGGGAGCCTTTGGTGTGGAGGAGTTTCTTGTGGCCATTTCAAGTGGTTTCATCCCCTTTTTTGAGTTTTTTTTTTCCCTTAAGCAATCAATGATGCATATGCCTGCGAGGGTTACTTTCTTTTGTTTGTTGGGGATCAACAATCGAGGCATGAAGTCCTAGGTTTAGGTTTGGTATGTTTGTGGGAGGTCTGAGTAGTCATTGCCTCCTGCAATGGCATTGTTAGGCACTAAAAGGCCTGTTTTAGATGGGAGTTCTAGTGACCCTGTTCTATTTACCTGCTTGGCGGCTGATCTAGGAGGTCCTGTTAGTGTAAGGTAGTTAGAAAAGCCTGACAAAAGCGTTGTGAAGCCAAAGTTATCAAGCAGATGATGGCAACAACGTGGCCTTGTTCCTGTACGAGAATATCATCACCGGTTTTGGCAATCCCCTCGAGCTTGTCAGTGATAGAGGTACTCACTTCTTTAACAAGATTATGGAAGAATTGACAATGTTGTACAAGATCCACCATCTGACAAATCAATCCCCTTCAGATCTTTGTATGATCATGCAAATATATCTAAGTTCTCTTTCAGGAGGTCATGAAAGACCAATAGTTCTTCTTTTGGAAGATTGATGCCCACCTTCAAGTGACGTCCAGTACCCTCAGCATCCATGAAAGTTAATTTATTTTCACCTTCCACTTCATAGATGAATGTTCCACGGATGGATTCTAGGTAGAGATCCAACTCCTTCAAGGGAGTGGTTTCCTCTTCTCATGATTCACTAGAACCAACTTCCTCTATCAATGGAGACTTAGCTTGCTCCTTGGAACGCTGAAAGGGTATCATCGGGGTTTCAGATTTGGTTTGGGGATAAGTTACTTCTTGGCTTGAAGGCTCATCTTCTGAGGATGCATCCAAGAATGTCACGTAACAGGAACCTTTTGCTTTTTGTTTGAGCTACCGAACTGGTGGTTGTTAGCAAGGTGCATCGTCATCATCTTCTCGTGAGAGGGGTGGATTAGATCAGTAAGAACCACTATTAAAGGAAGTCTTATTCTTCTTAATCTATTTCATATGGATATTTTGCATATGATGTGACTCATTAATCATTCCAAAGGGTACCAGAGTCATTATATTTAAGAGCATGGGGTTTTCTATTTTTGGAGCTTTTGAAAATTCTTCCTCATTTATACCTTCTATGAGTAGGATAGACTCTTCTAGCCCACTTTCATAGTCTTCTTTTGCATTGTCATTTTTGTCCTCTTCAAACTCTATTTCTACCTCTATGGTGGGGGACTTTATAAGAGAATAACTAGATCTTTCTTATGTCCTCAGCTTCTTCTTCTATGTCTGTCTCTGCTACAATCTATTTTAGTCTTTATTTTTGGCTCTGCATATGTTTCTATCTTTGTTTCTGCTATGGCCATGTAACAGGGAGAACGATACATCCGTGCTTCTATCTCGCCATTGGAGGTGACTTCAAAAGTCAATTCAGGTTCATTGAGGGTTGAGATGATTTGATTTTTGGTTGATTTTTTATGTCTTTTTGAGTGAATGGTTGATTTTTGATGGATTTTGAATTATGTTTAGCTGTTTTGGAAGTGTTTGAAAGTATTTTGAATGAGGCTGATTATGTTTTGAAAGCTCTTGATGGTTTCTAATGGAGATATGATGTTCTCACATGTTCTATTGATGTCCTGTTAGTGTATGATTGTGCATGTTTGAGTCTATTGACCTTCTGTTTTGCTTTGTTTTTCTTTTGTATGAGGTGTTAGAGTAAGGATTGATGAATTTTGAGAGTGTTTGGAAGCTTTTTGATTGATTCTTGATGGTTTTGAGTGATTTAAGAAAGCTCAAGGATTTCTCATGAATTTCTATTTGGTTTTGTAAACCCTCTGTTGAGCGTCTGTATATCCTATGTTTTTGTTACGTTTTGATCTATATGCCTCTATAAGTGCGATGATGGATGAATGTGACGCTTGGGAAAGTTTTCCAATCCTAGAAGGGATGAATATAAGTTCAAATTAGCTCGAAGAAGTTGAAGATCTAGCTATTAAAGACTTGAAGTAAAGATTAAAGTGACAGTGACAATAGTGAGCTCTCAAGGGACACAGTAGTAGTCCTAGTGACCTTTCATACTAGACATACCTCTTGGAAGGGGTATCCATGACCTAATAGGGGTTATTAATGATTATTCTTGATTATGTCATTGTACTATTGAGAGAGAGAATGCATGAGAGAGAGAGAGAGAGAGAGAGAGAGAGAGAGAGAGAGAGAGAGAAAGAGCCAATTGTGAGGGTAGGTATGGAAGCTTTAAAGAAGAATAATATGTGATGATTTCCATTCAAATGGGTGTATTCTCTTGTATCTTTGTGGTTTCTTGAATAATTCATTGAAGAATATGAAGGGCATAATCAAATTTTGTTCAAGTTAAAGCTGTGGGAGAATAGTTTCTATGAAGTTGCATGAAGAATTCTATTACCCAAGTAATAATATTATACTTTAGAACCCTAAGATGTGGCAATGGAGAAACAAAAGAAAAATAACTCTATGAGAGGTTCAACACTTTCTATAGAAAACATCTACAACATACAGAATCATTAGACAATAGGCAAGACATTGGAGAAAACACACAGCATGCAAATGTAAAACAATATGAATAAAATGAGAGTCTATATAAGACATGTGATGTTTATCACATTGTTTTGAAGAGAGAGATTCATATAATCTTTTGTAAAAAGAATTAAGGGTGATAATAAAAGTGATTATTTTTATTACATTGCAAAAATCAATAAAAAATCATTCTTCTTTTGTTGCTTTCTACTTCCCATCTTTCTATTTGTCTTCAAGTAAGAATGTGGTGCTTTTATTGTGTAAGAGGTATCTTTGCCTCCTATAGATTGCAATGAGGTTTATTTTAAGGATTAGCTACTAAGGCATAAGCATTCTAGCACAAGAAGTATCCACTTATTGAACCTTTTCAACCTAGAATATAGCCAAAAATCTTATTGATGTATTTTTAAAGTATAAAATTGTATCTATGTTTAGATATGTAGGAATATAAATAAATATATAAAGAATTTTTAGATAAGAAATAATATGATTTCTTTACATTGTCATGTTTAAAATAGTTTTCACTACATGGTGATGTACTTTTGAATACTATATTAAGAAAACATAAAGCAACCTTAAGTAGCAAACATGGAAAATACACAATGCATATACAAATTTCTAGCATCACTCATCCATTAAACAAATTATTAGTACTCTTCTACAAATGTGGCACCTACAATGGAACCTTACTAAATGGAACCTTACGCACTATGTATTGTATGGTACATTGAAAAGTATCTTGATATTGTGAAGGCAACATGTTTGTCCTACTTTATAAAGAAAGAAAAGCAACTTCTCTACTGGGCATCTCTACTAGTAGCTTTTCACTCAACATAATTGTCCTCTATGCTAAGGTCCTTTGAGTATTTTGCAACAATTCATATTTCCTTTATACACTAGTGGCATAAACTAGTTGGAGAAAAGGATTAGTAATTGAGCTAATATCATAATCCTTAAGGAACATGATAACACTTAGTAGCACTACTTAGAGAAAAATACAGTATATGAGCTTAAATGTGAGGTATAAAGCAAAAACTAGTAGAAATACGAAAATTCTTGATGATTTTTTAAAAATGAAAACTTTAATCATTCTAAGGCCATAGATGAGCTCATAAGTCCATTCTAATTATTTTGTCTACAAACATGTTGAGTGCTAAAATGGTTATATTCTTAGCTATTTCTTCTTGAATTTTTGGGTGATTTTTGTTTGATTTTGTGGTCGATTGATTGGTTTTTGGATGATTTTGAAGTATTTTGAAGTGTGTTAGAATGGATTGAATAGGTTTGAGAAGCTCATGATGGTTTTTAGTTGAGTTCTAATGTGTTGATTGGTTCTGTGGTGTGTCTATTTGGTTCAAAAGGTTTATTTTACCAAAGTTGTGATATGTTTTCTTTTTTTTTGAGAGGTTATGATTGTGAATGAGTGATTTGAGTAATGATTGAGAGTGTGTTGGATGGTCTTTGATGACTTGAGTTAGTTTTAGTTTGAGTCATATGGTTTTTATGCCTTCTGCAAACCTTTTGTAGTGTCTTGTTGAGCTTATGTATGCCTTCTGTATGCTTCTATAAGTGTTATGATGGATGGATGTTTAGCTTGGGGATGCTTTCTAATCTTGGAAAGAGAAGAATGGAAGCTCTTCACAAGGTTTTACCGACGATGATGTTAAGTATTTTCAAGTTAGAACCTGATTCATGCCATTTTAGGGGACCAAAATGGGATTGTCACGACTATGGGAGAGAAGGAAGGAGTCTCACTTGTAGCTTTCTTGCTTGCACAATGGGGGAATACACACACAGGTGGAGGCTGAAAACCGTTTTCCTCTTTTTAGTTGTGTAAGCCAAAAGAACTCTAGTACAAAAGAAATAGAAGAACCCTATATGTGGGTCTCAAACCAAACTCAACTAACTAAGGTGGCATACTAACTGAGCCACGAACTAGAGTAGATAAGGATAGCTGTCATCTAGCTATTATTCATGGGCGGTGTACCAACCGCATCTGCAACTAACAAGTCAGTGACATAAATGCACAACAGTCACCCTGGCATATCACGAGTCAAGCTCGATATCTCAACACTCCCCCTCGACCTCAATCCCAATTGCAGGTCTCTGAACTTGCGCAGCTTCTCTGATCCCAATGCCTTCGTAAATATGTCAGCTACCTGATCCTCTGTGCCGACATAAACTAGATCAATAAGACCTAGTAAAACTCTCTCTCGCACATAGTGATAATGCACCTCAATGTGCTTTGTTCTAGCATGATAGACTGGGTTATTTTCCAAGTGTATACTACTCATGTTGTCACAATAAATGGCAATTGGCCCATCTGTAGACTGATGCATATCATAAAGTAGCTTATGCAACCAAGCTACCTCACATGCAGCCATTGCTGCACCCCTCTACTTAACCTTTGTGCTCAACAAGGCAATTGTAGGTTGTTTCTTGCTGCTCCAAGTGACTGCAGCACTCCCAAAAGAGAACACATATCCACTAGTAGATTGTCTATCAGAAATACTACCAGCCCAATCAGCATCAATGTATCCATGCAACTGTATCTGAACCCCAGTCTCATAAAATAGTCCATACTGCAATGTGGACTTCACATACCTGAGTATGCATCTAGTCGCATCCAAATGTGGTTTCCTTGGGGCCTACATAAACTGACTTACCAATCCAATAGCATAGCTCAAATCTGGCCTGGTAATAGTCATATAAATCAAACTTCCTACTATGCATCTGTACATAGTAGGGTCTTCGAGAAGCTCACCTGCATCTGTGCTCAACTTCACATTCTGCTCCAAAGGAACTGAAATAGGCTTACAGCCTCTCATCCCATATTTGGATAGCATGTCCAATCCATACTGCCTCTGCAAGAGCCATATCCCACTTGGTGATCTAATCACCTCAATGCCCAAGAAATAATCCAGCTCTCCCAAATCCTTCATCTCAAACTTCTGCTTCAATAGCATTTTCACATGAAGGATATCTTCATCACTATCACCTATGATAATCAAATCATCAACATAATGACAAGCAGCATAATACTTTTCTCTGTTTTTCTCACATAAAGTGAGAAATCTGCCTTGGAAATCTGAAAGCCAATAGTGACAAGATACTGTCCTATCTTGTCAGACCATGCTCTAGGTGCTTGCTTCAAGCCATACAAGGCTTTCTTCAACCTGCAAACAAACTCAGGATGAACAACATGCACATAACCTGGTGGCTGCTCCATATAGACCTCTTCTTGCAAATCATCATGCATGAAGGCATTCTTTATATCCATCTGATGTAAAGACCATCCCTTTGATGCAGCCATAGCAGTGACTGCTCTTATAGTTGCCATCCTTGCAACCGGACTGAATGTTTCTTCATAATCAATGCCATATGTTTGTGCATATCCCTTGACTACTAATCTTGCCTTGTATCTGTTCACAGAGCCATCTGCATTGTGCTTCACCTTATAAACCCACTTACAACCAATTGCATTCTTATCTTTAGGCAAAGGTACCAATTCCCATGTAGCATTTGCTTCCAAAGCATCCATTGTAAAATATTACACGGCGCAGCGAACAGAATCTGAGAAAGAGATAGAGAGTACACAACAGATAAGAGGAGAATCAGTAAAATTCTTTAACTCCAAACAACTGATACAAAGATGGCTCTGTCCACCCGTGCGCTTCCACTAAATGAAGCTTAGATGACGATCTAGACAGAAGATAGGTGAAGAGCTTAAGGCTAGCTGGAACAATAACTCTGACTGGGTGAAAGATGAGTGTAAGATGGCTGCGAAGGGGTTTAGCTTTTATAGCCCGCGAAGGTCGTTAGGTCGGCCTGCTGACCGACCTACCATATGAGCCTCCACTAGTCGGCCAGGGAATATTCTAGGGAATATTCCCTTTACCATCGGGCCGGGGGCGCTGCCCCCAGACCCCCGCCAGGGGGGCCGCTGGCCCCCCTGGGACCCCCCAGCCAGGGGCCGCTTCCGCGGCCCCCGGACCCCACAATAGGGGCCCCTTTTAACTCCCTTACTACGCAACTCAATGCAATGTGCCTCGAGTTGCTACCAGCTTAACCACTCTGTCTAACCCAAAGATTAGACCCACAATGGTCACCTTTTTGCCATCCGGTCACATAGACCTCATCTGATATACAAGTCAGGACTCCACCAATGTCCGGGCTCACACTTGGCTTCTCCTCATAATGGGGGCCTTACAACTTTGAGCACCATGGATCATTGGTAGTACCTAATGAGGGTGGGGCATTGATCATATCTAACACCCCCCCTCAATGTCCACCCATAGGTGAACTATCTCCTCGGCCCAATGCCGAGTCTCTGAAGATGAACTTGAAGCAGATCCTTCGTAAGTGCTTTGGTGAAGATATCTGCTCCATTCTCCTCTGTTGGACAGTATACCAATTCCACTATCCCATCCTCCATCAAATCACGCACATAGTGATACTAGATCTCTATATGTTTGGTGCGTGCATGAAACACTGGATTTTTGGCAATGGCGATGCAACTCTGATTGTCACATCTCAGCACAGTTGGCTCTTCATCCTGCACTCCCATATGCCATAGAATCCTTCTCAACCATACGGCCTCACATGCAGCAAAACAAGCTGCCTTGTACTCTGCTTCGGTAGAAGACAATGCCACTGTTGGTTGCTTCTCACTAATCCAAGAGAAAATTCCTGAACCCAAAGAGAAACAATAACCAGAAACTGACTTCCTGGAATCAATGTCTCCTGCCCAATCTGAGTCACAGTTCCCCACAAGAGAAGTTCTGAAACTGTATGTGATACCATAGTCAAGAGTTTTCTTCAAGTATCTGAGCACCCGCATCCCAGCCTTCCAATGACTCTCATGAGGTTTGTTTGAGAACCTGCTCAAAACACCAACAGCAAAACTGATATCTGGTCTGGTGTTACACAAGTAGATTAGACTATCGACCAACCTCCTATACCTCCCAATGTCTGCTAGTGCTGATGTATCCTCAACGGATAACTTTACATTCACCTCCATAGGTGTAGCTATCTCCTTGCACTCGGTCATGCCAAATGCCTTCAAGATCTCCCATGCATACTTCTTCTGAGAGATGAAGATCTTTCCTGGCTCTTGCCAGACTTCAATCCCCAAACAATAGTGCAGCAAGCCCAAGTCTGTCATTTCAAACTCAAAACTCAAAGCCTTTCGAGTTTGGTTGATCATATCTTCATAGTTACTTGTAATAAGAAGGTCGTCCACATATAGGACAATCACTACAGACTTTTTACCATCCCTATAAACATACAAGTTAGCATCTGAGGCACATCTTTTGAAGTTTAGGTTTAAAAAGAACCTATCTATCCGCTGGTACCATGCTCTGGGGGCTTGTTTCAGCCCATACAATGCCTTCTTCAGTTTACACACTTTGTTCTCAGAATGGGGGGCCTCAAACCCTGGTGGCTGAGCCACGTACACCTCCTCCTTGAGGTCACCATTTAAGAACGCTGACTTAACATCCATTTGGTACACTGGCCACTTCTTGTGGGCAGCCACTGCAAGTACCGTGCGAATAGTGGTCATTCTGGCAGTTGGGGCAAATGACTCTTGAAAATCAAACCCTTCAACTTGTGAAAATCCTTGGGCAACCAGTCTAGCTTTGTACTTTTCTAAGGTACCATCAGCCTTGTACTTTACCTTCCAGATCCACTTGGCGCCAATAATCTTCCGCTTTGCTGGTCGATCCACTAGCTCCCAAGTGTCATTCTTCATTATGCTGTCATACTCCGCCTGCATAGCAGCCTTCCATGATGGATCTGCAAGTGCTTCTTCTAAGTCAATTGGCTCCTTTACTTCTCTCATAATCTCAACCATCAAGGCCATGTTGACTATGTGAGCAGAAGCCCTCCTTTGCTCCTCTATTCTCTGAGACCTCCTTGGTCCGTCTGCCTTCTCCTCAACAGATGCAGGCATAGGATTATTGTGGTCATAGAGCTGCTTCACCCAGCGCGGCAATGGCTTTTCCGGTGGGGTGATGTCAGGTTGGTGAACTTTTTCCTCATCATCTGAAGATGATGCTTCCTCCTCCTTAAGGATAGGGATAGCTCTCGGGACAGGTTCATAGTGGACTACTTCTTCGCTTGATGATAAAGTGGAAGACCTTGCCTTCTCCTCCTCCACTGTATGCGGCTCCTCCTTGAACACCACATCACGGCTCGCGATGATCTTCTTTGCCTCTTGGTCATATAACTTGTAAGCCTTCTGCTCATCACTATAACCCAAGAAGATACATTTTCTGCTTTTTGGTTGTAACTTGTTTCTCTTCTCATCTGGAACATGTGCATAACATTCACATCCAAAAATTCTGAAATGTGAAATAGATGGTTTCTTACCAGTGTAAGCCTCATGAGGTGTTTTTCCCTTGAGAGCCTTTGTGTAGCTCCGATTTAGAATGTAGACTGCAGTATTAACAGCTTCAGCCCAAAAATGGTTAGGCAATCCCTTGCCCTTTAGCATGCATCTTGCCATCTCCACAATGGTACGATTCCTGCGTTCCACAACACCATTCTGCTGAGGTGTGTGAGGCGTCGTCAATTGACGCTTGATCCCTTTGCTCTTGCAAAAGCCTTCAAACTCCTTTGAGTTGAACTCACCACCACCATCTGTTCTAAATTTCTTCACACTTTTCCCTGTTTCATTCTCAACAAGTATTAGCCATTCTTTGAACTTACCAAAAGCTTGAGCCTTATCACGAAGGAAGTACACCCACATCTTCCTACTGTAGTCGTCGACAATCAACATAAAATAAGAAGATCCCCCCAAGGCCTGTGTAGGCATCTTACCACACAAGTCAGCATGCACCAACTCTAGAGGAGCATGTGCTCTATTCTTGCTTTCTTGTGGAAATGCCTTTCTCTGTTGCTTGCCCATCATACAAGCTTCACATGGTTCCTTCAATTCAGTTATTGTAGGTAGGTGAGCAACCATACCTTGCTTTTGCATCTCCTTCAATACTGCAAATCCGATGTGTCCAAACCTTTCATGCCAAAGCTTACTTGTGCCCACTCCAGCGGTGGCTGTAAGAGCACTTAGCTCATACAGGTTGTTCCTTCTTTCTCCTTTGCCAACAATTGTGCCAGCACTATCAATAATTTCAGCACCTGTCTTCTTGAACCTCACTTCATGACCAAGATCAATTATGGCAGCAACTGATAAGAGATTTCTCCTGATTTCGGGAACATACAACACATTTGAAAGCTTTTTGACTTCACCATTTGCAGCAACAAAAGAAATAGTACCTGTGCCCGCAGCAGGGCATTTAGCATCATTTCCAACCGTCACAGTGATGGATTCTTGTAGAGGCTGCATAGAACTGTATAGACCTTTCTTGTTGGTCATGTGACGGGAGGCCCCACTATCCAACACCCAAGAGTCAGTGGTAGATTCTTCTTGCGCCGAGGAGCACACTTCCTCAATGGTCGCCATGAATAATTCCAACTCTGCTTCAGCCGTATTGGCTGTCTCTTTCCCTTTAGTTTTAAGGGTGCCATTCTTTTCATATGCCTTCTTGACACGACAATCTGCAATTGCATGTCCTTTCTTCTTACAGTAGAAGCACTCTCCTTGAAACTTCTTCTTGCCGCCCTTCTTCTTTTTGTCACCATCACTTTTGGTGGAGGAAACACCTTTGCCTTTTGCATTGGCAGAGAATGCAGCATCTCCATTGTTGCTTCCTTCTCGGGCTTTCAGCCTCAACTCCTCCTCCATTAATAATGCACAAAACTCCTCAAAAGTCAAAGCTTGAGGTCTCACCTGAGTATTAAGGGTAGTTACTAGTCCATCAAACTTTTGTGGACAAATCCGAAGACACCTCCGAGCTAGCTCTTCGCTAGTCTTTTGTATCCCAGCGCCAGCCATCTGGTCGCGCAGATTCTTAATCCGAGTGATGAATGCTTCAACCATCTCTCCTTCAGCAAACTTCTCCGCTGCTAGTTGATTCTCCAAGTTTTGAATCCTTGTTTGGTTTCGTGTTTCATACTGACTCCTTAGTACATTCCAAGCCTCTGACGCTTTGGTTGTATGCTGAATCAGAGTCAAAACACTGTCAGAACAGCTTGTAACTAAGGCACACAATGCATCTGCATTCCTTCGTTTCCAAGCTCGTAGAAGATCTGCATTCGGAGGAATCATCACACTAGGATTTGATGGGTCGAGGGTAGGCTGTGGTTCTGCGTCAGTCCCCAGCACAGTCTCCAGAAGCTCATAACAATCAAGGATAGTTGTAATTTTGAACTTCCACAATGTGTAGTTTGTACCATCTAACTTGCCTTCGCTGAAGGTTGGTGGACGAATCCTCAGTGTTTGAATAGCCGGTACAGCAGCACCACCTCCTACACCGCTTCCTGATGCACCAGAACTGCTTCCCGGAGTCGACATCGTTTCTCTTTGCTGTTGAAGCCTTTGCCTCTTGCACGCTCTCCGATCTCTAGAGCCCCCTGGGCTCTGATACCATGTAAAATATTACACGGCGCAGCGAACAGAATCTGAGAAAGAGATAGAGAGTACACAACAGATAAGAGGAGAATCAGTAAAATTCTTTAACTCCAAACAACTGATACAAAGATGGCTCTGTCCACCCGTGCGCTTCCACTAAATGAAGCTTAGATGGCGATCTAGACAGAAGATAGGTGAAGAGCTTAAGGCTAGCTGGAACAATAACTCTGACTGGGTGAAAGATGAGTGTAAGATGGCTGCGAAGGGGTTTAGCTTTTATAGCCCGCGAAGGTCGTTAGGTCGGCCTGCTGACCGACCTACCATATGAGCCTCCACTAGTCGGCCAGGGAATATTCTAGGGAATATTCCCTTTACCATCGGGCCGGGGGCGCTGCCCCCGGACCCCCGCCAGGGGGGCTGCTGGCCCCCCTGGGACCCCCCAGCCAGGGGCCGCTTCCGCGGCCCTCGGACCCCACAATAGAGGCCCCTTTTAACTCCCTTACTACGCAACTCAATGCAATGTGCCTCGAGTTGCTACCAGCTTAACCACTCTGTCTAACCCAAAGATTAGACCCACAATGGTCACCTTTTTGCCATCCGGTCACATAGACCTCATCTGATATACAAGTCAGGACTCCACCAATGTCCGGGCTCACACTTGGCTTCTCCTCATAATGGGGGCCTTACAACTTTGAGCACCATGGATCATTGGTAGTACCTAATGAGGGTGGGGCATTGATCATATCTAACATCCATTTCTTCATCCATGGCTTTCTCCCATTTTTCTTTTCCCATGGCTTGCTCAAAAGAAGTGGGTTTGGGTTCCTATATCACTTTGACTATATAGGCATAGTGAATGGCTGTGAATCCATCATATTTCAGCCTATCCACATGATACCTAGCTCTGGTAGACCTATGCAAAGTAGGCTCACTTCCAGATGCTCTCAAAACATCCCTGGTCTTCCTTACTCCAGGTGTAACAACAGAAGGAATACCCAACTCATCATCAATGCTCTGTACTGAGCCACTGGATTCACCATCCACATAAGAGTGACCTGCATTCACATCAAACATGGGCTGATCTACCTTCTCTTTTTCTTTTTGTGATACCTGCATACCACTATCTGCATTGCTTTGAGAAGATTCTCCTGATCTCAATCTGCATGTCCATGGTGAAGAATGTGAACCACTACTAGAGGACACTCCAGGTCCACTAATATCTTGTGACTGCTGCTGTGAGTTCTATGCAGCATTATCATTTTGTGCATCTACATTATCAATCACATTTACTGGTTTATACCAGCTACTCATATCATCAAAAACAACATCTCTGCTCACTATAAACTTACAGTAGAAGGGTTATAGCATCTATACCCTTTCTGCTCTGCAGAGAGTAACCAATAAAGATGCACTTCTTAGCTTTTGGATCCAACTTGGATCTCAACTCATCTGGCACATGAACATAGGCAATGCAACCAAAAATTTTCAATTGAGAAATATCTAGTTTCTTACCAGTATACCTCTCCTATAGAGTCATGCCATGTGTTGCTGCAGTGGGAGTCCTGTTCATTATGTAGATTGCTGTAGCAACTGCCTCAGCCCAGTATAAATCTGGCAAGTCTTTTTCATTGAACATGGCACGAGATACCTCTCCAATATGCCTGTTTTTTCTTTTTGCAATTCCATTTTGCTGTGGGGTATGACTACATGAATATTGTTGCTTTATGCCATGCTCCTGCAAGAACCTTGCAAACTCATTTGAGAGGTACTCTCCCCCTCCATCTGACCTTAGGCATTTTATTTGCAGGCCTGTTTCTTTTTCAACCATAGCTTTAAGAGTTTTGAAATGCCCAAAAACTTCACTTTTCTTTTTCATAAAATACACCCAAACTTTTCTGCTATAGTCATCAATAAAAGTGACAAAATAATGACAACCTCCAATAGATGCAGCTTTAGTAGTCCATACATCAGGGTGGATTACTTCCAATGGCTTCTTACTCTCTTGAACATGTCTAGGAAATGGTTTCCTTGCATGTTTTCCAAATTGACTGGCTTCACATACCTTATGCATTTCTGCAACCTTGACTTTAGGCAATCGTGCCAAAATATTTTGGGCCTACATTGATTTAAGTCGCTGTTCATTAACATGACCAATGCGTTTATGCCAGATATCAATATCTACAACTACACCGGTCCCATGTGCAAACATTGCTGCACTCAATTCAGGCATGTCTGCATCCAATGTAAACATTCTGCCCTTCTTCTTTCCTTTTGCTATCAAACGACCTTTATTTTTCATATCCTCAACAAATCATCCATGAGGATTAAATCTTACCTGCAAGCCCTGCTCAACCATTTGACCAACAGAAACCAGGTTCTTGGTGATATTTGGGACATGAAATACATCCGAGAGGTATTTCTTTTTCCCATCCTGCATAGACAAAGGAATTTTTCCAATCTGCACAATAGGATGTGCAGTATCATCACCAGTCTCCAGAAATCCTGGTTTTCCATTTTCCTTGCATCCTGCATCCATTCTGCATGACCTGTCATGTGGTTTGACGCACCCGAGTCAACATACCACACTTCCTTGCTTTCTTCTGCACTTGTCACAGAATTGTTCATGTGCTGCGCCATAAACGAATGCCCATTTCTCTCATCACCCTGTCTACTAGAAGAAGCATAATTCCCTTGTTGCAATTTTCCATTCATGATGTCATTCTGCTTTTTATAGCAGTCTTTAGCCATGTGACCCATTTTACCACAGTATTAGCATTTAACATTGTTGTTTGCATTTTGGCCTCTTTGCCATCCACCACGACCTCTTTGGCTCCCCTTGCTTCCAGAGTTACCACGTCCTCCTCCATAAGACTGATTTTCTTGAGTTTGCTGCATATTCTGATTTCTACCACGGCCTCCTCTACCTCTGCCTCTACCTCTTCCAACATTTGAGTAGAAGACAGTTTCTTTTGAAGTTCCTCCTGAAGAAGATGCACCACCATTTCTCTGCTCCTCAGAAATTAGAAGAGCAATCAACTCCTCAAAATTAGGAAATCTTTCACGGACGGAAATGGATGTTTGAAACTGTGGATAATCCTTTCCTAGACCATTCAAGGTCACAGAAACTAAATCATCATCTTCCACTGGAGACCCAATGGAAGCAAGTGCATCTGCAATCTTCTTCACCTTCATATGGTAGTCATTGATGCTCATACTTTCTCTTTGCACATTGTGCAACTCTTGCTTGAGCTGCATTTTCTTGGCTTGCGTATTTGTGCTATACATTTTTGACAAAGTATCCCATGCCTCCTTTGGCATACTTGCATCCTGAATATGCACAATCATAGAGTTTGAAATATTGATAGACAGCCAGTACATAACTTTTCTGACTCTCTCATGCCATCCTTTAAATGCCTGCATTTGCTGTTGATTGGGAACATCAGGAAGAACTGGTTCTTCTTCATTTCCTGCAACAAATTCCCAATATCCTTTTCCCATAAGGAAATTTGTCATTCTAAACTTCCATGCTTGGAAGTTGTTCTTATCAAGCTTTTCAGTGACAATCTGTGAAAGAGAATCAAACGCCATTATAGAACACTGCAAAAAATTCTGTCACTGCAAAAAACACAGCTTCAGCCTCACAAGGGCAAATCTGCAAAACTGAAGAAAGTGGTATTTGACCACACAGTCACTTCCTAGTGACGATTTTGCATCAACAGACAACGGATGATTCTGTAACTCCCAATGTCTCTGTGCACATGCATACGATGCAATTTCTACACTAACTTTTCACCGACCTGTAGAACAGTGGTCGCACAGTAAAAACAGAGCCTTTTCTTGAGTGCGTGCAGAAAACTTCCGCCTCCAAAACGGGCCCGAAAATGGCCTCAAATCAAAAAAACAGGGAAACTCACGGCTAAAGCCCTTTCCCACAGCATATACTGCCCTCCTGCTATACTGCGAAGGGCGTCTCAATCTGAGACAATGCACTCTTGCACTTTCTGGCTGTGCTACCTGCAGAGACTTGCTCCCAAACTCGAAAAATGAAAGCAACACTGGTCCTCTTACCAGAACGCCGTGAACTTGGTTTGCTTTCTTGAGCTCCTTACCATGAACCAGGCTCTGATACCATGTCACGACTGTGGGAGAGAAGGAAGGAGTCTCACTTGTAGCTTTCTTGCTTGCACAATGGGGGAATACACACACAGGTGGAGGCTGAAAAAAAATTTCCTCTTTTTAGTTGTGTAAGCCAAAAGAACTCTAGTACAAAAGAAATAGAAGAACCCTATATGTGGGTCTCAAACCAAACTCAACTAACTAAGGTGGCATACTAACTGAGCCACGAACTAGAGTAGATAAGGATAGCTGTCATCTAGCTATTATTCATGGGCGGTGTACCAACCGCATCTGCAACTAACAAGTCGGTGACATAAATGCACAACGGTCACCCTGGCATATCACGAGTCGAGCCTCTCAATAGGGACTATGCCCTATGGGCAGAGAGGTTGAGCGGCGCATCCCTCTCATTTTTCATTCTCTTTGAACCAAGTGTGTAGTATGGATTTGCTTTGGATTAGGTATCTCTACGTAAAGTAGGATGTCCAAGACCCGATGCTAGGATACTCTCAAGAGACTTTGTCTACTAGGAACCCAAATTTCAGGTCGATCCTAGTGGGTTCAGTCTTAGATGTTCCGTTGTGAGGCGGACTCCGGAAACCCTAAGCGATAAACCCCGAAACATTCCATGGGAGTACCGGGCGGCGACACCTTGAATTGTTTCTCGATGGACTCCTAAAACATGCTTGGACAGCCGATAGACGGGCATGTTACAGTTGGTATGAGAGCAAAACTTTATGATGATGCGTGATTGATTAATATTTGGTTCATAGACATATCCTAAACTGAAATAACCTAAGTTGTATGGCTTGATTGTCAGGCATCTCCTGCACCCAAAATGATGACATACAAGAGAAGAAATTTCTTCTCAAGCAAATTAAGGCACCCGAGTTTGATGGAGAAGGAATAGACGTCGCAATAGAGGCGGAGATATGGATTGAGTTGCTGGATGATTATTTCTCTACTTCAAGAACTGCCCCCGAAAGCAAGAAAAAAAAAACTTACAAAAAGATGAAAGAGAGTCTAAGAACGAAGGGGAAGAGAGGAAGAGAAAAAA
Source organism: Lygodium microphyllum (assembly GCF_053477565.2). Classification (NCBI taxonomy): domain Eukaryota; kingdom Viridiplantae; phylum Streptophyta; class Polypodiopsida; order Schizaeales; family Lygodiaceae; genus Lygodium; species Lygodium microphyllum. Next base: position 48,235,287 of record NC_141143.1, read on the forward strand.
AAGGAGGAGTTGGAAAGAAAGGAAGACAAAGACACGGCTCTGGCAACACGCCTATCTATCGAGCAACTATGCAAGCAAGATGAGTTGGGCCCCATGAGCCTGTCTAGAGATGAGGGCCTGAGCTCAAGCACACAAGTGCTAGAAATCACGCCAACTGCAGCAAAGAAAGGCAAGGGCAAGGCCCCGATCGATCCCTCCTCTACCCTCATAGTGCCTGCCACTTCCACAATCATATCTGCACCAAGCTCAATAGCCAAAGTGGATGCTACTAACCTCATGGCCTAGGTACAATAATTTTTTAATAAGGAAATGGCCCAAGGAACAAGAGAGGGTACCCTATAGCAGGACCTAAAAGACCAGCGGTAACAAACGTTGAGCCCAAGCAAGATCCTAAGAAGCAGAAGAGGGAAAACACCACAACCTCCATGTGCACGACAGAGCTGCCACCTACAAATTATGACCAATACATCAAGGAGCTCCTCTCGCAACTAGAGAAGGCAAAGGAAGATAAGGTGATGGCAATGGTTCACTAGAAGCAAAAAAGGAGGCCATGACTGCATCATAATTAGAGAAAACTCGTCAAGTAGTCGTGTGCCAAAGAGAGATAAGTGAGTTGAAGGAGCAACTGCGAGCCAAGGATGAAGCAGAAACCGAGTGGCAGGTAAGGATGGATGAAGAGAATCAAGCCCTAGTAAGCCTGCAATGCCATAATGATGAGCTCATAGGGCTCTATGTGAGGACCTGCAAGGGGAGATGGAAAAGGTCGATAAAACCATATAAGGGTTAGAGGTGGTGAGGGAAGAAAGGGCACGAATATAGCAAGAGGAGATTGAGAAATTGAAGCAAGAGAAAACCCCAGAGTAGGAGGAGCAACACAAGCTGAAAAGAGAGGTCAAAGATCAAGAGCAGAGGTTGATGATAGTAGCTCAATGGGCAAGGAGAAAGCCTCAAGGAAATGGATAACATAGTAGAGGACTAGGTGAACCAAAATGAGAGAGAAGTAAAAGCCTTGGCATGCCACCTAGCTTAGGTGGAAAAGGACAAAGTGCTAGCTGAGAGCAGAGCAGAGACTGCCCAATTCGGTTTCGAATCCCAACAAGGCATCTTCCTAAGCACACTGTTGGATGTCATTCAAACGGAGGAAGGGGAGGTCGTTGACTCCATAAAAAATAAACTAGGGATTGCGTACAGAGCCCTGAGTGCAGGCCTGCAGATTCCAACACAACCCATGGGTGTCAACCTTGGCCTTGGAGAGAAATGAAACAATCTATTGCAAGAAAGCTTGACCCCACAAGAAGGTGATGTACTAGGGTTCGCCAAGAGGGCACAATAGGAGGTCCAACAAGGAGAAGAGGCTAGCTAGAAGAACAACACCAGTAGGTAGACACCTTTGTTGAAAGGAAATCAGAGCTTAAAAGGAAGAGGAAATGGATGATGGAGCAAGCAAATTGCAAATTGAATGCTAAGCTAGTAGTGGTGCCAACCATGCCCATCCCACCAAGCCAATATGACATCCCAACAAGATTTAATGCCAAACTTGTGATCTGGAAGCAATAGGAGACTGCTAGAATGCCCTTTGACCTTAATTCCTAATTCCTCGCCAACTTGCGAAGAGTACTGCTAGTCAAGATGGTGAAAGAGGTGATTAATGTGGGAAGCCAGCTAGGAGACAAATGGACCTCAAAGAAAGAGAAAAATCCAACCCTATGGGGGACCACAGATGCACATTTTTGGCTGGATAAAAATTTTGAAGTGCCCAAGGTTGTAAAGGGCTATGAATGCCAATGCACATGGAGGAAGCACAATTTTTTTGTGAACATGGATGCCTGGAGGGCTTGTGGTAACACCCTATCCTTCAAGCGAAATAATCCAACCTTCATGCCATATTCGAGAAGGGTAGGAGTGGATTTTAACCCAAGCATCCATAGTTGATACGACTTTCCATGGATTTAGAATGCCAATGCTACTAAACCTGAAGAGACCCTCATTTTCATGCTAGAGGACCTAAATGATTCCATAGTATGATTCGGTAATGAATTCTCCTCCTGTCTTGATCCTGCCTTCATCACTACCTGTAATTATCTTAGACTGCTTAGGATACTACTTAGATAGGATCCTATGCCACAAGAGCATCGCCTTCCACCCCCCTTTTTTTATCAAAATGGAATAGACAGGTGCATATGGCAAGATAGTTGTGTGTTAGACTTACTGAATTGTTCTACATAATGGAATAATGAAGAGAAGAGGGATCACTATCCTTGTTTTAGTAATCGCTCTATCTTGTGTCTATCTCTCTTTAAACATGGTATTAGAGTAGGCTTTGCAGGAGCTAGAGTTGTGGAGCTGGACTTGACCTTTAGTCTATGATATTTCAAGTTATCAAGGCTTGTCAAGGCATCATCTCAACCTTGCTTGAGTACCATCAAGTGCTCCCCTATCTTGCCATCTATCCTACGTTTTGCAATAGATCCTAAAGTTGTTCATGTAGACTTATGCATGTTTTTTAATGCATACAGTTTAGTCTTGAATAGATAATACTTGCTTAGGTTTCCAAATGGATATTAAAGGAATTATTGGCACTAATATTGGTATCATATTCAAGTACTGGGGTACTCTAGGAAGGCACTAATCTTTAGTTACTGCTTGTACACATCACACATAGTGCTATAATGCACATTGAGATAACATTTATTTCATTGTTTGAAGCTCAATGGAGCTTATATTGATGTCTATTGATACTTTAATGATGCTTGGCTACTCTAGAATATCATGTGGGATGGTTTGAGCATTGTTTTCTTAGCTTATAGTTGATTCAATGTTGTTTATAATAGACCTTTGTTGGTTACTATTTGTGGAAAGAGACTTTATCATGTTCACATGAGAGCTATGTAACCATTGATACTTAATGAATATGTTTTAATTTTCAAATGATATGACAAAGGTTTTGGGATGATTTGAGGAGTTATTAAGCTAAAAAACTTTAAATATTGTACAGATATTGTTGCTAGTTATTGGAGGACTAAGCCTGACTTGCTTGGTATGGTTTATGTCTATTGAACATAACGACATTCTTGGGTACTTTGACTAATGTAAGGTGTATGTAAGTGTTATTATGAGCTACACATGTACTTGGATCATTGAAGAGTTTGTATGGTGAGTAGAAGCTATTGAAAAATATTTAAAAGCTCTTTGAGTTGAATGGTGAATGCATGTTTATAGTGAGCTATAATTGAAATACAATCAACTTACTTGTTTCTACTTGTTGAAGTCTTGATTGTGATGTATTTGTAGCTACAACTAGCAAACTGTAATAAGTTTTTGTAGATTTTTTAAAAGCATTGCTATTGCCCAAGTGGAAATACATTATACTATTTTGAACAGGTGATTATAGAATTATGGCAAATGCAACGATTACTAATAATATTACCCAAATTGTGTGGGAGAAATTGTACAATAAGAATTCTGCTTTATGGAAGTTTAGAATGAAAAACTTTATGCTTGGAAGAGGTTATTGGAACTTATGTATTGGAGATGAAGCTGACCCAAAATTGCCAAATAGAAATCCTTCTCTTGAGCAATAGAGAGCTCATAGACAGTGGATGAAAAGAGCAAGTAAAGTTCTATATTGCTTTTCATTATATATATAAGACTATATGGCCATGTAGATCACTAGTTGTCAGTCTTCGAAGAATGTGTAGGAGATTCTTATGAAAAAGTATGAGAATGTAATACATGAAAGGAAAATTCAGCTTGAGTAGGAGTTTAATAATATGACTAGAAATGGCAAAAGCATTATATCATTGAAATTAAAACCATTGCTAATCAACTTGCCTCCATTGGCTCAAAGATCAAGGATGATGATATGGTTGTAGTTACTTTGAATGGTTTGGGTAAAGAATACAAAATTTTTGACAATATGTTTCTATAAGACCGAAACCCCCTGATTGGAATGAGCTACTTGCACTATTGTCACATGAAGAAGTCATGTTGGGCTTGAATATAGGATCTAGTATCTCTCAAAAGCAAAGATATAGTTTTTTACTCTAATTAGAGAGCTAGAGGTGGTAGGGCTTGAGGAGCTTCTTGAGATCATGGTGACACTTGAAATAGCTATGGGTAATAACAACAAAATTCATGAAATGATTCAAGTGCACATGACCAAAGAGACTCTGGATTTTTTAAAGGTAGAGGAAGATCACTTAGAGGCAGAGGTACTCTGTCAGTCTAATAATCAGTCATATATATATATATATATATATATATATATATATATAGAGAGAGAGAGAGAGAGAGATTGTCATTATTTTGGTAGGTATGGTCATATTGCAAATAGACTACCACAAAAAGCAAGTTGATATGAAATGTAAGGGCAAACAACATGGTCGTCATGCATCATCTACTAATGCCAATGATGATAAGTCAAATAGATTGTTTGCCATGATATATGTATCAAAAGATATGCCTAAGCAAGGCAACATTAATGAGAAATAGTACATTGACTCAAGTGCTTTGAATCATATGACCCCACATGGAGAATGGTTTGATGAGATGACTGGAGGATCTCATGGTTATGTATTTTCAAGTGATGATACATAGCATGACATTAAGAACATAGATGTTGTACCTTTGGTTGTGTATGATAAGAAGAAAAAGAGTCTATGATGTTTTGCATATACCATCTATTATTAAAAAATTATTATCTGTTGGAAAAATTATTGAGCAGAATCTATAAGTTAGATTCAATAAAGATGGATGTTTCATAGAAGAATATGGGAATGGCTGTAAGTTAATTGCTAAGGGTAAATAACATAGAAAAATGTTTACTCTAGATACCGCTATTCTTGAACTAAATGCATGCATGTTTGCTCATTGATAGTGCAGCAATCAAAGATATTGAAATTTGGTATAAGCACATTAGACATGTTAATATATAGTGGGTGAAAACTATGCAATAGAAAGAGATTACACTAGGTCTTCTAAGATTTAAGTATATGGATTTAGGACATGTATGTTCAACTTGCCACAGCTTAAAAAGCAAGCTAGGTTTCTATTTGTTAGATATATCAAATATAACACTAGACCATTGCAGTTAGTGTGCTCATTTGTTTTGGGTCCAATATATAATGCATCATTCAATGGTGCAAGGTATTATGTCTCTTTCATTGATGATTACAATATGTACACTTGGTTGTATATTATGAAGCACAAGGATGAAGTGGGTGGTGTCTTTAAGGATTTTAAAAGTCATGCTCAAAATTTTTTTGGGTCTTATATCTCTTGCTTGAGATTAGATGGAGGGGATGAATATGTCTCTCATGAATTTGACAAATATTTGGCTAAGCACGAAATCAAAAGGTAGCTTACATGAAGTTATACATTGCAACATAATGGTTTTGTAGAGAGGAAAAACAAAGTGCTTATGGAAGCTGCAAGAGCTATGCTGAATGAGAAGAATTTTCCAAACTATGATTAGGCTAAAGAAGTTGTTACTCCAGTGTATATTTTGAATAGGACTCCTACAATTGGTATTCACATGACATTATGCCGTATGAGAAATTGTATGGGCACAAACCCGATATTAGCCATTTAAAAGTCTTTGGATATATTGTCTATGTGCATGTGCCAAATGAGAAAAGGAAGAAGCTAGATCTGAAGGAAATCAAGTTTGTCTTTTTTGGCTATGCATAGGACAAGAATGCATATAAATGCTACAATCCTTCTATGTGTGAGACATTGTTTAGCAGAGGTGTTGTATTTGATGAGTTGGATTCTTGGTATGGCAGTCAAAAGGTAGTTATTTCTTATGGACCAATAGATGAGACTCATACTGAAATCCATACTATGGATACTACCACTATTAAGTGACACCTCTACTATTGTCAATACAAGGCTGCTTTACACAATCGTGGTTCTATGTCCATTGATACAGGTATGTCAGTGAGAGGGAGATTAGATAAAGAAAAAGGAAAAATATTTAGTGATCAGTCATCTAGGAGTGATAGCTTAGATAGTGAACTTGGTATACTATCAGTAACTATGCCTACAATTAGGAAAAATAGGTATATACCACCTCATGAGAGGGAGTCACATAGTGCATCACAATTGAGAAGATTAGAGAGAGTTAGAAATCTTGTTGATAGGCTAAGCTGCAATGGATATTCAGCTAGACACTTCGCTTATATGACAAAAGTAATGAGCTATAAAGAGCCTTCAAAATTCAATGAAGTACTTGTTTATGAAAATTGATGCACATCTATGGATGAAGAGTATATTGCATTAGCTAAAAATTATACATAGGATTTACTCAAATTACCTAAAGATAAAATACCCATTTGCTACAAATGGGTTTACAAGGTGAAATGCAAAATAGTTGTCTTTGCAGAGATTTAAAGCAAGGATGGTTGCCAAAGGTGATTTGTAGTAGTATGTGTTGAGATATCGAGCTCCACTCGTGATATGCCAGGGTGACCGTTGTGCATTTATGTCACCGACTTATTAGTTGCAGATGCGGTTGGTACACCGCCCATGAATAATAGCTAGATGACAGCTATCCTTATCTACTCTAGTTCGTGGCTCAGTTAGTATGCCACCTTAGTTAGTTGAGTTTGGTTTGAGACCCATATATAGGGTTCTTCTATTTCTTTGTATAAGAGTTCTTTTGCCTTACACAACTAAGAAGAGGAAAATTGTTTTCAGCCTCCACCCTTGTGTGTATTCCCCCATTGTGTAAGCAAGAAAGCTACAAGTGAGACTCCTTCCTTCTCTCCCACAATCTTGACATGGTATCAGAGCCTTGTTCGTAGTAAGGAGCTCAAGAAAGCAAGCCAAGCTCGCGGTGTTCTGGTAAGAGGAGCAGTGTTGCTTTCATTTTCTGTTTTGGGAGCAGATCTCTGCAGGTAGCACAGCCGGAAATTGCAAGAGTGCATTGTCTCAGGTTGAGATGCCCTTCGCGGTGAAGCAAGAGGGCAGTATATGCTGGGGCAAGGGCTTTAGCCCTTGGCGACCCTGTTTTTTTTATTTGAGGCCATTTCGGGGCCTGTTTTGGAGGCGTAAGTTTTTTGCACGCACTCAGAAAAAGGCCCTGTTTTATGCTGTGCGACCACTGTTCTACAGGTCGATGAAAAGTTACCACAGAAATTGCATCGTATGCTTGTGTGCAGAGACATTGGGAGTTACAGAATCATCCTTGGCTCCTGTTTATGCAAAATCGTCACTAGGAAGTGACTGTGTGGTCAAATACCACTTTCACCAGTTTTGCAGATTTGCCCTTGTGAGGGTGAAGCTGTGTTTTTTGCAGTGATAGAATTGTTTTGCAGTGTTCAGTAATGGCGTCTGATTCTCTTTCATAGATTGTCACTGAAAAGCTTGACAAGAACAACTTCCAAGCATGGAAGTTTAGAATGAGGAATTTCCTTATGGGAAAAGGATATTGGGAATTTGTTGCAGGAAATGAAGAAGAACCAGTTCTTCCTGATGTTCCCAATCAACAGCAAATGCAGGCATTTAAAGCATGGCATGAGAGAGCAAGGAAAGTTATGTACTAGTTGTCTATCAGCATTTCAGACTCTATGATTATGCATATTCAGGATGCAAGTACGCCAAAGGAGGCATGGGATACTTTGTCAAAAATGTATAGCACAAATACGCAAGCCAGGAAAATGCAGCTCAAGCAAGAGTTGCATAATGTGCAAAGAGAAAATATGAGCATCAATGACTACCACATGAAGGTGAAGAAGATTGCAGATGCACTTGCTTCCATTGGGTCGCCAGTGGAAGATGATGATTTAGTTTCTGTGACCTTGAATGGTCTAGGAAAGGATTATGCACAGTTCCGAACATCCATTTCCGCCCGTGAAAGATTTCCTGATTTTGAGGAGTTGATTGCTCTTCTAATTTCTGAGGAGCAGAGAAATGGTGGTGCATCTTCTTCAGGAGGAACTTCAAAAGAAGCTGTCTTCTACTCAAATGCTGGAAGAGGTAGAGGCAGAGGTAGAGGAGGCCGATCTGGAGGCCGTGGTAGAAATCAGAATATGCAGCAAACTCAAGAAAACCAGTCCTATGGAGGAGGATGTGGTAACTCTAGAGGCAGGGGGAGCCAAAGAGGGCAAAATGCAAACAGCAATGTTGAATGCTACTACTGTGGTAAAATGGGTCATATGGCTAAAGACTGCTATAAAAACCAGAATGACATCATGAATGGAAAATTGCAACAAGGGAATTATGCATCTTCTAGTAGATAGGGTGATGACAGAAATGAGCATTTGTTTATGGTGCAGCACTTGAACAATTCTGTGACAAGTGCAGAAGAAAGCAACGATGTATGGTATGTTGACTCAGATGCATCAAACCACATGACAGGTCATGCAGAATGGATGGAGGATGCAAGGAAAATGGAAAAACCAGGATTTGTGGAGACTGGTGATGATACTGCACATCCTATTGTGCAAATTGGAAAAATTCATTTGTTTATGCAGGATGGGAAAAAGAAATACCTGTCCGATGTATTTCATGTCCCGAATATCACCAAGAATCTGGTTTCTGTTGGTCAAATGGTTGAGCAGGGCACTTTTATTGATGACTATAACAGAAAAGTTTGGGTGTATTTTATGAAAAAGAAAAGTGAAGTTTTTGGGCATTTCAAAACTCTTAAAGCTATGGTTGAGAAAGAAACAGGCCTGCAAATAAAATGCCTAAGGTCAGATGGAGGGGGAGAGTACCTCTCAAATGAGTTTGCAAGGTTCCTGCAGGAGCATGGCATAAAGCAACAATATTCATGCAGTCATACCCCACAACAAAATGGAATTGCAGAAAGGAAAAATAGGCATATTGGAGAGGTATCTCGTGCCATGCTCAACGAAAAAGACTTGCCAGATTTTTACTGGGCTGAAGCAGTTGCTACAGCAATCTACATAATGAACAGGACTCCCACTGTAGCAATACATGGGATGACTCCAGAGGAGAGGTATACTGGTAGGAAACCAGATATTTCTCATTTGAAGATTTTTGGTTGCATTGCCTATGTTCATGTGCCAGATGAGTTGAGATCCAAGTTGGATCCAAAAGTTGAGAAGTGCATCTTTATTGGTTATTCTCTGCAGCAAAAAGGGTATAGATGCTATAACCCTTCTACTTGTAAGTTTACAGTGAGCAGAGATGTTGTTTTTTATGAGATGAGTAGCTGGTATAAACCAGTAAATGTGATTGATAATGTAGATGCACAAAATGGTAATGCTGCACAGAATTCACAGCAGCAGTCACAAGATATTAGTGGACCTGGAGCGTCCTCTAGCAGTGGTTCACATTCTTCGCCATGGACAGGCAGATTGAGATCAGGAGAATCTTCTCAAAGCAATGAAGATAGTGGTATGCAGGTATCACGAAAAGGAAAAGAGAAGGTAGATCAGCCCATGTTTGATGTGAATGCAGGTCACTCTTATGTGGATGGTGAATCCAGTGGCTTAGAACAGAGCATTGATGATGAGTTGGGTATTCCTTCTATTGTTACACCTGGAGTAAGGAAGACCATGGATGTTTTGAGAGCACGTGGGAGTGAACCTACTTTGCGCAGGTCTACCAGAGCTAGGTATCCTATGGATAGGCTGAAATATGATGGATTTATAGTCATTCACTATGCATATATGGTCAAAGTGATACAGGAACCAGAACCCACTTCTTTTAAGCAAGCCATGGGAAAATAAAAATGGGAGAAATCCATGGATGAAGAAATGGATGCCTTGGAAGAAAATGCTACATGGGAATTGGTACCTTTGCCTAAAGGTAAGAATGCAATTGGCTGTAAGTGGGTTTATAAGGTGAAGCACAATGCAGATGGTTCTGTGAACAGATACAAGGCAAGATTAGTAGTCAAGGGGTATGCACAAACATATGGCATTGATTATGAAGAAACATTCAGTCCGGTTGCAAGGATGGCAACCGTAAGAGCAGTCATTGCTATGGCTGCATCAAAGGGATGGTCTTTACACAGATGGATGTAAAGAATTCCTTCTTGCATGGTGATTTGCAAGAAGAGGTCTATATGGAGCAGCCACCAGGTTATGTGCATGCTGTTCATCTTGAGTTTGTTTGCAGGTTGAAGAAAGCCTTGTATGGCTTGAAGCAAGCACCTAGAGCATGGTCTGACAAGATAGGATAGTATCTTGTCACTATTGGCTTTCAGATTTCCAAGGCAGATTTCTCACTTTATGTGAGAAAAACAGAGAAAGGTATTATGCTACTTGTCATTTATGTTGATGATTTGATTATGACAGGTGACAGTGATGAAGATATCCTTCATGTGAAAATGCTATTAAAGCAGAAGTTTGAGATGAAGGATTTGGGAGAGCTGCGTTATTTCTTGGGCATTGAGGTGATTAGATCACCAAGTGGGATACAGCTCTTGCAGAGGCAGTATGGATTGGACATGCTGTCCAAATATGGGATGACAAGCTGTAAGCCTATTTCAATTCCTTTGGAGCAGAATGTGAAGCTGAGCACAGATGCAGGTGAGCTTCTGGAAGACCCTACTATGTACAGACGCATAGTAGGAAGCTTGATTTATATGACTATTACCAGGCCAGATTTGAGCTATGCTGTTGGACTAGTAAGTCAGTTTATGCAGGCTCCAAGGAAACCGCATTTGGATGCGGCTAGACGCATACTCAGATATGTGAAGTCCACATTCCAGTATGGACTATTTTATGAGACTGGGGTTCAGATATAGTTGCATGGATACACTGATGCTGATTGGGCTGGTAGTATTTCTGATAGACGATCTACCAGTGGATATGTGTTCTCTTTTGGGAGTGCTGCACTCACTTGGAGCAGCAAGAAACAACCTACAGTTGCCTTGTCGAGCACATAGGCTGAGTACAGGGGTGCAGCAATGGCTGCATGTGAGGTAGCTTGGTTGCATAAGCTACTTTATGATATGCATCAGCCTATAGATGGGCCAGTTGTCATTTATTGTGACAACATGAGTAGTATACACTTGGCAAATAACCCAGTCTATCATGCTAGAACAAAGCACATTGAGGTGCATTATCACTATGTGCGGGAGAGGGTTTTACTAGGTCTTATTGATCTAGTTTATGTCAGCACAGAGGATCAGGTAGTTGAAATATTTACAAAGGCATTGGGCGCAGAGAGGCTACGCAAGTTCAGAGACCTGCTTGGTGTGCAGGAATTGGGATTGAGCTTGAGGGGGAGTGTTGAGATATCGAGCTCCACTCGTGATATGCCAGGGTGACCATTGTACATTTATGTCACCGACTTGTTAGTTGCAGATGCGGTTGGTACACCGCCCATGAATAATAGCTAGATGACAGCTATCCTTATCTACTCTAGTTCGTGGCTCAGTTAGTATGCCACCTTAGTTAGTTGAGTTTGGTTTGAGACCCATATATAGGGTTCTTCTATTTCTTTGTATAAGAGTTCTTTTGGCTTACACAACTAAGAAAGGAAAACTGTTTTCAGCCTCCACCCTTGTGTGTATTCCCCCATTGTGTAAGCAAGAAAGCTACAAGTGAGACTCCTTCCTTCTCTCCCACAATCTTGACAGTATGGACTTGATTATGAGGAGTCTTTTACCCCGGTTGCTGCAACTGTGAGAATTGACATTGCTTTGGTAGCATCTAAAGAATAGAAACTTTGGTAGATGGATGTAAAAAATACATTCTTGAATGGGGATCTAGTTGAGAAAGTAAACATAGAGCAACTAGAGGGTTATGTTAATCTAGATTATCCTAATCATGTATGCAAGCTGAAAAATGCACTTTACAGTTTGAAGCAGACACCAAGAGCATGGAATGCTAGGATCAACTCTTATCTACAAGAACTTGGATTTCATATGGGGAATGCAGATGATAGATTATTCATGAAGAAGACAGATACATGTTATGTCTTCTTAGTCATTTATGTCGATGGCTTAATCATAAAGTGAAAGAATTGGGAGAGCTAAAGTATTTTCTTGGCATTGAGGTAGTAACTACACCTCAAGGGATTTGGTTGCTATAGAAGTAGTATGCTATGACATATTTCTCAAATATGGAATGCTAGATTGTAAGCCCATGGAAATCCCATAAAACGAGAATGTAAAGCTTGGAGTTGATGTTAGCACTAAGATAGAGAATATTATCATGTACAGGTAGATGGTAGGCAGCCATTTCTATCTTACTGTTATGCATCCTAACATCAATTACTTAGTGGCGCTGATTAGTTAGTTTATATAGAAGCCATGCAAACCTCATTTGGATGCAATCAAGATAGCTAAGAAGTATGTTAAGAGTATATTTGAGCATAGGCTATTCTATGATTTTGGAAAGCCTATTGAGTCAACAAGATACATTGTTGTGGATTGAGTTGGTTGTTCATATGATAGGCAATCAACAAGTGGATATGCTTTCAATATTAGGAGTCGTATGATCAATTGTTGGTGTAACAAAAGGCAGTCTACAGTCACTTTCCATTGGGCCGATCAGCCCTATAGCACAATACCCACAAGTTTAGTACATTATAGTTGCCATAGATTATCTCAGAAATGGGCAAAAGCATGAGCCACCAAAAAAAAAGATTCTAGAACAACTACTAAGTTCCTTTAGGAGCAAGTGATCTCATGATTTGGTTGGCCCATTCAACTAGTTAGTGATCAAGGCACACACTTCATTAATGAAGCAATTGCTCACCTCCTGTCGACCTTTCTGATCATCCATCGAAAATTCTCACTACACTATGAGGTTGGCTGACGCTTTCTTGTCTTCATCAAATGCTTGATGGGAAGTATTGCCGTTGGACTATGTAGTAGGCATCATGTTTACCTCTTGGAGCAAAGCTTATGAGCTTGGTGAGATGCATATGAGGCTACATAAATAGCCTTCTTAGGTTTGAAATAGTGTGGTATGCTGCCCATGATACTTATGTATGTCCTCAACTTGATGAGATATGTCAAATGACACTCTACCATAGATGCCTTGTGATAAGCATAGACAATGTCATGGAGTGTTTGATAATGTAAATGCCTTTTCTCTCATGCATTTGGCATGGTTTTGAGGAGATTAAAAATCAGATCTAGAAGGTAAGAGCAAGCTCAAAATATGTCATTGAATGTATGATAGTTAATACTTGAAAGTTGAAGCACTATGATGCTTGTTTGGTACCTACAGAAGCCTGGATCTTTTCCACATGTATTGGGGATGTGATGTGGATGTTCTTTGGATGTTGTGAGCTGGAAATACTTTAAATTTGGATTGAATTCACTATTGATTATACACTGGGCTAGCTGTTTACAGCCTGTAAGAAGCTTGTTTGGAATTGCTACTGGTCATATACACCATTGTTGATGCTTATATGTACCTACATTGAACCCTAAGGGTTATGGTACATGTTAGAGATGTTTTGAGGCTATTTTGAGTTGAAAATACTTCAGATAACACATAGAATTTACTATTGGTTACAGCATTGAACTAGCTAAAAACTATCTATTATAGTTATGGAAATTCGAGCAAGCATTTATACTTATGTGATCATGTATTTTTCTCTATGAGTCATGACACATGTCTAATATGATTTTTGTAGCTTCTTCAATTTTACATTGAGAATTTTTTGTGGAAATCGCAAATTGTATAATGTAAATGGTTTTGGGAACATACATATATATATTGCATGTAGTGAATGAAACCTACTTAGCATATTACTAAAGATGGTTGTTATGACATATGTCTAGAGATGTTTACCATGTTTTTGAGCTGAGAAATCATTGAGTTTTGTAGTCAACTTATTGTCACAAATCTGAGGACTAAAACTATCCTATGCAAAGTGTACTTGGTCTACAAGGAGTCATACATTGTCTAATTCAAATTGCATTGAATACATAGAGTTGCAGAGATGGCAAATGTTGAAAGGACTGATAACATAACTCAAATAGTGGGTGACCAATTAGACAATAAAAACTATGCTATCTAGAAGTTCAGGATGGAGAACTTTCTCATTGGCAAGGGTTATTGGGACTTGGTTACATGTGTGGAAGCTGAGCCCAAACTCCCCAACAAGAATGCAACTCCTGATCAAGTTAGGGAACATTGAGCATGGACTCAGAGAGCTTGTAGGTATTATGTTGGCTGTCCCTATGTATTTCTGATGCTACGGTTATGCAAATAATGAATTGCAGCTCACCGAAGAATACATGGGATATTTTGATGAGATACTATGGTACTACCACTAGTGCCAGAAAAATACAATTGAAGCATAAGTTTAACACAATGGATAGGAAAGAATGGTCCATTTAGGACTATGTAACTGAGATTAAGACTATTGCAGATCAACTACCGTCCATTGGGACTAAGGTAGATAATAAGGATTTGGTGGCTATGACCTTGAATGGTCTAGGGCCTGAATACAAGTCCTTCGATACGTCAATTTCAGTCAAGGTTGAAATACCTGACTTTAATGAACTGGTATCCTTACTTATCCATGAAGAAGTGAAATTGGGCTAACTACAAGCTCAAGTAGCTCTAAAAAAAGAGATGCATCTTTTTACTCTAATCAGACAGGTCGTGGTCATTGTTGCAGAGGTTCTAGCCATGACAGGGGAACTCAATAGCATGCATCTGAGCATGGACAAGCTCAACAGGGATTTGCAAGTAGAGTTGATGGATACTCTCATGCGAGGGGGAGATATTAGTCTAGGGGCAAAGTATCCTTGCATACTCATTCTCCTCATGAAAATACTAGTAAGGATAAAGGTTTTTCATTGCTGTGGCAAGCATGGCCACTGTTAACCCTCAAATGAACAAGGTGGAAATTTTGAAAAATCTAAAGTAGAAGACAAGGCTAAGGCGAAAGTGAAATGGAAGGCGAAGGCATGCCAAAGAAGAATCTGGAAACATAAGAAGTGCAAAATAGTCCTAAATCAAGGAGAAAGAGCACAAGAAAAAGCACAAGTCAATACTTTTATAAAAGAGCGCAAGGCACACCATGATTTATTTTAAGAGCGCCAGGCTCTCACCTGTGCAATTTGTAAAGGTAGATGGGCAGTAGGAAGGAAGCTAGGAAGATAGAAGGACAATGGGAAAAAGGGCCTAGGCCGCCACGACAGGCCATGTAAAAAAGGGGATAAGGGGATGACTGCCCAAAAGGGATTTAGGGTTTTATATATAAAGTTGAAAAGTGAATGAGAAGCTCATTCTTGTGTGTGGCCAAAAGTAGCTCTTCTCTTCTTCTTCTTTTTCTTCTTCTTCTTCTTGCTTTCTTGAGCTTGTGCTTGAGAGAGGGAGTGTTAGAGTGTGAGGAAGTGAGTGTGTGAGGGTGAGGGACCGTCGTGGAGAAGCTCTCCATCTTCTCCTCCTTTTCTTCTCTTCTCTTCTCTTCTCTTCTCTTGCTCGCGGCGATGGAGCTTAGAGTGTGAAGCTTGAGGATGAAGCTTGGTTGAAGCTTGCACTTGGATCATGGAGCTACCAGAGTGCTCGGGAGAGAAGGCAACTCAATCGGCCATGGAGGTAAGCTCATTATACTCATAGAGATGGATAGCTCGTCGGCTATGTGAGAGGTAGCCATTAGTGCTCGGCTTGGAATGCTTGAAGAAATAAGCGGTCTGTGGGTTTTGGTGGTTGATTGCCTCCACATTTTGGTTCCGTTGCTAGGACCACGGTTTCAAGCCTTGAGTGCTTGCGTGCTTCGAATTGAGCATTGAACTAGGGTTTTCCCCAAAACGGTGCTTGAGATAGATAGGTAGGAAGTGAGGGAGTTTGAAGAGGTATTCGATATCCTTAGCAAGTAATTTTTTGGTTTGTTGGATTTGGAAAGGTAGGTTGGAGTAGTATAGGTGTTTTCTTTATGATTTTTTCTTGCATTTAGGTAGGATATGAGTAAAGCATTTGAGCATGCAGTAGGGTTTTTTGTTGCTGTATAATAAGCTAAAATAGGAAAAAGAAGGGCAAAAAAATGAAAATTTGGGTTAAATGTTGGTAAGGGGAGCAAGACTAAGGTGAATGCAGGCCTGGGTAGGGTAATAAGAGGCCAAGAGTGGCAAGGGAGACCTCAGTTTGCATTTCAAGGATTCGTGAGAGCTGGAGAGAGAGAGAGAGCTTCATTGCGTGGACCTACTTCAATCTTTCCATCGAGGAGTTCTTTTCCCACTACAAGTACTCCCACACGTTCTCTTGCATAAGTGGCTAGGATTTGGAGGTACTCGACCCGTGGGAAGGCCTCGATCGCTCAGCGTGACGAATTTTGTGCAAGTCGGCAAAAAAAAAAGTGTTGTGTTCGGCCCCATCCAAGTGATGGAAATTCTAGGCTGAGTCCCAAAATCGGCCGTCGGCCCTCTTGTATTTTCGGCCATTTGGCCACTACCACTCAGACACCCACTGCTCGGCCCATCCAAATTGACCATTTAGACGAACTCAATATTCGACCAACTTGATATTTGACCCTTGGTCCTGCCAACTTGGCCCAATCCCACTCAAACAAGCTGGCATTCCGCCCAACCAAATTCACCCTTTGGACCACCTTGTATTCATCCCACCCAACTCGGCCCTCAGCTATTTGACCTAAACCCATTTGGACAAACCACTCAACCCTCGGCCCAATCGACTAGGCCCACTAACGTTCAGTTGTTCGTCCCTCGGACAAACCACTCGACCCTCGGCCCAATCGACTCGGCCCACTAACATTCAGTTGTTCGGCCCTCGGACAAACCACATTCGGCCGAATTTGACATTCGAACTAGTTGCATTTGGCCCTTTCTCATTCGGCCCTTGGCCATTCGGACGGGCCGAATCGGACATTTGGCCCTTGCAATTGAGATCTATTGGGCCGAATTTGGATTTTTTCAAATCTTAACCTATAGACCTTGAAACTAACCCAGAGACCATACAGAGCCAAAAGGAACATCATAGATCTATCACTAGATTGAAATCTAAAGCAAGCAGTTCAAAACTTGGCTATGAATGGTCCCTCAAATCAGCATAGTGATTAGCGTACTGGCCCTGTAGAGGCCGGAGGGAACTACCCCCCAGACCCCCGCAAAGGGGGCTCTGCGCCCTGGAGAGAAAACGTGCGCTACGATAGGTCCTCCAAATTTAATCCTAGTGTAGTAATGGCTCTGCACATGCATAGACTCTCACTTGCAAAACAACAATCGAAAGCCCATACCCAAACAAGGACAAACAGAGACCCTAGAACCTCAATGGGCCAATCTAGCCAACAAGGGAAAAAAGGCCACACCACATGTTGCATTTTAATTGCATCTAGTCAAAGCGGAATGTAACAACATCAAGCTGCAACTGCGAGAATGATTGGGCATAACAATCCTAACGATAGATGCACCTTGAATGGCACCGCACAGATGACCCAAGACATCAGTGGAGAATCCACATTTGGTTGTGCAATTGGGGACTCAAGGGCATTTATAAGAAGGCTTAAATTTATAAGCCAGGAACCTGAAAGATGAAGATATAATGCCGCTTGCTTATCTTAGGGTTAAACTCACCGCAAAAGAGGAGCATTGTGTCGATTCTCTTATTGATGAAGGAGCTGATTTCAACATCTTGACCTATGAAATATGGACCCTACTAGGCCAACCAGAGCTCACCAACAACTGGCAAAACTCTTAATCCTTATGGGGTCCCACCCACAAGCACTTATAGGGAAGTGCAAAGTCCTTGTAACTATTGAAAATGGAAAGCTTGCCTATCCTATTCCACAACCCTCCAAATAGTGCTAATTGTGGAAAGGAAACCCTCTTGGGACGACCCTTCAAAAGGGCAATGAAGTGTGAGGCCGACTATGTGGCACATAGGATACACTTGACACTATCGAGTGCGAAGATAATCACAACCTTTAGTAAGGGTAACCTCATTAAACCTCGAAGGAAGGACAAGGAACATTCCGACATACCAGGCAAGTCTAGTGATGAGAGCAAGGACTTGTTGAAAGAGTTGATACAAGCGCATGTTGAACAAAGAGAGCTAGTGAGCAAGGCCGTGCTTGAAACAAGAAGGTTAGGAGACAATGCCAAGGACACTCTTTGGACTTACAAATATAATAGAAAACCACAAGAGAAGCCCAAGCCTTATAGACAAAGGTATCGATGGAGAGCCAGCACAATGTCGTGATGGTTGGATATCCAAAGCATTGCTATGTGCTCAATGGTATTACACATGTAATCGATGGATTTAGGTACCAAAACCCCTTGCTAAACCACCTCTATCAGTTGAAGACCAGGATGTATCAAGAGCAAAGAAGCGCAAGAGGAAATCTAAACGAAAAACCAAGTCTCGAGTCAAAAACATTGGAGTAACTGAGCCCCTCACGATTGAAATCAAGAAACCAAATGGGACTATTTGAAGGATAAATCCTCATCCTAGCACGCTTAATAAGCGGATATCAAATGTAACCATCAAGTGTGCACAAAATCCACTACTGCCCAAGGAGCCTTTGACTTCCCAAGGGGATAGTGAGCACCACAAGTGCAATGTTGCTCATGATAAGGCTGATTGCTCAATAAAGAAAATGGTAGAGTCGTCTAATAGCCATGAGCAAATCTTCCAAAACTAGTGTCAAAGCAACTTAGGAGTCCCAAGTCTTCTACACCCTCTTTCCCTAAATGGACACAGGAAGCACAACAACAATCGTCAAATGTGGCTACTCAATTCTAATCTCTATCTCTATCAAAGCTTTCGAATGTCCAAGAGGTGGTACATGACACCACCCTTAGCTCTTAGCCTAAGGATATGCTTCTGCAATCCATTGTGACTAGCTCAACTAATACTCAACTTGCACAAGTGAATTCTTAATGTGCAACAAAAGACATAACCACTTCCGATCTGCCTAAGGACTTGGCACCACAATCCACCAACTATAGCCAGTCCACTAAACTAGCGGCTATTGTTTCCAATCAGGAATCGGATGAGAAGCCAAACAAGGGAGAATTGACCAAAGAGCTAGACTTCCAAGAGGAGAGGCAGTTGTACCCTCACAGCCTCACAAGGCTATTCAACAGGCTGCAATTATGTCCCATAAGGACATGCCAAAAGAAGAGAATGTTGAGGCCTAGCACATCAACATCTGACCTAATTCAGGGTCCTAATCCTTAAAGGATACACCGCAATTGCCCAAGAAAAAGAGGAGAAAACAATGAAAACAACGGTAGTTGCTAGTGGATGTGGATACCAAGAACATTGAGACCAATTGAAGAGCTGAGGAATAAAGCATTGATTCCATCCACCAATGAACCCATTGCCATCTCTTCTAATAGCGGTGAAACCTCAGACACATTTGTGTGTTCTGAAAAATAAGAGCAACCATTACTATCAATAGTTGCTTACAACACTCAATCCATCGATAGACCAATCAAGAGTGGATACAACACTGTCACAATAAGGTGGCAAGACTATACTAGTCACATCCAAGTCAACCATGACACAATGGCAGCAAAGCCTCAGAAGAAACATGAAAACCTCGAGGATATAAGCTATTCTAGCATTGACCAATCTTGCTTATCTAGGCCTGACCCCTCAGCTATGCTAAAACCTAGAGAAACTCCTAGAACCTTGCATGAGATAGCAACCGAGCTAGCCATCATAGAACATAGAAGTGTCATAGAGTGCTTGACTGAGTTGGACAATAAACTCAAACTATTTGCACGTGTCTCATACGTCCTTGCAGGCATGGGCACATTCTCTAGGGAGCAACTTGAAGAATACTTTCCATGTCCCCTATCCTGGGAAGAGCAAGAATATCTTAACGACGACCACTGCGACACGCTCCTACATAAGCGCATGCAACTCATCTCTGACGAGGAGACTAATGAACTACGCTTAACTGTGACATTCAAGAAGTGCTTTGCCAACCAAATCTCTTGGAGATAGAGCAACTAAAGCAAAATTAGAGGGTCGAAGTCAATTTGAAAAACGTTGGTTTGAAAACCATGTTACAATTGCCAAACTAGGAGCCCAGATTATGATGGTCTCAGAGGAGCAATTGGCCAAACGGTAGTCTCAAAGAGACCCAACCTATGTGGCACCAACTTCCTTTTGAGTGCTTACTGCATTCAGGGTATGGACTTAGCCGGAACTAGCCAAGAAAACTCTCCGATTGATAAGGTTCTCACTGAGAAGGAGCTACATGTTGCAAGTAGACTCGAACAAGGTACCATGCTACTTGATGTTGCAAAATATCTATTGTTATTGATGAGTAGTTTCCATGAGTACTGGATGCGTGTGCCACATTCCAGTACAATCCTAAGTTCTACAATTGGTTTTTATCCTCATGAAGTGACATGGGTTCATAAATATATACATAAATAAACAATGATTTTTTAACTATATATAGATAATACCAACATGCACAAGCAATGATAGTCAAGCGTAGGGAGAAAAGTTTTGATTTGGCAGGCTCAGCTCCTAGGTTCCTCCTCTCACCACACATCTAGAAGTTGTGTGACTGTTTCCACCTCTAGGTGGAGGTCATACAGTCCTCATGGCTGCCATGGAAAGCCCTAGCCAACACCTCTGAGGGTGTAGAAGAGGCGATGTCCCCTTCTACAAGCTTTCCCCCTTTTCGATCTATTCTTCAAGGGATGAGCATTGCCCCATTCCATCACAACTAGTCTGCGCAACTTGGCATGTGCAAAGATCTACTATCGGCTGAAATCTGCCCCATATTTGAGGCAGAACAAACATCATCACAGGGGCCGTCCCTCTACAGCAAGCACTGCATGTCTCACCTCACCCCTCCTCATGTCATATGCACTTTGTAATCCATTGTTTAATCCCTTTCATGCGAATAGCTATGCCCTGCCTCAGGGCCTAACCCTTGCTTCACATTTTGCAATTTCCTCCACACACTAACCTGACATGGAGCACCCCATGCAGCTGGCCTCCTGCAAAGAAGCTCTCCTCTGTAGAAGGGAGCATACGGCACAAGCTCTACCACTAGCACGCTATGTGCCCACCCTAAAGAGGTATGCACTGAGATGAGGTACAAAGCAACATCACCCAGGACGCAGTCCGAACACTCCCCAAGCCCGAAAGAGGAAGTCTCAAGGGAATGCTTGGGGGGTAGTGACCACTGACGCGCAGGCCCTCCCCAAATGCTCCAGCACCAGATGCTCAAAAGCGGAGAAGGAAGCTAAAAACAAGAAGGAATTTGATGACTGAACTGTTTTTTCAGAGCATTCTTGATATCTTAGTGGCCAAGGACTACACCATTTGGGTCCCAATCGATATCTCTCCTGCCCCGTGCTTGATAGGAGACCCCACCCGGTAATGCCCCACTTGCCTGGTCATCGGAACTCCACCCGCCTCATACAAATAGAATAGCCCCTATTTTGTATAAGATGCTTACCAAGTGCTATCTGGCCATGACTTTTTATTGTTAGATGGTTAAAAGGGGCAGATTCTCCAATTGTGCAAAGTTTCCATATCTACTTTTAATATATTTCACACCTTTAAGAAAAAAAGATAATCAAGCATAGGTGATATGCATCTAAGTCAACACCATGGTATTCAGATAAGTGATGTCTCTTTGCATAGCACTTGTTCATTATAGTTGAAACGTATGACTTGTGCTAGAATATCAAGCTCTTTCATATGTGTTTGACCGACATGAGGACACAGCTAGTCTGGCTAGATCAGTTAGGTACATTAAATAAGTCGATTCTACTTCTGGTGTGAATAGTCTTTATCACCTTAGGTTGTATATGCACTAAAGTGTGTGTTGAATGAATAATGAGAAGAGTGGAGAGAGGAATCATGTTGCTTCACTCTGGGTTGCTCTCTTTTCTACATCCATGAAAATAAACATGGTATCAGAGCCATGAATGGGCTCACTAGTGGAATTCATTGAAGAACAAAACTTGAAGACTGACTTGAAGGGCTGGAAAAAGAAGAGGACTGACTATCATTTCCATCAATGGTCACATAGAGGTATGCATTGTTGAGCATTGGATTCCTATTGCTTGAAGGAGGAGTTGTGGCTTGCTGAGGAGCCTTCCAAGGCTTGATTGAGTATTAGTGTGGGCCCTATCATGATCATTATCATCGAATGGTGCTGCTGTACACTCCTAACAGACCTGCGTGTTTGGGCCTAATGAAGGCATGACTCCTGCTGAAGCCAAATCGGCATGAGTGCTATATAAGAAGTCATCAAATGCTTGTGAGCATACATTGGAAGGTAGTTCAAGGTTACAAGAAGCCATTGCTTGTGTTGGAGCTCTGTTATGAGCTAAAATTAGAGTACACAGACCTGGGACAGAAGGTTGAACTGTTGTACACAGAGTATACATAGCATATGCAACACTTTGGAAGAGCATTGAAGCTCTCTGACATGCTTTATGGACCTCATTGGAGCCTAGGAGCACTCTGGAAGACATATGTATCAGTTCTCATGCCTTTGAGCTGAAATTCCTTGAAGAAAATACTCAGATCTGGAAGTGTAAACAGGCTAGAAACTTGTCTCAAAACAGTGGGCAGCAAGCATTAGCTTCCATTGAAGCATTACATAACACTTGGCTGGCATTTGTCATATGTATGACATGGGATATGTCTGCTGGAAGTTTTATGGATTTAGTTGAGCATTAAGTGATCATGGAAGTTGAAGTCTAAGGCTGGTAATTACTACAGTGACATTGTCTTAGTGGTTGCAAGCAGTAAATGCAATCTACAACTTGGATTCATGAAGACAGGATGCCTATAGTTACCCGAATGCTCATGTATTGAACCTAACACTTCAAAGTGAATGTCTGACATGATTTGAGGCTGTTTTGGAGCTGGATAGACTTTGGTTTACTGAGAAGTTGCTAATTGCAATCTGTAAGCAGAAGGTTTAACACTTATACCTGTTATCTATGCATTGACTTGTGCCCCGTTGGTTATGCTTGGACTGCTACATGTACTAGCAGATGTCTATGAAGGTTTGGGACATGCATGACATGTATATCACTCAGTTTTGGGCTTGAAATCACTGCTGGTCATTCATAGAATTACAGTTTTCAGACTGCATGTATGTATCCTGGCAGTGAGGTTGGAAGAGTTTCAATTGAAGTAAATACATTGCATCTGTATTAACTGTTTTGCCTACAGGTTAGGCCACTTGGTTGTGGGCTGTTTTGGATTGTCAGTGGGCTGAAATACCCTATTTTTTTACTGCAATTAATTGTAGAAAACTGTCATAAATAGTTGCAGGCTGAAGTCAATCAAGTTGACTTATTGGTTTGCAGGTAGTCAGGCAGTGTCTATAAAATGGCAAATGTAGATAGAACTGATAACATAACCTAGATTGTGGGAGAAAAGCTTGATAGCAACAATTATGCAATATGGAAGTTCCGCATGGAGAACTTTCTAATAGGCAAGGGATACTGGGACTTAGTGACAGGTGTTGAGGCTGAACCTGAAGTTCCAGAAAGAAACCCTACAGCTAATCAAAGACGAGCGCATCGAGCTTGGATGGAAAGAGCTCACAGAGTTTTACATTGGCTGTCATTATGTATCTCGGATGCTATGGTGATGCAGATCATGAACTGTAAGAGCCTAGCAGATGCATGGAACATATTGGTCAAATACTATGGCACAACCACAAGTGCCATGAAGATATAGTTGAAGCAGAAATTCAACAACATGGAGAGAAAGAGCAGATCCATACAGGATTATGTCATAGAGGTTAAGACCATAGCAGATCAGCTGGCATCTATTGGTTCACAGGTCAAAGATGAAGATATGGTTGCAGTGACCTTAAATGGCTTGGGTCCTGAGTACAAGTCTTTTGACACTTCAGTGTCTGTGCAGGCTGAAATGCCTAACTTTAATGTGCTGGTTGCATTATTGATTCATGAAGAGGTGAAGCTTGTCTTAGCTACAAGGTCAAGCAGTTCAAAGAATAAGGATGCAGTTTTTTACTCGAATCAGTACGACCATGGCAGCCATGGCAGGGGTTATGGATCTGGCACAGGAGGCCAGCAGAATGCATCCTATGGTAATAGCAAATCAGCAGTCATCAAATGCAAGAGGTGGTGGAAATTTTTGAGGTAGGGGGAGATCTAACTCCCGTGGTAGAGGCTCATGGCAGCAACAGCATCAGTCAGACAATCCAAATAAGGATAAGGATTGTCATTACTATGAAAAGTATGGGCATATTGCAAAGGACTGCTAGAAGAAGCAGGGAAACCAGAAAGGTAAACAGCACGGACATTATGCTACGTCGAGTCAGGCAGATGACTCTGGTGATAGACTGTTTGCCATGTAATATGTCAAAGATAAGGTTGTTGAAAAATCATCTGATGATGCAGTGTGGTACATTAATTCAGGGGCATCGAATCACATGACCCCTCACAGTGACTGGTTCACTGATTTGGTGGCTGAAAAGCATGGCTATGTATGCACAGGTGATGACACACAGCATAGCATTGAGCATAAAGGCAAAGTGCCTCTTGTGGTTCATGATGACAGGAAGAAAAATTTGCATGATGTCCCCAAAGCGTGCATAGGTTGTGGTGCATATATTATGTGAGTGCATGCAAATACTTATGTATTACCTAGTTACAAGATAGTCATACAGTTTCTCATAGCTGTGTTGTTGATGAAGCACATAAGATAGATTGGAAAAAATTGTTGCTATTGAGGGAAAATGCACTTGAAGGAGGTCATGAATACATCATCGATATGCTAGATAAGATGCATCATAATTGAATAGCTTGAGAATAAAGGTATTTTGTAGTTGTAGCTTCTAGTAGTGATTAAGGAGAATGGTTCCCTCTTTATTGCTTTTTCATCTTGCTTCCATTGTAGATTGTGATGACTTTGACATGAAGTAGAGAAAGAAAGCCGCAAGTTACTCAAGGTGATAGGTCCTAACCATAGACAAGGCATATTGCCTAGGTATGTCTTGCCCTTGATGTGCCCTTTGTAAGTGTGGGGGGAATGACAAAAAGGATTAGGGGATTAGGGATGGCCCTCCTAACCGAGGCCACTAAATGTGCCTAATTTGAGAACCCTAAGGTGCAATGGAGTGATCGTGCATGTATTTTTAAAAAATTATTTTACTTTTTTTCCTTTTTTTTTGTTTTGAATAATACAAGAGCACTGTACAATGAGGCTTTCAATCTTACAGGAGAGATCAGAGGGATGGGAAGATTTGGAAGGTTGAGAAGGATTACTCATTGAGTAAGAGGTGCTCTATTCTTAAGCTTTGATTCGATCTTGTGAAGAACTTATTGTTAATGAAGAGTTTGAAGTTTAGGAGATGATTGAACACCTTGGTAGCCATTGCGTGAAAATAGTTTGAAGTTTGGGAGATGGTTGAGCTTGAGGTGGTAGACGAGGTTTGAATTTGGCTCCTTGATGTCAGATTTCTTCTTGCATTCCTTTGGAGTTTGTTGAGAATCCTACACATCCATGTCTTTAGTCTTTCTTGTATCCATGAGCTCTTTCATAGCTTGTTGACGTGCCGCTTCTTTGTTGTTGCCTTAAGCATATAATTTGCCACTCATTTTTTTACATTCACTTGAGAAAATTTTAGAGTATATGTAGTCAAGTTCAACGAAGATTTAAAAAATTTCAGAATTATTGCTTATATTACTTACCAGTTCATGTTGTTAATAGTAAGTTGCTTTTGCTTGCTCCCTCTTCCCTACACGAAAAAAATGTTACAATGCTTTTGAGTGTTACCAAGATACTAATAGTGTGATGTGCAATTAATTTTTATTTTTTTTAAATGAATATAAATTATAATATACAAGTGTTGTGGATTATGGTACATGGTTACTTTGCCAAGGTGTGAGCTATGGATAGAAGTCAGGATTGTACTGGTGTGTAGCGTATGCGTGAAGAAGTTGTGGTAATTTTTGCAATTAGAGTTAGATATAATGCAACATCAAGTACCACACCTCCTTGATTTAATCTACTTGCAACTTGGAGCTCTTTTTCTATGAGGATTTCATTGAGAAAAAGGGAAGGTCTATTAAGAGTGGTTGAGCTAGTGTGACTCCTCGTACAATGGCAAGTACTCTGAGGGAAGCCAAAGCTATGTATGTTGCGTTGATTTGAATTTCCATATAGCATTTCCATTCTCTCCTTTCTGTTCTAGTGTTAATATTTCCTCAATGGTTTGGGGGACACAATGCATTACGGAATGTGGGGACCAAACGATGTTCCTCAACTTCCTCATCAAGGATGAGTCTTAGAAGGTTCTTTAGGTGGTCACCATATTGCTCCTTGAGGTGTTCATGCTCTCCCCAAGATAGTGTCTATAATAAGAATTCATTAAATTCCTCAGGTAGGATTCCAACATCGGATTGGACATATATATGAGCAAGGAACATGATTTTATCACTCAATTACTTAAGGCAAGGAGTCATTGTTTGATTTTCATTTTGGGCAATATCGGTTGCAATGTCCTTTTATTCTCTTAGCTTTCCATGTTAGGTTTGAACTGAGCTAGAGGCTTTGGTCAGGTTGAGATGACTTGAGAGGTACTAACTCACTTGGGCTCATTGGTTTTATGCAAGGATCACTCTTTTCTAAGGCATTAGGAGTATGCTCCTTAGCAGAGTTAGTGGATTTAGTCGTAGTTGGGAAGTGCAACTGTTGTGATTCCACATCTTGATGGGAAGAAGTAATTATTGAGTCAATGGGTTTGGTATTGGTAGTAGTTGAAGGCAATTTCCATTTTAGATCTTGGGTTTGTTCGGTAATACTTTTGGGGTTAAGGAGTTTGTGTGTACATCAAGTTCCTTGCGGATGTGCCCTTAAGGATTGTGGTTTGTTCCAATTAGAGTCTCTAGTAAGGGTTTCTTTAGGAGGTGTATATTTTTGGCCTAGGTATCTAGGATTATTGCTCTCTACTCCTCTATCATTGTGAGGGAAAGTTGTGAGTAATTCACTCTACCTTGCATTCTTAGACAAAGGAGTGGGTTGTGTTAGGGTAAAATTAGAAGATAGATTTGGTTTTGTATTGCACATCCATGGATTAAACCACTTGAAGAAGTCAGGGTTATGTTGAAGTGAAGCATAGCCATCCAGAATTGTGGATTCTTGGTTAAGGCAAAATACATATGCATTGATATCAAGTACTATGCTTCCTAATTCTAGCCTCCTAGCCACATGTAGATCTTCTTCTACAAGGAATTTATCCTACAAGGGATATTGTTGGATAGTGGATGAAAGCTTGATATCATGGATAGTTGATAACACTCATAGGGTTGTAGGGGCAACATATGTGGGGTCATGTATAGAGGTCCATAGAGCTTTCCTTTGCTCGACTATTGCCATTAGTTGGTGGCAAATTTTAGTTGTCGAATTGTAGTGAGAATGCCATTTGTACTCCAAGGTACATTGTCATTTCCCTTTCCATTCTATTACCTTGAGTTTTTATTTATTTGTCTCACGAAGGATAGTGTGGAAAGAGAGAAGTAAATGTAACTCTCTAGTTATGGCTTTTGGCATACCTTTCTTGACTTCTTCTTAGCAATGGATGGATAACACGAGTAGTTGTGCTATTGCTTGTTCCATGCCAATGGCTTTTCTAAAATCTTCATGTGCTCGCTCATCAATTTTCCAATGTTGTTGTAGATATAGCTTGTATAAGCGATGTCAACTTATTATCTACTTAGACTAAACACTTCATTGTTGGCTTATTAGTTTGTTGTGCTATCTTGTTATCCATCTCCTCAAGAGTTTTCTTCTTATGCTTAGGCTTTAGGTGTGTTGGGGGTAGTAGATGTGATGAGAACAATTTTTCAAGCATCACTTTTGAGAATGGACTAATAAGGGTTTGTTCCTCTATGGATGTGGCCACTGTTGTCATGGCCAAAGGCTGTGAGTCTGGAGATCCCCATTTGGAAGTAGTAGTAGTATAGTCAAAGGATTCCCTACTTTTTTTGGCCGAGGTTGATTTCTTGGTTAAATCCTTAAATTGAGAGAGTGATAGTGTCTTTAGTTGCACCTTGTGTATTTAGTTGCTTAGACCGAGTAGGTGCACTAGGCTGCTGCTGCCATGCCTCTTGTTTTCTGCTTAGGTGAAGAGTATTTAGGAGACTTGGGACTCTTAAGAGGGTTAGTTGGTGCCTCTTGTCGGTGGCTGATCATTGCTTTGTGATGGTGCTACTTTTTCCTCATTTGAGCATTCATATGCAGCTAGAGTAGTACCATGAGGTGGACACTTTGGTCCCTCTTTTGCAGTTGCTGTCCCATGAGTTATTACCAACTTCTCTTTGGATTTGACAATTGCATCAAGCAGTTGTACTTCAATCATGTTTGGTTGATTTTCCCTTTTCTGATAGGTGAAGTTCGGCTTCTTGGTTTCTAATCGATTGGTTTTTTTCCTAGACCTTGATCTACATTTAGGTCTTTTCCTTCATTTCCTTGCTTTGGGTGAATTCTAGGCTATGTGACCGATAGAGGCGGTGATGTAGGTGGTTTGGATAACCAAATCCATCGGTTTCTTGCGTAATATCCTTGAGCACGTAGTAACAATTTCGGAACCCATCGTGGTGTTGTGCTAACTCTTTGTCAGCATTTATGGTGGTATCCCCATGATCTTCATCTCTTTTTGCATAAAGGCTCTATTGCTAGAGCAACATTGAGAGCTGCTTGGGAGCTGTTAGGTATGTTGACCTTCACACTAGGATTGGGAAATTGCATACTGATGGGAATCTGATTTTGTTATTGTTACTTCAAGAGTTCTTTGAGAATTGTTTGACTCTCCTCACTAGGATTTCTATTGAGCTCAGAGATTGGTTGCTTACCCTTGTCTTGAGTAGGTGGTAGGGTTTGCATGTATTTATTGGATGTTGCGTACTAGTGTTGCTCACTAACACACTTATTTCCCTAAGGGATTATAGTGGTGCACTGGAAGATGTTTTAGGGTTGGGATTGTGTGCCCTAGGGTTTGAATCCCAAAGGATTGCACTACGCAATGTGCATCAGTGGAATGGTAGAGTGCTCCTAGTGCATGTGTGAGCTTAAGTGTGTCTAGTGTGTTTAGATTTGTGCCTAGTCTATGTGATATGCCTAGGTGTGTGCATAGAGGGGGTATGAGGTGATTAAGTACAAGGTGTACCTAGGTGGGCCTCTAGTGCAATAATGCACTAGGTGCAGGTAATGTGCAAGTGCACTTTGTGTAAGCGTGTGACTAGGTTCTATTTGTGAAGAGGTGCACTAGTGCCTTATGATGCATTTGCATGTGAACAAGATGCAAATGCATCATAAGGCACTAGTGCACCTCTTCACAAATAGAACCTAGTCACACGCTTACACAAAGTGCACTTGCACATTACCTGCACCTAGTGCATTATTGCACTAGAGGCCCACCTAGGTACACCTTGTACTTAATCACCTCATACCCCCTCTATGCACACACCTAGGCATATCACATAGACTAGGCACAAATCTAAACACACTAGACACACTTAAGCTCACACATGCACTAGGAGCACTCTACCATTCCACTGATGCACATTGCGTATGTGTGTGTGTGGTGTCATGTGCATATATGTGTGTCTATGCGTATCTATGTGTACCTATGTGTGTGTCTACATTTGTGTGTGTAGTGTGTAAGGTGTATGGTAGTATGTATATGGTGTGAGTGTGTGTGTGTATACATAAGATGTGTGGGTGTGTGTATTGTGTAAGGTTGATGTGTGATGTGTGTATGTGTGTGTGTCTATGTTGTGTGTGTGTGTATGGTCTGTTTTGTGCATACATGTGTACATAAGGTGTGCATAAGGTGTGCCTATGTGTGAAGTCTATGTGTATCTCGGGTGTGCATATGCAATATGTGTATGTGACACTATGTGGGTCTATGTTTGTGGATGTGTGCACATGCACATGTCTGCTTGCATGTGCAAGGGTCTATGTGCACATGTGTATGTGCATGTACATGTATGCAAGGGTATTGTGCGATGTCCAGAGTGCTAATCCTATGTGTGCTAACCCAGGTGCATGTGCATGAGTGTATATGCACGTATGTGAGATTATGTGGAAGTCACCATGGGTGTAGAGGTCCAAGGTGTAAGGAATTGTGCATGCATGCACATGCACATGCATTTGTGCAAGGTTGAAGTGCTACTGCCTATGCATGATGACCTATGTGCACTTGCACATGCAAGGACTATGTGCAAGGGTCCTAGTGCATGGGGTGGTGTGTGCATGCATGTGTGCAAGGGTCCTAGTGCATGGGGTGGTGTGTGCATGTATGTGTGCATGTGTGTGAGTGCAAGAGGTTTTGTGCAAGTGCACATGTGCATGTGCATGTGTACACCTGCCTATATGCACACGATTGTATGCATGGATCTATTTGCAAGTGCATGTGTACATATGCATATGTCTACGTTGTCAAAGATTTTACTGTTCATAATATAAATCATGGGATTCTTATGAACAAATAAAAGCTTCACTAGGAGTTATATGAGGAATTTGCATACAAAATTTAGACATTGTTATCCAATAACCAACTTAGTTACACAAGTTCTTTTGTATTTAGCATATAATTTTCAGTTATACCATGTATATTGTTGAAAAATAAGTCTATGGGAACCTACAACTTGGTCAACTGGAAGTAATTGACAGTCTGCAGGATAAATCACATTAATTCAGGTGCAAAAATATGGTCAAAACTCAAGAAAAATGCCAAAAGTTGCCAAATTTTCACTAGGTTCACATGGGACCTGAAGTAATAAACTTAAGTGACCAGCAAGTGACATGGGTAGGTCAAAAAGTGATCAGGGCATGAGCAGGGAGCAGCCCGCATTTTTTGACGCAAAATGCGGGCTGCACAGTCTGAAGCACAACTGGAGAGAGTTGGATCTATGGTGCATGATTTGGAGCATGCAAACTGAAGATCAACAGGCCCATAAACTGAAGGTGTAAACATGGTGAGAGCTCCACTTCTCTGCCCATTTGGTCTGATGAAAATGCATGTTGAAACAGTCTATAAAAGAGGGAAATCTAAGAGAAAAGTATTCAGCCTGCTCTTATGCACGACTTCTCTCATTTTGTCTACCTCAATCTTGGTCCAATGAAGCCCGACTTGTACCCAAGTACTTGACTGACTTTGGGGCAAGCAAAGGGTGAGGATTTTGAAGGTATATGGGCTATTATGGGCTGAAATAACCAGTCATAAACAGGGCAGCCCACTGTTATGGTCCATATGAGCAAACAAGAGATTTATGTGGTTGTAATGGAAGGAAATGACCTCTTTTCATCAGGACTTTGATCATTAATGAATAGAGGAGCTTCTTCATGAGTTTATGCACTCATTTTGAGCTTGATTATGGGCTGGAATTTTCTGTTTTAAAACAGGGCTGAAGCTAAAATTATGCTTCTTCAATTCATTTCATGTATCATTGGCCCAAATCTTGAATGCATTTGAGTCTATCAGCATAATACTTGTTCCAAAGGGTTGAGATCCATCTATGTACTTGAAATAAAAGCCATTAAAACTTGCATTTGATATTCATAATTGAATTGAGAATCTGAAAATGTCTTTTATGATATGATGTATGTATCCAGAGGCATTTGATGTTATCAAGATAGAGTTATTTCTTCCGTTCATGTATGAGAAAAAGCCTGAATTCTTCTTCCGTACCTAATAAATCCCGGATCTAATTAAACCCCAATCTATTTCCCCTTCCTGAACTTTGAATCCTAAACTCCTCTTCTGCACTAAAGCCCCGGTGGTAGACCTTCAACCCTTAACACGACGATAGTGGTGAACCTGACGTGAGAGGTCCGCTGCAGAAGAAGAAGTCCAATGGGAGAATCATCAAGTTCGGGAGGAGATGCTTTGCAATAGTTGGTTCGTCTAATGCAAGAAAGCCAACAAGAACATTTGCAATTTCAGCAGCAGTTGCAATTGCAACAACAATGGAGACAAGAAGAAGAGCGGATTGATGCTGCTGCCATTAAAGCCTTAGAAGCAGTTGGACAAGAGCTCAAGCAATTTAATGGGGAAAATGTATCCTCTTTTATCCACTTTTATACTGACAAGATGGTCTTCTTTGGAGTCCCTCAACATGCCTGGAGCCATGATTTTGCCCGTCTGGCTGTGCATGGTCTCCAGGACCGAATTCATGGTCTTTTCCAAAAAGATGCAGGATGGACTGTGTTCAAGAAGACTCTTCGAGATAAATTTTTCCTTGAAGATTATGGCCTTATGACAAAGAAAGTCTTCACCGAATGGGTCGAAAGGCCCAATAAAGGTCTAACCACCACTGATCTTCATCGAGAATTTGAAAGAAAATTTGGCCAACTAGATCCTGACGATCAACAAGGTATGGAAAGTCAAAAGATTGAATTATTTCTAAAGGCTGCAGATTCTTCTCTTCAAGAGAAATTAACTGATCGACTTGAAGACCCTAACTCTGAGACCGGATTGAAGACTGCTTGGAATGATGTCACTGAAGCAGTTAATATGATTACTCGAAGAGAGTGATTGCGCCTAAGATGGGGATCAACCCCTGTAACAACTAAATCTATGAAGGAGCCTGTCCTAGTTTCTCGACCTCCTATCTCTATGGCCGAGCAACCAAGAAATTCTGATGTTCCATCTCCAAAGAAGGATGTCATGGATGAGCTAATTAAAAGCATGCGAGATCTCCATCTTAATCTAACGGAGATTAATTCTAAAGTGGAAAGGCTTAATGTAAAAGTAGAAGAAAGGGTCGGTCAATTGCCCAAAGGCCTGTACGAGAAGGCTTCAAAAGACGCTGTATTTGGTGTGATAGCCTTCAGCATGACAAGAGGGAGTGCGGTGCATTCCATGAAGCTGAAGCACAAAAATCAGTCTTTTGGAAGGATGGTAAAATTCATGCAACCGAAACCGGGCTTCCTTTTGAGCCAAACTTCGGCAACGGTGGCATGAAGAAAAGATTGGAGGATTTGGCAACAAGAACGGCCTATGCAGCTGTTGATGCTGCAACTTATGGGCTGCAAATTGAGCCAACTAATGAAATTGTTAAAGCATGTAAAACTAATGCAAAATCTAAAGTGTGGACATAGGCCTTAGAACGCATGGAGCAAGGCAAGGCAACTAAAGATAATTTAACCACTGCTAGTCAATGTATTCGAGGAAGAACCGGTTGGTCCAAGCCTGTGGATTCATTTTCAGCTTTTTCTCGGTTAGCTAAAATTAATAATCAAGAAGCCATGATAGAAGAAAAAAGAGAAGAAGATGTTGCCGGTCCTTCTTCTTCAGGATTGACTAAACGCATAACAAGAAGTAAACCAGACCAACAGAAGGCTGCTGAAAATCCGCCGCCGTGCCAGAGTTTGACATGGGAGATGCCCCTCAAGTAAAGAAGACAGAAGGAAAAAGAAAAAGCAAACATCCCAGTTACAAGTTGCAGTCTGACATAGAGACCGCAACGGATCTTAAACGGATCCTAGAAGAAAGGATTCTTGGAAGTAGAATTGAATTTACATTAGGTGAAATTCTTGGTATTACAAAACGAGGATTTCATGATGTAATAATTGATGTAATTAAACGAAAAAGACAATATGTTGGTGAGGAAACTGAAGAATCTGTACATGCTTTTTTGCAAGTACTTCATGTGTATTTGCAGGATGAAGAGAAGTTGAAACTCAAGGGATTCGATTGGAGGCAATCCAAGAATTGATTGCAGCCATAGAAGCCAAAGATGAAGACATTTATGAAGCAGAAATTGAAGATGCCATTATGGTGGGGACTTCTCAATCTAAAGTGCAGCCCATGCATAAGAAAGAGACTCTACTTCACAATATGCAAGAAGAAAGTGAAGCTCACTTTATTCCTAGTAGTCACTACTCCCGTACCCATTGGGCAAGGGTGACTACTAAAACTGCTGTTAAAATCGGTGAAAAAGAAACTCCATGCATTGCTCTTATAGACCATGGTTTGGAAATTAATGTTATGTCAAGAAGTCTCTATGAGAATGGCGGATGGCCCATTGATGTGGACCCAGGATGGCGCATGAAGGCAACCAATAACTCTTTTGGCGATCTTTATGCAGCATGTCCTTATATACAAGTTACTATTGATAATGTAAAAGATGAATTTCATTTCTTTATTCAAGATTCCTGCAGTTATCCTATCATTCTTGGATAACCATTTATTTCCGAGTCTCGTTTAGAGACAAAGGCTCTTGATGATGGTTCATCATATGCTCGGATAAGAAGGAAGGATAATGATAAAGCTATCCAATTCCTGACCGTCTGTGTTAATCACCATCGGAATAGGGATCGATTGAGAGATCATCCTGTTCCTCCTAATGCCCGAGAATTTAAGGGTTTTCGGGTAGCGCTGCTATAAGTGGAGGCTATGGCAGTGCATCATGTCACAAAAAAATGCCTCCACATATGAAGGAGGCAAGGCCAAAAGCTGATTTGCAGGTTTTTTCAGCCAATGGTGTGGGCTGTTATAAACAGTTTTCAGCCATGAACGGGGTTGAAAGAAAGTATTTGTGTCATATGGAGCAAGAACTGAAGCAAATTGATGTTTTACCTAAAGATAAAGAAATTTCATGACTATTTTATGGGCTGAATTATAATGATACAATGGCTGAAATTTATACAGTCGTTCATGCAGAAAATCAGTCCATACAGGTATGTACATTGGATATGTATGACATAATTCAAGAATTTGTAGATTATGAAGATTTTGGATAGCCAAACAAGGATGAAGTAAGAGTAGAAACAAAGTATAAAACAGTTGATAAAAAGGTCAAGCCGGTACCTACTCCTCTACCACCTGAAAGCGAAGGACTGGCAGAAAGGGTATCCAAACAGCCAAGTCTTCGTGATCCTAAAGATATTGGTCACCAATTTACAACAGAAAGTCTACAAAAGCTGAAAATTCGTGAAGACTCTTTCCTCTTGCCGGCTGAAAAGCAAATCTTCATGCAGATGTTAAAGAATCATGGTAAAGCCTTTTCATTTCAGCCACATAAAATTGGCTGTGTGGATCCAAGCATTGTGGCACTAATGGTGATTTTTACGGTCCCACATATTCCTTGGAATCTTAAACCAATTCCGGTTCCAAGGGCTCATTTGCCTAAGTTATTGGAACTTCTAAATGAAAAGATAAAAATGCGAATATTGGAGCCATCTTCAGCTCCATATTCCAACCGATGGTTTACCGTACCTAAGAAGAATGGATCTTTGCGATTCATTCAAGATTTACAACCCGTCAATAAAGTCACTATTAGAAATATTGGATCGGGGCCAATTGTTGATGAGTTTGCTGAAGTTTTTGCAGGTAGAGCAATCTATTCCATGGGAGATTTATATTCAGGCTACGACCAATTTCAGCTTGCTTTGGAAAGCCGTGACATTACCATAATGAAGACGCCTCTTGGCCTAGTTCGCATGTGTACTCTACCTCAAGGGGCTACAAATTCAGTAGCTCACATGATGAATGCTATGCATAAAGTATTGAGGGATTATATTCCTCAATTGACTCTTCCTTTTCTTGATGATGTTCCAATAAAAGGATGTGAAGTTCATGAGAAAAATGAAGAACTCAATGAACTTGGATGTCGAAAGTTTGTTTCTGATCATATTAATGATTGTGCTCAAATCTTGTCTAAATTAGAAGAAGTCCATCTTACTCTTTCAGGAGCTAAATCTGTTTTTGGAGTCGAAGAAGTCCTTGTGGTCGGACATATGTGTGGTCCATATGGCCGAAAGCCTTTCCCATCCAAAATAGATGCTATCAACAAAATGCAGGAAGAATGTACAAATGTTTCAGAGGTGAGAAGATTTCTTGGTGCATGTGTCTTCTACCTTATTTGGATACCACATTTTGCCCATGTTGCTGAAAGTCTTTATCTGCTTCTAAGAAAGGGCCAAAGGTTTATATGGGAAAAAGAACACACTCAGGCTATTCGGAAACTCAAGAAAATGCTGATTTTAACCCCCACTTTAAAGAGGGCTAATTACTCTAATGGACAGCCCATTATACTCACAGTGGACACAAGTCCTATTGGAATAGGATGGGCAGTTGGTCAAGACAACCTTGAAGGCAATAGATATGTAATCTGCTTTGGAGCAAAGGTTCTTAATGAACGACAAAGAAGGTATGCTCAAATTAAAAGAGAACTTTGGGGAGTAGTAACTACATTAAAATGTGACAGGGAGTACTTCATGGGCACACACGCTATAGTTGAAACAGATTGCCTTCCACTCTTGGGCATGATCGCCAACTGTTCCACTCCCGACATAGCCATGCTAAGATGGATAGCCTATATTAAATCCTTAAATCCTGATTTGAAACATATTGCAAGTAGAGATAATCTAGCTGCTGACATGCTTTCGCGTGCCAGATATAGGGATAAAGAAGAAATGATGGATGAAGAAGAATTAGAGTTTATAAATGATGTTGTAAATGCAGGTACAAATGTGAAAACAACAAGTATAGTTGAATCTAATGATGATTCAGCAGTCAAAAATATAGGCACAACAAAAATTACAGCAAGTACAATAGGTTCAGCTGCTAAAACAAATTTTACATCAGCAAGGAAGGATGAAACAACCAAAGAAGGACAATGGACAGCTAGTAAACAGCATGTTCAATGTTATGCTATGGTTTGCTCACACTTTAAAGAAGAATATTATGCAGATGATTGGCTAAAAATTGGCCAATTTTTTAGCACTATGACAAAGAAGGAAGATTGGACTAATGAAGAGTTCAAGAGAATTAAGAGAAAAGCTTATGGGTTTTTTTCTTAAAGATGGTTACCTTTGGAGGCATGCGAAAAAGAAAGGAAGGGCGCCTGTTCGTGTCTTAGGAGACAAAAAGACACAAAGATAGGTCATGCAAGAATTTCATGAAAGTCGATTGGCTGGTCATAGAGGCATATGGGGCACTTTTGCCAAAATAAAAGAGAAATTTTGATAGCAAAACATGTATAAAGATATTGAGCATTTTGTTGAGTCTTGTCATGTTTGTCAAATGTACTCTATGGTAAAGCATAGAGATGGGCTTCAGTCTACCTATCCTTTATCCATTCACTATAGATGGGTTATTGATTTAGTAACCATGCATACAGGAATTTGGAACATGAGATATCTAGTACTTGCTAGAGAAGATCTCACAAATCAAGTCAAAGGAAAAGCCTTGACATCAAAGTCCACTCATGCTGTTTGTAGATTTTTACTTGAAGAAGTACTTTGCAAGTGTGGATGTGTTGCTAAAGTAACTGCTGATAGAGGAGAATGGGATGCTGATGAGGCTCGCCATTTCTTTGCTCAATTGGGAATTAAGCTATCTTTTACTTCAGCCTACAACCCTGAAGACAATGGTAAGAGTGAAAGAGGTCATCAACCAATTATTAAAGCTTTAGCAAAATCATGCAAAGGAAAGATAAGGGAATGGCCTAAAATGCTACCATTCGCATTATGGGCTGATAGAACTACCCATAGTGCAGTGACAAGATATATGCCAGCTAAACTTATATATGGACAGCCACCTGTTATGCCTATTGAGGAATCCATTGTCACATGGAGTATCTTACCTTGGGATGAAGGCATGAATAGAGAAGAGTTGCTATCTTTGCGCATAAGGAAACTTGAAAGAAGGCCAGAAGATGTCAAAACAGCCATTGAAAGGCTGAAAACAACAAGATTAAAGAATAAGAAGAGGTTTGATAAGAATCATCGACTCTGACCAAGAGCTATTCAAGAGAATGATTGGGTTCTTGTCTATGATAGCAGCCTGGACAATCAATATAGTGCTCATAGGAAGTTAGCCAAACGATGGTTTGGACCATATGTTATAAAAGTAGTACATAATAATGCTACTTACTCTTTGGCTGAAATGGATGGGACCATGATTAAGATTCCAATAGTTGGGAAACGAATCAAACTCTTCAAACGAAGAGAATCTTCAACTTATGAACTTGATGACTTAGATATGAGCCCTCTACTTGAAGACATGCAAGAAGAAAAAGACTTAGAAAATGACGATGAAGATATATAAGAAGAAGACCCCCCTTGACCTGTAATCTTATGAAATGGCACATGTCGGAGGATGTGCAGGTTAGGAGAGGGTGAATGTCAAAGAGTTTACTGTTCATAATATAAATCATGGGATTCTTATGAACACAGAAAAGCTTCACTAGGAGTTATATGAGAAATTTGCATACAAAATTCAGACATTGTTATCCAATAACCAACTTAGTTACACAAGTTCTTTTGTATTTAGCATATAATTTGTCAAGAATCGCGTGGTGGAGGGGGTTGCTCAAGATGCTATGCCGAACACACACAGAATGCACAAGGAGAAGCTCACTCAAGAGACAAGAAGAGAGATGGAGGCCAAAACGTTTTCTTGCTGATTTCTTCTTCTTCTTCCACACTCTTTACAATGTACACAAAGTATAGATAAGATACAACATAAAAGGAAAGTGGCCTACTAAGTCAAACAATGCATAACCGACTACACTAGTCGAATGGCGCTATAACTATGTCAGCTGTAAATAAGTGTAACAACCTGAATATAATAAGTAATGAGACAATGGCCATGTGAGAGTCATAATGACCACCGACGTGCTAAGTGTAGACGTGTGGACCCATCTAACCAGGCGGTCCATCATCCATGTCCACATGTGTTGAGCTTGCCATCTCAACACTCCCCCTCAAGCTCAACTGCATCTCTGCAACTCCAAGTAAGCTTCGAAACTTTTGAAGCTTCTCTATACCCAATGCCTTCGTGAAGATATCAGCTATCTGATCCTGTGTGCTGACATACACCAAGTCAATCTCACCTGCTAGTACCTTCTCTCTCACAAAGTGGTAGTGTACCTCAATATGTTTTGTCCTGGCATGGAACACAGGGTTCCTAGCCAACTGTATACTGCTCATGTTGTCACAATAAATGACAACTGGACCTTCCACCTGCACATCCAAATCAGCCAGTAACTTTTGCAGCCATACTACCTCACATGCTGCAACAGCAGCACCTCTATACTCAGCCTCTGTACTCAACAAAGCAACTGTAGATTGCTTTTTGCTGCTCCAAGCAACTGCTGCACTACCAAGAGAGAACATGTATCCGCTGGTAGATCTTCTATCATACATACTACCAGCCCAATCTGCATCTGTGTATCCAAACACC
Organism: Lygodium microphyllum; assembly: GCF_053477565.2. Classification (NCBI taxonomy): domain Eukaryota; kingdom Viridiplantae; phylum Streptophyta; class Polypodiopsida; order Schizaeales; family Lygodiaceae; genus Lygodium; species Lygodium microphyllum. Next base: position 48,274,359 of record NC_141143.1, read on the forward strand.
TGTACGTCTGTACCTGCCTCATAGAAAAGCCCATAATGTAATGTGGACTTCACATATCTCAATATGCGTCTCACTGCATCCAAATGTGGCTTTCTAGGTACTTGCATAAACTGACTCACAAGACCAACAGCATAGCTCAAGTCTGGCCTTGTAATGGTCATGTAGATCAAACTCCCCACTATCCTCCTGAACATAGTAGGGTCTTCTATCTCATCCCCAACATCAGCACTCAGCTTTACATTCTGCTCCAACGGGACTGAAAGTGGTTTGCATGCAGTCATACCATACTTGGACAACATATCCAAGCCATACTGTCTTTGGAACAGCCATATACCATCATCACATCTGATCACCTCAATGCCAAGGAAGTACCTTAGCTCACCTAAATCCTTCATCTCAAACTTCATCTTCAAATAGCCCTTGACTTCAGCAATTCCACTATCACTATCACCTGTAATAATCAAGTCATCCACATAGATGACTATGATGACCAAACCTGCATCTCCCTTTCTCACATAAAGTGAGTGATCAGCATCAGAAACATAAAAGCCAATATTGACAAGATACTCTCTGATCTTGTCAGACCATGCTCTTGGTGCTTGCTTGAGCCCATAGAGTGCCTTCTTCAACCTGCACACATACGTGGGATGCTCTAAATCTTCATAACCTGCTGGCTGATCCATATACACTTCTTCTTGCAAATCACCATGCAAGAAGGCATTCTTTAATCCATTTGCTGCAACCTCCAACCTTTGGCTACTGCCAAAGCAATCACACATCTGACAGTTGCCATTCTAGCAACTGGACTGAAGGTTTCATCATAATCTATGCCATATGTTTGGGCATAGCCTTTTGCAACCAGCCTAGCTTTGTACCTGCTAATAGAACCATCTGCATTGTGCTTAATCTTATAAACCCACTTACATCCAATAGCTTTCTTTCCCTTTGGCAATGATACTAGATCCCAAGTCTTATTGGCCTCTAATGCAGCCATCTCCTCATCCATTGCTGCATCCCAATGAGCATGACCAACAGCCTCCTCAAAACATGTGGGCTCAACATCCTCAACTAGTTTCACCATATAAGCATAATGGTGAGCTGCATAACCCTCAAAACCAAATCTTTTAACAGGGTATCTCACCCTGCTAGACCTGCGTACCACTGGATCACTCAATGGAGTCTTTGCATTAACACGTGCTCTCTGCACACCTGGAGTCCTCACTGAAGGAATGCCAAGCTCATCATCCAAGCTCTCTGAGCCACTGGAGTCTCCATCAAGAACTGCATCAATGCCTTCTGACACTTTATTCTTTCCTTTGTCTTTACCTGTAGTGCTACTAGATACACTCGAAGATGTAGAGGTACTCCTTAGTCTCCCAGACCAAGGACTACCAGATGATGTCTCTGGTCCACTAAGAGTCCGTGATTCTTGCCTTTCAGCCTGCACATGAGTGTCATGATCATCATCAACATCCAATGCATCACCACTAGATGCATACCAACTGCTCATTTCATCAAAGATGACATCCTTGCTCACTCTGAACTTACATGTGACAGGGTTGTAACAGCGATACCCTTTTTGCTCTAAAGAGTATCCAATAAAGATACACTTTTCAGCCTTTGGATCCAGTTTCTTCCGCAACTCATCTCGCACATGAACATACGCAATGCAGCCAAATACTTTCAAGTGTGAAACATTAGGCTTCTTACCTGTAAAACATTCTTCCGGGGTCATACCATGAACTGCAACTGTGGGAGTTCTGTTCATAATATAAACAGCAGTATGAACAGCCTTAGACCAAAAATGCTTAGGCATATTCTTTTCAGCCATCAAGGCGCGTGCAACTTCTGCAATATGCCTGTTTTTCCTTTCTGCAACCCCATTTTGCTGTGGGGTATACCTGCATGTGAACTGTCTCTTTATCCCATGAGACCTCAGAAAATCACTGAACTCATTTGAGAGGTACTCTCCCCCTCCATCTGACCTCAGGCACTTTACTTTCAAGCCTGTTTCTCTTTCAACTGCAGCCTTGAAAGTTCTAAAGTGCTCAAAAGCTTCACTATTTTCCTTCATAAAATATACCCACAGCTTTCTAGAACAATCATCAATGAATGTGACAAAGTATGAACTGCCTCCAAGAGATACATTTTGTGTAGGCCCCCAAATGTCTGTATGCACAACATCAAGGATATTTCTTCTTACATCTCTGTCATGTGAAAAGGGTTGTCTTGCCTGCTTACCAAACTGACATGCTTCACATACCTTCTGAAATTCTGCAACTTTAAAAGTAGGCGAACCTGTAACCAACCCTTTGGACTACATTAATTTCAGCCTTTGTACATTTGCATGTCCAATGCGTTTGTGCCAAATTTCAATGTCTGCAACAACACCTTTTCCTTTGGCATACATAGCCGCATTCATAGTAGGAATTCCAGCATCTAGAGTGAACATACGTCCAACTCTACTTCCCTTTGCTACCAACCTGCACTTGTCATTGAAGTCTTCTACAAAGCAGCCCTTTGCATTAAATCTGACTTGCAGCCCTTGCTCTACCATTTGACCGACTGACACCAAGTTCTTTGTAATAGATGGTACATGTAATACATCTGAAAGACTCTTTGTCTTACCATCATGTAAGGACAAGGGAACTTTTCCAATGTGTGAAATTGGGTGGCATGAGTCATCACCCGTCTGCACATAACCTGCATTCTGCAAATCCTGCATCTCTCCAAACCATTCTGCATGGCTGGTCATATGATTGGATGCACCTGAATCAACATACCAAACATCTTCATGTGTTCCCTTTCCTGTAACAACATTCAGCATATGCTGCATAACGAACAAACGTTCATTTTTGTCTTCATTCTGTCGTGAAGACGATGCATAGTTTCCTTGCTGCAACTTACCACTGCGGATATCATCTCTCTTAGCATAACATTGGGCTGCAATATGACCTGTTTTGCCACAGTAGTGGCACACAATACCAGAGTTGTTAGAACCTCTGTTCTGCCATCCACCTCTTCCTCTAAAGCTCCCCCTGCCTCTAAAGTTACCACGACCTCCTGAAACTTGCATATCGCCAAATTGCTGATTCAATCTGTTTTGCTGGTTGTCATTACCACGTCCTGTACCACGGCCTCTTGAAGAGAACCTGCCACGTCCCCTTCCAGAACTGGAGTAGAAAGCTTGGACCTGTTCACCACTTCTTTCAGATGTCTCACTCTGCATGTTGATCTCTTCAATGATCATAAGGGAGACCAATTCATCGAAATCTGGAAATGGCTTTCTGACATATACGGAAGTTATAAAAGACTTCCAAGCCTTTTCATTGTTAAGTCCACCCAAGGTAGACGACACCAAATCATCATCATCGAGCATTGCATCAATCGCTGCCAATGCATCTGCAGTGCTTCTTACTTTCAGTGCATACTCATTGATAGACATCTTCCCTTTCTTCAATGTATTCAACTCTTGCTTGAGTTGAATCTTTCGTGCCTTTGTATTTACAGAAAACATACTTTCAAGTATGGTCCAAGCTGCATATGCATTCTCTGCATTTCTAATGTGTCCCAGCATGTTATTGTTAATTACTGCAGACAACCAATACATGACCTTCTTGTCTTTTGCATTCCATTCCTTTCGTGCCTTTGTCTCTTCTACAGTTGAGGATCACTCACCTCCGGCTCCTTTTCTTCACCTGAAACGAACTCGTAGAGGCCTTTTCCAATAAGGAAGTTCGTGACACGAAACTTCCATGATGGGTAGTTGTTCTTGTCGAGCTTCTCAATGATGGGGCTTCCACTGTTCTCTGCCATTATCACAAAACTAATACCAAATAGCAAGCAAATCTTCTGCAACCCTTGACCTGTAGTGCACAGCAATACACCAGACGGCCTTTTTTACTGTCTGCTCAACAATACAGGCAATCTGCAGCGCTCTTCACGCACACCAAATCTCACTGCAATCTAAGATTTTTGCTCTGCCCTGCTTCCGGTGCCTCCACAGGCACTATCCAAGAGAAGGAGTGGAAGAATGGGAGAGATTCTTACCCGTAGCTTGCTTGCTCGAACCTTGCTTCTTCTCCTTCACTTCAACCTTCGAAAATCAGCCTCTCTCAATGGGGCAGCTCTGATACCATGTCAAGAATCGCGTGGTGGAGGGGGTTGCTCAAGATGCTACGCCGAACACACATAGAATGCACAAGGAGAAGCTCACTCAAGAGACAAGAAAAGAGATGGAGGCCAAAACGTTTTCTTGCTGATTTCTTCTTCTTCTTCCACACTCTTTACAATGTACACAAAGTATAGATAAGATACAACATAAAAGGAAAGTGGTCTACTAAGTCAAACAATGCATAACCGACTACACTAGTCGAATGGCGCTATAACTATGCCAGTTGTAAATAGGTGTAACAACCTGAATATAATAAGTAATGAGTCAGTGGCCATGTGAGAGTCATAATGACCACCGACGTGCTAAGTGTAGATGTGTGGACCCATCTAACCAGGCGGTCCATCATCCATGTCCACATGTGTTGAGCTTGCCATCTCAACATAATTTTCAGTTATACCATGTATATTGTTGAGAAAAAAGTCTATGGGAACCTATAACTTGGTCGACTGGAAGTAATTGATAGTCTACAGGATAAATCACATTAATTTAGGTGCAAAAATATGGTTAGAACTCAAGAAAAATGCCAAAAGTTGCCAAAAGTCCACTAGGTTCACATGGGACCTGAAGTAATAAACTTAAGTGACCAGCAAGTGACCTGGGTAGGTCAAAAAGTGACCAGGGCATGAGCAGGGAGCAGCTCACATTTTTCGACACAAAATGCGGGCTGCACAGTCTGAAGCACAACTGGAGAGAGCTAGAGCTATGGTGCATGATTTGGAGCATGCAAACTGAAGATCAACAGGCCCATGAACTGAAGGTGTAAACATGGTGAGAGCTCCACTTCTCTGCCCATTTGGTCTGATGAAAAGGCATGTTGAAACAGTCTATAAAAGAGAGAAATCTGAGAGAAAAGTATTCAGCCTGCTCTTATGCACAACTTCTCTCATTTTGTCTACCTCAATCTTGGTCCAATGAAGCCCGACTTGTACCCAAGTACTTGAGTGACTTTGGGGCAAGCAAAGGGTGAGGATTTTGAAGGTATATGGGCTGTTATGGGCTGAAATAACCAGTCATAAACAGGGCAGCCCACTGTTATGGTCCATTTTTATGAGCAAACAAGAGATTTATGTGGTTGTAATGGAAGAAAATGACCTCTTTTCATCAGGACTTTGATCATTAATGAATAGAGGAGCTTCTTCATGAGTTTATGCACTCATTTTGAGCTTGATTATGGGCTGGAATTTTCTATTTTAAAAAAGGGTTGAAGCTAAAATTATTCTTCTTCAATTCATTTCATGTATCATTGGCCCAAATCTTGAATGCATTTGAGTCTATCAACATATTACTTGTTCCAAAGGGTTGAAATCCATCTATGTACTTGAAATAAAAGCCATTAGAACTTGCATTTGATATTCATAATTGAATTGAGAATCTGAAAATGTCCTTTATGATATGATGTATGTATCCAGAGGCATTTGATGTTATCAAGATAGAGTTATTTCTTCTGTTCATGTATGAGAAAAAGCCTGAATTCTTCTTCCGTACCTAAATCATTTTTAAATCCTAGATCTAATTAAACCCCAATCTATTTCCCCTTCCTCAACTTTGAATCCTAAACTCCTCTTCTGCACTAAAGCCCCGGTGGTAGACCTTCAACCCTTAACATGAAGACAACATGCACATGTGCATGTGCATGTATCTATTTGCAAGTGTACGTGTGCAAAGGTATTGTGTAATGCCCTAAGTGCCAGTACCTATATATGATGACCTATGCACACATGCTAGAAACTATTTGCATGTGACTATGTGTGCAATGCCCTAAGTGCCAGTACCTATATATGATGACCTATGCACACATGCTAGAAACTATTTGCATGTGACTATGTGTGTAGGGGTCTTAGCGCATGGATCATGTGTGCATGTAAGTGTGCATGTGCACATATGCATATGCATACGTTTATGTGTCGAGGTATCTTGTGGGCATGTCTATGTGCATGTACCCAAGCATGTGCACATGGGTCTTGTGTGAGTCGACTATGTGCATGGATCTTTGTGTATATGCACATATGCATGTGCATGGAGGTCTATGTGCATGTGTGCATGTTGCATATGCATGTGCATACGTGCCTATGTGCATCTGTGTAAGGGTATTGCGCAATGTCTTGAGCACTAGTACTTATGTGTGATGAGCTATGTGCACGTGCATAATACAAAGGTTGAAAACCATGTAATAGAAGGAGATTGTACTTGGTTTGCCCAAATTTAAGTATATGGAGTTAGGACGGAGCTGATTTGCTGCTGCTCCAGCCATCCAACATGGGAAGAGACTCTCCAAATTCCTGGTTGAAGGGAGTCGGGTTTCACACCTTGCAAACCCACATCAAGCTCATCCTGATGAAGAAGGGATTTTGGGCCATCACAAATGGCAAAGAAAAGAAACCTCGAGATGCGGACCTTGCAGTTACTTTGCAGAAGAATGATGATAAGCCACAAGCCATCATTAAGCTGGAATTGGATGATAGCTACATCCATCATGTGGATGCTTGTGACATGTCCCATGACACTTGGGACAAATTGGATACCTTATTTGGTGCACAGTCAAAGTCGTCTAAGTATGGTCTATTGATTGAATTTTTTCGACTTGATATGAAGCCTCATACATCCCTGGCATCCCATCTAAATTACATGGAAAGTCTCCTAACCCAGCTTGCAGGGATAAAGCTAAAAATGAATGAAGATGTTTGTATTGGTGTCTTGTTAAAAAGTCTACCTCCTGCCTATGATAATGTATGAACCACTCTAACCAATATGCCTGATCCTCAACTTGTTGATATTAAAGCCTCTCTACTAGAGGAAGAAAAGAAACTTAAAAGCAAAGAAGATCCTAGCACTTCAAAGGATGAACAAATGTTATATGTAAACAACAAGTACAAAGGTAAAAAGGAACCGCTCTTTTGTGACTTCTGCAAAAGGACCGGACACACTGAGAAGTTCTGTCATGCTAGGAAGAGGTCCCAAAAGGCCTATCTTGCAGCTGTGAAAGAAGAAGAAGACCATGGACCAAAAGATTAAGATGAAGATGAAGATGAAGACCACCAAGATCGGAAGGACAAGCCTCATCAGTCCTTCTACTCCCATTACTCTGATAGACTGTTTTAAAAGCCTTGTATTTCCTAGCCCTAATGCTTCTTGCCATAAGCTTTATAAACTCCTCATGTAACTTGGCACTACAGCCCTTGTACACTTTGTGAGGCCCCTATTATAGCCTCTGGATGTCCATCATGTTTTGGTGCCCACACTTAGCCTTTTTTGCAACAGCCTCTGGTGTCTACCATGTTTGTGGTGTGCCCACACTTTGCAGGTGGTTCTCATTATAGCCTCTACACACTTTGTGCCTTTCTAGTTGTGATTGAGGAGGGGTGTTGAGATTCAGCAATCACACTCATTAACAGCCTCTTTGTATGGAGCTTCAGGGCCAAGGACATGCAGGCTTACCTATCCCATATGCACAGTGGTGCCTACTGGAGTTTCCTACTTTCCTGTAAAGCACTGTACTTGCTTCCTTTTCTTAATGCAATGATAGTACTCTTTTCTTTCTAGTAAAGTGTATGTGTCATTGTCCACACACAAGATTGTGTTTATGAGTTCAAGTCTCAATCTTGAAACCTAATTCACTTGTGTGACAAGTCTATGTCTACATGAGTCTTCTTCCCGTCTTTGAACCACCATAGCCATGCTCTAGATCCATGCATTCTCATAGATGTAAGCCCATCGAGGCTGAAGTTTTGCCTTGAAGGCAACTGGGTGTTAAAGTTTCCTTTGAGAGACAGGGTCTTCATATGGAGGCTGATGGTCAGAGCCCTGTTCTATGGCTCCAAACTCAAGAACAAGGGGATGTATAATGGACTTTGCTACTGTGGGCAGGAGGAAACCATCAATCACCTTTATTGGCATGGTTGTCAGGCCAAGGTTATTTGGGATCAGGCCTCAGCAAAGTTTGCCCAAAACTGCAATGACAATGAGCTCAAATTTTCATGAGTCTTTGGTGATTGCACATTCATAGATCTCCACAAATGCCTTGCAGCTCACTCAATCAGAATCTGTGTATTGGAAAGCCTTTGGCTTAGCAAGAATAGCTGTGTGTTCTCAAGATCTTGTAATTCAATAGTATGCAGGGACATTGTCTTTTTCTTTAGGGCTTTAGGTAAATGGGAGCTCTATGGTAAATTGGGTAAGCTGAAAAGTGAGGATATGACCAAGATTTCAGCTTTCATTAGGCCCTGAGCCTCTATAAGTTGAGTGGAAATTTTTTTGATTTAATACACATCTTTTTGCGTCTAAAAATGTGGATTTCAACAATATAAAACATTTTATGACACATAGTAACTAATATGAATGTTGCTAAATTTCATGCATTTATAAGCTCAATTTGACTATGTTAGTCATTTTGTGCGTGATTAAACTATAACATGAAAAATGATCAAGAATTTGCACATGTAGCTCCACCCATAATAAAGAAATGAATGATGTTTAACAAGGAAACATACTTTTCTAATGTCTCTAGTCCAAAAAAATCTAATAACATAATAAAAGGTATAGCCTTACCCAAAATCAAATTGAATGAAGTATAACCTTATCCAAAATCAAATCGAATGAAGTATAACCTTATCCAAAATCAAATTGAATGAATTATAACCTTACCTTAAAAAAATTTGAATCAAGTATAGCCTTACTTGGAGGAAAATCAAAAATTGTGGCAAACATGCATGTCTCGAGTTGCCTTTATTTGTACCAAGGCTTATCACTGAGGCCAATCAACTTAATAATTGAAAAGTTTTATGGCCCATAGTATAAATTTGTCAATATAACTCTAACATACATGCAGAAAGTCAATTGCACATAGTATAAATTTGATTGTTTAACTCTAACATGCATGTATAAAGTCAATTTTAAAACTAGATGAAAATACTTCTTAAGAATTTGAAATATCATGTTCAAGTTACCAAATTGTAGTCAATCTTGATTGTCTAATATTGGTGCATCAAGTCAAACTAATCACTTCCAAGACAGCAATACAATGCTATGATAAACTCTAGAGTTCTATGCAACCGATTTCTACATAAGCATGAAGTCATTTTGCAATGCATGATTACATCTTCAATACATCCAACACCCATTCATGCAGATCTTCTTTGATAGCACCAACAAATCTACTATCAAACCATGCTCTTCTTAACTGCAAGTATAAAATATAAACATGATTAAGCATTCATGCATAGAAAACAAAAAACAGAAGTATATTGTTTGCACAAAAGTATATTTATGATATGCCTACCCAATTCTAAGGTGGTTCTCTGATGACACCACCATCAATGATGGCTTTCATGTGTGATACCACATAAAAGCCACAATCCATCACATTATATTGTTGGGTACCCTATGAAATAAAAGAGAACAACTAACTTAGCAAAGAAGAAATTGAAGGAGGCTTACATGGATACTTTGCCTTTAATGGCCTACCCTTACATTGATGAGCTTTAGTTCATAAAGAAAAGCTAAAGCCTTGAGACAGTCAATGTCCATGTAGTGCTTGTTTGGATAATGCAACAATGGCCTTACCACAAAAAAAATCATTTTAAATTTTTTGTATACCCCGTAAAAAGTATCGATATAAATACAAATAGTAAAAAGTATCTCCTTACAAAAGATAGGCACTCCATAATATCTATATGTCCTAGAGCATCCAAGAACATGATGGCAAGAGGTAGTCATATAACCTCTCTTACCCATGGCTTGTACACAACAAATAAGCACCAATGACCTTTGAAATGACAACTCCTTCTTATGAGTGAATATTAACACTAAATACATATTGACATGAAAGTGACAATATTCTTACCAACACTACATGTAGAAAAATGAATATATAATGGCTAGCATCGATGCCCTTGAAGTAGTATTGTAATAAAATTTCGTCATCCTTTTTCTCAATAACATTGACCCCAAAGCAAATCTCATAGAGGTACTATGCTCTGGAAGTACATATTGCATCCAACTATGAGAGCAAACAGTTCTAAGTGTGGAGCCCCGAGAGGAACACCAAGGAAAAAGGAATTCTCTTGCAAGAAAATCTATCTTGTAACATCAACAAGCTTGTTTATCATGTTTCATATGATCACAATGAAGAAAAGAACACCAAGCACAACAAATCTTCATGCAGCATCATGTAAATCTCCCACGGATTTTTTAATAGAATCAACCATATTCTTTAACATCTTCACAAAATCCATCAATAGAACAAAGAAAGCAAAGAAATACACCATCTTTGAATGGAAATACATCACATAGTATTCATCTTCAATATCTTCATAGTCTTCTCTCTCAATCTCTCATATACAATCACTCTGTTTGAGTAGAATTAGCTATCTTTGACTCTCTCTATCTCACTCCATCAATAATACATCATACCTTCACTACAATCTCTCAAAAATCACTCTCAATAATCACTCTTAGGTCGTGGATACCCCTCCCAAGCGGTATGTCTGGTATGAAGGGTCACCAGAGCCACTACAGTGTCTCTTCATAGCTCACTACTGTCACTTCACTCTAGTCTTCACTTGAGTCTTTAGCAGCTACTTCTTCCACTTCTTTCAGCTCTTTTGCACTTGTATTCACCTCTTTCCAAGGCTAGAAAACTTTCCCAAAGTCACATATACATTCCACAGAACACTTACAGAAGCATACAGAACAGTCTACAGAACAGTACCAGAATAGAACAGAAGCAGAACAGTCTACAGAAGACCTACAGAAGGTTACAGAAGATTATCAAAACCTCATAACTCACTCTCAAACCATTTCAAACTCTCACAAACCATTCAATAAACCTTCACAATATCTCATTCTTCATCAATCAATACTTCATCCCTCCTTACAGAAGACAATCAGAACAAAACAGACCAAAACAGACCAAAACAGAACAAAACAGAAGGTATACAGAACCATTCAGAACCTATCAGAACATCACAGAACCATCAACAAACATCATGAACTTCCAAAACACAATCAATATCATCCAAAACACTCTCAATCCACTTCTAAATCAACCAATCATCCCATAAAATCAACCATTCAGCTCTCCAAAACAACAAAAATCAACCAAAACACAAGTCATTTCAACACTCAACATATCCCCACACTTAATAAGGAAGCGTCCTCGCGACCCAGGAAAAAGGGAATACAAGTTCATTTAAAATCTCAACTTTGATCTTCAATATCTTTTCACAAAGAATCCATCCACCACGACCCCAACTTATAACCTGTTTATGATATAAAAATACAAAGAAAGGAAAACTCTTTTGAAATGAACACCTCTTATCAAACTAAAAATCACAACAAATTTGTAAAAGATATAAGAGTTTGCTTCTTCTTCATCAGCATCAGCTTCAACTCTCTAACCACGACCCCAACTCTACAAATCTCCAAAACATAGCTCGTACACAAAATCCAATAGGAAACCACCACGTTCGTTTGACATACATGAACTCACAACACAAACACTAATACACAACACAACCATCTGAATGACTTCTTCAAAAAGAGAGTTGTTCATTAAAAGCTTCCACCATACATTGGAAAGGTATCAATGAAGATGATCCCTCTTAAAAGATTGATGTTGGCGGAATCGATCCATAGATAAGGATTCATCTACAAAGTTTTTAGGAGGATTTTGAAAAAATTGGAGACAGCACATCCTTTCCAACAGGACCAAGTATCTGCTAGGCAAACAGAGGGCATGAAAATACAGTATCTCCAGCTGTTGGGAATCAATGCTAACATTGACATTCATGCACAGCTTTGGAATAGGCTTTGAATCAGTATGAGAGTGCCTATGCATATACGCCAGGTACCAAGCAAAGTGAGCAGTTAATCTCACTGAGGGATCTGCAGACTGTGAATACTGTTGGGCAAAATGAACATAGTTTTGATAAGCTTGACTGGAAGCTGTCCATTCTCCTGGAATTACTGGCCAATTAATCTGCGGTCCTGTAAGGCAATCATCCGAACTCCATCCCCTTCTTCTGGAAATCTGAGTATCAAAACCGTCACAGTCACTAACCAAATGAGGTGGTTGAGATATGGAAGTGTTAGGAGAGGGTAATGGAATAAGAGAAAGTGGATGAAGGGAAGGATAAGAAAAATCATAAAAGGAAGAAAAGGTTAAAGAAGAAGTGGCAGAAATTTGTAAGGAATCACTAAGGAACGGTGTTAACTAATAAATAGGAAATGTGGAGGGTACATTAATGAGGGGTGAAGGACAGGGTGGAGAAGGGGAAAATACCCTATCCTCAATAAAGGAACAATAAGTGAAAATAGGAATTTGAGGGAAATTGGAAGGTTGGAAAAGAAGTGGTAAAATTAGTGTGGAATTAGTTTGACAAAGGGAAATATATATAGCATAGCGGTGAGCCAATTGTTGGTAATAGAGGAGGGTAGGAACAGAAGGTCCCAAGAGAGATCGTCTATGATAGGCATCAAAGAAGGTAGCATCAAATGGATTATGTTTGGAAAGATAGGTTAAGAGATCCATCCTCAGTTGGTTAGTACTCTGTACAAAGGTAGGAGCTGTGTTTTGTCTTTGATTGAGAACCACCGAATCAATCATGGGATGCCACGAATTATCCTGACAATCAGCTACTTTGGAGGAATAACTTTGAAACATATTAGCTATGCGCAGCTCCAAATGATTGACATATAAAACAGCCTGTAAGACCACATCCCCCACATACCATGCCATATCTACCTCATCTGGAGTTAACAAATCTCCTCGGAGATACATGTATGACATCAACATGGTGTCTGGCGTGACAGAATCTTCAAAGACCATTCTAACTACCTCTGTTAATAACTCAGCAGACCAAGCCCCACTCCAGCCATCCTCTGGAAAAGGTAAATCCATCATGGAAAGCTTCATATAGAAGACCAACTTTTGCAAGTGGTAGTGGACAAAGAAAGAATGGTCTGGTAGGACAAAGTCCTGAAACTGCTCAAAGGTAGACCATAACAAGTCCATTCTGGACTACAATCTTTCCACTTTATCTTGGAATAGAGGGCACAAAGTAGCCTGTCTCTGTAGGGCAGCCAAGTCCTGCTGTGAAATAGTAGGAATTAATGGAACAGGAGGGCTTGGAGGAACAGAACGGGACTTTGCAAGCTGATCTTGCAACTGCTGGATTTGGGAGGCTTGGTTGGCCACTGTGTCATTAGCCATCTGTAAAGCTGAAAGCTTGTCATCTAAAAGAACTTGGAATTCTTCCGCTTCACTGGACATCCTCTCCTTCTTTGCTGAAAGGCTAGTAACCTGTGACTGAGCCTCGAATAACTGGGACTTCAATGAAGAAATCTCATCGCTTTGAGTGGAAACCAGTTGGGTTTGCTATTCCATTTGCTTAAATAGATCTGCTAGGGTATCCTTAGCAGAAGCTAACTCAGATGTTGCCTTATGCAACTGGTCTTTGGACTGCATGAGCTCTTCATAGAAAGATGCGTACAGCTGTTGAACACAGGCTGTCACTGACAACTCAATGGAACTTTGAATATCCTTGCAGAGGAAAGGAATGGCATCTCCTGAGACGAGACTGTTCAGGGAAGGAACTGAGATCTCCAAGGATCCTTCTCGATGTGCTCTGAACAGGTTATTACAAGTGAGATACCCAGGGATTTCACTGCCAGAAGTAGCAGGGATAGGCACTGAGGGAAGTACAGCAGGGGCTTTATCCGCTACCCTCTTCAAGCGTTTGCGCTGTATGACCAGGGGAGGCGGAGAATCATCATCCTCAATGTCAATAGGGGCTGACTCTTCTGAAGGTGGAGGAGGAGGTACTGGATCTGATGGAGGAGGTGGAGGCACAGTCTTCTGTAAACCTGAATAGGTCAAGAAGGCAGGCAAATATGATCCGTAGGTAACATTGGTAACATTACCCCTCGTGACTTTAACAAAATGCTGATCCATTTTAGTAAGGAGGTATGTGCTCCAATCAATAGCAACGCCTTTCAGCACCATCCTGGAAGCTGTGAAAAGCTCTTTGGACAAATAGTGGGATGGCGTTTTGGCAGGCATGAACCTGTCCTGAAGGAACTGACACATCGTCTTCCATACGGGATCAGTGATCATAGAAAACGAAACTCCTGAAGAGTTTATCACTTTCTTAACATCAAGGACTTCCCTTGTCTGCTTCTGCAACAGCTTGAGAATCTCTTCATTAGAAAAGAGCTGACGAGTGGTCACAAAAGGTTCTCCTTTGGAGGGTAAAGATAGAGCCTTCCCTAAGCCTCGAGATGTCAATGTCATAGACATTCCGTGGACTACGCCTGTCTTCTTGCTGTAAGAGGCCAGGAACTCATCACATAAGGACGGATCCTCTGGAAGCAATGGAAAAGGAGTGGCCACAAAAGCAGCAAGTCCCACCTTTGTGAGGGGCTCAAAAGTAAGTAGGGACGAGTAATCCCTACTAACTAGTGGGACGTACTGGATAGGGGGAGGAGCATGAGAAGGCGCCATTCAGATGGTTACACACACACCACAAACACAGACAATCAAGGAGAATGCCTGCAAAGCAACAGACAAAAACCACGGATAAGAGAATTACCAATAAAACGTGACTCGACCTACTAACCCCAAGCAAACCACATCCTAGAAAAAAAAATTTGACATGACCTTGAGACAAATGTGACCGAAAGCTTCATGCGATGCATCAGACAAACACCCTGAACCCCGTATCCGGCAATAAAAGAAAAAAAACTGCATACCGTACCCGTAACTGTAACTAAGACAGGAAACCAAAACCATACCATATCCGACACATATCAATACTATACCTGTGATAAACCAAGACTGGACCATGGAAAATAACACTAATGACGGTGCATACCCATCCCACGAAACGCTTCATTAAAAAGGGAATTAAGTGCAGTGAGGGGGGAATTAATTTAATGAAGGGTTGATTTTAATTAATTAATAAAAAGGGGTGAATTTTTATTAGGTGATAAACCTTAGCAAGAAAACGGCGGTTCCTTATTATAAATTTATTTACCAATTATTAGGTTAAAACGGTGCAGTTATTCGATTCCCGGACTTCGATTCCCGACTGGGTCTCTAAATGCAATTCATTGATTACAAATTAAGGTGATGTGGAGCGCTTTTTTGCCAGCGCGTGCTCATGTGACGGCGGGTTGATTTTAATTAAAAAATTTTAAAGTGCCTCTTTAGCGCACGTAGCGCGTGCTAAGTGAACGGCTGGTTGATTTTAATTAAAAAATTTGTGTGTTTAGCGCGAATGCGCGTGGAAACTGTGGGTGAAGTAAAGGGTTCCTTTTAACAATTAATTTGTGATTAAGGGGAAAAATAAAAATAAATAAAGCACATAAAATAAATACCTGGAAGGGGTGTGTATGTAATGCAGGAATGCGCACGGAAGAGTTCCAGTAAAGGAAAAGTAAAGAGCACTGATGAAACAACAATGTCAACACCTTAGCAGATGGGTGGATTTGGTTTGTGTTGGTTTTTTATTTTTATTTATTTTTTTAATTTTTAGTTGTGATTATTTATGTTTTAATAAATGGAAAATGAGCAAGGGAGGGGAGGGGAATTTTTGAGAATTTTTTTAGAAATTTTTAGAATTGTTACAAATTTTTAAATGAATTTTCTACATTTATTGGCAATTTAGGGGTAAATTTAGGAAATGTGGAATTTTCAGAAATTATAGGGTAGGCAATTTCCAGCAGACAAATTCCCAAAAATTGACAAAAGGAAAAAGGAAATTTTAGAAATTTTTCTGAAATTTTTTTATGGAAAAATTAATGTAGTGATTAATTAAGTCACCTAAATCACATTAATCAGATAAGTCAATTAGGCATAAGTCAATTAAGTCTGGTTAGTAGGTTAAGTCATGTTAGTCTACCTAAAGCAAGTCAGGTTAGTCTAAGTTGCTTAGGTTAGTCAACTAGGCTAGGTTAGCTAACTAGGTAGGTTAATCAACTAAGTTAGGTTAACTAAGTTGGGGTTAGTTAAGTAAGTTGACTATGATTAGGTTAGTCTAGGTTAACTATAGTTAGGTTAGTGTAGGGTAACTATAGTTAGGTTAACACAGTTAACTATGGTGAGGTTAACACTAACCTAGCTAGGGGTAAGTTAGGGTTAGGGGGTGGGGTTAGGGTTAGTCAACCTAACTAAGGTTAAGTTAGGGTTAGTTGAACCTAGTTAGGTTAGTTTAGTAACTAGGGTTAATTAACACTAATTAGGTTAGTTAACTGAAATTAAGTTAGTGACTAACCTGAGGAGGGTTAGTGGAGGAGGAGGGTAGAGGAAGTGGTGGTTGGGGGTGGGGGAGGAGAAGGGAGGTGGTGGCGGACTCGGCGGCTGACGGCGGCGAGGCGATTTCACGGCGGCGCCTGCGGCTGGAGGCGGCGACTTGCTGGAGGGAGGCAGCGACCGGCATCTCCACGGGCAGCGACGGCGGGTGGCCCACAGGGGGGGGGGACGGCGCTGCGGGAGGAGGCGGCGCCAGCGACAGGAGGCGGGGGAGTAGGAGAGGCGGATGGGGGGCGAGGGGAGGAGACGCTGGCGAGGGAGAGGGGGTAGGAGACGCTGGCGGGGGAGAGGGGGTAGGAGACGCTGGCGGGGGGGAGCAGCAGGCGCCGGGGGGGCGCTGGGAGGCGCTGGGGACAATGGAAGCTGGGGGGGGGAGGAGAAGGCGCTGGGGGGGGAGGGGAAGGAAATTCTGGCGGGGGAGGTGAAGGAGACGAGGGAGAGGACGACGGCGGGGTAGGAAGGAGGCGAAGGAGGAGGAGGAGACGCTGGGGGGCGCTAGGGGGAGGGAAGTGCTGGCGGGGGAGGCGAAGGAGACGAGGGAGAGGACGACGACGGGGTAGGAAGGAGGCGAAGGAGGAGGAGGAGACGCTGGGGGGCGCTGGGCGGAGGGAAGTGCTGGCGGGGGAGGCAAAGGAGACGAGGGAGAGGACGACGGCGGGGTAGGAAGGAGGCGAAGGAGGAGGAGGAGACGCTGGGGGGTGCTGGGGGGAGGGAGCAAGAAGGCGAGGAAGGGCGCAGGAGGAGAGAGAGAGAGAGAGAGAGAGAGAGAGAGAGAGAGAGAGAGAGAGAGAGGCAGTTGGGGGCAGGGGTAGGCCATTAGGGGGAAGGGGTGGGGGGGCCCATGGGGGGGGCCATGGGGTGGGCAGGTGGGGGGGGCCCATGGGGGGGGCCATGGGGTGGGCAGGTGGGGGGAAGGGGTGGGGGGCAAGGGCGCGTACCCCCATCCCGCGCGCGTGCGCGGGGCGGGGTAAAAAAAATTTGCCATGACGGGATTGAAATGGCGCGGGGAAGACGGTACGGGTTACGCGGACACGACCGGGGCGCGTGGAGATGCGTAAAATCAAAAAAGGGCGCGTTCACGCGCAAAACGGGCGCGAGAAAAAAACATAAAAATAAAGAAAAATTAATAACTCCCAATCCGGACTTCAAAACGAAATAGCGTAAAAACAAAAAGTGGGCAGGACGACAGGGGGAAAACAAGGGAAATACGGGACGGGGGTTCCGGGAGGGGTAAAGGGCGGTCACGTGCAAAAAACACAAAAAACGAACCAAAAACGCAATTTAAAAATTAATATCGAAAAATTCGTGCATCGGAATGAGGTGCAAAAAAAAGGAAAACTGTGCAGAAAGATGTGCCCGACAATCCTATCACATCAAAACATAATCCTGACTGAGAGAAGACGCGTTCACATGGGAAAAACCCAAAAAACAAACCTGAAAATGGGATCGGAAATTAATATCGGACAACCCATTCACCGGAATGACATGCAGTAAGAAGGAAAAATGTCCGCAGTAAGGGGTGGCACAGGGTTATCACGTTAAAACGCAGTTCCGGCGGAAATAGAAGGGGTTCACTTGTGAAAAACTCCAAAAATACGCCCAAAAACTCATTTAAAAATTAATAAGTAAAAATACAGAAGTCGAAAAAGGGGGGAGGAAAAAGGAAAAAGGTGGGGGAAAGCACAGGGGACACGACTGTTAAATCAAATTGGAATTCCACTGCCAACAGGGCAGGTTCACATGGAAAAATGTCAAAAATACACTCAAAAAAGTCGCGAAAACCCGGAAAATTAATAACGGACAAACCGTGTATCGGAATGATACGGAATAAAAAGGAAAAATGTCAGGGGAAAAGCGCTAGTCAGGGCTATGACATCAGAGCATGATTCGGAAGCAAGAAAAGCGCGTTCACATGGAAAATCGTCTAAATTGCGTAAAATGCTTCAAAAATTAATAACTCAAAAACTGTGCACCGGAATAGGGGTAGGTAAAAAGGAAAAATGGACCGTTCAATGGGAGGAACAGGGCTATGAGGTTGGATGAGGACTTTGGTGAACGTAGGGTGCATTCACATGGAAAAACCTCAAAATCAGGGAATGAAGGAAAACTGTAAGGGAACAGCCCCAAGGGTGGGCGGAACATAACCGGATGGGTGGGAAGGAATCCCATTAGGGTAAAAGCAAGTCATGGCCTTCATGCATGAACAGGTTAAGACATATGCAGAAAAATATGCACGGGAGACGCGCAGGGACGCGTCCCCACACTTAAGACCTTAACGGATAGGGTTAACCAAGCAACAGGGACCTAGGACCACGCCATAGACCATCCACTAACATCCCCACACTTAAAACATGACCATCACTAAGAACCAGAAGTTGTAGGGTTAGAAAAACTTGGCCCGTTTCGTCAAGAATCAAGGTTGAGTGTCGATGGCACGTCCAGTGTTGTTGTCGGCGCTGGAGGGACCAAGGCATCTTTACAGCGCACACGTCTGTCATGGCAGGGACCACGCGGCAGCACCCAGGGAGGTAGCTGATGAAATGAAAGATCAGTCACTCGCCCCATGACTAATATCTCTTGACTAATATCTCTTGAAGAATAAGGATTAAGACCCATATCTCATACCCGATTGAGGAATCGACAAGGGGAAAATGGTGCGAAGGAGTATGCCAGGGTGCACATTTGATGGTGCATTAGTGCGTCCAACCCGTCTGGCATAAGTGCAAAGAGGGAGGCAAGGGAGCCTTACAGTGTAGTGCACAGAATAGGGTGATGTGTCTTGTGATGACGGTAAAGACCCATCCCGTGGGTGCATAGGGAAACGGGAACATACCTGACTCCAAGTGTCGTAACGTCCCTCAATCTCACCTCTCGGTAATTGATTGAAGAAACTCCAGTCACACTCAACCTACCCTCTGTCTCACGCTCTGTGGATAGATACAGGAGGGCAGCCTTTTCCTGAAACCCATTGATGTAATCCTCACAGTCACTTGTGCAAAGATTGTATGCCTTGTGCGCAGTTGATGGTGCAACTGTGCATCTCGCCCTGTGCCGGCATACAGTGCAAGAAGGAAGGCCAGGGAGCCTTATGGTGCAGTGCACAGAAACAAATTGTGCTTTGTGCTTTGAGAGGCCCATCCCGTGCATGCAACACTTCATTCACACTTCTCACCTCGCATTTGATTTGAAGGGAAAAGACTGGTCTCTCGACCCACCCTCTGTCTCACTCTTTGTTGATAGATACAAAGGGCAACCGTACTCACTTCCCCATCCGGTTAGGATGAAAGCTCACATCACTCAAGGGGTTGTCGATGAAGATCGCGTCATCAGTTGTTGAAGAGGCGTACCCAGGGAGGTAGCCATCAAATCGAACATTGTGTTGGATAGGAACATGTCGTCTGCTAAAGGACAGTTAGTCACTTTGCAAAGAGACCCAGGACACAGCGTACCAAGGGAGGCAGCGTCGGAATTGGATCCTAGGGATATCAATTAATGAATCCACTTTCTGGACTGCTGGGTGTTACCACCTTTTCCACAGCCAGCTTCTCGCCCAAGGGTGTTTACCACCTTTTCCACAGCCAGCTTCTCGCCCAAGGGTGTTTACCACCTTTTCTTGGAACGAGGCCTGCTATGACAGGGAATTGCTTCCTTTTCTCTCATAACAGATTTGTTTTGTTTTTTTTTTTTTGGTTTTTTTTTTCTTCTTTTCTTTTTTTCCCTATTCCCGAGGGTGTTTCCACCTTTTCTCGAAGAATAGGTCGGCATGACAGGGACCTAAGTCCTTTTCTCCCATAACCGATATGTTTTTTTTTCTTTTCAATATTGAGCAAGGGAATGGTAGAGATACCATTTGTTAGAACCCACCTCGCCACTGTCGCTGGTGGAAAATAGAGGATAAGAAATCAAGGCTAGAAGGGGGGTTTGAGGAGATAGAGGGTTGCGTCCACTTCATCAGGAGTGATCGAAGAACGACTAACAGAAGTATCATCATAAGAAGTACAGTGTCGTGCCAATGAGGGAAAGGATCAAGTGTCCGTAATTGTCAAGATCCCCAAGGAGGGAAGTACTTCTTCAGGCGATATCCATTGATCAGAAAGGGATCATCAGAGGCATCAACGGTCTGCACTTGGACAGAGCCATTAGGGTTGATTGCAAGTACCTTATAGGGGCCCATCCACCGCTGTTGGAGCTTGCCAGGAAACTTGCCAAAGCGTGAATCATAGGCTAGAACCAAATCACCTTCTTTGAACTCTTTGTGCTTGATGAAACTGTCATGGTAAGCCTTGCGTCGAGCTTGCGTGGCTTCCATGCACTGTAGAGCCATCCGACGAATTTCGTCCAAACAGTCCAAATGCAGGAGACGGCGTTGCAGCGAATCATCATCCCCCAAACGCTCTTTGATAGCCACTCTCAAAGAGGGTAGTTCCAGTTCAACAGGAAAAACAGCTTCTGTACCATACACCAACTGGAAAGGTGTCTGTCCCGTTGCTGCTTTATGGGAGGTTCTGTACGCCCAGAGGGCCTCTGTAAGTCGATCGTCCCAATCATGACAATGTGCGGCAATTGTTCTTGTCAGAATCGAGCAGAGGATGTGATTGGTGACTTCGACTTGGCCGTTGGCTCTGGGGTAATAGGGAGTGGACTTACGATGGCGGATCTTATACAACTCTGTCAACTCTTCCATGACTTTATTAAGGAAATGAGTGCCTCTGTCACTTACCAGCTCTAAGGGACTGCCAAAACGGGTGATGATATTCTCGTACATGAACAAGGCCACGCTGTTACCATCGTCCCGCTTTAGGGCTTTAGCTTCACACCACTTTGTGACATAATCCGTACATACGAGGATGTATCTGTTCTGTTTCCTTCTGGTGGGAGGGTCGATCGGACCTACGAAGTCGATGCCCCACTTCTCAAACGGCTTCAACGGAAGGATAGGTTGCAATGGCATGGCACTTGTCTTCGTGGGTTTCCCCATTCTTTGACAAGCATCACATCTTTTACAGTAATCATAGGAATCTTTGTGGATGGTAGGCCACCAATATCCCGCTAGCAGAGCCTTCCTGGCTGTAGCTTCTCCTGCAAAGTGACCTCCACATGGCTCGTCGTGGCAAGCCTTCAGAACAATCCCAATCTCATCTCCTGCAACACATCTTCTGAGCATTTCATCTTTGCCTTTCTTGTACAATGCACCGCCTAGCAGGGTGTATGGGGCTGATTCTAGCATGAGCTTCTTCCTTTCCCAACTAGAGATACCAGGAGGGTACTGTTGGGTTGCCAGCAGATTGGCAATGTCTGCATACCAGGGAGTTACAGTTTCTACCAAGAATAAGGAAGCATCAGGGAGGTCTGGATCATCCTGCTCCTCGTCTGCAGTTTGTGGGATACGCGACAGATGATCAGCCAGAACATGGGAACGACCAGGCTTAGTAATCACCTCAAAGTCGAACTCCTAGAATAAAAGGAGCCATCTCATCATTCGTCCCTTCACATCTGCTTTGTTCATTAGGAAGGATAGGGCCTCATGATCCACATAAAATTTAAAGTGGGTAGATAGGAGGTAATGGCGAAACTTCTCCAGGGCAAACACCATTGCCAAGCACTCCAGCTCGGTCACTGTATAGTTCCGTTCCCTATTAGTGACTTTTCGGCTTGCATAATAGATCGGTTGATCCAACTTGGAGGAGCCCTTCTGGCAGAGGACAGCACCTAAGCCTTCAATTGATGCATCAGTGTGTACATGGAACTCTTTCGTCCAATCAAGAGGTTGCAGAATGGGTGCCTCAATTAGACACTGCTTCAGAGTGTGGAAGGCTTTGTCACATTCTTCTATCCAAGTAAACTCTGCATCTTTCCTCAGGAGCTTGTGCAAGGAAGTTTCCTTTGTTGCAAAATGGGCTATGAACCTTCTGTAGTAACCCACATGGCCTAGGAATCCCCTCAACTGTTTGAGGTTGGTGGGTGATGTCAGAGCTGCAATCTTTTCGATCTTTGCAAGGTCTGTTGATATCCCTTGTGCTGAGACAATGTGGCCCAACAGAACTCCAGAAGAAACCCCAAAGATGCATTTGTCGGGGTTGAGGGAAATCCCATACTCCCGGCATCGGTCAAAGCATTGTTCCTGGTGTTCCCAATGTTCACGGATCAAACTATAGACACAGAAGTCATCCAAATATACCTCAATAAAGTCGTGCAGATGATTTTGAAATGCGGCCATCATGACTTGTTGGAAAGTAGCAGGGGCATTGCAGAGCCCAAATGGCATCACTCGGTAAGCGTAGGTCCCCCATTCTGTGGTGAAGGTTGTTTTGGATTGGTCTTCTTCTGCGATTTGGACTTGGTTGTATCCGCTGAATCCATCCTGAAGAGAATAAAGTTCATGTCCTGCCACTGTGTCCAATAGTTGGTCTGTGAAAGGGATAGGAAAATGATTCTTCTTTGTCTTGGAATTAAGCTTCCGAAAATCCACACATATTCGCAATTTTCCATTCTTCTTGGGTACAACCACGATGGGTGAAACCCATTCACTATTTGCCACTGGATAAATGAACTCGGCTTCTAGAAGCTTCAGCAGCTCCGCTTTCACCAATGTGGAATAATTCGGGTTCATTCGCCTCTGTCGTTGCCGTACTGGCTTGGCATCAGGCTCTAAGTCAATATGATGTTGACATATTGTGGGATCAATCCCCTTTAGGTCTTTGTAAGACCATGCAAACACGTCCAAATTTTCTTTCAACAAGTTATACAAGGTTGACAACTCCTCTTCTGGGAGACTGCTACCCACCTTCAAGTGGCGTTCAGTGCCTTCTAAATCCACAAAGGTTAACTGCCTTTCACCTTCTACTTCACGAATGAAGGTCCCGCGGACTGCTTCTGGGTATAGATCCGACTCCTTCAAGGGAGTGGTGTCCTCTTCTGATGTCCCACTAGAACCAACTTCTTCTTTTGGTGGAGACTTAGGTTGCTCCTTAAGACGTTGGAATGGGATAAGAGCCGTTTCGGGTTTGGTTTCAAAATTAATTACCTCTTGGCTTAAAGACTCATCTTCTGATGATACATCCAGGAACGTCACATAACAGGGACCCTCTGATGCCTGTTGGGTTGGTGGGATCGGTGCTTGTTGGCACGGTGCATCATCATCATCTTTCTTTGGCAAGGATGGGTTAGGACGGTAGGAGCCACTCTTGAAAGACGGCTTGTTCTTCTTAATCTATCCCTTATAAAAGTTTTGCATATGAGAAGATCCATTTACCAGACCAAATGGTACCATCGCCATTCTGTCCCATAGCATGAGCTCATCGGCTTCTGATACTTCTGGAACTTCTTCTTCAAATGTATCCTCTTCAGGTGGGATAGACTCTTCCATTTCACTTTCATCACCTTCTTTGTCCATATCATATTCATCCTCTTCTGTCTCTGTCTCTGTCTCTGCGTCTGCTTCTGTCTCTGCTTCTGCTTCTGCTTCTGTCTCTGCTTCTGCTTCTGCTTCTGTAGGAGCTCTGTAATAGAAGAACAGATTCTCTGTTTCCTCTCCTGCCTCTGTCTCTGCTTCTGCTTCTGCTGTGACCATGTAACAGGGAGAGCAGTACATCCATGCTTCTATCTCACTGTCAGAAGTGATTTCCGAAGTCATTCCTGGTTCAGGTAGAAAGTATTCACCCATTGATAATGGCTTTGCATCTTTTGGAGGTCGGCTTACAGTATCCACTGTTAAGGAATGTGCCATTATTTTCTTGGGAAGGATCTGTTTGACAGCATCTTCGTCTGCTGATGTTCCATCTGTAGCCTCATTAGGGGAATCAGAAGATAATTCCAAGGAGGTGGATCCATGTCCTTTTTGAGAACCATACAGTTTCAGCACCACTTTTTTGGGTTCTCTACCCAAGGTCAAAGTTCCTTTAAACCAATCCGTCCTTGCTCGGGCTTCAAAAAGCCATGGTCTGCCTAGTAACAGAGGATAGGATGTACCATAAGAGTTTGGCTTCACCACCAAATAGGTCAGCCAAATAATCTTTTCTAGCCACAGTAATCTTCACATATGGGAGAATGCCCAAAGGCTTGATTCTACTCTGATCCGCCAGTCTGATGAGCCATTGGGTTGGTTGCACACCTTGTAGGCCTAGATCCTTCATTGTCACATCCGTCATAATGTTCACTGATGAACCACCATCAATCAGTGCATTTGAAATAAAGCAACCTTCTATCCATACGCCAGTCTCTGGAGTACCCGGATCTAGAAAAGCATTAGCCACATCCACTTCTTTTACAGGCTCTGGAGCCTTGTTGGACTTTGTCACTGTTGAGGGAGCAATCCTTAAACCACGTCTTTTTGTCAGCATACTTTTGAATCTTTTCCGGCAACTGGGAGACAACATCAATAATTGTCGGAATGTGAGGTTTGGTTTAAAGTTATCTAGATCTCTAACTAGATCATATTCCTTAATAGGATCCACTGGCTTCTCTAACCGGTTAGGGAATGGGACAACACCCATTTTCATTTTCCCTCTTTCTTCCATCAGAGGAATTACAGGAACTTCTTCTGCCACTTGTGGCACTTCCTCCTCTTCTGTATCCTGGACCTCTGGTCCTGCCTCTGTAACTGTCTCTGTAACTCTCTGTGGCACTGTAGGGCTCTGTACGGCACTGTTAGGCTATGTTCTGTTCTGTTCTTCTGGTGGAAGATTAAACTTCACTGTTCTGGCAGGAGGGTTATTTTCTTTCTGGATAGGTAGTTCCTTCTGCTTTGCACGCGTGATGGCAGCAACTTCCAATTCTACCAAATTGGAGGTAGGCTCTTGGGCCTTGGACGGACTATCAGTAGCACTGTTTTTCACTGGGGCTGGGCTTGGACAGTCTTTTGCAGTGTGGCCTTCTCCTTTGCATCGACTGCATAAGGGCTTGTAATCCACTGACCTTCGAGGATTTGGACAATTTGGTGAGATGTGTCCCTTTTCTCCGCATCTGTAACACTCCACTTCTGATCTCTGACCACCGCCAAACTGTCTTCCTCTGTAACTTTGAGAGGGAAATCTTCTGGGTCCGAAATTAGGACCAAACTCTCTAGGCTTGGGTCCAATATCCTGTGTTGTCATTTTGGATTCCAACAAGTTGAATCTTGCGTCTTCTTCCTTCCTTCTCCTATCATGCATCTCTTTCAGAGAGCAAATGTCCTCTGTATGATTCTTCCGCAAACAGTAGGAACAGAAGGCTCCAGGGATGGTTGGTTTTCGTGTACATTCAGTGGCTAAATGGCCTGCTTGATGACACTTACCACACCAAGTATTTGACCGCATCACATCTCTTCCTGCTCCTGCAACGTTGGATATGCTCGCTGTGTTCACTTTCAGCGTCTGTAGTTGCTCTGTAATCACATCCATCAACTCCTTCTTAATGTTTGCAACTGAGTTAGATAAATAATCCTTCAAGCTTTCTCCTCCTGAGGCACTGGCAGGAGGGTTTTGAGGAGTTTCTGTAATCACTGCATAAACTGGTTGGGCTGGTACAGAGGGGTCTCTGTTCTGCTTCTGATTCAGTGCTCCTGTTTGAACTGTTGGCTGTTGACTCCAGTTGGTAGGGTTCCACTGTTGCTGCTGATTTGGCATTGAGAAAATTGGTTGAGACCATGGTTGTTGTGGTGGAACCACCATTTGAGGCATGGATTGTGGCCACTGTGGATTTGGTGCACTGTACTGTGATACCGAGGGCATCTGTTGGTAGGGGTAGGGAACAGTCCCTGGGACTGCATTTGGTGGGTACATCATTCCTGGCACCAGAGGAGGTAGGACTCCTCTTCCTGTATTCATTGCTAGTCTAGCTTCCACCTCATCGTACAGTCTTGCACCTTCTGTTGCAGCTTGTAGTGTGGCTGGTCTTTGCAGCTCCACAAACTTACGGACTTCTGGTTGTAATCCTTTGAGAAATACCCCCTTTTGAATGCCATCATCTAGATTATGGTTAGTCCATCTCTTCAGGATGGATTCCATTCGTGAGACATAGGCTTCTACTCTTTCTCCAGAGGACTGACTTAGGTTCATAAATTCCTCTCGCATCCGCTCTTCAAAACCTTCACGCCTGAATTTAGTGAGGAAGGCCAACTTCAGGTCGTCCCATGTGCCAAAAGTTTCTGCTGCTTGTCTCTCATACCACTGAAATGCCGCGCCCTTGAAAGTGGCGGGGAATATTGCCAACCAATGCTCAGGGGTTCTGGCATTGTTAGCCACACACGCTACCATAAACTCTGCTACATGAAGATCGGGGTCTTCATTGTACTCTCCCTTAAAAACTGGCAATGGGACTACATTCGTTGGCCTGTCATCAATATTTCCAGGACGGATCTGGCTTGGAAGTGGACCTCCAGCAGGAGGAGGAAGGGCTTGATGTGCCATTGGGACTTCTGTAAAGAGTTCTGCAAGGGCGTCAAAGGCGGCTTCTGCTGCGAGCTCGCTCTCAGCCTTGATTTTTGCTTTTTCTCTTCTCACGTACCTCTGGACTCGTCCTAACGCTTGCCTTTTTATTGCGTCATTCATCAGGGGGTTGGCTCCACTATGTTGTTAGTACTCCACAGAGGGTTAACAGAATGCTTCAGTCTCTGGAGGACTCTCTTGCCAACATTTCTTCTACTTCTTTCTTCTCAACGTCCCTGAATTCCGCTTTCATGCCACTGCACAGAGGAAGGTATTCGGTTCTGAAGGTGTCAAAATGCATACGTCTGAGCATGGTGGTGGTGCCATCATCATAGTAATGCCAGCTTCTGATGGTTTCAATAGTGTATGTTGTGAAAAACACTCTGTCTACCAACTTCCAGTGGGTTGCTAATTGAACAAACAGAAGATTATCAGTACACCAAGCATCCCATGTATCTTGCTGTTGAGCATCCACGAACAAATTCCAACTCTTTTCCTTCTTATCTTTGTGAACCTCTACAGACCAAGACTCCTGAAGCTTCTTCACAATCTCCCACTTGATGTTGTCTGGAAACTTTTCAATGAATGCCAAATCTTCCATGGATGGTCATCCTATCTGTTTCTGCTCTTCAGTTTGTTCCCAAACAGTTTGCCACCAAGATGCAAGTTTCTGATGCTTCAACAGGAAGAGGAAACTGTCCACCACATAGAGCATACATCATGATGGTGATGTGTTTATGCCATTGTGGGATGAACTTCTTGTGGAAAGTGGCTTTGATTATGAGGAATTCCAACTCTTCAGTGGAAGAAGGAACTTTACAATCATCCATTGAATTCTTCTCTTCTTGGCAATGCCATTTCCTTCATTTTCAGCCTCTTTTGGTGCTTGTTGATGGCAAGTTTTCCCCGGCTGCGCACCAAAAACATGGAGCCCCGAGAGGAACACCAAGGAAAAAGGAATTCTCTTGCAAGAAAATCTATCTTGTAACATCAACAAGCTTTTTTATCATGTTTCATATGATCACAATGAAGAAAAGAACACCAGGCACAACAAATCTTCATGCAGCATCATGTAAATCTCCCACGGATTTTTTAATAGAATCAACCATATTCTTCAACATCTTCACAAAATCCATCAACAGAACAAAGAAAGCAAAGAAATACACCATCTTTGAATGGAAATACATCACATAGTATTCATCTTCAATATCTTCATAGTCTTCTCTCTCAATCTCTCATATACAATCACTCTGTTTGAGTAGAATTAGCTATCTCTGACTCTCTCTATCTCACTCCATCAATAATACATCATACCTTCACTACAATCTCTCAAAAATCACTCTCAATAATCACTCTTAGGTCGTGGATACCCCTCCCAAGAGGTATGTCTGATATGAAGGGTCACCAGAGCCACTACAGTGTCTCTTCATAGCTCACTACTGTCACTTCACTCTAGTCTTCACTTGAGTCTTCAGCAGCTACTTCTTCCACTTCTTTCAGCTCTTTTGCACTTGTATTCACCTCTTTCCAAGGCTAGAAAACTTTCCCAAAGTCACATATACATTCCACAGAACACTTACAGAAGCATACAGAACAGTCTACAGAACAGTACCAGAACAGAACAGAAGCAGAACAGTCTACAGAAGACCTATAGAAGGTTACAGAAGATTATCAAAACCTCATAACTCACTCTCAAACCATTTCAAACTCTCACAAACCATTCAATAAACTTTCACAATATCTCATTCTTCATCAATCAATACTTCATCCCTCCTTACAGAAGACAATCAGAACAAAACAGACCAAAACAGAAGGTATACAGAACCATTCAGAACCTATCAGAACATCACAGAACCATCAACAAACATCATGAACTTCCAAAACACAATCAATATCATCCAAAACACTCTCAATCCACTTCTAAATCAACCAATCATCCCATAAAATCAACCATTCAGCTCTCCAAAACAACAAAAATCAGCCAAAACACAAGTCATTTCAACACTCAACAAAGCGACCAAAGAAATAATATGAAACACGTATACTGGCCATTGCAAAAATTGACACTCACATAGCAAATAAATTCAATGTTTAACCTCTCTTACCCATGGCTTGTATACAACAAATAAGCACGAATGACCTTTCAAATGACAACTTCTTCTTAATTAACACTATATAAATATTGACATTGATTCGGTTTTTTTACAAATCGGATTTCTACCAGAAAATTTGGCCAAAACCCCTATCAAGAGCTTTACCATATCACTTTGGGTTTACTCTTCAAGCACTAGGTATGCTATATCACTTCTCGATTATGATAGCTCTAGCACATGGGGGGAACAAGTTCTTAAAATGGATGCCAATGTAAAGGGTAAAAGGGATAGTTATCTTAGTGAAGATGGAAATGGATTACACACCTAGGAGTTGAGTGAGTGCATAGATTTTTCAAAGGACTAGCCTCCAACTACCCGTGGGTTCCGCCTGCATCACTAAGATTTGGAATCTATCACCATCATTAGAGGACACCTCACGCTAGCACACAAGTCAATATCCGCATCATGGTGTCATTTGGATCTTACATAAAAGCTTACAAGAATAGACCCCTTCTGTCACATGCTTATATGTATTTATATATATATGGGGGACTAAAGTCAAAGCAACTTTTGAAAGCCGTTTTTTATAATCTCAATAACTCCCAAGGAAAAGCGAATTTCAAGAAAATTTCCACATTTCCCGATTGGTTTCAACCTATTCTACAAAGTTGCAGAAGAAACTTTTTTCAGATTCTTCACTGATTTGAAGCTACGAAGGCATAGACTGCTTGCTACATGAAATTTTCTTCTCTCTTTCACCACACAAACTTTCCATTCTATCCTTCTTGTAAATATATTTTAATAATGTGCTTTGGGCACCCACCTCTTGTAATCTAGCTCCCTTTCTCTATTTTGTCTACCACCACCCTTGGCTTCTTGCATGATGACCAAGGTGGGGACTTGTCCCATCCACTATTTTCCATATTTTCAAACATGCCATACATAATCTAGGATTATGTTAATCAAGAAGATTAGCTTAATATAATTCCTCATGGAGGCTATATAAAGAGCCCATGGAGAATGGAGAAGGGGGAGAAGGACAATGACAAGCACATGAGAGCACTCTAGATTACCCTCATGCTAGTCCATTTCTTTGAGGTAAGCTATGAGTAAGTTCTTTTATTATGTAGCATAATGGCAAGCTTCCTCTACCTCTTCTCCTCTTGTCTCCTTCTAGTAGTGATTTGGATGGTCAATGGCCAATGATCCTTCTCTTATGTACAAGCCTCACTGGTTCATTTTCGCCTGCCACTGAGGAGCTCTCAAGCTATGCTTTACAACTTCTATGAAGAAAGAAATATCTAAGGAGTTTTCCTCTTCTTCAATGAGTGTTTGTCAAGGAATCACTAAGGAGGAATCTTCATCAAACCCTATTCAAGGGATCCACTGCTTAAGAGTACCACTATGGTTCTCGAAAAGAAGCTCAAGAGAAGAAGGATCTTTATTGACAAACGGCATGTATGCGGGTAAAGAAAATTAATTACACACACCCTTCTTTGCTTCAAGAGAAATCTTGCTCTCATCAAGTCTCTAGGTCAAGTTATTGTGTTGAGTGTTTGGTGTCTAGTGTAAAGATACTCCCTAAGGAGCTTCATCTTCAAGTGGTGAAGGCGCTTTCAAATTCGGGGATTAACAAGTTTTTGGAGGGGGAGTTACACATCAATGGTGTGCAGTATTGGCGAGAGGCTACATATGGTGATGCGCTTCAACTACTACTAGCAAGAAGACTCAAAGTAATTGAGAAGGTAGCTATCAAAGCCTATGAACTTTACAAGGCTGATGATGGCCACACAAAAGCTACGCTAATCTGTGGGTGAGAAAATCCTTCGCATCTCTCGAATGGTGGGATCTAAGAGGCCATAGCTTCAACAACACACTTCATGAAAGTTTGTAGTGAAAATTTGTAGTTATTGCATAAATGACTACTCCTACTTTCTACAACTTTTAATCGGTTCAAAACATTCGGGTGGATGTGTGCATTAGTAGAAAGATACATTTTCAGCAAAGGTTGGTCTTCTATTTTGGAGCTGAGAGGTTGAGAGAGATCTTGTTATCCCCTGATCCCATAATACTCCCTATTTTGGATTATAACATCTCCTTTAATATGCACATATTCATTCTACTCTAAGTGTATCCCATGTACCATAGGGATTTGTACGGACCTATCCATCCACTTGCTAGACAAACCATGCATATAATCGTTAGCACAAAGCTCACGTTTCAAAATATTATAAGGGGCTTATTGGGCCCTCATCGTCTTGCTGAGATTAATGCATCTGTGAATCCATTTATTCTACCCTTAATAAGGTATGAATTGGGCCTAGACATGTTCATCTTTATTTTGTATTGAGCTATCTTTCTATCATAACTTTTCCAAGCTTTTTTGGGCACAAAGGGGAGAAATGTCTAGACTTTTTGGATGACTTAGAAATGGCCTTCCTAGTCACAGGCCGGGACGATGAAGTAACCAAAGTACGGGCCTTCCCTTTAGTTCTAAAGGATGATGCTTGAGTGTGGTATCAAGCTCTTTCGGAGGCTACAAGGGGTAATTGGGACAAGAATACAGAGCCACATGAAGATATTTGGAGATAGCTCTTAGATCTTTGCCAAACCTTACTAGGGGAGTACCAAGCATATGAAGACATGCTTATAAAATTGTGGGATAAATGGACAGCCTCCTTAGCCGAGGGAGAAAGAGTGCGTGATTGCCTTAAGAAAGATTGTTTTCTAGCCGGACTCCATCCTCTACTAAGGGAGAAGGTCAAATGAGATTTTTCCACATCCTATGAAGAATCAGTCACTTATGCCAAGGAGAAAGATAGAAAATTGAAGTATCAAGCCCAGAAGGGGAGAGTTGAGCCCATGCAGGTTTTAGCAATCATGCCAAGGCCTAGAGAAATAGCAGATGCCCCACCTGAACCAGAGATGCCACAGCAAGAGCTCTTACACCGCATTACTAATCAACTTGAAAGCCTTTCGTTGAATTTGGTGCAAGGAGTATGGCCCCCTCCTCTCATAAATGAAGGCAATCGAGGTCCAAGGAGACAAGAAAGAGAGTATGTTTGCTATAATTGTGGAGTGACTAGCCATGGTATGAACTTTTTCCCTCATCCCAAGCAATTTCCAGGAAATGGGTTCCAACCAAGAAGGAGGGGACAACAAGTGACACCACCTAGGAATAGGCTTGTTCCACTGAATCCAGGGCCTCCACCACCGGTTCAAGCTTTCCAGCATCCTCGACCACTTGTAGAGGTGCCACCCTTGCTTGTCTAGCTGGCAAAGAATCATGATGTCAGGATAATTAGTTTAGATGAGAGTGATGTCAAAGGGAATACCAAAGTAGTAGAGGTTGAAGCAATGCCGGTGAAGAAAGCCCGTAGAATTGAGAGAATGGAGCCTACACCACCAGAGGAGGTTGAAAATATGGAAGAGGAGGTAGAGTCTTCAAAGGCTGCAAAGACACGCAACAGTAAAAAGAGGAGGGCTCGCTCACGCTGACACATTGAGCCAGATGATTTTTCCTTGGGTAAAGGTACTAGAGCTTATGATTTTCTTGCTGATGTGAGGGATCAAGGGCCAAAATTTTCATGGCCACAATTACTTCATCTATCTCCAACAATACGGCGACAATGGTAAAAAATGGTAAGCAATAGATCCATGAAGAATAGACATGTGAATGCAATCCAAGCTAGAAAGACGAAAGATATTGTGCCTCCAGTGGAAGCCGAAATCAATGGGCTAAGAGTATCAAAAACATATGTGGATGGAGGTGCAGAGATTTGTGTCATGACAGAAAATTTGATGCATCGTTTGGGATTAGAGGTAAATGAAACTACTAAATTTGGGGCAAAAATGGCTAACAATGTAGTAGTAAATTGTTTGGGAGTTATAAAGAAAGTCAAGGTAAAGGTGTGTGGAGTGCAATTGGAGCTTGACATGTATGTGATGCCAGTGATGAAGGGGGATGGCTATCCACTCATTCTCGGGCGACCATGGCTAATGGGAATGAAAGCTAGACAAGATTGAGAGATAGGGGCTTTAGAGCTAAAGCCACAAAAGGGGCTGCAAAAAAAATGGAAGAGCACTATCTACAACATGAAGGAGGGCCGATAGGAGGATCTTGTGTTAGAGACCACCGTTGATGAATGGAGTTCCAGCGAGGGTTGGTCATCTATGACAGAGGGAGAGTCTTCTAATGAGGAGGAAGAAAGCTCTCTATAAGTGATGGGGATTACATTAAAAGGGCCTTCTAGTAGTGAAATTCCGCAACAGCTTCCAAAGGTCGAGACAGACGGGTTAGAAAAAATGTTGGCTAAGGATCTATCAACTGAGAAGAAGGCAGCCTACATGGAAGTGGTGATAAAACACTCTGCACTTTTTATTTCTGATTATAAACACATCATAGGTGTGACAGCAATACAACATCACGTTAATCTAAAAGAGAGAGCAAGGCCAGTGGTGCAGTGACTACGAGGGTTGGGAGTAGTTCAACAAAACGCTCCACTCACTGACGTGCAACGACTTTTGAAGGCAAGCTTCATCTATCCAATAGGGGACTCAGAGTGGGTTTTCCTGTGGTGATGATACCCAAGAAGAATGGAAAACGGAGGATTTGTGTGGATTACAAGCTGCTAAATGCTACAACAAAGAGAGATCACTTTCCTCTTCCCTTTCAGGATGAAATACTCAATGAGGTGGCCGGGCATGAGTGATACACTATTTGTGATGGGTATTCAGGTTATTTTCAGATCCGAATAGCTGAGGAGGATCAACAGAAGACCACCTTCATTATGCCTTGAGGTTGTTTTGCTTACAAAGTAATGCCATTTGGATTAACAAATGCCCCAGCTACCTTCCAACGATTCATGAATTATGTCTTCCAGCCATACTTTGGAAAATCCATCAGGGTCTTTATTGATGATTTTTGTATTTATAGTTCTAAGGCTCTACATCTACGGAAGATGGATGAAGCTTTCAACCGCCTCCCACAAATGGAGGGGCAGTTAAACCATGAGAAGTGTCGCATTGGCGAAAGCAGTGTAGCTTTGTTAGGGCATGTCGTAAGTGAGAGGGGTATTGAAGCAGATCCAAACAAAGTTAAGGCCCTATTGGCGCGGTGCCAACACCATCTTCTTTGAAGCAACTAACCTCTTTCATTCAGAAGGTGCAATATATGGGACGGTTCATTTATCTCCTCTCCCAATTTAGTATTTCCACTGCAACAGTTAACCCACTCTGCGGAGCTCCTGTGGAGTGACGAAAGTGAAAGGTGCTTTAACGAGGTGAGGAAGGCTCTTAGCACCCTTCATATAATTTTACAGCCTTGCTGGGATCAAGAGTTTTTTGTCAACCCGAGTTTTGGAGAAGATGCTCTAGGGGTAGCACTAATACAAAAGGATGCTAAAACTGGCCTGATGAGGCTAGTTTACTTTTCTAGCAGAGTAATGACATCATTAGAATGAGGGTACAAGATGGTGGAGGTGATGGTTTTGTCTCTAATGTTTGCTGTAAGAAAGTTTCGTCCTTATCTTCTCCCTAGGCCGTTCATAGTGATCACGATAGAAGAGCATTTTCCCTACACCTTACAGCACATGGATGTTTCAGCCAGAATTGCTAAGTGGGTGATACAACTCCAAAAGTTTGACTACACCTTCAAGGTGGAGGATTCTACTCGAGCTTGCCTAGCTGATTTGTTGACCCATAGATGCCATCAAAAGAAGGAGAAAGAGAAGGGAAAGGTAAAAGACGAGACACCTCCTCTTGAGGAGCCACCATAGGTGGAGAATGCCCATGCCCTCTACTTCAATGGGACCTACAAGCGTATTAAAGACAGAGCGGCAGCAGGAATAGTGGTGTTCAGTTTTGAGCTTGACAAACTTTATGGAGAAGGTATCAACTTGGAGGATGTCCATTCTAACAATGAGGCAGAATATCAAGCCTTGCTTTTAGGTTTGAGGTGGTGTCTCTCACATGGTGTCACTCGACTTAATGTTTTTGGGGACTCTATGCTAATTGTTAAGCAAATGAAAGGAATCTGGGCTTGTAAAAATGATAACTTAGCAGAGAAAATGAGAGAAGCTAAAGCTCTCATGAGGAAGCTACAGAAAGCCCAAATCTATTTTGTACCAAGGCGCACAAATGGCGATGCAGATACTCTAGGAGCTGAAATTTTGAAAGAGGTAATGGTGGGCAGCATTGCAGTAAAGCTTCCCTTGTTTCAGGGTAAGTTTCAAGTACAAGATGTGCTTTATTTTCTTGAGCATGGTGAGGTACCTACACATATGAGTAAGAGTGAGAAAAGGTGGCTAGCTACTAAGGCCACTAAATACTGCTTGATAAATGATGTGTTGTATTGCAAAGGAAAGGATGCAGTGCTTAGAAAGGGTGCCAACAGAAAATGAGATTATGGATGTGAGTAAGAGCTACCATGAGGGGGTTTGTGGCGGACATTTTGCTTAAGAAATAACCATCAGGAAGATTCTCCATGCCGGTTTTGTGTGGCCTAATCTACATCGAGATGCACAACATTGGTGCCGCACTTGTGACGATTGCCAAAAGGCCGGACCAAGGAAGCTAGTGCATGAGGAAAAAAATCCCATAACTACATATGGCCCATTTGAGAAATGGGGGATTGATGCAATAGGGCCACTCCCACGAACTCAGTCTGGCAAGGAATACATCATAGTGGGTGTGGACTACATGACGAGGTGGGAAGAGGCTTCAGCAACTAGTAGGATTACATCCCAAGAAGTGGAAAAATTTGTGTTTGAAAATGTTTGTTGCAGGTTTGGCACACCTTTGGAAATTATCTCTGATCGGGGTCCTGGTTTTAGGGCCAACCTAGTAGGGGAGCTAATGGAAAGGCTAAAAATCAAGCACCGGCATTCTACTCCCTACTACCCACAGTGTAATGGTTTCGTCGAAAAAGTGAATGGTCTGATTAGTAAGATAATTACCAAGCAAGTACACATGCACCCCAAGCACTGGGATAAAAAATTGAGTGCAGCTCTTTGGGCCTACAGAACTTCATTCAGAACCTCACTTGGCTATACTCCATTTCACCTCGTCTATGGCCAAGAGGCTTTGCTTCCTATAGAGTTGGAACTGGCCAGTTTGCATGTTTTAGTAGCCAATCAAGAGAAGAATCAAGATAAGAAGTTAGAGGAAAGGATCTTGGATCTAGAGAGGCTAGAGTTAGATAGAGAAGCAACAGTCCACATGCAGGCTGAGAGAGGAGGAAGACATTTAATAAGAAGCTAGCTAGCAAACACATAAGGGAAGAATCACTTGTGCTATGCTATGATAACCGCTTTGATAATAGAAAGGATGCTAAACTTGTGTTCAAGTGGGAAGGGCCATTCATGGTCATAAGAAAATATCCAAATGGTAGCTATCAACTAGGTGACATGGATGGGAGAGTTCACAAGACAAGGGTAAATGGATGGCGAACTGAAGCCTTATTTTCAAAGAAATATGAACACTTTGGAGTAGTCATTCAATGAAGAGCCACCAATGAGGGGGTGCAGTTCTCCTTGCTCTACTGTACCATCATTAGCAAGCTAGAGGCATGAATGACTCTAGCCTAAGGGGAGGGCGAATGATCCGATTTTTTTACAAACCGTATTTCTACCACAAAATTTGGCCAAAACCCCTATCAAGAGCTTTATCATATCACTTTGGGTTTACTCTTCAAGCACTAGGTATGCTACATCAATTCTCGATTATGATAGCTCTAGCAAATGGGGGGAACAAGTTCTTAGGAGGGATGTCAATGTAAAGGGTAAAAGGGATAGTTATCTTAGTGAAGATGGAAATGGATTATACCTAGGAGTTGAGTGCATAGATTTTTCAAAGGACTAGCCTCCAACTACATGTGGGTTCCACCTGCATCACTAGGATTTGGAATCTATCACTGTAACGTGTCCAGCTGTTATTTTCGGGACACGTCTTAGCAGTCCATCGAAAAGGATGTCTAGAAAGCTCTACCCGGCACTCCCATGGAATGTTACGGGGTTTGCGATCTAGGACTTTCCGCGACTGCCATGTAGCGGAAGTATTCCGGCCGTTCCCACTTAGGACCTGAATTAGGGTTTTCTCTATTGGTCATTTCCTAACGGCAAATAGCGTCGAACCCGAGTGAACTACTTTATGCAGAAACGCCAGGTCTAAAGCGGATTCACGCTGCACTTGGTTCAAGGAGAATGGGAAACGAGAGGGATGCAAAGCTCAACCTCTCTACCATAAGGCATAGTCCCATTCCATTCCCCTAAAACAACGTAAATTGGGATTAATTATAACTCTAGGTCAACGCTTTTGTTGTTCGTATTCTTTGACGATCTTCTTGCTGTCCATCATGATTTTGAGAAAAGTTCCCGGCCAACCGGGACCACCCATCCGTAGGACGGGCCTATGGCCCATCCTCCGCACTTTCCTCGGGTTGTTTTAGTTATTTAATTACCTAACACATTTAATTGGACATGTATCAATCAGCTTCCTTAATTAGCTCGTTAGGCACTCGTTTCTTCATGTAACCATATCACTTGACATAGAAAAGCAATGACAAACAAGTTCCTTTTTAACAGGTTATCACATTTATCTTTGAAATGCATAAATTCTAGCCCATAGGCTTATCCACAATCCGCCTGAAGGCTATCTAGCAATCCACAGGGATTACCAATCCAAGATTCCGCCTGTAGACTAGTATGCGGGCCTCGAGATCCAATCCCGAGTCATGTTAGCCTCTTGTGCAAGGCTCGAAAGGCAAGGGATTTATGGCCAGAGCCCCCCTAACCCCAAGCATCCTCTTGCTGCAAGTAGCGCTCAACGAAGAGACCTCTCACGACGGGTTTGGTCCACTTTTCCGCTGCGGTTAACAACCCCCTTGGTTAGGGTCAGGCAGGCAGTCGGGGATAACTGAAGCTGCCTCTCCCTTCAGGCCTTCAACCTGAAGTATTAGATATCCATTTATCTTTTAATTCATTGATCAAACAAAGCCAAACAATGCTCTTAAATCTATAGCAAGCACAAATATTTCCATTGGTCGTTTATTGTTGGCCAACTACTAAGGAATGAATCCTTCTTTTCGAATGCATGCAGCACTCGATCCAGGATGACTTGCGACTTGACAAGATCCCCTATATCCTGGGTTAGGGCCGTACCCTATTAACCCGACTTGGTCAATACCTTAAGTTCATATGTTATACCAATTTATTGGTTTGTCCTTTGCTCCAAGCAATTATCTTTACCTCGGAAAGATATGTTAAGACGATTATTCATCCTCTTACAAGAAAACTTGCATAAGCATCTACCAACCTCATTCAGAGAATTGGCCATCCCTTTGTGATCCAATCACAAGATCATACGACTGTGCACTTGTTGCACAAGTGTCGCATCAAACTATGGGACTATTCTACCCATCAAATGGAGTCACGAAACAATCTGTTCTTAATTACATTAGACTAACGTTGTCAGTCCTAGGGTTCCAAGTTCCATCTTTTTAGCATAAGATTCTTAGGGACAACCCTAGTTCACTTCTCAAGTATGTTCCATTGTCCCTACATTCAGTGAATGTGGGCGAGTATTCATGGTATAGGAGTTTCACTTTTAGCAATACGTGTGACTAGATCACGTATTAAATCCTATTGAATTCTTTGGAATTGAATTAACTCTTTCTAAAATGAGTACTCTGCGGGCTTAGGTGTTTAGGTTTATGCCAAAATTTTTAATTCATGATGATAATTACGCTATCATTTCCATAAACACATGATTCATTGACTATGCATAAATTGATTTTCAACCCTAACTTATCGATTTAAGATCAGGCATAGGTTGGGTTATAACCTAATTCCAATTACTCATCATATAACTTGCGAACAAGATTCATGCTAAACAAGAAACCTTTTTCTAATAATTACGTAGTTGAAAAACGATAATTGACCAATTTATGCAACTTAGGAATCATTTCATGCCTTGCACCTTCCTATGGATTCTTAGCACTTCCCATGATGACTCATTGCGAAGAAGATATGGCCTAATAATGCGACATGATTTTATACTTCCATGCTTAAACGGAGTGCATTATCTTA
This sequence comes from Lygodium microphyllum, assembly GCF_053477565.2. NCBI lineage: Eukaryota > Viridiplantae > Streptophyta > Polypodiopsida > Schizaeales > Lygodiaceae > Lygodium > Lygodium microphyllum. Next base: position 48,313,421 of record NC_141143.1, read on the forward strand.
ATTCCGTTTTGTAACTATGGACAATAATCTAAGTTCAGTTCATTGAATGCACAAAAACTAAATGCATATCAATTTTCTGCTCACTTTATTTTTGTTCGTTTTCTTGGAAATACTAACGACTGAACTTGTCCGTCGTAAGCTAACTCTTTTAAACTAACCAAAATATTTAAGATGGGAAATGCATCCTATTTCCAAAATATTTAAGATGGGAAAACCTGGACTTGTGGTGAGATGTCCACGTGGATGCTAGGAGACGATCCTCCTGCGACTGCGCCTTGGGCTTTCTTAGGAGGCATCGCGAATGCAGCCTTTCCATCGTGGATGTAGCTTTGTGAATTCCCTGTTTGAAATACCACTGTCCTTTATGAGTCTTCTGTTCTTTCCTTTCGTAATAGCTCTTCGAAGGGATACTTGTGGAGGAGGGGAGAAACCACGAAAAGGGTTCCAAACCAGGAAGGGGGTGTTTCAAAATCTTTCGCGAACAACGCCCATTAAAGCCATGGGAAAGGCTTAATGGCCTTTTTAAAGACTTACACAAACGGGTAATAAAAGGTGTAGAAACCCTTACGAGGGCTTTCGTATGGGGAAAGAAGGTGTTACCAAAACCCCTAACACCCTCTTTTTCTTTTACGTGTGGGGGAAAAAGAACAAGGTATGACAGGGCTAAAAAAAGTATTTTTGCATGGGGAAAAAAAAAGGGGCTAAGGGGCCCTTAGGGGGATTTGAGATACGGGGGAGAAAAAGGGATTTTAAGGTAAAAGCTTTTGGGGGGAAAAAAAGGGCCTAAGGGAGCCCTTAGGGAGGAATTTTGAGGCGGTGGGAAAAGGGCCTAAGGGAGCCCTTAGAGGAAATTTTTAGGGGGGGGAAAGGGCCTAAGGGAGCCCTTGGGAGATTTATAAACACGGGGAGGAAAAGGACCTTTAAGGTCAAACCTTTTTGGGGGGGAAAGGGGGCTTATAGAGCCCCCCCTTAGAAGCTTTGGAAGCTTCTAGAAGCTCTGGGGGGGTACAATCGACGGACGGATGTCACAGAGTGGCGTATGATGGCAGGGCGATCTCCTTGGTGGTGACCAATCTTCCACTGCTATTGCAGCTCATGGCCTCTCCCAGCAGTGATGACTACCTCCCTTTGGCTGCATAGCAGCCCAGCTCCTCGTCCACAGCATGGTGTTCACTCCCTTTCACGGCGGCGCCCACCCAGCTCACCACTTGCGAGCGTATCGGCTTCTTCTCTCCCTCACGGCTACTATCCCTTAGCCGTGGGGTAATAACCCTCTCTCTCTCTCTTATGACAAGTGGCAGCATCGTCCTTTCGATCTCTGGTGGCCACCTTGGTTTAAATAGGGGAGGGGAGGGGGATCCTCCCTCCCCTACGTGGCATCACGCATGGCTCTCTCTCACTCCAAGGAGCTTAATCACTCCTTCTATTCCCCTCCCCCTCCAACTCGTCAATCGGTTGGGGGGATAAGGGGAATGCAATTTTTTGTCATTTATCCAATTCCATTATCTTTTATTGAGGCAGTTTACGCATGCCTTCGGGATGCTACATTCTCTCCCCCTTGGAGGAATCGAGATGTCCTCATCTCGAGATAAGCTGGGGATATTGATGGTTGAGAGTGCCTTCATCTATCCAAGTGGCATCCTCTTCGGGATAGTCTTTCCACTCGACGAGGCATTCTCTCAAGGTTCTGGATTTCAGTTGTCTCTCCCTAACATCTAAGATCCTGTCAGGCCTTAGTTCAAGGACTCCTTGACTAGGCATTACAACTTGTTGGTCATTAAGTACATGGCTAGGATTAGGTATATACTTTTTCAATAGGCTGATATGGAATACATTATGAAATTTTAGGTACTCAGGAAGTTGCAGTTTATAAGTATTAGGTCCTAGACACTTGAGGATCTTGTACGGTCCACAATACCTTGGACTTAGCTTCTTGCAATCACCTAAGGATAGGGAACTCTTCTTAGGGCGTACGTGAATGAAGACCATGTCTCCTTCTTCGAAGACTCTATCTTGATGCTTCAAATCCGCGTAGGCCATTTGTCTATCCTTGGCAGCTTGGATGTCTTGTCTTATTGACTTTATTTGGTCATCCATCTCTTCCAACATCTGCCTTGAAGCTTCAACCCCCAAGGTTGGATCTGAGAAGTTTAGGGGACTTCGACAGTCATGACCATACAATGCTTGAAAAGGGGTCATTTGAATGCTTTGTTGGTAAGAAGCATTGTAGGAAAATTCAATCAAAGGCAAGTATTGAATCCACCTTTTTGGCTCACGACAGTAGTATGCCCTAAGCATGTCCTCGATGACTTGATTGACTCGCTCTGTTTGGCCATCTGTTTGGGGATGGTAAGCTGTGCTAAAATAGAGTTGAGTCCCAATGGCTTCAAAGATGGCTCTCTAGAAGTGTGATGTGAAGAGAGAATCACGATCACTAACAATTCTTCTTGGTAGCCCATGTATCTTGAATATCTCCTTGATAAACAATCTTGTAATGTCCAAGGCTTTATAGTTTGTCTTCACTGGTATAACCTTAATAAGCATGTCAACCACAACCATGATGGAGTTGTATCCTCCCTGAACTTGGGGTAGACCAACAACCAAATCCATACTGATGAATTCCCATTTCATGTGGGGAATGTCAAGCGGTTGCAACTTCCCTGGCATCTTGACATGTTCGGCTTTGATACGTTGACAAGACAAACACTCGGTGACATATTTGAGAACATCACCTTTAAGCCTCTCCCAATGGTAGCTCTTCCTAACTACATTGAGAGTCTTAGAATAGCCAAGATGACCTGAGAAAGGGGAATCATGAGCTTCCCACAATATCTTATGCTTAAGTGACTGGCTTGCCGGTATGCACAGCCTCGTTCTATAGTAGACAAGTCCGATTTCGGTCAGACTTAATCCGAACTATCATTCTCCATTGTTGATAGAGAATTCATGATACTTAGCCTACAACTTTTGATCCTGATCCTTGATAGAGATTTCCCTTAGCATCGTTTGATAGGTTGGATCATGGCATGCTTCCTCTCTAGCTAACTCAAGTATTGGATTGTTTGGCATAGATACCTTTGTGGCTAGAGATCTAGCTGTTGATGGATTTTGCAAGATTAGAGAATTAAGGAATGCCTTGCGACTGAGTGCATTGGCAACTACATTCTCTTTCCTTGGTCGGTACTTGATTTCAAAGTCATACTCTTCCAGCACTTCAATCCACCAACGTTGCCTCATGTTGAGCTCGTTCTGGGTAAAGATCCACTTGAGACTCTTATGGTTAGTTACTAGTGTAAACTTGTTACCCAATAGGTAGTGTCTCCAAAGCTTTAGAGCATGGATGATAGCTAGCAATTCCAGATCATGCGTAGCATAATTCTTCTCATGATTCTTCAATTTCCTTGAAGAGTATGCTACAGGATGACCTTTCTGCATGAGCACACATCCCAAGGCAAGCGTGCTAGCATCAGTTACTACCTCGAACTCCTTATTCAGGTCTGGAAGTTTTAGGATAGGTGCTAATACCAAACTTTGCTTCAATCTGTCGAAGCTATTTTGTTCAGGAGTTGACCATGCAATGGCTGTTTGCTTCTTTAGTAATTCCACACAAAGGTGCTGCAATCAAAGCATAGTTTTTGATGAAGACCCTATACCATCCTATCAATCCAAGAAAACTGCATATTTCTTTGACAGTTGTTGGTATTGGCCATTCAAGCACATCTCTAACATTGGCTGTAATCAAAGCATAGTTTTTTATGAAGACCCTATACCATCCTGTCAATCCAAGAAAACTGTGTATTTCTTTGACAGTTGTTGGTATTGGCCATTCAAGCACATCTCTGACCTTGGCTTGATCCACTAAGATTCCTTCCGCTGATACGATGAATCCCAGATATTCAATCTGACGCTTGAAGAATGCACATTTCTTTATCTTAGCATACAGCTTATGTGCCCTCATTGTCTCAAGGACAATCCGAAGTTGGGGTTCATGATCTTCTTCCTGTTTAGAATAGACTAAAGTTTCGACAAAGAAGACGATCACGAAGTCATTAAGATATGGCCTAAAAATATCCTGCATTAACCTGTTGAAGGTGGCCGGTGCATTCGTAAGCAACACCATATTGGGGAATATGGGAATTTTCCATAAGTTTGGGACACGTGGTCAAATCTTTGGATTTGTCATAACTTGAACACTATAACTGCAAATCGAGCGCTCTATAGCTCAATAGATTCCATTTTTCAAGCTCTTTCCAATGATAGGTTATATCATATGGTTTTGGGAAACTTATGGGCATGTTATCTGTGTGCCACCTTCTTAGTATTCAAAAAATGAGAATTGGAAGATTCCCAAATTCACTAATATTGTGTTAAGCCCGAAGGACATAACTAGGAACTCAAAGTGCCCATATCTTGTGTTGAAGGCCATCTTTGGGATATCCTCTTCCTTGATCCTTATTTGATAGTAACCCGACCTGAGATCAATCTTGGAGAAGATCTTTGCACCCTGAAGACGATCAAGAAGCTCATCTATTCTAGGAATAGGATACTTGTTCTTGACCGTTGATTGATTCAATCCTCTGTAATCAATACATAGTCGAAGTGTTTCATCTTTCTTTTTCTGGAACAGTACTAGAGCTCCCCATGGTGAGCTGCTAGGATGGATGTAGCCCTGTTCTAGCAGTTGCTTGAGTTGTTCCTTCAGCTCAATTGCTTCTAGTATGGACATTCTATAAGGTCTCTTTGCAATTGGTGCAGCTCCTAGTACTAGCTTAATCTCATGATCCACTTCTCTTTGAGGCGGGAGTTCTGTCAACTCTTCAGGGAATACGTCCGCGTATTCCTTTAGCCAAGAAGGTTCTTCACTAGACTCTTGCTTCTGATCTAACTTGTTGAGCTTAATCAAGTAGACAGGTAATCCTTTTCTGACTCCTTTTATGATCTGAGATGATTTGGCCAATTGAATTTTTGGCTTCCCTGCTTCTCCTTGAGTTGTGACCAATTCCCCTTCAAAGTTTCGAAAGGAAATTTGGCCCTTTCCACAATGAATGTGGGCGTCATTAGGTTTAAGAAAATCTATTCCGAGTAGACACTCATGGATACCTAAATTCATGACTCCGAATTTGACCGAAGTCTTCTTTCCTCCTAGAAAGAATTTCACCTTAGCAGTTTGCCTGGTACAAGTAACCTCACGACCATCTGCCAATTCCACAAGCAAAATAGGTGCTTCTACTATGGCTATTCCTAGTCTTTTTGCACAAGCTTGTGAGATAAAGGAATGTGTACTATCACAATCAATCAAGGTCTTGAAACTTTTACCTTGATAGTCCGACGGTGTCTGAATCACCGAGAACTGGCGACTCAGGCCTTTCTTGTGTAAAGCGGCATGGACTATCGCCCTTTCAAACTCTGCTTCCATGGTCGGATCTTCTTCTTCTTCGCACATTTTCCTATTGGCAATGCAGGCGGTTCTTCCTCTGCCTCGAGTAGCGGCTCCTTGACCATGGACCATTCCTTGGAAAGGTGCTTGGCGATGTCCTCCTCCAAGTTTGGGACATTGCCTGTTGAAATGACCGGGCTCGTTGCAGTGGAAACAACGGAGGTTTCGGTCATTGCTTTGAGTAGGAACAAAGTTGTTGACGTTATTAGTCCTTGCTTTCTTTCTTTGTCCCTGATTCTGACCTTGAACTCTCTTCATCTGAGGTCTGAATGCTCCTCTGTTTGGGTCATTATAAGACCAGGTTTTGTTACCTGTTGGTCTAGACTGTACCTCCGGAATTATAGGCGCAGCTCGAATGAGTGCGTCCTAAAGATCTTATGGATGCATAGATTCGAGATGTGGGTATTTACTGGTGGATTTAAACCAACACAAAATTTGGACACCTGCTGTGTCATATCCATCTGTGGCGCATACTTAAGAAGTGAGACAAATTTAGAATAGTAGGTGTCAAGAGTGAGTCCCAGCTGTTTTCTGCGTGTGATACGCATGTGGTAAGTATCTTCCCTGCATGGCTTTCTTCAGCTTCTCCCAAGTAACGGATCCTTTCGCAATCCCTTGATCCTTGCACCATTGCTTCCACCAAAGCTTGGCTTCGCCGGTGAGCTTCAGCTTGGTGAGCATAGCCTGATTGGCGGGTGCAATACCGGCTGCTTCGAAGTAATCCTCCATGGTTTCAATCCAAATTTCAGCATCTTCTTGGATGGGCCTACCTCTCTCGTCAAACTCGGGCGGCTTAATCTGCTTGAGAAGAAACTTCTTCTCCTGGATTACAGCAGTACTTGACGTAGGAGGCAAATTAGGAACCTGTACCTGGGGTTGTGCCTGGATAAAGGTTTCTTAACGTTATTACATGATAATTGTTATTGATTTATATTACATCTCCAATTCCGCTATCAACCAAGCAATCTAACCACTTAACTTTTTATTAATTCTAATGCACAATCAGACATTGATAAGCCAACTGTTACATTGATAAGTCTTATTTGTATTTATATGGGCATAGCCCTTTCGGAATACAACATTTCTTGCGATGATAAGCCAACTGTTACATTTAGTTTGGGGAGAATAATGTTGTATTACATTTTTCTACAGGAACTATATAATAGTATGATTTCGGGTCATGGATCTTCAGGAATCGGTAAGTCACTGGAAGTTCAGGGTATCCTTTCCTTTGGAACCCATTCTTCTCATGGCGCCCCAACACTTTAATCCTGTCGGTGGGGATTACACGGGTTACTTCCTCATATACATATGAGTTCAGCTCAACCCTTCGACCTCGAATATGTAAAGTTTAATTTACGCGAGCTTCCACAAAAATGAATAGCTTCATGACTTTTAGATCTTCCAACCACTTGATCCTCTTTAGGTTGGTCTATAGATATGCTAACCGGTGGGAAGCTATATAGTAGATTCTTGATGAACCCGTCCATCTTCGTTCCATGTACAAAGGTGATGGATTATAGATTCACTCTAGGATGTTCATCATCTCAACCCTTTGTCGGTAATGCGGGGAATGCATTGCAGCCATAAACATGACTCGAAATACCAAGAACCTGTTCCATGCTTCATAGTTCTGCAAGACAGCATTGGAAGTAAGGAAATGTTTGGACAACAACATTTGCTTTACTTTATCTTATTAAGATTTAATAAAAACAATTCCGTTGTTGGTTGGCTCTGATACCAACTGTAATTTGTCCACCTATTATTTTCAGGACACGTCTTAGCAGTCCATCAGAAAGGATGTCTAGAAATCTCCGCCCGGCACTCCCATGGAATGTTACGGGGTTTGCAATCTAGGATTTTCCGCGTCTGCCACGTAGCGAAAGTATTCCGACCGTTCCCACTTAGGACCGACCTGAATTAGGGTTTTCCCTATTGGTCATTTCCTAATGGCAACTAGCATCGAACCCGAGCGAACTACTTTACGCAGAAACGCTAGGTCTGAAGCGGATTCACGCTACAGTTGGTTCAAGGAGAATGGAAAATGAGAGGGATGCGAAGCTCAACCTCTCTACCATAAGGCATAGTCCCATTCCGTTCCCCTAAAAGAACGTAAATTGGGATTAATTATAAATCTAGGTCAACACTTTTGTTGTTCGTATTCTTTGACGATCTTCCTGCTGTCCATCGTTATTTTGAGAAAATTTCCCGGCCAACCGGGACCACCCATCCGTAGGACGGCGGACCTATGGCCCATCCTCCACACTTTCATTAGGTTGTTTTAGTTATTTAATTACCTAACACATTTAGTTGGACATGTATCAATCAGCTTCCTTAATTAGCCCGTTAGACACTAGTTCCTTCATGTAACCATATCACTTGACATAGAAAAGCAATGACAAACAAGTTCCTTTTTAACAGGTTACCATATTTATCTTTGAAATACATAAAGTCCAGCCCGTAGGCTTATCCACAATCCGCTTAAAGGCTATCCAACAATCCACAGGGATTACCAATCCAAGATTCCACCCGTAGACTAGTATGCAAGCCTCGAGATCCAATCCTGAGTCACGTTAGCCTCTTATGCAGGGCCGGGAAGGTGAGGGATTTACAGCCAGAGCCCCCTGGCACCGAAGCGTCCTCCTGATCCAAGTAGCACTCAACGGAGAGACCTCTCACGACGGGTTCGGTCCACTTTCCCGGTGCGGTTAACAACCCCCTTGGTTAGGGTCAAGCGGGCAGTCGGGGGTAACTGAAGCTGCCTCTCCCTTTAGGCCTTCAACCTGAAGTATTAGATATCCATTTATCTTTTAATTCATTGATCAAACAAAGCCAAACAGTGCTCTTAAATTTGTAATAAGCACAAACATTTCCATTGGTCGTTTATTGTTGGCCAACTGCTAAGGAATGAATCCTTCTTTTCGAATGCATCCAGCACTCGATCTGGGATGACTTGTGACTTTCCAAGATCCCCTATATCCTGGGTTAGAGCCGTACCCTATTAACCCGACTTGGTCAATACCTTAAGCTCATATGTTATCTTAATTTATTGGTTTGTCCTTTGCTCCAAGCAATTATCTTTACCTCAGAAAGATATATTAGGACGATTATTCATCCTCTTGCAAGATAACTTGCGTAAGCATGTGCCAACCTCATTCAGAGAATTGGCCATCCCCTTGATCCAATCACAAGATCATACGACTCTACACTTGTTGCACAAGTATCACATCAAACTATGGGACTATTCTATCCATCAAATGGAGTCATGAAACAATCTGTTCTTAATTACATTAGGCTGGCGTTGTTAGTCCTAGGGTTCCAAGTTCCATCTTTTTAGCGTAAGATTCATAGGGACAACCCCACTTCACTTCTCAAGTATGTTCCGTTGTCCCTACTTTCGGTGAATGTGGGCGAGTATTCAGGGTATAGGAGTTTCAATTTTAGCAATACGTGTGACTAGGTCACGTATTAAATCCTATTGACTTCTTTGGAATTGAATTAACTCTTTCTAAAATGAGTACTCCATGGGTCTAGGTGTTTAGGTTTATGCCAAATTTTTTACTTCATGATGATAATTACGCTTTCATTTCCATAAACACATGACTCATTGACTATGCGTAAATTGATTTTCAACCCTAACTTATCGATTTAAGATCAGGCATAGGTTGGGTTATAACCTAATTCCAATTACTCCCTAACTTATTGATTTAAGATCAGGCATAGGTTGGGTTATAAGCTAATTCAAATTACTCAGGCATAGGTTGGGTTATAACCTAATTCCAATTACTCATCATATAACTTGCGAACAAGATTCATGCTAAACAAGCAACCTTTTTCTAATAGTTACGCAGTTGAAAAATGATAATTGACCAATTTATGCAACTTAGGAATCATTTCATGCCTTGCACCTTCCTATGGATTCTTAGCACTTCCCATGATGACTCATTGCAAAGAAGTTATGGCCTAATAATGCGACATGATTTTATACCTCAATGCTTAAACGAAGTGCATTATCTTAATTACATTTTGTAACTATGGACAATAATCTAAGTTCAATTCATTGAATGCACAAAAACTAAATGCATATCAATTTTTTTCTCACTTTATTTTTGTTCGTTTTCTTGGAAATACTAACGACTGAACTTGTCCGTCGTAAGCTAACTCTTTTAAACTAACCAAAATATTTAAGATGGGAAATGCATCCTATTTCCAAAAATCATCCACGCGTGATTGAATTATAGCAACGAAAAAATAAAAATTAGGAAGGAAAACTTGGACTTGCGGTGAGATGTCCACGTGGATGCTAGGAGACGATCCTCCTGCAGCGGCTGCGCCTTGGGCTTTCTTAGGAGGCATCACGAATGCAGCCTTTCCATCGTGGATGCAGCTTTTTGAATTCCCTTTTTGAAATACCACTGTCCTTTATGAGTCTTCTGTTCTTTCCTTTCGTAGCAACTCTTCGAAGGGGGGGTGTTTCAAAATCTTTCGCGAATAAGGCCCATTAAAGCCATGGGAAAGGCTTAATGGCCTTTTTAAAGACTTACACGAACGGGGAATAAAAGGTGTAGAAACCCTTATGAGGGCTTTTGTATGGGGAAAGAAGGTGTCACCAAAACCCCTAACACCCTCTTTTTCTTTTACGTATGGGGGAAAAAGAATAAGGTATGATAGGGCTAAAAAAAGTATTTTTGCATGGGGGAAAAAAAAAGGGGCTAAGGGGCCCTTAGGGGGATTTGAGATACGGGGGAGAAAAAGGGATTTTAAGGTAAAAGCTTTTGGGGGGAAAAAAGGGCCTAAGGGAGCCCTTAGGGAGGAATTTTGAGGGAGTGGGAAAAGGGCCTAAGGGAGCCCTTAGAGGAAATTTTCAGGGGGGGAAAGGGCCTAAGGGAGCCCTTAGGGAGATTTATAAACACGGGGAGGAAAAGGACCTTTAAGGTCAAACCTTTTTGGGGGGGAAAGGGGGCTTATAGAGTCCCCCCCTTAGAAGCTTTGGAAGCTTCTAGAATCTATGGGGGGGATACAGATGCCGTCATGGAATGGTGTATGACGGCAGGGCGATCTCCTTGGTGGTGACCAATCTTCCGCTGCTACTGCAGCTCACGGCCTCTCCCAGCAGTAATGACCACCTCCCTCTGGCTACACGGTAGCGCAGCTCCTCGTCCACAGCACGGTATTCCCCTTTGTTATGGCGACGCCCACCTAGCTCACCACTTGCCAGCGTATCGGCTTCTTCTCTCCCTCACGGCTACTATCCCTCAGCCGTGGGGTAATAACCCTCTCTCTCTCTCTCTTATGATAGGCGGCATCATCGTCCTTTCGATCTCTGGGGGCCACCTTGGTTTAAATAGGGGAGGGGAGGGGGATCCTCCCTCCCCTGCATGGCATCACGCATGGCTCTTCCTCACTCCAAGCTCCACCAAGGAGCTTAATCACTCCTTCTATTCCCCTCCCCCTCCAGCTTGTCAGTCGACTGGGGGGATGAGGGAAAATTTTGTCATTTATCCAATTCCATTATCTTTTATTGAGGCAGTTCATGTGTGCCTTCGGGATGTTACAATCACCATCATTAGAGGACACCTCACCCTAGCACACAAGTCAATATCCACATGATGGTGTCATTTGGATCTTACACAAAAGCTTACAAGAATAGACCCCTTCTGTCACATGCTTATATGTATTTATATATATATGGGGGACTAAAGTCAAAGCAGCTTTTGAAAGCCTTTTTTTATAATCTCAATAACTCCCAAGGAAAAGCAAATTTCAAGAAAATTCCCACATTCCCCGATCGGTTTCAACCTGGTCTACAAAGTTGTAGAAGAAACTTTTTTCAGATTCTTCACCGATTTGAAGCTACGAAGGCGCAGACTGCTGGCTACATGCAATTTTCTTCTCTCTTTCACCACACCAACTTTCCATTATATCCTTCTTGTAAATATATTATAATAATGTGCTTTGGGCATCCACCTCTTGTAATCTAGCTCCCTTTCTCTATTTTGTCTACCACCACCCTTGGCTTCTTGCATGATGACCAAGGTGGGGACTTGTCCCATCCACTATTCTCTATATTTTCAATGATGCCATACATAATCTAGGATTATGTTAATCAAGAAGATTAGCTTAATCTAATCCCTCATGGAGGCTATATAAAGAGCCCATGGAGAATGGAGAAGGGGGAGAAGGACAATGACAAGCACATGAGAGCACTCTAGAATACCCTCATGCTAGTCCATCTCTTTGAGGTAAGCTATGACTAAGTTCTTTTATTATGTAGCATAATGGCAAGCTTTCTCTACCTCTTCTCCTCTTATCTCCCTCTCTTCTCATCTTCTCATTCCATGAATACATAATGGCAAGCTTCCTCTACCTCTTCTCCTAATGACAAGCTTCCTCTACCTCTTCTCCTCTTATCTCCCTCCCCTCTCATCTCTCTCTCTCATATTCTAATAGGGTGTCTAGTACATATATTCTCTCTTGTAAATTTGTGTCTTGGTTCTTTTGATTCTCTTTGAGAAAAGGGATGTCCTAGCCCATCCTCCCTTTGGGTAGGTGGTGCCCCTCTTTCGTTCTCTTAGTGATGAGGATTGGAGATTGGATGGGAAAGAGGCAACTCGTTCATCATTTTAACCCTCAACATGAAAGTGAAAATATTATTACACAATAATAATTAAAATTTCCAAGCTACTTACATTCCTTTAATAGCTCTCAGCAATGCAATTTCATGTTCTCTAAATGCAATATTCCCTTTTTGAATCACCTTCTCCATGGATTTCATCACAAATGCATGTATGTACTCCTCCCTTGCCATGATATACTCATAATATTCCAGTAAGTCCCATAATGAACTTGCCTTCTCATGCTTTTGTTAAGCAAGATTCAAATTTCTTTCCAAATTGATAAAATGATTTTGTGGCTAATGGTGCCGTGTATCTACTTTGCAGTACAAGCATGTAAATGTATTTTTGTGAGGTGCCCAATCTTTTTGTGTAGCATATATCAATGTGCATACTTCTCAAAGAGAGAGAGAGAGAGAGAGAGAGAGAGAGAAGATGGAGCCATTAATAAAGCAATGGTAATGATCCTTTTTCTCTTCATTATTCCATTATGCATAACAATTCACTAAGTCCAACACACAACTGTGAAGTAAGATAGGTCATTAATTGACCAAAGACACTAACCATGGTTAAGTCAAATCAACTCCTTTATTATATCACACATGATTGATGACAACTAAGCTACAACTATCTAACTAGGATCAATGGTCTTTGAGCTTGATTCTCAACATTCCTCCTCAAGCTTAAGTCAACTATTGTGTTAGAAGAGAAAGAGAGAGATAGGGGCAATAGAGAGCAATCAACTCTCAATGTTCATCTTCATTATTATCACACTCAAAAGTATAAAGTACATATAACTTAGGTCTAGTGACTAATCACTGACTAACTCTCTAACTCTAGTTAAGTCAGCTACTATTGACTTATTCAAGATGCACACATGATTGACATCTACACACACCCGATTGCCATATTGGTAGGTAGTAGGTAGAGTGAGCTTGAATATCTCAACACTCCCCCTTAAGCTCAAGTTACTTCTTGTACCTCAAGCAATGATCTAAATGAGTGAACTTATCTCTATCAAGGGATTTGGTAAATATATTTGTCACTTGGTCTTCAGTATTCACATGTATGAGGTCTGTCCTGCCTCCAAGCACCATTTCCTTGATGTCTTCCACTTGGTCATCAGTCTTCACGTATATGAGGTCTATCCTATCTCCAAGCACCATTTGGTAAAGATATCTGCCACTTGGTCTTCAGTCTTCATATGTATGAGGTCTATCTTGCCTCCAAGCATCATTTCCTTTACAAAATGGTAATGTACCTTTATATGCTTTCACTTGGCATGATAAACTGGATTGCTTGCCAGGAGCACACTACTCATGTTATCACAATATAGCTTGATTGGTTTATCCACACAAATCCCCAAGTCATCAATCAACTTAACCAGTCAAGTACCTCACATGTAGCCAATGCTACACCCCTATATTCCACTTTTGTACTTGAGAGAGCCACAATGGGTTGTTCTTTACTACTCCAACTGACCATGTTGCTTCGAAGACCAAATGCATATCCACTGGTTGATCTCTTGTCTTGCATATAGCTAGCCCAATCTGCATCACAATAACCTGTAAGCTCAATAGGCTTACCATGCTCATAGAACAACCCATAAGGCAATGCATCCTTCACATATCTCAAAATCCTACTCACGACATCTAGTTTGATAAGCTAGTTTATGCAGCTTATCAAACCAACTGCATAACTCAAGTCCGGTCTAGTGATCATGAGATAGATCAAACTACCAACCATCTGTCTATACATAGTCACGTTCTCTATCACATTTCCTATATCAATAGGAAACTTTACATTTTGCTCTAGTGGTGTGTCCATAGGGTTGCATTCCAACATGCCATACTTCTCTAATATACTACATGCATATTGTTTTTGTATCATCCATATCCCATGAGGTGTATGCATAACTTCAATGCCTAAGAAAAATTTTAGCTCTCCCAAGCCTGCAATATGAAATTCTTTTTGCAACATAGCTTTGGTGTAATCAATGCCCTATATGTCATCACCTGTGATCACCAGATCATCTACATAGGGTACCAAAATCACATATCCTATCATTGTTTTCCTAGTAAATAGGTTGTGATTAGATTTGCCTAGCTAAAATCCAAGTGTCTTTAAGTAGGACGTAATCCTAGCTCATGAGGCTTGCTATAAGCCATACAATGCTTTCTTCAATAATCTGCATACATACGACAAATAGTTGAGAATCCCATCCATGGCCATTGCCACTGCCATGCTTTCCATATCCATCATTCCTGCCTCTAACTGTCATAGCATGCGACACACAAGAGGCATCCAAATTCTTACGGTTAACCTCTTCCTGCAGAAGAGCACTCTCAACATCAAATAATTTCAGGGTAGCAGTAGAGGCACATAATGCAGTGCGGAATACATCCCATGACTCATTAAGAGTACCGAGCAAGAAAAGAGGAGTGACATCCTCTGCAAAAGTGATGTCCTGCGAAGTCAAGTTCTTGAGTATAGCATGGAACTAGCTCAAGTGAGCAGACATGGTCACATTCTCCTTCATGTCGCAGATCCATAAGCTGCTTTAGCCAATACATCTGACTCGCTGGACTTTTCTTGTCATAGAGATTCTTGATCTTATTCCACAACTGCTATGCACTCTATTCTTCCTCAAAGACATCGTAATAAACCTATTTTGTGAGAGACAATACAATAGTGGACTTGCATAACTCATCAAGCTCAAGCCATTCCTCATCTAGCATAGTTGCAGGTGGATGCCCGCTCAACCTCAATGGTTTGAGTTGCAATTTCTGCACTAACACCTGCAAAATCTGGCTCTTCTAGTAAGAGTAATTCGTACCATCAAGCTTAGTAATGTTGAAAATAGCATGATCAGTGGATGAACTCACCATAATGCAAGTTGGAACACTACAGACAGCTCAAAACTACTTGTTGTTTACTGTAGAAAATGACAAAAAATTTACTAAAATCTAGAGAAAATGATGAGAAAAGTGTAACCCAAGCTGCTACACACCAAGTACTAGTGAAAGTACATCATTTCAGAATATTTTAGCATGAAAAATCCATGTTAGTCCACACATATATGCTTGCTGTAATAAATTACAGATTTCTGGAAATGAGAGCTACCAGTGTCAAAATTGTATCCCAAGGCAATTAGATACTGTCATGACCAAAGCCGGCATCATGCATGCATAACATAAACATACGACGATTGATAAGCATGAATCCAACACCCAAGTATGTCATACAAACATCTGGCAGTGAGTAGGCACACCCCCCAATCAACGGGGCAAAGTGTTCCTGCCACCACTACCAAAACTTGACACAAGTAGGTGTCAGCTCACACATATACAGATCCAAAACTGAGACTCAGCTCATAGGCATATAGTGAACCAAGACATATAATGTATCATCCCAAAGGGTAAGAAATCCCAAAGTCTCAAGTGTCTGTAACTGCTCAATTGCATGTAACTGCTCAATTCATAAAAGCACTTGCCTGATCAATGTTTGATAAGCATTCAAGAATGCTCTCATTGGCACAAAAGCCTTATGTATGAGCTCAAGAGCTCAAACCAAGGCAAGACACAGTGCCAATGACATAAGTCCAAGACAATACATCAATAGTACATCCCGAACATGTAGGCGGTAGAGCATCCGTATGTAGCATCCATAAGCATGCAAGACATCAAATACATCCCAATCCAAACTCTCATAAGCTAAGTAACATCCAAGACATCTCCAGATAATCCAAAATGCATCCAAGGTAGAGCTTTAATGAGCACTCAAGCTCAATGTATGCATAGGGTAATCAACCGGGACATGAGCATCAAGCCGTAGGCAATAGGTATGCATAAACCCAAAGAGCATCACTATCAAAAGCATATACAACTATCGTGAGTGCATAATGTCAAAGCTCTTCCAAAAAGCATCTCGAATGAAATCCAAGCTCGAAGTCGTACCTCAAAGATCAATACTTCATGGCATATATCCAAGACATAGGCCGGAACCAAGAGGCATAACCCAAGGCATGTGTAATAGCTTCAGCCTGCTTTTATTACAGCCAAGAATGACTATCAAAACTAAGAAATTTCATCATGAAAATCAGCTCCAAATGGTTGCCAAACAATAGGCATACATTCCCTTAACATGTAGGCATCATACGGGACCAAGCGGGCATCAAATGACAATGTCGAGCAAGCATAAACATCAAATATTACTATAGCACTATTATAAACTATCTGTGGACTGTTATGACAGTCCCAAAACAATGCTAAATCAGACCAGAAGCAATGTCAATGCTCAACCTTCGATACCAAGCATCAAAGCATGTGCAAATGCCTCAAATGAAGCCTGTTGAAGTGCCTAATGGCCTGGAGCTTGAGGAGTACTAGTGTGATGCAGATGGAGATCAGCCTGGAATCAGGTGCAAACAATGTGTTGCTAACTTGGGTGGCCTTTAGCCCACGTGGCACAACTGTGGTGGAGGAGGGGCTCAAGTAGGTGCCCAAGGGGGCACACACCAAGCCTCAAGGGGTCTTGATCAAGGGCAATGTAGATATGAAGCAATGGAGCTTCAATATTGGCTGCCCCAAATTGTTCACAGCCTATGTGACCTGAAAACAATACAAAACACTGTGGAAAATGAAGCAATACCTCTGATGTAATGCCCTAAAGGTGCCCAACAATGCCGAGAAGAAGCTTAGGAAGCCGGGGAGTGACGGGAGCTCAAAGGAGTTGGATATGGTTGCCGGGACGGAGACCCAATGCGAGTGGGGACTCGATGGGAAGCTGAGAATGCAACGAACCAAGCTCAAGAGTCAGGAAGCCGAGCTCTGATACCAGTTGAAAGGGAGAGAAGGATCGAAGCTTGGACTTGAAAGCTATGGCAAGAGAGCAAGAGCAAGAAAGAGAGAGACAAGAAATGGGAACTACAACAGTCACAATGTGTGACTGGGCCTTCCTTTATTCAAACTATCACTAAAAGAATAAAGAATAAAGTGACGGTGACGGGCGCCCACCACCTGCAATGTGCAGGGCGGTGACTGTCAGTGTAGTAATACACGGACGGCTAGGCAGAGGCACCTTTACCCCCAACACATAGACCTCTAGTTGATCCATATAAACTTCTTCTTCCAAATCACCATTTAAGAAAGCATTTTTAACATCCATCTGATAAAGATTCTAGCCTTTGGATGTATCCAATGCTATAACAGTCAGTACAATTTCCATCTTAGCAACTGGACTAAAGGCTTCCTCATAATCTAGCCCATATTGATGGGCATATCCTTTCACTACCAATCTAGCTTTGTACCTCTCTAGTGACCCATCAGACTTACATTTTACTTCATAGATCCACTTGCATCCAATAGGCATTTTTCCCTCAAGCAACTCAACCTAATTCCATGCTATATATTTTAGCAAAGCCTCATATTCATAATCCATAGCCTTGCACCAGTTCTCATCCTTAATTTCTTTTGTGCAAAAGATGTAGACTCTTTGTATTTCTGCATCTTTTTCATGTATGCATAATGTTTCACCAAGTATCCACTGTAGGTAAGCCCATCCACAAGCTTCCTTTCTCTCAGTGATCTCCACAATGGAGGTGAACTAGATTTTGCTCTCTCATGAGGCAGTACATATCTTTGGTTAACTCCAAGTGTAACCATTGCAGGTATACCAAATTTGGTGTGTCAAGACTCATAGAAGAGTCATAACTTGAAGTTAATGGACTAGTAATATCATTAGAGACCTTCTCTTTTCCTTTATCTCTCCCCCTCACACTGACACATCCATGTGAGTAGGATGGAGACAGATGGTTGCATAGCTTGCTTGCTATCCAAGGACTTACACTACCTAATGTATCCCGAGTAGGTCCACTAAAAGAAGATGTGCATGGCTATCTATTTTCAGTATATATGCCATGTGAAGTGTCATCATATATTGCAGCCTACTTAGCACCATATCAAGATGCCAACTCATCAAATACGACATCACAACTGAGTAGTATCTCTTGTGTAGTTGGAACAATGCACTTATATGTCTTTCTTTCCTGTGAGTATCCAACGAAAGCACACTTCACTGATCTAGGGTCAAGTTTCTTCCGTTTGTCATTTGGAACATGAACATAGGCAAAACTACCAAATACTTTTAGATGTTAGATGTGAGGCTTGTAGTCATACAACTGCTCATAAGGTGTCTTTTCATGTATTGTTATTGTGGGTGTTCTATTTCATAACATAGACAGCTATAAGTGCTGCTTCAGCCCAATAAGACAAAGGTATATCCTTCTCATTCAACATAGCCATGGAAGCCTCCATAATCACCCTCTTCTTTCTTTTAGCAACTCCATTTTGCTATGGAGTATAGCTACAAGTCAATTGCCTCCTGATCCCATGTTTTGCTAAGTATTTATCAAACTCCTTTGATACATACTCTCCACCACCATTAGACTGTAAGCATGAAACATAATAGTTAAGCTCTTTTTAAACATGAGTTTCAAAATCCATAAAGCTGTCCAACACCTCATCTTTATGCTTTAAGATGTATATCCATGTGTACCTGCGATAGTCATCCACAAATGTCACATAGTACCTAGACCCACCAAGTGATATATTATGAGCGGGTCCCCAGACATCTGAGTGGTTAAACCTTGGTAGCCTTGTAACAAGCTCCTTATGTTGCATATTTTTCAGCTTTTGGACATTTATATGTCCAATCTTTTTATGTTATAGATCAATGTCTCGGATACTTGCCCCATCATGAGCAAACATAGTAGCATTCAATTTAGGTATGTTTGCATCCAATGTAAATATCCTTCCATGTCTCTGGCTTTTAGCAACTAATCTACAGCCTCTACCATAGTCCTTTATGAAGCAGCCAATCTCTATTGAATCATACTTGCAAGTTCTACTAAGCTATTTGACCTACAGATACATGCAATACATCATGTAAGTGCTTTTTCCTGCCTGCCATCAAGCATAACCAAGGGAACAATCCCTATGTGTGCTATGTCATGCTAAGAATCATCTCCAGTACATACATAGCCATTAGCACTTATTTTTAGCTCATCAAACCACTCACCATTTGGTGTCATGTGATTTGAGACACTAGAACCTATATACCAAACATTTTGAGACTTTCCTTGCTGCTTGCCTATGTTGCGTACATAAGCCATATCAAATAGTCTCTCACGAGTCTCAGGCTCTACATGACTAGAAGATGCATAGTGTCCTTGCTTTCTATCATTTTGATTAGCTTGATTTTTCTAATACTCTTTTGCATAGTGGCTGTGGAGGTGATCAACCATCGAAACCCATGGACTGCTTATTGCTTCAAGCATTCCAAGTCGGGCACTAATGGCTACCTCTCACATAGTTGATGTGCTATCCATCTCTACGAGTGTAGTGAGCTTACCTCCACATCCGATCAAGTTGCCTCCTCTCCTGAGCACTTCGGTAGCTCCACAATCCAAGTGCAAGCTTCAAGCAAGCTCCATCTTCAAGCTCCATACTCCAAGTTGCTCCATCTTTGTGAGCAAGAGAGGAGAAGAGAAGAGAAGAGAAGAGAAGAAGAGAGGAGAAGATGGAGAGCTTCTCCACCACAGTCCCTCACCCTCACACACTCACTCTCTCACACTCTCACATTCACTCCCTCACACTCTCACACTCCCTCTCTCAAGCACAAGCTCAAGAAAGCAAGAAGAAGAAGAAGAGAAGAGCTACTTTAGGCTATAAGGGTGATTTTTACTTTCATTAGTGAGGCTTCTGTCATTGCTCTTTGTGGGGTTGGTGGTCTTGTGGTACCTTGGTCATTGAATGCTTTCATATAGAGACTTGTGTCGCCATGTATCCACTTGACAAATTGTGAGGGTACATGCAAGTTGTTCATTTTCATGGATGCAGAAAAGAGAGCAACCCAAAGTGAAGCAACATGCTTCCTCTCTCCATTCTTCTCATTATTCATTCAACACACACTTTAGTGCATATACAACCTAAGGTCATAAAGACTATTCACACCAAAAGTAGAACTGACTTATTTAATGTACCTAACTGATCTAGCCAGACTAGATGTTGGTCAAACACACATGAAAGAGCTTGATATTCTAACTTTCCCCCTCAAGCTCAAGACAGCATCTGTACTCCAAGTAGCTGTCTAAAACCACAGAACTTATCTTTACCCAAGGCCTTGGTAAAGATATCTGCAACCTGGTCATCTGTCTTTACATGCATAAGATCAACTCGTCCTGCAAGAACCATCTCTCTGATGAAATGATAGTGTACCTCTATGTTTTTCGTCCTGGCATGATAGACTGGATTTATAGCCAGGAGTACACTACTCAGATTATCACATAGTAACTTCACTAGAGCATTTACCTGTATGTCCAAATCAGCCATAAGCTTGAGTAGCCATGAAATCTCGCATGCTGCCAATGCAGCACCCCTGTACTCTGCCTCAGTACTCGACAAAGCAACCGTAGGCTGCTTCTTACTACTCCAGCTAATCATGCCGCTACCAAATCCAAATGCATATCCACTCGTAGATCTACGGTCATATGAGCAACCTGCCCAATCTGCATCCCTGTATCTAGTCAATATCAAGGGCTTATCTCTGACATAGAACAGTCCATACTCTACAATGGACTTAACATATCTCATAATACGTCTAACTGCATCCAAGTGCGGCTTTCTAGGCTTCTGCATAAACTGTCTTATGAGCCTTACAGCATAGCTCAAGTCAAGCCTAGTGATGGTCAGGTAAATCAAGCTACCAACCATCTGCCTATACATAGTCACATCCTCTACTTCAGCCCCAGTGTTCATGTCCAGCTTGACATTCTAATCAAGAGGTGTATCCAACGGTTTGCATTCAGCCATGCCATACTTCTTCAGCATCTCCATGGCATAGTGCTTTTGAATCAGCCATAAACCATTTTCAGCTGGAACTACCTCAATGCTCAAGAAATACTTCAGTTCTCCTAGGTCTTTCATGTCAAATTCATATTTCAACATCTTCATAACATATTGTATGCCCAAGTCATCATCACCAGTGATTATCAAAACATCAACGTATATGACCAGCACTACCAAGCCACTGTCAGTCTTCTTTGTAAATAGGCTGTGATCAGCCCTGCCAATAGCAAAACCCAATCTCTGCAAGTAGTTACTGATCCTAGCATGCCAAGCTCTCGGAGCCTGCTTCAACCCGTACAATGCCTTTTTCAGCCTGCATACATAATGCTGAAAATCAGGGTGAACATACCCTTTCGATTGAACCATATAGACATCCTCTGCTAGGTCACCATTAAGAAATGCATTCTTAACATCCATCTGCTGCAATTTCCAACCTTTAGCAGCAGCCAAGGCAATCACAGTGCGTATGGTTGCCATCTTGGCAACAGGACTGAATGTTTCCTCATAATCAAGTCCATACTGTTGGGCATATCCCTTTGCAACTAGCTTGGCTTTGTATCTCTCCACACTGCCATCTGACTTGCATTTGATTTTGTAGACCCATTTGCAGCCAAAGGTCTTTTTCCCTTCAGGCAGTGGCACTAAATCCCATGTTTTATTTTCGGCCAAGGCATTCATTTCTTCGTCCATGGCTACACACTAGTTCTCATCTTTCACTGCTTCAGCATATGTACCTGGTTCTTTAATCTCTATCACTTTTGTCATGTAAGCATAATGCTTTGCAGAGTAGCCACTATATGTCAACCTATCAACATGGTATCGGACCCTCTGCAAAGAGCATCTAAGCTATGGTGCACTACTTGATTCCCCTCTCTCATGAGGCGAAATATACCCGCTCTGCCTTGTGCTAGGTGTATAGACAATCGGAATACCAAGTTTGTTGTCCAAAATATCAGCAGACTCATAGCTAGAAGTCATTCTGCCAAGTGTCATCATACCAGATGCATCCTCAGTAGCTTTCTTTTTTCCTTTGCCGTCCAAGACATCATGTCTCCCCCTCACTGACATACTGGTGTCAGTGGCACCCTGAGTCTCCTCAGAGTGAGAGAGTTCCATTATCCTCCATTGAACTAGAAACAGTAGATGATCATCTAGTAGTGAGACGTCATCAGTGATGGATCTAAAGAAGGGTCCACTACAGAGGATATTTATCAGATAACCCTGAATGAGCCGATAGAGCCTCAAGGTTGAATAAGAGATGTGGACATTATTGAGTTGGACCTTGGCATGCCTAATGATTTGCGACCAATCAAATTAGGTTCCATGCTCAGTTCGGAAGAGAGAGAGGACTATGTGTCCCTAATTTAGGAGTTCTGGGACATCTTTGCTTGGAGCTATAAAAAAATTAGGGTTATTCCTGCCAGTTTGGCTATGCATACCATTCTTGTAAAGGAAGGTACCCGCCCTGTACGTCAAAAAGTAAGGCATATGCCTTTTGAACTAAGGGATGGGTGGTTTGAAGAGCTTTAGAAGTTTCGAAAGGCAGGTTTGATCTTCCCAGTTCAGCATACTGAATGGTGTTCGCCAGTTGTGATTAGAAAGAAGAAGAATAATCAAATCCATCTTTGTGTAGACTTTAGAGAGCTAAATAAACAGACTGTTAAATATTACTACCCGTTTTCGTTTATTGACCAAATTTTGGATCAATTGGCGGGTACAAAAATATATTCGTTCATGGATTGCTTTGCAGGGTATAACCAAATGGCGATTGTGCTGAGCAAGACAAGTTTAAAATGACATTTATCACTGTCTTCGATACCTTTGCGTACCATGTGATGGCATTTGTGTTATGTAACGCACCTGGTTTGTGGCAAAGAATAGCCAACAAGACCGTTGGTGACATCTTTCCAAAGGAGCTCAAAGTATTCATTGATGACCTGGGGGTAGCCACCGTAAGAGAAATGCAATTGATTATTTTGCGAAAGTGTTTCGAGCGTTGCAGATAATTTTGCATAGCTCTCATCCCGCGGAAGTGTGTCTTAGCATTTGTATGCCTTCTTCTCCTGCGAATACCCAATGAAAACACACTTATGTGCTTTTGGATCCAGCTTCTTCCTTTTCTCATCTGAGATATGCACATAAGCAAGATAGCCAAAGACTTTTGTGTGACTTACATCTGGCTTATAGCCATATAGCCTCTCAAACGACGTCATCTCATGAATACCTGCATTGGGAGTCGTGTTCAGAATGTATACGGCTGTCGTAACAGCCTTTGCCCAATAATAAAGCGACATATGCTTTTTGTTCATCATGGCCTATAGCAGCTTCCATCAGAACCCTATTCTTCCTTTCAGCTACTCCGTTCTGCTGTGGAGTGTAGCTGTAGGTGAGCTGCCTACGAATGCCATTTTCAGCCAAGAAATCATCAAATTCATTTGATACATACTCCCCACCACTATCAGATCTCAAGCAAGAGATGTAGCATTCAAACTCCTTCTCAACCTGTGCTTTAAATTGCTGAAAAACAACAAAGACCTCATCTTTTGTTTTCAATATGTAAAGCCAGGTATAGCGATTGTAGTCGTCAATGAAAGATACATAATATCTGGAACCTCCCATAGATACATTATGAGCTGGCCCCCAAACATCAGAGTGGACTAACTGCAAATGACAAACGACAATCGTGAATGCTTAATCGAACTGGCAAGCCTCACATACATGACCAATATCTGAATATTGGAACTTGGGTAAACCTGTAACCAGCTGTTTCTTTTGCATAATTTGCAGCCTTTGCAAATTGACATGCCCCACTCTCTTGTGCCATATTTCCAAATCCCTAACAGTGCTAGAACCATGGGAAAACATAGCTGAATTCAGCTCTGGCAAAGAAGCATCAAGAGTAAACATTCTGCCATTCTTGTGACCACGAGCTATCAACTTGTAGCCATTGCCAAACTCTTCAATAAAGCAGCCATGCTTATTGAATCTAACCTGCAAGTTATGCTCCCCGACAGACAATAAGTTCTTTATAATTGAAGGGACATGCAAGACATCATGCAAATTTTTCTTCTTGTCATCATGAACCACAAGAGGCACTTTGCCTTTATGCTCAATGCTATGCTACGTGTCATCACCTGTGCATACATAGCCATGCTTTTCAGCCACCAAATCAGTAAACCAGTCACCATGAGGGATCATGTGGTTCGATGCCCCTGAATCAATGTACCACACTGCATCATCAGATGATTTTTCAGCATCCTTATCTTTGACATATTGCATGGCAAACAGTCTATCACCAAAGTCATCTGCCTGCTGACTGGACGTAGCATAGTGTCCATGCTATTTACCTTTCTGGTTTCCCTACTTCTTCCAACAGTCCTTTGCAATATGCCCATACTTTCCGCAGTAATGACAATCCTTATCCTTATTTGGATTGTCAGACTGATGCTGTTGCTACCATGAGCCTCTATCCACGGGAGTTAGATCTCCCCCTGCCTCGAAAATTTCCACCACCTCTTACATTTGATGACTGCTGATTGCTATTACCATAGGATGCATTCTGCTAGCCTCCTCTACCAGATCCATAACCTCTGCCATGGCTGCCATGGCCGCGTTGATTCGAGTAAAAAACTGCATCCTTATTCTTTGAACTGCTTGACCCTGTAGCTAAGCCAAGCTTCACCTCTTCATGAATCAATAATGCAACTAGCTCATTAAAGTCAGGCATTTCAGCCCGCACAGACACTGAAGTGTCAAAAGACTTGTATTTAGGACCCAAGCCATTTAAGGTCACTGCAACCATATCTTCATCTTCGACCTGTGAACCAACAGATGCCAGCTGATCTGCTATGGTCTTAACCTCTGTGACATAATCCTGTATGGATCTGCTCTTTCTCTCCATGTTGAATTTTTGCTTCAACTGTATCTTCCTGGCACTTGCGGTTGTACCATAGTATTTGATCAATATGTTCCATGCATTTGCTCGGCTCTTACAGTTCATGATCTGCATCACCATAGCATCCGAGATACATAATGACGGCCAATGTAAAACTCTGCGAGCTCTTTCCATCCAAGCTCGATGCGCTCGTCTTTGATCAGCTGTAGGGTTCCTTTCTAGAACTTCAGGTTCAGCCTCAACACCTGTCACTAAGTCCCAGTATCCCTTACCTATTAGAAAGTTCTCCATGCGGAACTTCCATATTGCATAATTGTTGCTATCAAGCTTTTCTCCCACAATCTGGGTTATGTTATCAGTTCTATCTGCATTTGCCATTTTATAGACACTGCCTGACTACCTGCAAACCAATAAGTCAACTTGGCTAACTTCAGCTCGCAACTGTTTATGACAATTTTCTACAATTAATTGCAGTAAAAAAACAGGATATTTCAACCCACTGACAATCCAAAACAGCCCACAACCAAGTGGCCTAACCTGTAGGCAAAACAGTCAATACAGATGCAATGTATTTACTTCAGTTGAAACTCTTCCAACCTCACTGCCAGGATACATACATGGAGTCTGAAAAACTATAATTCTGTGAATGACCAGCAGTGATTTCAAGCCCAAATCTGAGTGATATACATGTCATACATGTCCCAAACCTTCATAGACGTCTGCTAGTACATATAGCAGTCCAAGCATAACCAACGGGGCACAAGTCAGTGCATAGATAGCAGGTATAAGTGTCAAACCTTCTGCTTACAGATTGCAATCAGCAACTTCTCAGTAAACCAAAGTCTATCCAGCTTCAAAACAGCCTCAAATCATGTCAGACATTCACTTTGAAGTGTTAGGTTCAATACATGAGCATTCGGGTAACTATAGGCATCCTGTCTTCATGAATCCAAGTCATAGATTGCATTTACTGCTTGCAACCACTAAGACAATGTCACTGTAGTATTTACCAGCCTTAGACTTCAACTTCCATAATCACTTAATGCTCAACTCAATCCATAAAACCTCTAGCAGACATATCCCATGTCATACATATGACAAATGCCAGTCAAGTGTTATGTAATGCTTCAATGGAAGCTAATGCTTGCTGCCCACTGTTTTGAGACAAGTTTCCAGCCTGTTTACACTTCCAGACCTGAGTATTTTCTTCAAGGAATTTCAGCTCAAAGGCATGAGAACTGATACATATGTCTTCCAAAGTGCTCCTAGGCTCCAATGAGGTCCATAAAGCATGTCAGAGAGCTTCAAGGCTCTTCCAAAGTGTTGCATATGCTATGTATACTCTGTATACAGCAGTTCAACATTCTGTCCCAAGTCTGTGTACTCTAATTTTAGCTCATAACAGAGCTCCAACACAAGCAATGACTTCTTGTAACCTTGAACTACCTTCCAATGTATGCTCACAAGCATTTGATGACTTCTTATATAGCACTCATGTCGATTTGGCTTCAGCAGGAGTCATGCCTTCATCAAGTGGAAACACGCAAGTCTGTCAGGAGTGTACAGCAGCACCATTCGATGATAATGATCATGATAGGGCCCACACTAATACTCAATCAAGCCTTGGAAGGCTCCTCAGCAAGCCACAACTCCTCCTTCAAGCAATAGGAATCCAATGCTCAACAATGCATACCTCTGTGTGACCATTGATGGAAATGACAGTCAGTCCTCTTCTTTTTCCAGCCCTTCAAGTCACTCTTCAAGTCTTCTTCTTCAGTGCATTCCACTAGTGAGCCCATTCATGGCTCTGATACCATGTTCATTTTCATGGATGCAGAAAAGAGAGCAACCCAATGTGAAGCAACATGCTTCCTCTCTCCATTCTTCTCATTATTCATTCAACACACACTTTAGTGCATATACAACCTAAGGTCATAAAGACTATTCACACCAGAAGTAGAACCAACTTATTTAATGAACCTAACTGATCTAGCCAGACCAGCTGTGTCCAGCTCATGTCGGTCAAACACACATGAAAGAGCTTGATATTCTAACACAAGTCATACGTTTCAACTATAATGAACAAGTGCAATGCAAAGAGATATCACTTATTTGAATCCCATGGTGTTGACTTAGATGTATATCACCTATTCTTGATTATCTTTTTTTGTTAAAGGCGTGAAATATATTAAAAGTAGATATGGAAAGTTTGCACAATTAGAGAATCTGCCCCTTTTAACCATTTAACGATAAAAAGTCATGGCTAGATAGCACTTGATAAGCATCTTATACAAAATAGGGGCTATTCTATTTGTATGAGGTGGGGTGAGTTCCGGTGACCAGGCGAGTGGGGCGTTGCCGGTGGGGGCCTCCTATCAGGCGCGGGGCAAGAGAGATATCGGTTGGGACCCAAATGGTGTAGTCCTTGGCCACTAAGATATCAAGAATGCTCTGAAAAAACAGTTCAGTCAGCAAATTTCTTCTTGTTTTTAGCTTCATTCTCCTCTTTCAAGCATCTGGTGCCCAAGCATTTGGGGAGGGCCTGCACGTCAGTGGGTCACTACCCCCCAAGCGTTCCCTTGAGCCTTCCTCTTTCGGGCTTGGGGAGTGTTCGGCCTGCGTCCTTGGTGATGTCACTTTGTACCTCATCTCAGTGCATACCTCTTTAGGGTGGGCACGTAGTGTGCTAGTGGCAGAGCTTGTGCCGTATGCTCCCTTCTATGGAGGAGAGCTTCTTTGCAGGCCAGCTGCATGGGGTGCTCCATGTCAGGTTACTGTGTGGAGGAAATTGCAAAATGTGAAGCAAGGGTTAGGCCCAGAGGCAGGGCATAGCTATTCGCATGAAAGGGATTAAACACTGGATTATGAAGTGCATATGACACGAGGAGAGGTGAGGTGAGACATGCAGTGCTTGCTGTAGAGGGACGGCCCCTGTGATGATGTTTGTTCTGCCTCAAATATGGGGCGGATTCCAGCCGATAGTAGATCTTTGCACATGCCAAGTTGCGCAGACTAGTTGTGATGGAATGGGGCAATGCTCATCCCTTGAAGAATAGATCAAAAAGGGGGAAAGCTTGTAGAAGGGGATGTCGCCTCTTCTACACCCTCAGAGGTGTTGGCTAGGGCTTTCCATGGCAACCATGAGGACTGTATGCCCTCCACCTAGAGGTGGAAACAGTCACACAACTTCTAGATGTGTGGTGAGAGGAGGAACCTAGGAGCTGAGCCTGTCAAATCAAAACTTTTCTCCCTACGCTTGACTATCATTACTTGTGCATGTTGGTATTATCTATATATAGTTACAAAACTCATTGTTTATTTATGTATATATTTATGAACCCATGTCACTTCATGAGGATAAAAACCAATTGTAGAACTCAGGATTGTACTGGAATGTGGCACACGCATCCAGTACTCATGGAAACTACTCATCAATAACAATAGATATTTTGCAACATCAAGTAGCATGGTACCTTGTTCGAGTCTACTTGCAACATGTATCTCCTTCTCAGTGAGAACCTTATCAATCAGAGAGTTTTCTTGGCTAGTTATGGCTAAGTCCATACCCCGAATGCAGTTAGTACTCAAAAGGAAGTTGGTGCCACATAGGTTGGGTCTCTTTGAGACTACCGTTTGGCCAATCGCTCCTCTGAGACCATCATAATCTGGGCTCCTAGTTTGGCCATTGTAACATGGTTTTCAAACCAACGTTTTTCAAATTGACTTGACCCTCTAATTGTTGCTTTAGTTGCTCTATCTCCAAGAGATTTGGTTGGCAAAGCGCTTCTTGAATGTCGCAGTTAAGCGTAGTTCATTAGTCTCCTCGTCAGAGATGAGTTGCATGCACTTATGTAGGAGCATGTCACAGTGGTTGTCGTTAAGATATTCTTTCTCTTCCTAGGATAGGGGACATGGAAAGTATTCTTCACGCTGCTTCCTAGAGAATGTGCCCATGTCTGTAAGGATGTATAAGACACGTGCAAATAGTTTGAGTTTACTGTCCAACTCAGTCAAGCACTCTGTGGCACTTCTATGTTCTATGATGGCTAGCTTAGTTGCTATCTCATGCAAGGTTCTAGGAGTTTCTCTAGGTTTTAGCATAGCTGAGGGGTCAGGCCTAGATGAGCAAGATTGGTCAATGCTAGGATTGCTTATATCCTCGAGGTTTTCATGTTTCTTCTGAGGCTTTACTGCCATTGTGTCATGGTTCTCCTTGGATGTGACTAGTATAGTCTTGCCACCTTATTGTGACGGTGATGTATCCACCCTTGATTGGTCAATGCGAGTTCTGTTGTGTCGATGGATTGAGTGTTGCAAGAAACTATTGATAGTAATGGTTGCTCTGATTTTTTAGAACACACAAATGTGTCTCAGGTCTCACCACTATTAGAAGAGATGGCAATGGGTTCATTGGTGGATGGAATCAATGCTTTATTCCTCAGCTCTTCAATTGGTCTCAATGTTCTTGGTATCCACATCCACTAGCAACTACCGTTGTTTTCATTGTTTTCTCCTCTTTTTCTTGGGCAATTGCGGTGCATCCTTTAAGGATTAGGACCCTGAATTAGGTCAGATGTTGATGTGCTAGGCCTCAACATTCTCTTCTTTTGGCATGTCCTTATGGGACATAACTGCAGCCTGTTGAATAGCCTTGTGAGGCTGTGAGGGTACAACTGCCTCTCCTCTTGGGAGTCTAGCTCTTTGGTCAATTCTCCCTTGTTTGGCTTCTCATCCGATTCTTCTTGATTGGAAAGAATAGCCGCTAGTTTAGTGGATTGGCTATAGTTGGTGGATTGTGGTGCCAAGTCCTAAGGCAGATCGGAAGTGGTTATGTCTTTTGTTGCACGTTGAGCATTCACTTGTGCAAGTTGAGCATTAGTTGAGCTAGTCATAATGGATTGCAGAAGCATGTCCTTAGGCTGAGAGCTAAGGGTGGTGTCATGTCCCACCTCTTGGACATTCGAAAGCTTTGATAGAGATAGAGATTGGAATTGAGTAGCCACATTTGACGGCTATTGTTGTGCTTCTTGTGTCCATTTAGGGAAAGAGGGTGTAGGAGACTTGGGATTCCTAAGTGGCTTTGACACTAGTTGTTGGAAGATTTGTTCATGGCTATTAGATGACTCTACCATTTTCTTTATTGAGAAATCAGCCTTATCATGAGCAACATTGCACCTGTGGTGCTCACTATCCCCTTGGGAAGTCAAAGGCTCCTTGGGCAGTAGTGGATTTTGTGCACACTTGATGGTTACATTTGATATCCGCTTGTTAAGCATGCTAGGCTGAGGATTTATCCTTCGAATAGTCCCATTTGGTTTCTTGATTTCAATCGTGAGGGGCTCAGTTACTCCAATGTTTTTGACTCGAAACTTGTTTTTTCGTTTAGATTTCCTCTTGCACTTCTTCGCTCTTGATACGTCTTGGTCTTCAACTGATAGAGGTGGTTTAGCAGGGGGTTTTGGTACCTAAATCCATTGAGTACCTGTGTAATACCCTTGAGCACATAGCAATGCTTTGGATATCCAACCATCACGACATTGTGTTGGCTCTCCATCGATACCTTTGTCTATAAGTCTTGGGCTTCTCTTGTGGTTTTCTATTATATTTGTAAGTCCAAAGAGTGTCCTTGGCATTGTCTCCTAACCTTCTTCTTTCAAGCATGGCCTCGCTCACTGGCTCTCTCTGTTCAACATGCGCTTGTATCAACTCTTTCAACAAGTCCTTGCTCTCATCACTAGACTTGCCTGGTATGTCCGAATGTTCCTTGTCCTTCCTTCGAGGTTTAATGAGGTCACCCTTACTAAAGGTTGTGATTATCTTCACACTCGATAGTGTCAAGTGTATCCTTTGTGCCACATAGTCGGCCTCACACTTCATCACCCTTTTGAAGGGTCGTCCCAGGAGGGTTTCCTTTCCACAATTAGCACTATTTGGAGGGTTGTGGAATAGGATAGGCAAGCTTTCCATTTTCAATAGTTACAAGGATTTTGCACTTCCCTATAAGTTCTTGTAGGTGGGACCCCATAAGGATTAAGAGTTTTGCCAGTTGGTGAGCTCTGGTTGGCCTAGTAGGGTCCATATTTCATAGGTCAAGATGTTGAAATCAGCTCCTTCATCAATAAGAGAATCGACACAATGCTCCTCTTTTGCGGTGAGTTTGACCCTAAGATAAGCAAGTGGTATTATATCTTCATCTTTCGGGTCCCTGGCTTATAAATTTAAGCCTTTTGATAAATGCCCTTGAGTCCCCAACTGCACAACCAAATGTGGATTCTCCACTGATGTCTTGGGTCATCTGTGCGGTGCCATTCAAGGTGCATCTATCGTTAGGATTGTTATGCCCAATCATTCTCGCAGTTGCAGCTTGATGTTGTTGCATTCCGCTTTGATTAGATGCAATTCGAATGCAACATGTGGTGTGGCCTTTTTTCCCTTGTTGGCTAGATTGGCCCATTGAGGTTCTAGGGTCTCTGTTTGTCCTTGTTTGGGTATGGGCTTTCGGTTGTTGTTTTGCAAGTGAGAGTCTATGCATGTGCAGAGCCATTACTACACTAGGATTAAATTTGGAGGACCTGTCGTAGCGCATGTTTTCTCTCCAGGGCGTAGAGCCCCCTTTGCAGGGGTCTAGGGGGTAGTCCCCTCCGGCCTCTACAGGGCTAGTATGCTAATCACTATGCTGATTTGAGGGACCATTCATAGCCAAGTTTTGAACTACTTGCTTTAGATTTCAATCTCGTGATAGATCTATGATGTTCCTTTTGGATCTGTATGGTCTCTAGGTTAGTTTCAGGGTCTGTAGGTTAAAATTTGAAAAAATTCAAATTCGGCCCAATAGATCTCAATTGCAAGGGCCGAATGTCTGATTTGGCCCATCTGAATGGCCAAGGGCTGAATGAGAAAGGGCCAAATGCAACTAGTTCGAATGTCAAATTCAGCCAGTCCGAATGTGGTTTGTCTGAGGGCCGAACAACTGAATGTTAGTGGGCCGAGTCGATTGGGCCGAGGGCCGAGTTGTTTGTCCGAGGGATGAACAACTGAACGTTAGTGGGCCGAGTCGATTGGGCCGAGGGTCGAGTGGTTTTTCCGAATGGGTTTGGGTCAAATGGCCGAGGCCCGAGTTGGGTGGGAAGAATACAAAGTGGTCCGAAGGGTGAATTTGGTTGGGCGGAATGCCAACTTGTTTGAGTGGGGTTGGGCCGAGTCGGCAGGACCAAGGGTCAAATATCAAGTTGGTCGAATATTGAGTTCGTCTAAATGGTCAATTTGGATGGGCCGAGCGGTGGGCGTCCGAGTGGTAGTGGCCAAATGGCCGAATACAAGAGGGCCGAGGGCCAATTTTGGGACTCATCCTAGAATTGCCATCACTTGGACGGGGCCGAACACGACGCATTTTTTTTGTCGACTTGCACAAAATTCGTAAAGCTGAGCGATCGAGGCCTTCCCACTGGTCGAGTACCTTCAGATCCTAGCCACTCATGCAAGAGAAGGTGTGGGAGTACTTGTAGTGGGAAAAGAACTCCTCGATGAAAAGATTGAAGCAGGTCCACGCAATGAAGCTCTCTCTCTCTCTCCAACTCTCACGAATCCCTGAAATGCAAACTGAGGTCTCCCTTGCCACTCTTGGCCTCTTATTACCCTACCCAAGCCTACATTCACCTTAGTCTTGCTCCCCTTATCAACATTTAACCCAAAATTTCATTTTTTAGCCCTTTTTTTTTCTATTTCAGCTTATTATACAGCAACAAAAAACCCTACTACATGCTCAAATGCTTTACTCATATCCTACGTAAATGCAAGAAAAAATCATAAAGAAAACACCTACACTACTCCAACCTACCTTTCGAAATCCAACAAACCAAAAAATTACTTGCTAAGGATATGGAATTCCTCTTCAAACTCCCTCACTTCCTACCTATCTATCTTAAGCACCGGTTTGGGGAAAACTCTAGTTCAATGCTCAATTCGAAGCATGCAAGCACTCAAGGCTTGAAACCGTGGTTCCGGCAACGTAACCAAAATGTGGAGGCGATCGACCACCAAAACCCACAGACCGCTTATTTCTTCAAGCATTCCAAGCCGAGCACTAATGGCTACCTCTCACATAGCTGACGAGCTATCCATCTCTATGAGTATAGTGAGCTTACCTCCATGGCCAATTGACTTGCCTCCTCTCCCGAGCACTCTGGTAGCTCCATGATCCAAGTGCAAGCTTCAAGCAAGCTTCATCCTCAAGCTTCACGCTCCAAGCTCCATCGCCGCGAGCAAGAGAAGAGAAGAGAAGAGAAGAGAAGAGAAGAGAAGAGAAGAAGAGAGGAGAAGATGGAGAGCTTCTCCACCACGGTCCCTCACCCTCACACACTCACTCCCTCACATTCTCACACTCCCTCTCTCAAGCACAAGCTCAAGAAAGCAAGAAGAAGAAGAAGAAAAAGAAGAAGAAGAGAAGAGCTACTTTTGGCCACACACAAGAATGAGCTTCTCATTCACTTTTCAACTTTATATATAAAACCCTAAATCCCTTTTGGGCAGTCATCCCCTTATCCCCTTTTTTACATGGCCTGCCGTGGCGGCCTAGGCCCTTTTTCCCATTGTCCTTCTATCTTCCTAGCTTCCTTCCTACTGCCCATCTACCTTTACAAATTGCATAGGTGAGAGCCCGATGCTCTTAAAATAAATCATGGTGTGCCTTGCGCTCTTTTATAAAAGTATTGACTTGTGCTTTTTCTTGTGCGCTTTCTCCTTGATTTAGGACTATTTTGCACTTCTTATGTTTCCAGATTCTTCTTTGGCATACCTTCGCCTTCCATTTCACTTTCATCTTAGCCTTGTCTTCTACTTTAGATTTTTCAGATTTTCCACCTTGTTCATTTGAGAGTTAACAGTGGCCATGCTTGCCACAACAATGAAAAAACTTTATCCTTACTAGTATTTTCATGATTAGAATGAGTATGCAAGGATACTTTGCCCCTAGACTAATATCTCCCCCTTGCATGAGAGTATCCATCACCTCTACCAGCAAATCCCTGTTGACCTTGTCCATGCTCAGATGCATGCTATTGAGTTCCCCTGTCATGGCTAGAACCTCTGCAACAATGACCACGACCTGTCTGATTAGAGTAAAAAGATGCATCTCTTTTTTTAGAGCTACTTGAGCTTGTAGTTAGCCCAATTTCACTTCTTCATGGATAAGTAAGGATACTAGTTCATTAAAGTCAGGTATTTCAACCTTGACTGAAATTGACGTATCGAAGGACTTGTATTCAGGCCCTAGACCATTCAAGGTCATAGCCACTAAATCCTTATTATCTACCTTAGTCCCAATGGACGGTAGTTGATCTACAATAGTCTTAATCTCAGTTACATAGTCCTAAATGGACCATTCTTTCCTATCCATTGTGTTAAACTTATGCTTCAATTGTATTTTTCTGGCACTAGTGGTAGTACCATAGTATCTCATCAAAATATCCCATGTATTCTTCGGTGAGCTGCAATTCATTATTTGCATAACCGTAGCATCAAAAATACATAGGGACAGCCAACATAATACCTACAAGCTCTCTTAGTCCATGCTCAATGTTCCCTAACCTGATCAGGAGTTGCATTCTTGTTGGGGAGTTTGGGCTCAGCTTCCACACATGTAACCAAGTCCCAATAACCCTTGCCAATGAGAAAGTTCTCCATCCTGAACTTCTAGATAGCATAGTTTTTATTGTCTAATTGGTCACCCACTATTTGAGTTATGTTATCAGTCCTTTCAACATTTGCCATCTCTGCAACTCTATGTATTCAATGCAATTTGAATTAGACAATGTCTGACTCCTTGTAGATGAAGTACACTTTGCATAGGATAGTTTTAGTTCTCAGATTTGTGACAATAAGTTGACTACAAAACTCAATGATTTCTCAACTCAAAAACATGGTAAACATCTCTAGACATATGCCATAACAACCATCTTCAGTAATATGCTAAGTAGGTTTCATTCACTACATGCAAGACATATATGTATGTTCCCAAAACCATTTACATTATACAATTTGCGATTTTCACAAAAATTCTCAATGTAAAATTGAAGAAAATTCAAGCTGCAAAAATCATATTAGACATGTGTCATGACTCATAGAGAACAATACATGATCACATAGGTATAAATGCTTGCTCGAATTTCCATAACTATAATAGATAGTTTTTAGCTAGTTCAATGCTGTAACCAATAGTAAATTCTATGTGTTATCTGAAGTATTTTCAACTCAAAATAGCCTCAAAACATCTCTGACATGTACCTTAACCCTGAGGGTTCAATGTAGGTACATATAAGCATCAACAATGGTGTATATGACTAGTAGCAATTCCAAACAAGCTTCTTGCAGGCTGTAAATAGCTAGCCCAGTGTATAACCAATAGTGAATTCAATCCAAATTTAAAGTATTTCCAGCTCACAACATCCAAAGAACATCCACATCACATCCCCAATACATGTGAAAAGATCCAGGCTTCTGTAGGTACCAAACAAGCATCATAGTGCTTCAACTTTCAAGTATTAACTATCATACATTCAATGACATATTTTGAGCTTGCTCTTACCTTCTAGATCTGATTTTTAAACTCCTCAAAACCATGCCAAATGCATGAGAGCGAAGGCATTTACATTATCAAACATTGCATGACATTGTCTATGCTTATCACAAGGCATCTATGGTAGAGTGTCATTTGACATATCTCATCAAGTTGAGGACATACATAAGTATCATGGGCAGCATACCACACTATTTCAAACCTAAGAAGGCTATTTATGTAGCCTCATATGCATCTCACCAAGATCATAAGCTTTGCTCCAAGAGGTAAACATGATGCCTACTACATAGTCCAATGGCAATACTTCCCATCAAGCATTTGATGAAGACAAGAAAGCTTCAGCCAACCTCATAGTGCAGTGAGGATTTTCGATGGATGATTAGAAAGGTCGACAGGAGGTGAGCAATCACTTCATTAATGAAGTGTGTGCCTTAATCACTAACTAGTTGAATGGGCTAGCCAAATCATGAGATCACTTGCTCCCAAAGGAACTTAGTAGTTGTTCTAGCATCTTTTTTTTTGGTGGCTCATGCTTCTATCCATTTCTGAGATAAACTGTGGCAACTATAATGTACTAAACTTGTGGGTATTGTGCTATAGGGCTGATCAACCCAATGGAAAGTGACTGTAGACTGCTTTTTGCTACACCAACAATTGATCATACGACTCCCAATATTGAATGCATATCCACTTGTTGATTGCCTATCATATGAACAACCAACCCAATCCACAACAATGTATCTTGTTGACTCAATAGGCTTTCCAAAATCATAGAATAGCCTATGCTCAAATATACTCTTAACATACTTCTTAGCTATCCTGATTACATCCAAATGAGGTTTGCATGGCTTCTATATAAACTAACTAATCAGCCCCACTAAGTAATTGATGTTATGATGCATAACAGTAAGATAGAAATGGCTGCCTACCATCTACCTATACATGATAATATTCTCTATCTTAGTGCTAACATCAACTCCAAGCTTTACATTCTCGTTTTATGGGATTTCCATGGGCTTACAATCTAGCATTCCATATTTGAGAAATATGTCCTAGCATACTACTTCTGTAGCAGCCAAATCCCTTGAAGTGTAGTTACTACCTCAATTCCAAGAAAATACTTTAGCTCTCCCAATTCTTTCACTTTATGATTAAGCCATCGACATAAATGACTAAGAAGACATAACATGTATCTGTCTTCTTCATGAATAATCTATGATCTGCATTCCCCATATGAGATCCAAGTTCTTGTAGATAAGAGTTGATCCTAGCATTCCATGCTCTTGGTGTCTGCTTCAAACTGTAAAGTGCATTTTTCAGCTTGCATACATGATTAGGATAATCTAGATTAACATAACCCTCTAGTTTCTCTATGTATAATTTCTCAACTAGATCCCCATTCAAGAATGTATTTTTTACATCCATCTACCAAAGTTTCTATTCCTTAGATGCTACCAAAGCAATGTCAATTCTCACAGTTGCAGCAACCGGGGTAAAAGACTCCTCATAATCAAGTCCATACTGCTACAGATAACCTTTGGCAACCATCCTTGCTTTAAATCTCTACAAAGACACAACTATTTTTCATTTCACCTTGTAAACCCATTTGTAGCAAATGGGTATTTTATCTTCAAGTAATTTGAGTAAATCCTATGTATAATTTTTAGCTAATGCATTATACTCTTCATCCATAGCTATGCATCAATTTTCATAAACAACTACTTCATTGAATTTTGAAGGCTCTGTATAGCCCATTACTTTTGTCATATAAGCGAAGTGCCTAACTGAATATCCACTGAAACTTAGCCTATCAAGAAGATTTCTAACTCTCTCTAATCTTCTCAATTGTGATGCACTAGGAGACTCCCTCTCATGAGGTGGTATATACCTATTTTTCCTAATTGTAGGCATAGTTATTGATAGTATACCAAGTTCACTATCTAAGCTATCACTCCTAGATGACTGATCACTAAATATTTTTCATTTTTCTTTATCTAATCTCCCTCTCATTGACATACCCGTATCAATGGACATAGAACCACGATTGTGTAAGGTAGCCTTGGATTGACAATAGTAGAGGTGTCACTTAATAGTGGTAGTATCCATAGTATGGATTTCAGTATGAGTCTTATCTGTTGGTCCATAAGAAATAACTACCTTTTGACTACCATACCAAGAATCCAACTCATCAAATACAACACCTCTGCTAAACAATGTCTCACACATAGAAGGATTGTAGCATTTATATGCATTCTTGTCCTATGCATAGCCAAAAAAGACAAACTTGATTTCCTTCAGATCTAGCTTCTTCCTTTTCTCATTTGGCACATGCACATAGACAATATATCCAAAGACTTTTAAATGGCTAATATCGGGTTTGTGCCCATACAATTTCTCATACGGCATAATGTCATGTGAATACCAATTGTAGGAGTCCTATTCAAAATATACACTGGAGTAACAATTTCTTTAGCCTAATCATAGTTTGGAAAATTCTTCTCATTCAGCATAGCTCTTGCAGCTTCCATAAGCACTTTGTTTTTCCTCTCTACAACACCATTATGTTGCAATGTATAACTTCATGTAAGCTACCTTTTGATTCCGTTCTTAGCCAAATATTTGTCAAATTCATGAGAGACATATTCATCCCCTCCATCTAATCTCAAGCAAGAGATATAAGACCCAAACTTTTTTTGAGCATGACTTTTAAAATCCTTAAAGACACCACCCACTTCATCCTTGTGCTTAATAATATACAACCAAGTGTACATATTGTAATCATCAATGAAAGAGACATAATACTTTGCACCATTGAATGATGCATTATATACTGGACCCAAAACAAATGAGCACACTAACTGCAATGGTCTAGTGTTATATTTGATATATCTAACAAATGGAAACCTAGCTTGCTTTTTAAGCTGTGGCAAGTTGAACATACATGTCCTAAATCCATATACTTAAATCTTAGAAGACCTAGTGTAATCTCTTTGTATTGCATAGTTTTCACCCACTATATATTAACATGTCTAATGTGCTTATGCCGAATTTCAATATCTTTGATTGCTGCACTATCAATGAAAAAACATGCATGCATTTAGTTCAAGAATAGCGATATCTAGAGTAAACATTTTGCTATTTTATTTACCCTTAGCAATTAACTTACAGCCATTCCCATATTCTTCTATGAAACATCCATCTTTATTGAATCTAACTTATAGATTCTACTCAATCATTTTTCCAACAAATAATATTTTTTTAATAATAGATGGTATATGAAAAACATCATAGACTCTTTTTCTTCTTATCATACACAACCAAAGGTACAACATCTATGTGCTTAATGTCATGCTATGTATCATCACTTGAAAATAAATAACCATGAGATCCTCCAGTCATCTCATCAAACCATTCTCCATGTGGGGTCATATGATTCGAAGCACTTGAGTCAATGTACTATTTCTCATTAACGTTGCCTTGCTTAGGCATATATTTCGATACATATATCATGGCAAACAATCTATTTGACTTATCATCATTGGCATTAGTAGATGATGCATGACGACCATGTTGTTTGCCCTTACATTTCATATCAACTTGCTTTTTGTGGTAGTCTATTTGCAATATGACCATACATACCAAAATAATGACAATCTCTCTCTCTCTCTCTCTCTCTATATATATATATATATATATATATATATATATGACTGATTATTAGACTGACTAGGTACCTCTGCCTCTAAGTGATCTTCCTCTACCTTTGAAAAATCCAGAGTCTCTTTGGTCATGTGCACTTGAATCATTTCATGAATTTTGTTGTTATTACCCATAGCTATTTCAAGTGTCACCATGATCTCAAGAAGCTCCTCAAGCCCTACCACCTCTAGCTCTCTAATTAGAGTAAAAAACTATATCTTTTCTTTTGAGAGATACTAGATCCTATATTCAAGCCCAACATGACTTCTTCATGTGACAATAGTGCAAGTAGCTCATTCCAATCAGGGGTTTCGGTCTTATAGAAACATATTGTCAAAAATTTTGTATTCTTTACCCAAACCATTCAAAGTAACTACAACCATATCATCATCCTTGATCTTTGAGCCAATGGAGGCAAGTTGATTAGCAATGGTTTTAATTTCAATGATATAATGCTTTTGCCATTTCTAGTCATATTATTAAACTCCTACTCAAGCTGAATTTTCCTTTCATGTATTACATTCTCATACTTTTTCATAAGAATCTCCTACACATTCTTCGAAGACCGACAACTAGTGATCTACATGGCCATAGAGTCTTATATATATAATGAAAAGCAATATAGAACTTTACTTGCTCTTTTCATCCATTGTCTATGAGCTCTCTATTGCTCAAGAGAAGGATTTCTATTTGGCAATTTTGGGTCAGCTTCATCTCCAATACATAAGTTCCAATAACCTCTTCCAAGCAGAAAGTTTTTCATTCTAAACTTCCATAAAGTAGAATTCTTATTGTACAATTTCTCCCACACAATTTGGGTAATATTATTAGTAATCGTTGCATTTGCCATAATTCTATAATCACCAGTTCAAAATAGTATAATGTATTTCCACTTGCGCAATAGCAATGCTTTTAAAAAATCTACAAAAACTTATTACGGTTTGCTAGTTGTAGCTACAAATACATCACAATCAAGACTTCAACAAGTAGAAACAAGTAAGTTGATTGTATTTCAATTATAGCTCACTATAAACATGCATTCACCATTCAAAATGACATAAAGAGCTTTTAAATATTTTTCAATAGCTTCTACTCACCATACAAACTCTTCAATGATCCAAGTACATGTGTAGCTCATAATAACACTTACATACACCTTACATTAGTCAAAGTACCCAAGAATGTCGTTATGTTCAATAGACATAAACCATGCCAAGCAAGTCAGGCTTAGTTCTCCAATAACTAGCAACAATATCTCTACATTATTTAAATTTTTAAAGCTTAATAACTCCTCAAATCATCCCAAAACCTTTGTCATATCATTTGAAAATTAAAACATATTCATTAAGTATCAATGGTTACATAGCTCTCATGTGAACATGATAAAGTCTCTTTCCACAAATAGTAACCAAAAAAGGTCTATTATAAACAACATTGAATCAACTATAAGCTAAGAAAACAATGCTCAAACCATCCCACATGATATTCTAGAGTAGCCAAGAATCATTCAAGTATCAATAGACATCAATATAAGCTCCATTGAGCTTCAAACAATGAAATACATGTTACCTCAATGTGCATTATAGCACTATGTGTGATGTGTACAAGCAGTAACTAAAGATTAGTGCCTTCCTAGAGTACCCCAGTACTTGAATATGATACCAATATTAGTGCCAAGAATTCCTTTAATATCCATTGGGAAACCTAAGCAAGTATTATCTATTCAAGACTAAACTCTATGCATTAAAAAACATGCATAAGTCTACATGAACAACTTTAGGATCTATTGCAAAACCTACGATAGATGGCAAGATGGGGGAGGACTTGATGGTACTCAAGCAAGCTTGAGATGATGCCTTGACAAGCCTTGATAACTTGAAAGATCATAGACTAAAGGTCAAGTCTAGCTCCACAACTCTAGCTCCTGCAAAGCCTACTCTAATACCATGTTTAAAGAGAGATAGACACAAGATAGAGCGATTACTAAAACGAGGATAGTGATCCCTCTTCTCTTCATTATTCCATTATGTAGAACAATTCAGTAAGTCTAACACACAACTATCTTGCCATAGTGCACATGTCTATTCCATTTTGATAAAAAAAGAGGGGTGGAAGGCGATGCTCTTATGGCATAGGATCCTATCTAAGTAGTATCCTAAGTAGTCTAAGATAATTACAGGTAGTGATGAAGGCAAGATCAGGATAGGAGGAGAATTCATTACCGAATCAGACTATAGAATCATTTAGGTCCTTTGGAATGAAAATGAGGGTCTCTTCAGGTTTAGTAGCATTGGCATTCTAAATCCATCGAAAGTCGTATCGTTTGTGGGATGCTTGCATTAAAATCCACTCCTACCCTTCTCAAATATGGCATGAAGGTTGGATTATTTCGCTTGAAGGGTAGGGTGTTACCACAAGCCCTCCAGGCATCCATGTTCACAAAAAAATTGTGCTTCCTCCATGTGCATTGGCATTCATAGCCCTTTACAACCTTGGGCACTTTAAAATTTTTATCCAGCCAAAAATGTGCATCCTTGGTCCCCCATAGGGTTGGATTTTTCTCTTTTCTCTGAGGTCCATTTGTCTCCTAGCTGGCTTCCCACATTAATCACCTCTTTCACCATCTTGACTGGCAGTACTCTTCGCAAGTTGGCAAGGAATTAGGAGTTAAAGTCAAAGGGCATTCTAGTAGTCTCCTATTGCTTCCAAATCACAAGTTTGGCATTAAATCTTGTTGGGATGTCATATTGGCTTGGTGGGATGGGCATGGTTGGCACCACTACTAGCTTAGCATTCAATTTGCGATTTGCTTGCTCCATCATCCATTTCCTCTTCCTTTTAAGCTCTGATTTCCTTTCAACAAAGGTGTCTACCTACTACTGCTATTGTTCTTCTAGCTAGCCTCTTCTCCTTGTTGGACCTCCTATTGTTCCCTCTTGGCAAACCCTAGTATATCGACTTCTTGTGGGGTCAAGCTTTCTTGCAATAGATTGTTTCATTTCTCTCCAAGGCCAAGGTTGACGCCCATGGGTTGTGCTGGAATCTGCAGGCTTGCACTCAGGGCTCTGTACGCAATCCCTAGTTTCTTTTTTATGGAGTCAACGACCTCCCCTTCCTCCGTTTGAGTGACATCCAACAGTGTGCTTAGGAAGATGCCTTGTTGGGCTTCGAAACCGAATTGGGCAGTCTCTGCTCTGCTCTCTGCTACTAGCACTTTGTCCATTTCCACCTAAGTAGGTGGCATGCCAAGGCTTTTACTTTTCTCTCATTTTGGTTCACCTAGTCCTCTACTATGTTATCCATTTCCTTGAGGCTTTCTCCTTGCCCTTTGAGCTACTATCATCAACCTCTGCTCTTGATTTTTGATCTCTCTTTTCAACTTAGCTCCTCCTACTCTAGGGTTTTCTCTTGCTTCAATTTCTCAATCTCCTCTTGCTATATTCATGCCCTTTCTTCCCTCACCACCTCTAACCCTTCTATGGTTTTATCAACCTTTTCCATCTCCCGTTGCAGGTCCTCACATAGAGCCCTATGATCTCATCATTATGGCATTGCAAGCTTACTAGGGCTTGATTCTCTTCATCCAACCTTACCTGCCACTCACTTTCTGCTTCATCCTTGGCTCGCAGTTGCTCCTTCAACTCACTTATCTCTCTTTGGCACATGGCTACTTGACGAGTTTTCTCTAATTGTGATGTAGTCGTGGCCTCCTTTTTTGCTTCTAGTGAACCATTGCCATCACCTTATCTTCCTTTGCCTTCTCTAGTTACAAGAGGAGCTCCTTGATGTATTGGTCATAATTTGTAGGTGGCAGCTCTGTCGTGCGCATGGAGGTTGTGGAGTTTTCCCTCTTCTGCTTCTTGGGATATTGCCTAGGCTCAGCGTTTGTTACCGCTGGTCTTTTAGATCCTGCTATAGGGTACC
Organism: Lygodium microphyllum; assembly: GCF_053477565.2. Taxonomy (NCBI): domain Eukaryota; kingdom Viridiplantae; phylum Streptophyta; class Polypodiopsida; order Schizaeales; family Lygodiaceae; genus Lygodium; species Lygodium microphyllum. The sequence continues at coordinate 48,356,469 of NC_141143.1, forward strand.
CTCTCTTGTTCCTTGGGCCATTTCCTTATTAAAAAATTATTGTACCTAGGCCATGAGGTTAGTAGCATCCACTTCAGCTGTCGAGCTTGGTGCATATATGATTATGGAAGTGGCAAGCACTATGAGGGTAGAGGAGGGATTGATCGGGGCCTTGCCCTTGCCTTTCTTTGCTACGGTTGGCATGATTTCTAGCACTTGTGTGCTTGAGCTCAGGCCCTCATCTCTAGACACGCTCATGGGGCCCAACTCATCTTACTTGCATAGCTGCTCGATAGATAGGCGTGTTGCCAGAGCCGTGTCTTTGTCTTCCTTTCTTTCCAACTCCTCCTTTTTTTTCTCTTCCTCTCTTCCCCTTCGTTCTTAGACTCTCTTTCATCTTTTTGTAAGTTTGCTTTTTCTTTTTTCTTGCTTTCCTCCTTGGCCTTCTTTTGTGAGTCCTTCAGCTTTGGTGTTTTGGGTTTTTGATGGCTACTTTGCATTTCCAATTCTTCTTTTTCATCCTTGCTCACCGTCCTTTCACTAGAGTGTGGCTGTTTTTCATGGTGAGAGAGTGACCTCTCTGGTGTTTCTCCAACTCCTTCTTCTTCACCATGTACTTCCCCTAGTGCTTCCCTTATTATGGCTGTTAAGACCCCATTGAAGCCGGTGGTAGAGGCCTTTGAGGATGACACTTTTCTTTTTTCATTGGTGGCAGGGGACTATCCTCCTACTTGTCTCCCTTCTATTGCCAATGCTTTTGCTCAAGATTCAATGGTCTTTCTCAAGAAGGCATTTAGGTTCACTTTGTCAAAGGAACTTGTTGCAATGCTCTCTAGCATAAGCACATGGATTTGGTTCATTATCAAGTTGTACCTATGGCTAGAGAGTAGTGTGTGCATCAATTTGGCCTAGAGTTGGATCTTGGAGTTGAGGATGTCTGCCAAGCTGATGCCATTGTTTGTGTGGACCATTACCTTGTCCATTCCTAACATGGCATACATATCCCTCTTCAACCGCCTTTCCACCTTATTGGCTAGGCCTTATGCTTTTTCCACTAGCTCTTGAGTCAACTTGATTTGGATTTGATGGGTTTCTTCTTCTTCTTTTATGGTGACGATGCAATGGTTCCTACAAAAGGTTCGAAGAAACTCTACACACTTCTCGTAGTCAACAACTTGGCCAACTGCCTCCATGTACTTTTGTAGGTGACATTGTTTGGCAATCTGCTTTATTGTTTGTTCCTCCATGGTGACATCCTCCAAGTTCAAGAAATTCCTAAATTAAAGGCCCTTATTTCTACGAAAAGGCCATATTTTGCATGCACTTCTTCGTAAAATGGTAACTTGTTGGCTTTTTCTTGGCTTGCCATGCTGGGTACTTGTCATGAAGCCATGTTCACCATTAGTCCTTTTCAAAACAATTATCTGCAGAGGGAAAAGATCACATGCTTATGGAATTGAATTGTTTAATTATAGAATTAACATTCTCCCTCAAGAAATCCATACATTCCAAATTTGATGATCCTTTTTCTTAATCATCAACTGGTTTTGGTTTGTTTCTATTTGCTTTTGAGTTTTGTTCTTATTCCTTTTTCTTAATCATGAACTGGCTTTGGTTTGTTTCCGTTTGCTTTTGAGTTTTGTTCTTATTTCCACCTTATCCCCTCCCCTTATGGAAAGAAGAAGAATCCTTCCTAGGATTATGGTTAAGGGGCTAAGGGCATTCCGGGCATGTTTATTATGTTCACTTTTGCATGAGATAAGGATAAAAATTGGGGTTGCATTCCAATTGAGCATAGTGGTCCATGTCGCAAGGTCTAACACCTACTTATGTGATGTATGTGTGAGGACATCGATAAGAAAGTCCCTGGAGGCGACTCTGCTAGCAATATGGAGCTCTTCTTCTGTGAGAATTCGATGTAAATAGGGATGCCCACAGATGTGGTCCTCAAGGGGTCGATTTTGAATAGCGGTCAACTCCCTATAGGAAGTTGGAGCTACATATGTCGGGTCATACTCCATGGCTTTGATCGCGCATCTCTCTTCAATGCTTGTCATGACTTGGTATCCTTCTAGTTCCCATTGAAGTCAAAGAGCATATCATTTGCATAAGAAAGAGGAGTTGTTGTTGGCAGCAAGCTGCTTTAACTTTTGATTTCCTAGTCCATGGCAAGGACTTTGCTCTTGACATAATATGTGATCACGCATTGTTTTTGTGTTCAATGCAAAGCTCCATGGCAATGAGTTGCTTAGTTGCCTAGGAAGTTTTGATGAATACAAATTCAAATTCCTCCCATGAGCAAGGTAGCATGCGCACTTTCATTGTTAAAGGCTTGTCCAAAAGACCTAAGTCTAGCCACTCGTAACTTTTAGCAAGCATGGTAAACGTGGCATCCAAGCATATGAGGCAAGCAACCAAGTCATCATCTGTATTGTCAACTAAGTCTGTGGCTAAGGTTAGAATGGATCTCCCCTGGTAAGAGGGTATGAGGCTGGTAGGTGGCATAGGTTTGGTTGGGCTTGAATTATTCACAAATGTCGGGTGTAGCTCTAATTGCACCTGTTGCTGTAGTTGTGGCCTTGGTACACTAGGCATGGCTAGTGTAGTGGGTAGCATGCTACTAGATGCTTGGGCGGTGGTTGGGATACTAGCAGGACAAGCTTGAGGTGATTTAGAAGTGACTAGCTATGGTTTGGGTGGATAGACTTGTTGAGTCTCCATGGGTTTAGGTTTTGGAAGGGTAATGGGCCCTACAGCCAGAGGCTTTAGTGATACTAATGCTTGACTTGTCTTGACGCTTCGTGTGGCCAAGTTTGATGGTGGCATTTGAATAGTGTCAATGTTCATCTTGGATTTTTGGGTGTTTCTTTTGGGCCCCCTAGGTTTCGAAGGAAGGTTTCTAGCCTTGTGAGTTTATGGTTGGGTGCTCCAAGGCAGCGGTCGTGGATGTTTCAGTACCCATTTAAACTGGTGTTCAAGGGTTTCAGCTATATGGGTAGCTTTTTGGTGGTGCTAAGATTTGGCAGGGTGTAGGCAGGGTGAGACGAGTCACGACCCCCTCTGTAGGCTTGATGGTGGCTTTCTCTACCGTTGGCTTGGCAGATTGTGATGGAGTCGCACTGCTTGTGCTGAAGGCTATGATGATTTGTGCATTGCCGATGGCCAAGTGAATATGTTGTGACAAGTAGTCGACATTACAAAGTGCCTGCTTCTTAAAGGTTTGTCCTAACAACGATTCCCTACATGCATCTTTCATGTTTGGCAACACATAAAAGACCATGGCAAGCTTTTAGACTCGATAGAGACTGTAACCTTGCACTTTCCTAGAAATGCATATGATCGGCCCCCCAAATGGGCTAAGTTTGGCGTTAATGGGTTGTGACTATGATTTGACGATTCAAGTCCAATGATCGTGAGTCAAGATATTAAAGTCAATGCCCTCATCGATCAATGCGTCAATGACATGTGTTTGCTGGGCTACAATAGTCATGCGCAGGTAAGCCGGAGCTACGACTTCCTCATCCTCATCTCCAATCATTATAATGGTAGCTACTTGTATATTGACAGGGGTTTCTAGCATTGGGGGTTCGTGAAGTGGATGTGTGGGGGGATAGTACTTTTTTATGCGGTTTTCATCAAAGAAGCCTATGCCATCACCTTCCAAGGTTTCGAGTTTCACATTAGCAATTCCACTTATGGTACAAATTTCGAAAGGTCCTAACCCCCTAAAATTCATTTTCTGCTTATGTCCCTTGCTCAAGTACAACAGTACTAAATAGTACTAAGTCAGCATGTTTAAAATCTTGCAGCTCAATGTGCTTGTCAAACCTGCTCTGCATTATGCCTTTTCAGAGATCAGCACATGGATGGCAAGAATCCGAGTTTTTGATAAGCGTTCTAGCTCAACTAGACAGTTCATCCAGGCTTCCTTTCCCTCCCACCTCTCTTGAATAGAAATTCTCAAGCTAGAAACAAAGAATTCTATAGGTAGAATTGCCTCAGCTTTGTAGATAAACCTGAAGGGGTTATTGTCCCCCACAGTCGTTTTATAGGCTACCATTAGCTTGTTATCCCCGTTGTTGTGCAAAGTAGAAAAAATCTTGGTCAAGACATTTACCAGAATCTTATTTGTTGCTTCCACAAGGTTGTTAGCATAAGGGTAGTAGGGTGAGGACTTCTGATGGATGATCAGGAAGGTGGATAGGAGATGGGAAATCATCTCATTGATAAAGTGGTTGCCTTGATCACACTGACAAGTTCGATGGGGCAACCAAATTGATAGATTACCTACTCTCATAAGAACTTTACCATGGTTTGCATATCATTCTTTCTGGTGACCCGAGCTTCTGCCCACTTTATGAGATAGTCGATGGCCAGTATGATATACTTCGCTTGCGAATATTGAGCTATGGGATTGATAGGCCCGATGAAGTCAATGCCCCATTTCTTGAATGGTTGTGTTGAAATGATGGGACTTAGCTCCATTTTGTCCTTGCAAATTGGTACCTTGGTCCATTGGCACTTGTCACAGTGTTTGATGAATTATGCCACATCTCAAAAAAGCATGGGCCACCACAATTGAGACTATAGCACCTTACGGGCCATCATATCTACACTAATTGAAGTGTCCTCCTACAATTCTGTTGTTCACCTCCATTATTATGTCGTGCATTTTGTACTCACACACCCATCTCTGTAGCAATCCTTCTTGCCCTAGCCGATAGAGTTGGCCTGCTATTAACTGATAGGGTTGGATTTTGAGAATGAGTCACCTCAATCGGGCTTTTTCTATAGGTCCATGGTAGTCCATGATCAAGCATTTAGACTATGTCATCTGCCCAATATGGCATTAAGTCGGCTCTAAATAGATATCTTTTGCTAGATAGGATGAATAGATATGTGTTTGGCAATTCGTCCCCAATGCCTATCCAGTGGCTTCTCTCATGGGTATGCAAGACACATGATCAACCATATAGTGTTGCTTTCCCTTGCATCATACGATGACAGAGTAGTAAAATTCAAGAAGCAAAAGTAGCCATCAAGCTATAGGTCTTGTGGCACAATGTTTGTTCACTAGATACAACAAGGCTTGATGGTCAACAAAGAAAATAAAGGGCGTAGCCAGAAGATAATGCCGATATTTCTTTACTGCAAACACCATGGCTAACCCCATTCATTCGATTGTGGATTAATTCATTTTTGTATCCGTGAATTTTCTACTGGCAAAGCTCACTACATAGTCTAGATTGTGATCACCAAGATGACACAACACAACTCCTACTGTGAATTTCGAAGCGTCAATATGAACATGGAAGGTTATGCTCCAGTCTAAGGCTCTTAAGATTGCCGCAGTGGTTAGATCCTTATTCAATTCCTCGTATGTATGTTGGCATTCCTCAATCCACTCGAATATTATTAGTAGGTTGTATAGGGGTCTAGCAATTAGTGCACAGTTTAGCACAAATGCAATCTTGTGTCTATCGTCAGGGTGCACTTATACTTGATTGTATCTTGAGAAGCCATCTAGAAAAATGTAGGCCTCTTTGCCTACCACTCTCTTGAGCATGTGTTCAGTGTATGGCAATGGATAATTTTCCCTCTTGGTAGCAATGTTTACCTTCTTATAGTCAACGCACACTCTGATCTCTCCATTCTTCTTCAGTACAATCACTATGGGAGAGACCCAATCCGTGTGCTCAGTCTCGTAAATGAATCATGCCCTTAGCATCTTATCAAATTTTCCTTGAGAGCATGAGCATGCTTGGGATTCATAGAGTATGGTCACTGCTTAATCGGCATTGTGTTGGGGGTCATGGGGATATTATCAGTTATGAAACTTGGATTTACCCCTTCAGCTCATTAAGGGACCAAGCAAAATGGTCCATGTACTCTTGCAAGAGAGCAGTGAGACTTGCTTCCTCTTCCTTGGTCAAGTCAGTGGTGAAAAAGACGTGTTGGGGTGTCTCCCCTTCCATGGCTAGATCAAGCTCCTTGACCTTGGTTGGTTTTTCTATTGGTTCGCTTGCTTGTCTTTGTCGTTTGGCTCCTTGCAAGATCACTACCCTATCGCCTTTCTTAAACTTAGAAAATCACTTTGGCAAGTCTTAGGCCAATTGTACATTAAGTTTAAGTTGTGTACTTTTGTCCATTGCCACTTAGGCTCATCCAAGAGATCTTGAAGAGGTTTAAGGTTAGCGGATAGATGGCCCGCTAGCTTGCTTGTTAGATATTCTAAGACCTCCAAGAGTTTTTACTTGTTACTTGGGACATGGAGTTCAAGGGGGTTGGATCATCCATTCAAGCTTTTGGCCATCATGTAGATTGGCACTGAGGGTCCACTTCTGGGCTTATCATCTGTCCCAATAACTTGCTCATACTCCTCATCATTCAAGAATGGCAGATTGATCGTGGCTAGCATGTGCATCCAATCTCTCTCATCCTCGAGACATGAGATACACTTAGTCAATGGCCTATAAGATTTCCTAATCTGCGCATCCCCCTTCATCATGGTGGAGATGGCATCTAGGTTGACTGGTGTGATCTTCCATGTATCCATCTCTACTCTCACTACCTCTATTAAATTTCCTTAGAAGATCAGACCGTTGCTCTAGTCTTCTATGACATGTGCATTGAACATCCATGGCTGTGGCCTAAAAGAATGTCATAGTCCACTCCCTTCATGACTATAAAGTCAACAAAGAATTGGATTCCTATAATCTTCAAGGGCCAATTCTTTAACACTCCAAATGGCCACACTCTCATTTTTTTGGCTAGGCTGACATTGAACCTAGCATTCTCATTAGGCAGGTTATCGCAGTTCTAGAATATCTCATGGATTACCACACCAAATCCAGCTCCCATATGTACAATTCCCTTTCTCATGTTGTCTCCTAAAGCTAGGACCGGTAAGATTTTATGCCTTTTGGTGCCTTCCCGAAAAATCAGTGACATGCAAAGACTTGGGCATCAAGTGCAGCGTCAGACTAGGTATCTAAGTTACCTCATCATGATAATGTAGATCAGTTTTCCCTTGCTCCATTGGTCCTTCAACCCACTGGTTCAACTCTTACCATCATTACAAGATACAGGCCTTATACCAATGTTCAAAGTGATGAACATTTTCATAAAGAAATTTGCCCCTATCATCATAAAAAAAACGTCAGTATTAGTGATGCCATAGAACAGTGACTATCAGCATTTGCGTCGCATCGCAAGCTGATAGTGACACATGCAGTAAATTTGCAATGCTAATAGCAATAGTAACATGAAATTTTTTGTTTTGTGGCACACCACAAATAGCACTATGTGCTTTATTTGGGCCATACAAAAGAGTTTCAGTAATGTATAAAATGCTCATTTGAATGAAGGCAAAGTGCGCCAACAATATTCAAACCATCCGTGTGGAACTATGAGGGCTCTTGATTGACAATAGGCTTCTCATGAACTGAAGCCTCAATAAAAGAAACGCCATGTCCAGTATGGGAAACATCATTCCTAATGATCCATCTAAGGCACGATCCTCAGTAGAGATTGCACAAGCATTTGCTATTATATATTTAATGACCATATCAGTTCCTTGAGCACTTTGCTCCTCAACCTGTACCGATGAGGTTGAATGAATCATGCCCTCATGTGTAACAATTTCGTTTGCAGCCTCAAGACTTCCCACCTGCTTCCAGCAATAGCCATTGATATCACGTGAAATCCTTCCCTCCACTTTTTTCTGATCCACTTGAAAGGGAATGAATCCCTCACTTTGTAAGACTGTTGAGTAAATGATGTCTCTTTGGACATGACAACAAAGGCATTTCCATTGTCAGCACCAGCCACTGCTATGATGTAGTATTTCTGTTCCCAGTTATCCATGATCCACTCCTTGTGGAAAAACAAATGTGAAAGTTCATATATTTGTCCTGAAACCCCCATCCCCGCATCCATTATAAGGGCCCAGAGATTTGAACAGGAAGCAACATTGCTAATAAAAAGGTCATCTTCAAATCCCTTTTTCACATATTGCAAAATTCGAGCATCTGAAACATTGAAGTGGTACCGTTGTTTCATTGTTTTATGAAAATTGAGAAGTTTCCAGACATCATCAAGTGGGAGATTGTGAAAAAGCTTCAGGAGTCTTGGTCTGTGGAGGTTCACAAAAATAAGAAGGAAAAAAGTTAGAATTTGTTCATGGATGCTCAACAGCAAGATACATGGGATGCTTGGTGCACTGATAATCTTTTGTTGGTTCAATTAGCAGCCCACTAGAAGTTGGTAGACATAGTGTTTCTCACAACATACACTGTTGAAACCATCAGAAGCTAGCATTACTATGATGATGGCACCACCACAATGCTTAGACGTATGCATTTTGACACCTTCAGAACCGAATACCTTCCTCTGTGCAGTGGCATAAAAATAGAATTCAGAGACATTGAAAAGGAAGAAGTAGAAGAAATGTTGACAAGAGAGTCCTCCAGAGGCTGAAGCCTTCTGTTATCCCTCTGTGGAGCACTAACAACATAGTGGAGCCAAGCCCCTGATGAATGATGTAATAAAGAGGCAAGCGTTAGAACGAGTCCAGAGGTACGTGAGAAGAGAAAAGACAAAAATCAAAGCTGAGAATGAGCTCGCAGTAGAAGCCGCCTTTGACGCCCTTGCGGAACTCTTTATAGAAGTCCCAATGGCACATCAAGCCCTTCCTCCTCCTCCTGCTGGAGGTCCACTTCCAAGCCAGATCCGTCCTGGAAATATTGATGACAGGCCAGCAAATGTAGTCCCATTGCCATTTTTTAAGGGAGAGTGCAATGAAGACCCTGATCTTCATGTAGCAGAGTTTATGGTAGCATGTGTGGCTAACAATGCCAAAACCCCTGAGCATTGGTTGGTAATATCCCCCCCCCCCACTTTCAAGGGTGCGATGTTTCAGTGGTATGAGAGACAAGCAGCAGGAACTTTTGGCACATGGGACGACCTGAAGTTGGCCTTCCTCACTAAATTCAGGCGTGAAGGTTTTGAAGAGCGGATGCGAGAGGAATTTATGAATTTAAGTGAGTCATCTAGAGAAAGAGTAGAAGCTTATGTCTCACAAATGGAATCCATCTTGAAGAGATGGACTAATCATAATCTAGATGATGGCATTTAGAAGGGAGTGTTTCTCAGAGGATTACAACCAAAAGTCCATAAGTTTGTGAAGCTGCAAAGACCAGCAACAGTGCAGGCTGCAACAGAAGGTGCAAGACTGTACGATGAGGTGGAAGCTAGATTGGCGATGAATCTAGGAAGAGGAGTCCTACCTCCTCTGAGGCCAGGAATTATGTACCCACCAAATGCAATCCTAGGGACTATCCCCTACCCCTACCAACAGATGCCCCCATCATCACAGTATAGTGTACCAAATCCACAGTGGCCACAATCAATGCCTCAAATGATGATTCAACCACAATAACAATGGTCCCAACCAATTTCCCCAATGCCAAAGCAGCAGCAATAGTGGAACCCTAACAACTAGAGCCAACAACCAACAGTTCAAGCAGGAGCTTTGAATCAGAATCAGAATAGAGACCCCTCTGCACTAGCCCAACCTATTTATGCAGTGATTACAAAGACTCCTCAAAACCCTACTGCCAGTACCTCAGGAGGATAAAGATTGAAGGATTATTTATCCAACTCAATTGCAAATATCAAAAAGGAGTTGATGGATGTGATTACAAAGCAGCTACAGACACTGAAAGTGAATACCGCTAGCATATCCAACGGAGCAGGAAGAGATGTGATGGGGTCAAATACTTGGTGTGGCAAGTGTCATCAAGCAGGCCATTTAGCCACTGAATGTACACAAAAACCAACCATTCCTGGAGCCTTCTGTTCCTACTGTTTGCGGAAGAACCATACAGAGGATATTTGCTCTCTAAAGGAGATGCATGATAGGAGAAGGAAGGAAGAAGATGCAAGATTCAACTTGCTGGAATCCAAAATGACAACACAGGATATTGGACCCAAGCCTAGAGATTTTGGTCCTAATTTTGGTCCAAGGAGGTTTCCCTCTCAAAGTTACAGAGAAAGACAGTCTGGCGGTGGTCAAAGCTTAGAAGTGGAGTGTTACAAATGCGGAGAAAAGGGACACATTTCACCATATTGTCCAAATCCCAGAAGGTCAGTGGATTATAAGCCCTTATCCAGTCGATGTAAAGGAGAAGGCCACACTGCAAAAGACTGTCCAAGACCAGCCCCAGTGAAAAACAGTGCTACTGATAATCCATCCAAGGCCCAAGAGCCTACCTCCAATTTAGTGGAATTGGAAGTTGCTGCCATCACGCGTGCAAAGAAGAAGGAACCACCTATCTAGAAAGAAAATAATCCTCCTGCCAAAACAGTAAAGTTCAATCTTCCACCAGAAGAATAGAATAGAACAGAGCCTGACAGTGCCGTAAAGAGCACTACAGTGCCACAGAGAGTCACTGAGACAATTCCAGAGACATGACTAGAGGTCCAGGAGATAGAAGAGGAGGAGGCGCCACAAGTGGCAGAAGAAGTTCCCATGATGCCCCTGTTGGAAGAAAGAAGGAAAATGAAAATGGGGGTTGCCCCATTTCCTAACCAGTTAGAGAAGTCAGTGGATCCTATTAAGGAATACAATCTGGTCAGAGATGTAGATACCTTTAAACCAAACCTCACATTCTGACAATTATTGATGTTGTCTCCCAGTTGCCGAAAAAGGTTCAAAAGTATACTGACAAGAAGACGTGGCTTAAGGGTTGCTCCCTCAATAGCAACAAAGTCCAACCAAGCTCCAGAGCTTGTAAAAGAAGTGGATGTGGCTAACGCCTTTCTAGATCCGGGTACCCCAGAGACTGGCATGTGGATAGAAGGCTGCTGTATTGCAAATGCACTGATTGATGGTGGTTCATCAGTGAACATTATGACAGATGTGACAATGAAGGATCTAGGCCTACAAGGTGTGCAACCAACCCAATGGCTCATCAGACTGGCGGATCAGAGCATAATCAAGTCTTTGAGAATTCTCCCATATGTGAAGACTATAGTGGCTGGAAAAGATTATTGGCTAACCTATCTGGTGGTGAAGCCAAACTCTTATGGTACATCCTATCCCCTGTTACTGGGCAGACCATGGCTTTTTGAAGCTAGAACAAGGACGGATTGGTTCAAAGGAACCTTGACCTTGGGTAGAGGACCTAATAAAGTGGTGCTGAAGATATATGGTGCTCAAAAAGGACATGGATCCACCTCCTTGGAATTATCTTCTGACTCCCCTAATGAGGCTATAGATGGAACATCAGCAGACAAAGATGCTATCAAACAGATCCTTCCCAAGAAAATAGAGGCACGTGCCTTAACAGTGGATACGGTAGGCCAACTTCTAAAATATGCAAAGCCATTATCAATGGGTGAATACTTCCTGCCTGAACTAGGAACAATTTCCGAAATCACTTCTGACAGTGAGATAGAAGCATGGATGTACTACTCTCCCTGTTACATGGCCATAGCAGAGCCAGAGACAAAGGCAAAAGATGAAACAGAGAACATGTTCTTCTCTTACAGAGCTCCTACAAAGACAGAGATAGAGATAGAGACAGAGACAGAGACCGAAGAGGATGGAGATGATATTGAAGAAAAAGGTTATGAAAGCGAGACGGAAGAGTCTATCCCACCCGAAGAGAACATATATGAAGAAGAAGTTCCAGAAGCATCAGAAGCAGACGAGCTCATGCTGTAGGGCAGAATGGCGATGGTACCATTTGGTCAAGTAAATGGATTTTCTCATATGCAAAATTTTTATAAGAAATGGTTAAAGAAGACCAAGCCGTCTTCCAGTAGTGGCTCTTGCCATCCTCAACCATCCTTGCCAAAGAAAGATGATGATGATGCACCGTGCCAACAAGCACCAGTCTCACGATTCCAACAGGCCATCAGAGGGTCCCTGTTATGTGATGTTCCTGGACGTGTCATCAGAAGATGAGTCTTCAAGACAAGAGGTAACTAATCTTGAAACCAAACCCGAAACGGCTCTAATCCCATTTCAACATCTCAAGGAGCAACCTAAGTCTCCACCAAAAGAAGAAGTTGGTTCTAGTGGGACATCAGAAGAGGACACCACCCCCTTGAAGGAGTTGGATCTGTACCCAGAAGCAGTCCGTGGGATCTTCATCCGTGAAGTAGAAGGTGAAAGGCAGTTAATTTTTGTGGATGCAGATGGCACTGAATGCCATTTGAAGGTGGGTAGCAGCCTACTAGAAGAGGAGTTGTCAACTTTGTACAACTTGTTGAAAGAGAATTTGGACGTGTTTGCATGGTCCTACAAAGACCTAAAGAGGATTGATCCCACAATATGTCAGCATCATATTGATTTGGAGCCTGATGCCAAGCCAGTACGGCAATGACAAAGGCGAATGAACCCGAATTATTCCACATTGGTAAAAGTAGAGCTGCTGAAGCTTCTGGAAGCCGAATTCATCTATCCAGTGGCAAATAGTGAATGGCTTTCACCCATCGTGGTTGTACCCAAGAAGAATGGCAAGCTTCGTATATGTGTGGATTTCCACAAGTTGAACTCCAAGATGAAGAAGGATCACTTTCCTATCCCTTTCACAGACTCACTATTGGACACAGTGGCAGAACATGAGTTTTATTCCCTTCTGGATGGATTCAGCAGATATAACCAAGTACAAATAGTAGAAGAAGACCAATCCAAAACAACCTTCACCACATCATGGGGGACCTACGCTTACCGAGTGATGCCGTTTGGGCTCTGCAATGCCCCTGCTACCTTCCAGCGAGTCATGATGGCTACATTCCAAAATCATCTGCACGACTTTATTGAGGTATATTTGGATGACTTCTGTCTATAGTTTGATCCGTGAACACTGGGGACATTTGGAACAATGCTTTGACTGATGCCGGGAGTATGGGATCTCCCTCAACCTCGACAAATGCATCTTTGGAGTCTCTTCTGGAGTTTTGTTGGGCCACATTGTCTCTGCACAAGGGATATCAACAGACCCTGCAAGGATAAAAAAGATTGCAGCTCTGACAGCACCCACCAACCTCAAACGGTTGAGGGGATTCCTAGGCCATGTGGGTTACTACAGAAGGTTCATAGCCCATTTTGCAACAAAGGAAACCTCCTTGCACAAGCTTCTGAGGAAAGATGCAGAGTTTATTTGGACGGAAGAATGTGACAAAGCCTTCAACACTCTAAAGCAGTGTCTGATTGAGGCACCCATTCTGCAGCCTCTTGACTGGACGAAGGAGTTCCATGTGCACACTGATGCATCTATTGAAGGCTTAGGCACAGTTCTATGCCAGAAGGGCTCCTCGAAGCTGGATCAACCCATCTATTACGCAAGCCGAAAAGTCACTGATAGGGAACGGAACTACACAGTGATAGAGCTGGAGTGCTTGGCAATGGTGTTTGCCCTAGAGAAGTTTCGCCACTACCTACTGTCTATCCACTTTAAATTTTATGTGGATCACGAGGCCCTGTCCTTCCTGATGAACAAAGCAGACGTGAAAGGACGACTGATGAGATGGCTCCTTCTATTCCAGGAGTTCAACTTTGAGGTAATTACCAAACCTGGTCGTTCCCATGTTCTAGCTGATCATCTGTCTCGTATCCCACAAACTGCAGACGAGGAGCAGGATGATCCAGACCTCCTGATGCTTCCCTATTCGTGGTAGAAACTATAACCCCCTGGTATGGAGACATTGCCAATCTGCTGGCAACCCAACAGTACCCTCCTAGAATCTCTAGTCGGGAAAGGAAGAAGCTTATGTTAGAATCAGCCCCCTACACCCTATTAGGCGGTGCACTATACAAGAAAGGCAAAGATGAAGTGCTCAGAAGATGTGTTGCAGGAGATGAGATTGGGATTCTTCTGAAGGCTTGCCATGACGAGCCATGTGGAGGCCACTTTGCAGGAGAAGCCACAGCCAGGAAGGCTCTACTAGCACGATACTGGTGGCCGACCCTCCATAAGGATGCCTATGATTACTGCAAGCTATGTGATGCTTGTCAGAGAATGGGGAAACCCACAAAGACCAGTGCCATGCCACTGCAACCTATCCTTCCTTTGAAGCCATTTGAGAAGTGGGGGATTGATTTCGTGGGTCCCATTGATCCACCCACCAAAAGGAAACAGAACAGATACATCTTGGTATGTACGGATTATGTCACAAAGTGGTGTGAAGCCAAAGCCCTAAAGCAGGACGATGATAATAGCGCGGCCCTGTTCATGTACAAGAATATCATCACCCATTTTGGCAGTACCCTAGAGCTGGTAAGTGACAGAGGCACTCGTTTCATTAATAAAATCATGGAAGAGTTGACAGAGCTGTATAAGATCCGCCATCGCAAGTCCACTCCTTATTATCCCAGAGCCAACGGCCAAGTCGAAGTCACCAATCACATCCTCTGCTCCCGTAAGCAGCAACATGATAGACACCCTTCCAGCTGGTGTATGGTATAGAAGCTGTTTTCCTTGTTGAACTGGAATTGCCCTCTTTGCGAGTGGCTATCAAAGAGCGTTTGGGGGACGTTGATTCACTGCAACGTTGTCTCTTGCACTTGAAATATTTGGACGAAACTCGCAGGATGGCTCTACAGTGCATGGAAGCCACGCAAGCTTGTCGTAAGGCTTACCATGGCAGCTTCATCAAGCACAAGGAGTTCAAAGAAGGTGATTTGGTCCTAGCCTATGATTCATGATTTGGCAAGTTTCCTGGCAAGCTTCAACAGTGGTGGTTGGGCCCATATAAGGTACTTATTGTCAACCCTAATGGCTCTGTCCAAGTGCAGACCGTTGATGCCTCTAATGATCCCTTCCTGATCAATGGATATCGCCTGAAGAAGTACTTCCCTCCTTGGGGATCTTGACAATCACGGTCACCTGATCCTTTCCCCCATTGGCGTGGCACTCTCACTCTTATGATGCTACTTCTAATAGCCGTTCTTCAGCCACTCCTGATGAGGTGGACACAACCCTCTGTTCCCTCAGCCCCACCTCCTGCCCCTGATCTCTTATCCTCTATTTTCCACCAGCGATGGTGTCGAGGTTGGTTCTGACAAATGGTATTTCTACCATTCCCTTGCTTAATTCGAAAAAAGGAAAAAATATACATATCGGTCATGGGAGAAAAGGACTTCGGTCCCTGTCATGCCGACCTATTCATCGAGAAAAGGTGGAGACACCCTCGGGAATAGGGGAAAACAAGAAAAAAGAGAAAAAAAAAACAAAGAAAAGAAGAAAAGAAAAAAAACTATTATGGGAGAAAATGAAGAAATTCCCTATCATAGCAGGCCTCGTTCCAAGAAAAGGTGTTTAATACCCTTGGGCAGGAAGCTGGCTGTGGAAAAGGTGGCAACACCCAGCAGTCTAGAAAGTGGATTCATCAATTGACATCCCCAGGATCCAGTTCTGAAGCTGCCTCCCTTGGTACGCTGTGTCCTGTGCCTTTCTGTAAAGCGTTTGACAGTCCTCTAGCAAACGCCATGTTCCTATCTAACACAACGTTCGATCTGATGGCTACCTCCCTGGGTACGCCTCTTCAACAACTGGCGATGTGATCTTCATCGACAAATAATTGAGTGACGCGAGCTTTCATCCTAACGGAATGGGGAAGTGAGTATGGTTGCCCTCTGTAACTATCAATAGAGAGTGAGACAGAGGGTGGGGCGAGTGACCAGTCTTTTCTCTTCAAATCAAATGAGAGGTGAGATGTGTGAATGAAGTGTTGCACGCACGGGATGGGCTTCTCAATGCACAAAGCACAATTTGTTTCTGTGCATTGCACTATAAGGCTCCCTGGCCTTCCTTCTCGCACCGTATGCCAGCACAGGGCGGGATACACAGTTGCACCATCAAATGCGCACAAGGCATACAACCTTTGCACAAGTGACTGTGAGGATTACATCAATGGGTTTCAGGAAAGGGCTGCCCTCTATATCTTTCAACAGAGCATGAGACAGAGGGTGGGCTGAGTGTGACTGGTGTTTCCTCAATCACTTTTTGAGAGGCGAGATTTGAGGGACGTTATGACACTTGGAGTTAGGTACGTTCTCGTTTCCTTATGCACCCATGGGATGGGTCTCTGCCATCAGCACAGGACACGCCACCTTGTTCTGTATAGTGCACTGTAAGGCTCCCTTGCCTTCCTCCTTGCACCTATGCCAGACGGGTTGGACGCACTGATGCACCATCAACTGTGCACCCTGGCATACTCCCTCTGCACCATCCCCCTTGTCAATTCCTAAACCGGAGTGTGAGACATGGGTTTTCATCTTGCTTTCCTCGAGTGATATTAGTCATGGGGCGAGTGACTGCTCTTTCATTCTATATGAGTGATTGTGCGTTGAGTGCAACATTCCTCATCATCGATGAATTTCCTGCGATTCCTTCAACTAACTATCTCCCTGGGTGCTGCCGTGTGGTCCCTGCCACGAAGGACATGTGCTATGAAGATGCCTTGATACCTCCTACAGCTGACACCGACAGTGGACGTGCCATCGACAGTCAACCTTAATTCTCGATAACATGGGCCAAGTTTTTCTAACCCTACACCTTCTGTTTCTCAATGACGGTCATGTTTTAAGTGTGGGGATGTTAGTGGATGGTCTGTGGAGTGGTAGTAGGTCCCTGTTGCTCGGTCAACCCTACCCGTTAATGTTTTAAGTGTGGGGACGCGTCCCTACGCGTCTACATTGCATACCGCCCTGCATATGTCTCACTTTGATCATGCATGTACGCCGTGATTTTCTATTACACTCCTGGGGTCCCTTCCCCACCTAGCTGTCTTTTGTCACCCCTCCTTTGGGACTGTTCCTCCTCCATTTCTCTTTTTCCCTTATTTTGCTGTGTTTTTATGGGAACACACCCTACGTTCAGCGGACTTCCAATCTGACTTTACAAACTTGTTCGTCCCTTTGAACTGTCCAATTTTCCTTTTTACCCACCCCTGTTCCACTGCACGGTTTTTGCGTTATCAATTTTTGAAGGATTTTGCGTAAATTGGTCAGTTTTCCATGTGAATGCGCTTTGCTTGCTTCGGAACCGTGATCTAACATCATAGCCCTGACAACCACTTTCTTCCTGACATTTTTCCTTTTTACTCCGTGTCATTTTGATTCACGGTTTGTCCAATATTAATTTTTGCGGTTTCTCGAGACTTTTTCGTGCATTTTTTTGACATTTTTCCATGTGAACCTGCCCTATTTTCATCAAAATTCCAGTTTGATGTGACGGCCGTATCCCAACCACCTTTCCTCACATCTTTTCTTCTTTTCCACCCTATTTCGATCGTCGGATTTTTAGTTATTAATTTTTCAATGTGTTTTCGCGTGTATTTTTGGTGTTTTTTGCATGTGAACCCCTCCTACTTCTGCCGGAACTGCATTTTAACCTGAGAACCCTGTGCCACCCCTTCCTACGGCCATTTTTCCTTTTTATTGCATGTCCTTCCGGCAAGCGGTTCGTCCAATATTAATTTTCGATTCCATTTTCGGGTCTATTTTTGGGTTTTTTCCATGTGAATGCATCTTATCTCAGTGGAAACCATATTTTGACGTGATAGGATTGTCGGGCACATCTTTTTGCACATTTTTCCTTCTTCTTGCACCTCATTCCGATGCACGGATCTTCCGATATTAATTTTCGTTTATGTTTTCGAGGCCATTTTTTGTGGTTTTTGCATGTGAATGCCTTGTCTTCCCCCCGGAACCCCATTGCATGTTTCCTCTGTCTCCCCCTTGCCGTCCTGCACAATTTTTGTTTTTACAACATTTCATTTCAATGCCCCGATTGGGAGATATTCGTTTTTCCTTGTTTTTACGTGTCTCACGCGACTCGTCCCGTGCGTAAACGTGCCCGTTTTCGATTTCATGTGTCTCCACACACACCCCGGTCGCGCATGCGTGCCCCGTACCGACATCCCGGCGCCAGTCCGATTCTGTCATGGCAAATTTTTTTACCCTGCCCCACGCACGCGCGCGGGATGGGGGTACGCCTTTCTTTTATTTACTTTCTTTCTTCTTTTCACAAAAACAAAAATTTTTAATTTTTTTTAAACATTTAATTATTTCCATCCCTTCTTCCCCCGGGCACCCTCCCCTATCCCACCCACCCCCCTTTCTCTCTCCCCGACCCCCAACTACCTCCCCCACCATCTCCCCCACCTTCATCTCCTCCTACCCCCTCCCATCCCCTCCTCCCTCTCCCTTCCCCTTCTCCTCCTCTTCCTCATCTCCCTCCTTCCTCCTCCTCATCTCCTTAATCCTCCTCCTCTTCTCCTCCCTCCCTCCTCTCCCCCCGCCTGGGCCCTTGCCACGAGCCCCCACCTCCCTGGCCGTCCCTTGGTGTCGCCTGCGCCGCCTGGCCCTGCCTGGGCCCCCGCCTCCAGGCCGCCTCTCCTCCCGTCTCCTCCTGGGGCGACCGTTGCTGCTGCCGCCTGGGTCCTCTGACGCCACGCCCTGCCCCCCGTCACCCCGCCTGGGCCCTCGCCCTTGGACGCAAACGTTGCCCGCCGTCCTATGATCGATCGCCGCCCCTGCTGCTCCTGTGGCCGCTGCCTCGCTGGCCGCCTGGCGCTCTGTTGGCCGCTCCGCCCGTCGGCCCAGTGCCTGCCCGCCACCAGTTCGCCTGGTCCCTCTGCCGCCCTGCATGCCAGCCCGCCGCCTGCCTGGCTGTGGAACACCGCCTTCTGCCCCCGCCGTGTGCGCTGCCCTCCTTGGGCCTTCACACCCACCACTCCCCCCTTACCCCCCCCGCCCCCCCCACAGGCCCCCAGTCCCACCCATTTCCCACCCACCCCACACCCCACCCCCCACAAGCCCCCATTCCCCCCCAATCCCCACCCACCCCACAAACGCCCCCCCCCCCCCCCCCCCCAGGCACACACACACACATTACCCCACTCTAGCCCCCAGTCACCCCCTCTTAAGCCCCCCTTCTCACCCTCTTTCCCCTACCCCCCGCCGACGACCTACACACCAAAAACCAAAGACGAACCCCGCAGAAACCCCTCTTAAGCCCTTGATCCCCTATCCCACGAAAGGGTGTGTGTGTATCCGCGGTTGTTCATGCGAGTTCGTATGTGCGGGTTCGTGCGCGCTTAGCAGTCGTTCACGCGCGGGGATGCGCGTTAGCTCGTTTGTGCGGTGGTGTGCACCAGCCAGCTATTCACACGCAATCCATTCCCGGGTATATATTCCCGAATTTTTAATTTTCAAACCTGCAAAAACCCTAAAAATACATTGAACAATTCAAAAAATTCATTAAAAATCAATTAAAATTCAAAAAAAAGTACAAAAAAAACTTTTAAAAATTCCCAATATTTTTGCAGTAAATTGAAATATTTTTCCAAACTGAAAATCTCAAAAAATTTTAAAAGTACAAATTCTTTCAAAAATACATACAAAATGAGCAAAAATTCATTAAAATTGGTAAAAATATCAATTTTATTGGAGAAAAATTCCTAAAAACTCCATCAGCTTCTTTGCTTATTTTTGGAATATTTCCTAAGTTGAAAATGCTGTGCCAATTTATTCTATTATTATTTTATGGCAAAAATGCTTCATTAAATGCCTAAATTCATGAAAAATCTTATTTAATTCCAAACACAAGTTGAAAAATCTGGAAAAATCCAGATACCTTGGTCATACGTGGTGGATTGATGCTAAAAATCTTCAACATTTTTATATGTGTTTCATTGTCAAAATTTTGCCACAAAGATCAACAAAAACACGAAAAAAAACATTACAACAAACAAAAACACATAAAAACCAAAATACACAATCAACAATACACAACATTTTTAAAAAAAAAACACAACAACAACATATAAGCCATTAGTCATCCAAAAAAATTCATATACACTAATCTTGCTATGTCATGTGTCCAATTATTTTCAATTTGTGGTTTTTCTTTTTGGATTGCTGACCTACATTTTGGGGATTGAGATGTGCACATTCATTGCATACACATACACCCACTTCTAGGTATTTTTCCTTTTATATTTTTTATTTTCCGCTACCCCAAAATGCACGCTTAATTTTTAATATGAATTCTAAACACCACCATGGCACACGCGCTCGCGCCAAACACACCTTTTTTTAATAAAATCAACCAGCCGTTCACTTAGCACGCGCTACATGCGCTTCAGAGGCACTTTAATATTTTTAATAACAATAAACCAGCCATCACAAAAGCACGCGCTGGCAAAAAAGCGCTCCACATCACCTTAATTTTTAATAAATGAATTTGCATTTAGAGACCTTAGTCTGGTATCGAAGTCCGGGTTATGTTAATGCACCGCTCCAACCTAATAATTTGTAATTAACATTTTAAGAAGGAACCACTGTTTTCTTGTTAAGGTTTACCACTTAATTAAAAATGTCACCCATTGTTAATAATTTATTCCAATGAACCCTTCATTAAATTAATTCCCCCTCACTGCACTTATTTCCCCTTTTTAATGAACTCGCTTCGTGGGATGGGCACGTACAAATCTATTAGTTGACACTGATTGTCAAGTTATGGTCCAGTCTTGATGTACATTCTTTTTGGTAGTCTGATTTGTCCATGTGTTACGGTTAAGGGTACGGTGTGTAGTTTTTTTTCTTTATTGCTTGATACGGGGATTTGGGTGTTTGCACGTTGCATCACATGAAGCTTTCGGTCGCATATGTGTAGAGGTCATGTCGAAATTTTTTTAAAGGCTGTGGTTTGCTTGGGGATAATTGGTCGAGTCACGTTTTACCACATTGGTTGATATCTTATCGTTAGTTTTCGTATGTTACTTTGCACGCATTCTCTTTGTTTGTCTGTGTTTGTGGTGTGTGTGTGTAACCATCTGAATGGCGCCCTCTCGTACTCCTCCCCCGATCCAGTATGTTCCTTTGGCTTTACATGATTATTCTTTGTTACTGGATTCGGATGTTGTCGCTAAAGTGGGCTTGTCCAAGTTCGTGAGCCTTTCTTTCCCATGGGTTCTAGATGATCCTACCATTTGTGACGAGTTTTTAACCTCTTACAGTAAGAGATCTGGTCCAGTCCGTGGCACTACTGTTCTTCTGACACCAAAGAGTCTAGGCAAGGCTCTTGGTCTGCCATATCGTGGGGAGTCGGTCCCTGCTGGCAGACAGTTCTTCGCCAATGATGATATTTTGAAGCTATTGTAGAAGCTGACTCAAGATGTCCTTGATCCGAAGAAGGTCATTACCACGTCAAGAGTCGGTGTCTCCATGATTTCCAATCCCCTATGGAAACAGCTATGCCAATTTCTTCAAGAGAGGTTCATGCCTGCAAAATCCCCATCTCATTATCTTTCCAAGGAGTTGTTTACAGCTTCACGAATGATTTTGAAAGGCATAACTATTGATTGGAGTATCCACCTCCTCTCCAAGATGGATCACCATTTTATCCGAGCTACTCGAGGAAATGTGACTAATGTTACATTTGGGTCCTTCCTCTATGTCTTCTTGCTACATGCTGCCCCTGCAAAGGAAGTTCCTTTACCTCCAATTGATCCTCTAGAAGTTCCTCCTCCGCCTCATAATGAAGATGATGATGTGATAATTGAGGATGATGATTCTCCTCCTCCCCTTGTCATTCAGAGAAAACACCTCAAGAGGGTAGCTGAGTCAGTGCCTATTCTTCCTCCTCCAGTTCCAGTGACAGTTCCTGCCTAGTCTTGCAGCACCTTGCTTGCATTCCTTCAAACACCAAATCTTTTCAGAGCCCATAGAGATAGGATGGAACTTACTATTCCTTCTGTTCACCGCCTGGTCAGGAGATGCTATTCCGTTCCTGTGCAAGGATATCCAGAGTTCTATTGAACTTTCGATGACTACCTGTATCCAACAATTATATTCTTCATTTTATGATGAAGTTCACCAGTCTAAGGAGGAACTAAATAAGACCAATACTGAGTTAGCCTCTGCTCAGGAGAAATTCTTTGACCTTTGTACGCAAATGGAGCAGCAGAGTAAGCTCATGGATACTCAGAAAGCTGAAATCTCTAAGTTGAAAGCTGAGTTGGCAGAAGCTAGGTCTCAAGTGTTTGTTGTAACAGAGGAGAGGGATAAGTTATAGAAGGAGAGTCAAGAGATGAAGGAGGTGATAGCTGCCCAAGTAGAGAAGTTTAAATCCACCACAGCTATCTAAGACCAGAGCAATGCTCAAATCCAGCAGCTCAAAGATCAGTTGGCTTAGTCTCGGTCTAATACACAGAGTCCTGTGCAACCAATTTCTCTTTTATCCCCTGCAGACTTGGCAGCTCTTCAGAGACAGGCTACATTATGTCCATTATTTCAGGCCAAGGTGGAAAGATTGCAATCTCGCATGGATTTATTATGGGCTTCTTTTGAGCAGTATCAAGAATATGTTCCACTAGATCATTCCTTTTTTGTCCATTATCAACAACAGAAGTTGGCCTTCTATATAAAACTTTCCATGATGGATTTACCTATTCCAAAGGATGGATGGAGTGGGGCTTGGTCATCTGATTTGCTGATAGAAGTAGTGAGGATGGTTTTTGAAGACTCTGTCACTCCAGATACGATGCTTCTGTCCTATATGTATCTGAGGGGTGATTTACTGATTCCAGATGATGAAGATCTAGCTTGGTATGTCGGAGATGTGGTATTGTAAGCTTCTTTGTATGTCTGACATTTGGCGTTGAGGATTGATGAGATGTTCCAGGGATATTCTTCAAAGGTGGCTGAGTGTCCTGAGTTTTCATGGCACACTATGGTTGATGCTGTCATTTTGAATCACCGTCAGGTCAAAGCTTTAGCTCATGCCCAGAACATTAACCAACTAAGGGTGGATCTTTTAGCCTATCTCTCCAACCAACCCCCATTTGATACTTTTTTCTTTGAACCCTATCATCGTAGATCAGCTTTAGGTCCATCCTTACCATGCCTAACTCATTATCAACAAATGGCTCATAGGTATGATGCTTATATTTCCCTTTTTCAATCTAACCCAAAGGTCATTTTACCCCTTCTTTTCCAACCTCAAGGATCTCCTCAAATTCCTATATTTACCCATTGTTCTTTTATTGAAGATCGAGTTTTTCTACCTCCTAATCCTTGTCCTTCCCCAGCCCCTAACATTCTATCAACTTTTTCTGCTTATCTTTTAACGCCTTTCTTAACCGAATCTCAATTTTCAACAAATCCATCTTTAATACATTCTTCATTTTATGATTTTGCCTATCCATTGCTTCATCCTCTTTCATTAGTCCCTCTTCTGTCTCCTGACACTTCTATTCCTAATCCTCCTCAGTTGGCTAGTGGGTATCCAGGTTTTGATCAAAAGATTCTTCGAAGAAGAGGTTGGAGTTCAAATGATTCCCTTACTGGACCTCAAATCAATTGGCCATTGATCCCAGGAGAATGGATAAGTGCTAGTCAGGCTTATCAGAATTATCTGCATTTTGCTCAGCAATATTCTCAATCTGCAGATCCTTCTGTGCGCTTAACTGCTCATTTTACTTGGTACCTGGCATATATGCATAGGCATTCTCATAATGATTCAAAACCTATTCCAAAGTTGTGCATGAATGTCAATGTGAGCATTGATTCCCGGCAATTGGATGTCTTGTACTTTCATGCCCTCTGTTTGCCTAGCAGATACCTTGTCCTGTTGGAAAGGATGTGCTTCCTTCAATTCTTTCAGAATCCTCCCAAGACATTTGTAGATGAATCCTTGTCTATGGATCGTTTTTGAAATCACCAAGCTTTCAAAAGGGATAATCTTCATTGATACCTTTGCAATGTATTGTGGATGATTTTTAATGATAAATCTCTCTTTTTGGAGGAGTCATTCAGATGGTTGTGTTGTGTGTAGTGTTTGAGTTGTGGGTTAATTTATGCGATAAGATCGTGGTGGTTGCCTATTCAATTTGCTTTCGTGCGAGCTACATTTTTGGAGAATTGCGGTGATGGTGTTGCTGGTTGGATAGTTGAAGATGCTAATGCAAAGAAGAAGAAACCTCTTATATCCTTTACAAGTTTGTTGTGATTTCCAGTTTGATAAGAAGTATTAATGTATAAAGGGTTTTCCTTTCATTGTATTCTTTATATCAGATACAGGTTATAAGTTGAGGTCGTGGTTGGATGGACTATTTTTGAAGATTTATTGAAGATCAAAGTTGAGCTCTTGAATGAACTTGTATTTCCTTTTTCCTGGGTCGCAAGGATGCTTCCTTATTAAGTGTGGGGATATGTTGAGTGTTGAAATGACCTATTTTTTGGCTGATTTTTGTTGTTTTTGAGAGTTGAATGGTTGATTTTATGAGATGATTGATTAGTTTGGAAGTGGTTTGAGAGTGTTTTTGATAGGTTGGAATTGTTTTATTAAGCTCATGATGTTTATTAGTAGAGATGTGAAGTTCTGTTGATGTTCTGATATGTTCTGTTTGGTCTTGATAGCTTCTGTTGAGCTTCTGTTTTGTTCTGTTTTCTCTCTGTAAGGAAGGATGGAGTATTGATTGATAGGGTTTGAGATTATTTGAAAGCTTATTGAGTGATTTTTGATGGTTTGGAATGGTTTTGGTATGAGTTATGTGGTTCTGATGCTTTCTGTTGACCTTCTGTAACTCTCTGTGGAGCTTCTGTGAGCCTCTGTAGACCTTCTATATGCTTCTGTATGTGTTCTTTGGATGAGAGTGTAGCTTGGGAAAGTTTTCTAGCCTTGGAAAGAGATGAATACAAGTGCAAAAGAGCTAAAAGAAGTCAAAGAAGTAGCTGCTGAAGACTCAAGTAAAGACTGGAGTGAAGTGACAGTGGTGAGCTATGAAAAGACAATGTAGTGGCTCTGGTGCCTCTTCATATCAGACATACCTCTTGGAAGGTGCATCCATGGATATGATGTACTATTGATGGAGAGAGAGAGAGAGAGAGTCAGAGATAGTCAAATCTATCAAAAGGGTGTAACTGTATGTGAGAGATTGAGAGACAGAACTATGAAGACATTGAAGATGGATAATATGTGATGTATTTCCATTCAAAGATGGTGTATTCCTTTGTGTTCTTTGTTCTATTGATGGATTTTGTGAAAATGTTGGAGAATATGGTTGATTCTATCAAATCGGTGGGAGATATCTACTATGATGATGCGTGAAGAATTGTTGTTTTCTTTGTTTTGATGATCAAAAGAATGAAATAAAAGCTTGTTGATGTTACAAGATAGATTTTCTTGCAAGAGAATTCCCTTTTCCTTGGTGTTCCTCTTGGGGCTCCAAAGTAGCATCCACGGAGAGTCCTCTTACAGGGGGTTTGGTCCACGTACCCGGCACGGCTAACAACCCCCTTGGATAGGGTTAGGCAAACAGTCGGGGGTAACTGATGCTACCTCTCCCTCCAGGCTTTCAACCTGAAGCATTAGTTTCTTGAGCAAAGAAGTACAAATAGTGCTTTTAAGTGTACAAACACAAGCATTGCAGTGGTCGTTTGTACGGCCAACTGCTAAGGTGTGAATCCTTCACTTTGAATGCATCCACCATTTGATCCGGGATCAACTGCGACTTGGCAAGATCCCAAGGGTTTCATAAGCTGAGTTGCTTGTTTACTCTTTTTCCCTAGGTTAGGGTTTATACCCTGTTAACCAAATTTAACAAATACCTTAGGTTTCCTTATATTAAGGTCAATAAATCTTGGACAACCTCGTCGTCCTCACTTGATTGCTTGCTAGGCAATTCATAATTACCCTAACTTGGCAAATCAGACTCACAGAAGGGTGCTGTAGCAGGATGTCTACTCATCCTCTAGAAAATTAGACTTGTACTTAGAACTCGCCAACCTTGTTCTAAGGAGTGGCAATACTATTTTGTGATTTAGTCACAAAATCATGTGACATTGCAACTTGTTGCATGAGACAAGTGTCGCACCTAACTTGAGGGATTATTTCTCATGTCACATGGTATTCCCGGGTCAAGAATACTTTGGTCAAGATGTAGGGGTTGGGAGTCCTCTTGACCCAACCCAACCCTAACCCTACTAGGCCAACAACGTTTGGCCCTAGGGTTTCTAAATTCAAATGGAAGTCTAGTATTTGGCCAATTGATCCTTAGGGTGAGGACCCTAGATCGTTCTTGCATGGGCATTTAGCTAACCCTAACATTCCGTGAATGTGGGTAGAATCTTTGGGATCGAAAGTCTTGACTCGGCATCCCAAGTCCGATACTAGGCAGAATTTTAACGTAACTTAACCCTACCTAGCACTTTGAGGTGATCGTCATATGCAATCTAATCGTACCTTTATGACCCCCATGTGAGTTACACAAATTACAAGCGATTTGCTTGTCTAATGACAAGAGGTGATCTTTCTTTAGAGATGAAAATATTTTTCCTAAAGGATGCAAATAATTGCAAGATATAACATTCCATGCAAATATGCAATTCATAGACTTTTTCCTTCTATGTAGCTATAAGACCTACAATGATCGTTACCTTTCCTTGCCTAAACTATAATGATTAAGAATTCAGAGCTAACTCGCATAAACCCTACGTTGATTTACATCAAGAACTATGCTTGTAAACCCTTCATTTAATGCATTGAATTCAAGCTTTCATATGAAAATGCATCCTTTCCTAAATACAAACTTCGATAAAAGAACTCCATGCATGAGCGAATGCAATGAGACCATTAATGATTTGACCCGTCCTTTAGCACTTAACCGACCTAAAATGTAACCATCCTCACATGCAATTTGCAAATTCATAATTCCTTTCCATGCATTGTGACGATTTGGATATCATTCAATGGGTGTCTAAGATTATCCTCTATATGAACCACGACCATGAATTTACTTCAGAAGTGCATCATGCAACATAAGCTCTATCCTTCTTAGCACAATATCATCTTCTAGATTAAGCATTATACATTCAAGACGATTGCAACTTGACCATGGAAGTGCAAACAATTTCAAATGCATGACATGCAGCTAAATCTCGTAAATCGGGCAAGAAAATAAATTTCCCAATGTATTTTAACTTGACTACGTGAATTAAAGACATGCTTAAATGCATTCTTCTCATGCAAGACTATTAACGGAACCTTGGCATTAGGACTCGGGCCGTTGTCCACTCGCGTGCTCGGGGTG
The DNA here is from genome assembly GCF_053477565.2 of Lygodium microphyllum. Classification (NCBI taxonomy): domain Eukaryota; kingdom Viridiplantae; phylum Streptophyta; class Polypodiopsida; order Schizaeales; family Lygodiaceae; genus Lygodium; species Lygodium microphyllum. The sequence continues at coordinate 48,383,559 of NC_141143.1, forward strand.
GAAGCTCCCTCGTGTGCACCTCTCACCATTTTCTTGGGAGCCATTGACAAATCAAATCCCGGTTTAGCAACTTCCTCTTGGGTCTCTTACACGTTACGATGCTCTTTCTGCCCAGGGTTCTCTTCTTTCAGGCAGGAATGGGCCTTATAGTCACGGTTTTTAAAAAACTCGAGAGCACGGGTGAATAAGGCTTAAGGGGGCCTTTAATTAGAAGCTTCCAAACTCCTGTCACGTCACAGGGAATGTGAGGTGGAGAGAGAAAATGGATGAAGGAGAGGATGATGGGGAGGACAATGACGATGATGACGAGGGTGGTGATGAGGATGATGATGGGGGCAGAGGAGGCGGCAGCCTGGGCGGTAGTAGGCTGGCGATGGCGTGGCAGTGTAGCGTAGCAACAGTGCGATCGAGCACGAAAACTCCCTCTTCTCCCTCCCTTCCCCCCTCAAGGTTAAGGGAGGTTCTTATAGGCCTTTAAGGGGGGGGAATAGTCACACACGTGGCTTACTTGCATGCCTCCTCCCCCCATGCTCTTCCAACACCACACAAGGTCCTCTCACACTCCCTCTCCCCGCCATGCATTGGCTGGGGGGAGGGGTTTATAATAAAAAAAATTGCCACAATTTTAACCATTATCCCCTTTTTTCCCTTTGAAGAGGTGTTCCCCTTTTTGCCCTTTGAAGAGGTGTTCCTTTGCGGGCTACGGGTTTTGAGCCTTGGCCTCCTATGCACAACGCAGGCTGGAGTTTATTAACGCGAGCGTGGTAAGCACTTAGCCAAGGGTCTTTTGTCGCGGGGAGATTATTTTAAACTGCTTTTTGCACGGGGTGTGCAGGGTCTAGGGCTGATTTAATATTTCATTGAGGAAATATTACATTCTCTCCCCCTTATTAGAGGAATCGAGATATCCTCATCTCAAGAAGATCTGGGGGTACTATTGGTTGAGAGTGCTTTCATCCATCCAAGTGGCATCCTCTTCGGGATAATCTTTCCACTGGACAAGGTATTCTCTCAAGGTCCTGGATCTCAAATGCCTCTCCCTAACATCTAAGATCCTGTCAGGCCATAGCTCAAGGACTCCTTGGCTAGGCATTACAACTTGTTGATCATCAAGCACATGACTAGGGTTAGGCACATACTTTTTTAGTAGGCTGATATAGAATACATTATGAACTTTTAGGTTTTCGGGGATTTGTAATCTGTAAGCATTAGCCCCTAGGTACTTGAGAATCTTGTAAGGTCCACAATACCTTGGACTTAGCTTTTTATATTCCCCCAAGGGTAGGGAACTCTTCGTTTGGACGTACGCGAATGAAGACCATGTCTCCTTCAATGAAGGATCTGTCTTGCCGTTTCAAGTCTGTGTAGGCCTTCTGTCTATCCTTGGCGGCTTGGATGTCCTGTCTTATTGACTTGATTTGGTCATCCATGTCTTCCAGCATCTATTTTGAAGCTTCAACCCTCAAGGTTGGATCCGAAAAGCTTAAAGGGGTATGACAATCGTGCCCATACAATGCTTGAAAAGGGGTCATCTGAATGCTTTGTTGGTAAGAAGCATTATAGGCAAACTCTACCAACAGCAAATATTGAATCCACTTTTTGGGTTCACGGCAGCAGTGTGCCCTTAGCATATCCTCAATGACTTGGTTGACTCGTTCTGTTTGACCATCAGTTTGGGGATGATAAGCTGTACTGAAATAGAGTTAGTCCCAATGGCCTCGAAGATAGCCCTCCAGAAGTGTGATGTGAACAGTGAGTCACGATCACTAGTGATTCTTCTAGGTAACCCATGCAGTTTGAATATCTCGTTGATGAATAACCTTGCAATGTCTGAGGCTTTATAGTTTGTCTTAACAGGGATAAGATGTGCAACCTTGGTGAGCATATCTACCACAACCATAATGGAGTTGTATCCTCCCTGAACTTAGGGCAGGCCAATAAAAAAGTCTATACTAATGAATTCCCATTTCATTTGGGGAATGTCAAGTGGTTGCAATTTCCCTGGCATTTTGACATGTTCAGCCTTAATGCATTGACAAGACAAACATTCCGTGACATATTTAAGAATGTCACATTTGAGCCTCTCCCAATAATAGCTCTTTCTGACTGCATTGAGGGTCTTGGCATAGCCAGGATGTCCTGAGAAAGGGGAGTCATGGGCAAAGTATCTTCTGCTTGAGTGATTGACTTGCCGGTATACATAATCTCGTTCTATAGTAGACAAGTCCACTATTGATAGAGAATTCTAAATACTTTGTTTGAAGCTTCGGGTCTTGATCCTTGATGGGGATCTCCCTTAGCAATTTTTGATAGGTTGGGTCATGGCATGCCTCTTCTCTATCTAGCTCAAGAATTGGGTTGTTTGGCATGGATACCTTTGTGGCTAGAGATCTGGCTGTTGATGGATCTTGCAAAATCAGAGAATTCAAAAATGCCTTGCGACTGAGTGCATCGGCAACTACATTCTCCTTTCCAGGCCGGTATTTGATTTCAAAATCATATTCCTCCAGCACTTCAATCCATCGACGTTGCCTCATGTTGAGCTCATTCTGGGTAAAAATCCATTTAAGACTTTTATGATCTATCACTAGGGTAAACTTGTTACCTAGCAAGTAGTGTGTCCAAAGCTTGAGAGCATGGATGACAGCCAACAGTTCTAGATTGCGGATAGCATAGGTCCTTTCATGGCTCTTCAATTTCCTTGAAGAGTATGCTACAGGATGACCTTCTTGCATAAGCACACATCCTAAGGCAAGTGTGCTAGCATCAGTTATCACTTCAAACTCCTTACTAAGGTCCGGAAGTTTCAGGATGGGTGTTGATACCAAGCTTTGCTTTAGTTTATCAAAGCTGAATTGTTCAGCAGGTGACCATACAATTGATACTTGCTTCTTCAGTAGATCAGTCAGAGGTGCTGCAATCAAGGCATAGTTTTTGATAAAGACCCTGTACCATCCTGTCAACCCAAGAAAACTACGTATTTCTTTGACAGTTGTTGGTGTTGGCCATTCCAGAACGTCTCTGACCTTGGCCGGATCTACTGAAATTCCTTTCACTGATACAATGAATCCCAGATATTCAATCTGTCACTTGAAAAATGCACATTTCTTCTTTTTTTCATAAAGCTTGTGTGCCCTCACTGTTTCAAGAACAATGCAAAGCTGGGGTTCATGATCTTCTTCCTGCTTGGAGTAGACTAGGGTATCGCCAAAGAAGATGAGTATGAAGTCATCAAGATAGGGCCTAAAGATATCCTGCATTAGCCTGTTGAAGGTAGCAGGTGCATTTGTCAACCCGAATGACATGATCAAGAACTCAAAGTGTCCATATCTTGTGCTGAATGCCGTCTTTGGGATATCTTATTCCTTGATCCTTATCTGATAATATCCAGACTTGAGATCAATCTTGGAGAAGATCTTTGCACCTTGAAGATGGTCAAGAAGTTCATCTATTCTTGGAATGGGATATTTGTTCGTAATGGTTGACTGATTCAACCCTCTGTAATCAATACATAGCCGAAGCATTCCATCTTTCTTCTTCTCGAACAGCACTGGAGCTCCCCATGGTGAACTACTAGGACGGATGTAGCCTTGGTCTAACAGTTGCTTGAGTTGCTCCTTCAGCTCAATCGCTTCCGGGATGGACATTCTATATGACCTCTTTGCGATTGGAGCAACTCCTGGCGCTAGCTTGATTTTGTGATCGACTTCCCTTTGAGGAGGAAGTTCTGTTAGCTCTTCAAGAAATACCTCTGTGTATTCCTTTAGCCATGAAGGTTCTTCCCTAGACTCCTGATTCTAATCTAGCTTATTTAGCTTAATTAAATAGACAAGTAGCCCCTTTCTAACTCCTTTTATTATCTGTGTTGCTTTGGCCAGTTAAATTTTTGGCTTTCCAGCCTCTTCTTGAGTTGTGACCAATTCCCTTTCAGAATTTCGAAAGGAGACTTGTCCCTTTCCATAGTGAATGTGGGCATCATTGGGTATTAGCCAATCCATTCCGAGCAAACACTCGTGGACACCTAGGTTCATTACCCTGAATCTGACCGAAGTCGACTTTCCACCCAGTAGGAATCTCATCTTAGCAGTTTGCCTGGTACAAGAGACCTCACAACCATTTGCTAATTCCACAAGGTAGGTGCATCTTTTATGGCTATTCCTAATCTTCTTGCACAAACTGGTGAAATGAATGAATGTGTATTGCCACAATCAATCAAGGTTTTGAAGCTTTTACCTTGATAATCCGATGGTGTTTGAATCACCAAGAATTGGAGATTCGGGCCTTTCTTGTGAAAAGCGGCATGAACCGTTGCCCTCTCAATGTCTGCTTCCATGGATGGGTATTCTCCATCACACAGCTCCTTATTGGTAACACTAGAGATCCTCCCTCTGGCCATGATGGTGGTTTCTTGTCCATGGGTGGTTCCTTGGAATGGTCCTTGACGTTGTCCTCTGTTAAGCTTGGGGCACTGCCTTCTAAAGTGACCAGGCTCGTTGCAATGGAAGCAACGGAGATTGCGGCCATGACCTTGGGTAGGAATGAAATTATTAGTAGTGTTCGCTCTAGCTTTCTTCCTTTGTGCCTGATTTTGGCCCTGTGCTCTCTTGGTCTGAGACCTAAACATTCCCTTGTTCTGATCCCTGTAAGACCAAGTCTTGTTATTTCTTGGCCTGGTCTACACCTCCTGTATTATGGGTGCAGTGTGAATGAGCACGTCCTGAAGATCTGTTGGGCACATTGATTCCAGGTGGGTGTTTATGGGTGGTTTTAATCCGGCACAAAACTTTGACACTTGTTGTGTCATGTCCATTTGTGGCGCATACTTTAAGAGAGAGACGAACTTTGAATAGTATGCATCAAGAGATAGTCCAAGTTGCTTCAGTTCATAGAACTCATTCATCTTCTGCATGCAGTAGGCAGGTGGTAGATATCTTCCTCGCATAGCTCTTTTAAGCTTTTCCCAAGTAACTGACCCTTTCGAGATTCCTTGGTCTCTGCACCATTGTTTCCACCAAAGCCTTGCTTCGCCGGTAAGCTTCAACTTGGCGAGCATTGCTTGGTTGGCGAGTGCAGTACCTGCTGCTTCGAAATAATCCTCCATGGATTCGATCCAGATTTTGCCATCAGTTTGGATGGTCCTCCCCTTACCATCGAATTTTGGTGGCTTGATTTGTTTGAGAAGAAACTTCTTCTCTTGAATTACAACCGTACTTGGTGTAGGGGTTGGACTAGGAATCTGCACTTGAGGTTGTGCCTGGGCATTGAGATTCTTTACGTTAAAAACTTGCTAACATTTCTCACAACACATTAATATGCCGAGTTCAGCTTTTATCCAAGTGATCTAATCACTTAACTCCTTTATCAACACTTATAGCCAAGACAATCATTGATAAAAAAAAGTCTATTTCATTCATATGGGCATAGCCTTTTCGAGTACATTTATTTGAGAAGGTAGAGCAAGTTGATATATTAGTTTAGGGAGAATAAGATTGTGTTACATTCAGCTACGGGAACTAAGTAATAATATGGATTGGGATCATGGATTTTCAAGAATCGATAGGTCATAGGAAGCATGGATCTTCTCATAACGTCCCAACACCTTGATTCTATCGGCAAGTATTATTTGAGTCACTTCCTTGTACACATACTTGTTCTGCTTGACCTTTCGACTACTGACATGTAGGGTTGCGTTTGCATGAGCCTCAACAAAGATGAATAGCTTCACAATCTTTAAGTCCTCCATCCACTTGATTCTCTTCAATTTGGTTGGAAGACAAGTCAGTGGGCAGCTATGTAATAAATTCCTGAATCACCCGTCCATCTCCGTTCCACGTACAGGGGCAAAGGATTGTAGATGTGGTCTAGGATGTTCATCATACCTAGCCTCCTTCGATAATTCGAGGCACGCATCGCAGTCATAAACATAACTTGGAACACCAAGAATTTGTTCCATGCTTCACGACTCTACAGGCCAGCATCCGTAAGTAAGTAAGGAAATGTTCTTAATAGCAACATTTGCTCTACCTCTCCCCATTAAGTTTCCTTGAAATTATTAGATCTCGTTGGTTCGCTCTGATACCAACTGTAATGTGTCCATTTGTCAACTTGTACGACACGTCTTAGCAGCCCATTGAGAAGAGAGTCCAAAAAACACCGCCCGGCACTCCCATGGAATGTCACGCAGTTTGCGATCTAGGTCTTCCAAAGTCTACCACGAAGCGGAAGCATTCCAGCCATTCCCACTTAGGATCGACCTGAATCAGGGTTTCCCTAATGGTCAAGTTCCTCGGAGGTAACTAGCGTCGAGCCCTCAGATGAACTACTTTATGCAGAGACATCAGGGTTGAAGTGGATTGATACTGCACTTGGTTCAAGGAGAATGGGAAACGAGAGGGATGCGAAGCTCGACCTCTCTGCCCGTAAGGCATAGTCCCATTCCATTCCCCTAAAACAATATAAATCGAGACTCTAGCTCTGTAGATTCTAGGTCATCATTACCTTACTATCAATTCCTTTGAGAAAAGTTCCTGGCCAACTGGGACCACCCTTCCATAGGATGGACCCATGGTCATATCCACTGCACTTTCCTCAAGTTGCTTTAGTTGTCTAATTACCTATCACATTTAGTTTGACAAGCAAAAATAACTTCCTTAAGTAGCCAATTAACCACCGGTTCCTTCACGTAACTTAAGCACTAACATAGAAAAACAATGTCAAGCAAGCTCCTTTTCAACAATTGATCTTATTTATCAGCCTTTGGAATACATCATATAATCCAGCCCGAAGGCTATTCCATAATTCGCCCGAAGGCAATTCCATAATTCGCTCGAAGGCAATTCCAGCAATCCTCAGGGATCGCTATTCCAAGTTTCCGCCCGTAAACTAGTATACGGGTCTTGAGATCCCATCTCGAGTCACGTCGGCCTCTTGTACAGGGTCTGGAGGCAAGGGATTTATGGCCAGAGCCCCCCTAGCACCCAAGCGTCCTCCTGCTCCAAGTTAGCACCTACGGAGAGACCTATCATAGCGGGTTCAGTCCACGTACCCGGTGTGGCTAACAACCCCCTTGGATAGGGCCAGGCAGAGAGTCAGGGGGTAACTGATGCTGTCTCTCCCTCTAGGCTTTCAACCTGAAGCATTAGTTATTTTTCAACATTAGTTCCTTGAACAAAGAAGTACAAACAGTGCTCCTAAGTGTACAAACACAAGCATTCCAGTGGTCGTTTGTACGACCAACTGCTAAGATGTGAATCCTTCTTTCCGAGTGCATCCAGCATTCGATCTGGGATCAATTGCGACTTGGAAAGATCCCAAGGGTTTCGTAAGTTGAGTTGCTTGTTTACCCTTTTCCCTGGGTTAGGGTTTATACCCTGTTAACCCAATTTAACAAATACCTTAGGTTTCCTTACATTAAGGCCAATAAATCCTGGACAACCTTGTCCTCCTCACTTGATTGGTCAATTGCTTGCTAGGCAATTCATAATTACCCTAACTTGGAAAAGCAGCCTCACAGAAGGCTGCTGCAGCAGGATGTCTACTCATCCTTTAGAAAATTAGACTTGTACTTAGAACTCGCAAACCTTGTTCTAAGGAGTGGCAATACTATTTTGTGATTTCGTCACAAAATCATGCGATCTTGCAACTTGTTGCACAAGACAAGTGTTGCACCTAACTTGAGGGATTATTTCTCCCGTCACAGGGTATTCCGGGGACAAGAATACTTTGGTCAAGATGTAGGGTTTGGGAGTCCTCTTGACCCAACCCAACCCTAACCCTACTAGGCCGACAACATTTGGCCTAGGGTTTCTAAATTCAAACGGAAGTCTAGTATTTGGCCAATTGATCCTTAGGGTGAGGACCCTAGATCGTTCTTGCATGGGCGTTTAGCTAACCCTAACATTCCGTGAATGTGGGTAGGATCTTTGGGATCGAAAGTCTTGACTCGGCATCCCAAGTGTGATACTAGGCAGAATTTTAACGTACCTTAACCCTACCTAGCATTTTGAGGTGATCGTCATATGCAATCTAATATCGTACATTTATGACCCCCATGTGAGTTACACAAATTACAAGCGATTTGCGTGTCTAATGACAAGAGGTGATCTTTCTTTAGAGATGCAAATATTTTTCCTAAAGGACATAAATAATTGCAAGATATAAAATTCCATGCAAATATGTGATTCATAGACTTTTTCCTTCTATGCAGCTATAAGACCTACAATGATCATTACCTTTCCTTGCCTAAACTATAATGATTGACAATTCGGAGCTAACTCCTATAAACCCTACGTTGATTAACATCAAGAACTATGCTTGTAAACCCTTCGTTTAATGCATTGAATTCAAGCTTTCATATGAAAATGCATCCTTTCCTAAATACAAGCTTCGATAAAAGAACTCCATGCATGAGCGAATGCAATGAGACCATTAATGATTTAACCCATCCTTTAGCACTTAACTGACCTAAAATGGAACCATCCTCGAATGCAATTTGCAAATTCATAATTCCTTTCCATGCATTGCGACGATTTGGACATCATTCAATGGGCATCTAAGACTATCCTCTATATGAACTACGACCATGAATTTACTTCATAAGTGCATCATGCGACATAAGCTCTATCCTTCTTAGCACACTATCATCTTCTAAGTTATGCATTATACATTCAAGATGATTGCAGCTTGACCATGAAAGTGCAAACAATTTCAAATGCACAACATGCAGCTAAATCTCGTAAATCGGGCAAGGAAATAAATCTCCCAATGTATTTTAACTTGACTACATGAATTAAAGACATGCTTAAATGCATTATTTTCATGCGAGACTATTAACGAAACCTTGGCATTAGGACTCGGGGCGTTGTCCACTCGCGTGCTCAGGGTGGAAGCTCCCTCATGTGCACCTCTCACCATTTTCTTGGGAGCCATTGACAAATCAAATCCCAGTTCAGCAACTTCCTCTTGGGTCTCTTACACGTTACGAAGCTCTTTCTGCCCAGGGTTCTCTTCTTTCATGCAGGAATGGGCCTTACAGTCACGGTTTTTGAAAAACCCAAGAGCACGGGTGAATAAGGCTTAAGGAGGCCTTTAATTAGAAGCTTCCAAACTCCTGTCACAGGGAATGTGACGTGGAGAGAGAAAATGGATGAAGGAGAGGATTATGGGGAGGACGATGACGATGATGATGAGGGTGGTGATGAGGATGATGATGGGGGCAGAGGAGGCGGCAGCCTGGGCGGTAGTAGGCTGGCGATGACGTGGAAGCGTGGCATGGCAACAATGCGATCGAGCATGGAAACTCCCTCTTCTCCCTCCCTTCCCCCCTCAAGGTTAAGGGAGGTTCTTATAGGCCTTTAAGGGGGGGGGGGGATAGTCACACATGTGGCTTACTTGCATGCCTCCTCCCCCCATGCTCTTCCAACACCACACAAGGTCCTCTCACACTCCCTCTCCCCGCCATGCATTGGCTGGGGGGAGGGGTTTATAATAAAAAAATTTGCCACAATTTTAACCATTATCCCCTTTTTTCCCTTTGAAGAGGTGTTCCCGTGAGGGCTACGGGTTTTGAGCCTCGGCCTCCTATGCACAACGCGGGCTAGAGTTTATTTATGCGTGCGGGAGTTTCTTAGCCTTCTTCTTTAGGACCAGAGCAGACTTTTAGCATTCGTGATCACACCTTGTGCATGTTCTAAAGGCCTTCCATAGGTTATCTCCACTAGGATCTCAAGTTCTCTAATACACTTTATAAGGCCATTTCTTTAGCTGCTCCTATAATTCCTCATTAGACAAAATGTGTATGATCATTGACACCTTTGGCAAGGCATCCATGATGATACATGCATAGTTCTCCTTAATGCTCTCATTTTCATAGAACTTCATTTTAATGAGTATTGTTGCTATATAAATTGAGTGTTGGCCACCTAGAATGTAGCAGTCATAATTATCTTATTCCTCTTCTTTCACCAATTCCCTTAGCCTTGAACCCATGATTATTATTATATATGGGCATCAAATATGCATAGAAATAAGTGAAAGAACTTGCTTAGTAGATAATTGACATAGACATGCTCCTTTGGCCTACAAATGTAATGTAGTGTAGCTTTGCTACATTTGACTACAGGAATGGAATATTGCTTGTCTATTCCAAATGGAAAGTATTTTGCATATGCATTTAGTCCTAGGGCCCTTAATTTCTTTTTAAACTTTGCAACTTGTCTCTCATCAAGTTTTGGTATCAATAAAGGGTCTTTTTTCGTTATTGGATCTAATGGATCAATTGCAATGATTGGTACAACTACTAGTTTTTCTTCTTTTGACGAGTTTTCTTTCTTTATTGATATCTTGGTCTTTATAGATAGAATCTATTTCTTTCATGGGGTTGTCTTTTTAATGTCGTCAAATGCTTTTACCAGCTCATCAATATCTAGTCTTTCAACTTGGTATCTAAGTTCCCATCCCCTACTAAACATTGTATCACCACCATCTTACTATATTTTTTTGACCACATATATATTAGGAAGAACCTAATAAATGAGTTTTCCAACACTTACATCAAGGCAAGGCAACTCATCTTGACTTCTAGCCCTTTTAGAAGCAACTTTCTTTGTTTGTCCAATAGAATCCTGGCTCAGTTCATCATTCACATGGTTCAATATGAATAAGTGAGGCTTGTTGAGAAACTCACTAAAAGAGTTGAAAATGTCAATGCACTAGCTCATTATATCCAAGGACCTTACATCTAAGGACTGAATATATCAATGCACCAACGTCTCCTTACATCCAAGGGCTGAATATGTCAATGTAACAACTCCTTACATCCAAGGACATAAAATTCATTGCAGTGGGCTCTTCTACAACTACTTCCTTTCTTTTCTTGGTCATTTTAGAAGCAATCTATTTGGACACATTGTGAAAATTCTTGGTTATTTTATAAACAATCTATTTGGACAAATTGTGAAAATTATTGGTTATTTTATAAGTAGTCTATTTGAACACATTGAAAAAACAAATATATATAATGTGGATTATGATACTCCAAAAAGATAATATGCAACAATGTGGATAAAAATCTCAGGTAAGTTACTCATGAATATATGTGTGCATCACGTGGGTTCAAAATAAGGTATTTTTAAAATACCATTTTTATACATTTTTTACAAACAGAAGGGTGCAATATAAAGGGGTTATTTACAGATTGAATAGAAAAGGGTTATGCTTTATTCATGAAAAATTAATAGATAATGATATTTATAAATAGGCCTCGAACAGATGTGATGTAGAGAGCATACATGTAGTAACTTCCCCAATATAAGAATACCTTACTCAAATAAAAACAAGATAATCTCACAAAGAGAAACTCAAATAATACATAATGTTAGTTTGTCCCGAATAGGAAAGAAAGCTTCAACTAATTTCAATTTTGCAAAGAGAAACTCAAATAGAACATAATGTTAAGCATAACACTAAATCCCCCAAAAGTTCAATAAGGCTACTTATATAAGATATACCACATCTTCCATGATTCTCACGATGCTTCAAGTTGGATCCCAACATATAGCTTATACTAGGCAAACAACACACCATACAAATGCGCCCTTCCCACAAACACAAGAGTCCACTCAAGTGTAAATCAAATCCTAAGAGTATGCATGCATACTTTAAGATTTATGTTGTCTCTTTATCATTATATGAAGTCAAAATGTATCATCATTGTTGAAAGTGATATAAATAGTATCATATAAGTGTCTTTAAGTACTCAAATATAATATTCTCATAAGTTAAGTGCACATGTCATTGGCACCTCTTAACTAACACATGAAACACAAACAATGACATGTTGCTAAAATGACTAATTGAGCTATGTGCTCAAGATTAGATGTATATCCATGAGCTTATATCAAGCCTCTCTGTCTCTAGTCTAAGCCATAAGGAACTAGACCCTAGCCATGTGCTCAAGCTTAGACCAACCCTCTCATAGAAATCTCTTTGTCATGGCTAAGCTTGCCCTTATACATGGGCAACCCTATGCTATATACTAAGGCTTAGAGATATGTCCTTAACTTTATATCAACCCTCTCTATTTAAGATCTCTTTGAGAAATAACTTTGCCATGTGCTCAATCTTATAGCAACTCTCTCCTTTTTCCCAAGGCTTAAGGAGGTAGAGCTTGGCCACGTGCTCAAGATCTATGTCAAAGACACCTCAAAGATAGAGGAGAAACTATAAATCTATTTTGACAAACTTCTCCTCCAAGAGAGGGTTTCTTGGGCACATGCTGGAGCCTCTCTCCCAAAGAGATTCCAAATTCACACAAACGAAAGATTGGGTTAATACAAGATTTACCACATGCTCAAATTTGATTTTTACTATCTTGCTAAGATCCCTCCTAAAAAGAAGAGAGCGTTTATATAGACTTGGGCATGTGCTGAAGCTTTGTCCCGAAGACACCTTAAAGTCAAATTAAAGAGAGGATACAAATTAGACTACATGCTAAAGCTCTTTTCCAAAGCTATCTCAAACATCTTGCCAAAAAGAGATAGTTGAAATAACCTTGTTGTATACATGCTTAGGCTCTACCTAAAAGGCATCTCAAAGACAAAGGAGAAACCATAGATCTATATTTCTGAGGTCCTTTCTTGTAAAGAGAGAGTTGATACAAGCTTGAGTATGCTCTTAATCTCTATCTCAAAGACATATCAAAAAGTCATGTTATATAGATAGTGTTGATATAAGCTTGAGCATGTGCTCAAGCAAGGTCTCATAGCCATCTCAATGAGAAAGGAGAAACTATCTTAACATGCCCTCAAATAGAGAGTAGGAAACCATATTGACTAGCTTCTTCTCCATAATGAAGCTCCATCCCAAAGACATCTTACAATGACATAATAAAGGAGAGGGTTGATGAACCATATGCCCAAGCTCTGTCATCTCACTTTCTTTCCAAGATCCTTGCTCCCTACTAAAATAGATGGTTAATACAAGCTTGAGCACATTCTCAAACTTTATCCCTAAGACACCTCAAACTCATATCAAAATATGGGAGTGTTGATATAGGCATGAGCATGTGCTCAAGCTTTATCTCAAAGCATCTCAAAGATAGAGGAGAGACTAGAAATTTATCATGTCAATCTCCTCCCCCAAAATGAGAGGGTTGAGACAAGCTTGAGGATGTTGTCAAGCTCTATCTAAAAGAAATTTCAAAATTTTATATCAAATAGAGAGTGTTAATACAAGCTTAAGCATATACTCAAGCTCTATCTCATAAACATCTAAATGGGGGAGGAGTGTTGAGATGGCAAGCTCAACATATGTAGACATTGATGATGGACCTCCTAGTTAGATGGTTCGCATGTCTACACTTAGCATGTCAATGGTCATTATTATGACTCTTACATGGTCACTAACTTATCATTTATTATATTTGATTTGTTGTACTACCTATAACTAGTATAGGTATATTGTCAATTGATTAGTATAGTTAGTTATACACTATTTAACTTAATAGACCATTTTCTTTTATATTGTATATTATCTATACTCTATGAACATTGTATTATGTGTGAAAGAAGAAGAAGAAAACATTAAGAAAACATTTTGGCATTTATCTCTCTTTTTATATTCTTGAGTGAGCTTCCTCTTGTGTGTATGGTGTGTGTTTGGCACAGCAACTCAAGAAAGTCCCCTCACCCATGCAATTCATGAAAAGGAGAAACTACCTTGCCATGGTCTTAATGAACGGGGAGGGAAAACAATCACACCACTTTCCTCCCTTAGAAAAGTAGGGCTGAGACAAGCTTGAGCACATGATCAAGCTCTATCCCAAGAGATCCCAAACACACACACACACACACACACACACACACACACACACACACAGATAGAGAGAGAGAGAGGGGGTTGATACAAGCTTTCCCTCAAAGGGAGAGTGAAAAACTATTGAGTAGCTCCTTCCCTCATAAAGGAAGGGTTGATACAAGCTCAAGTGCTATCACAAAGACATCTTAAAGTGACATAATAAAGGAGAGGATTGATACAAGATTTTTCATATCACTTTCTTTCCAAGCTTCTCACCCTTAGTGAAATAGAGGGTTACTACAAGTTTAAGCACATGCTCAATCTCAATCTCAAAGATACATTAAATTCATATCAAAATATGAGAAGGTTGATACATACCTTAGCATGTACTTGAGTTCTATCTCAAAGCACCTCTATCTTGCTAGGATTTTCCCCCAAAAAGAGAGGATTGAGACAAGCTTGACCACATTCTTAAAACTCTATTTGAAAGATATACTAGAAAGTCATATCAAATAGAAAGTGTCAATACAAATTTGGGCATGCACTTAAGTTGTATCTCATAGACATCGCAATAGAAGAGGACAAACCTCCTTGCCATGGTTTAAATGAAGAGATCAAAGAAACAATCATGCAATCTTCTTGACCCATGAAGAGAGAGTTGATATAGGTTAGAGCATATGTTTAAGCTATATCCCAAAGAGATCTCACAATCACATAGAGAGATAGAGAGAGAGGGTTGATACAAGCACTTTCTCACTATCTTACCAACCTCCATATAAAGAAAGAGATTATTAAAACATTCTTGAGTATGTGCTCAAGCTCTATCCAAATGGCATATCAAAGTCATATAGAGAAGAGATGATTGATATAGTCTTTAGCATGTGCTAAATAACTATCTCAACAAAGATATCTCAAAGATAGATGAGAAAATAAGTATTTATCTTTCTAAGCTCATCCCCCAAGGAGAGTGGGTTGATACAAGTTTGTGTCCTCAAGCTCTATCTTAAAGACACATAAAAAATTCATATAAAGAAGAGAGGGTTAATACAAGCTTCAATGAATGCTTTCAAGCTCTATCTCATAGAAAATTCATTATGAGAGGGGGAAAGGTATCTCAAAGGGAGAGGGGAAACCATCTTGCCAAGTTCCTCCCCCATAAAGTGAGGGTTGATACAAGCTTAATGATGCTTTTGCATCCCAAGAGAGATCTAAAAGTCACTTAGAAATAATTGGATTGAACAAATAGTCAAGCTCTATCTCACTATCTTGCCAAGCTCTATATTAAGATTGTAAGCTCAACATATGCAGACATTAATGATGGATCACTTGGTTTGATAGGTTTGCACATCTAGACCTTGGGGGATTCACTATATATATATATATATATATATATATCCTCTATGTTACGTGCATTCAAGACCTAAAACACAAAATGCTATAAAAAGATTAAGAGGAAGTAACAAAATGCACCAATTACACCAAAGGTTCAAATACCACCAAAGGTTCCCAAAACCACCAAAAAGCACCAATTGCACCAAAGGTTCAAAAAGAATGTACCAAGTTCTACCATGCTTCAAGTACCAAAGAGCTTAAAATATACCAAAGAGTACAAGAACCACAAAATATCTCAAAAAAAGAATGAGATAGTACAAACAAGATTTTTAGTGATGAAAACAACCAAAGAGAGTACCAAGAAGTACCAAATGGTACTAAAAGGGCTCCAAGAGTACCAAATATATCCAAAACAACCAAGTGCTCCAAAATGATGAAGATGTAATAAAGCACCAAATGGTACTAAAAGGGTTTGAAGAGTAACAAATATATCCAAAATAACCAAGTGCTCAGAATGATTAAGAAGCAATAAACCACTAGTTCTGCCAAAGGTTCAATAATCCCACAGTACCAAAAACTACCAAATGTATCCTATATTTTCATGTGTACCAAATGTAGCCCCTAAACCTAATGCACAAAGAGAACCAAATTTATCAAACACAACCAAATGTACCAAAAAGTACAAGAAATACCAAAATATACCAAAAAGAGCCACATTTTGTAGCAATAAGGAGATCAACTAGAGAGAGTTCCAAGGAGCAACAAATGGTACTAAAAGGGTTTCAAGAGTACCAAATGTATCCAAAACCACCTAGTGCTCCCAAAAGATTAAGAGATAGTATCAAGGACAAACTAAGACAAAGTACATTGAGTATACATGCTCGAGCTCAACCTTTTGTCCCAAAATGGTAATGGATCTCTATGTGTTTGGTCGGCACATGATACACTAGGCTCCTAGCCAATTGAATGCTACTAAGGCTATCACAGTAGATGATAACCTTCTTATCCATCTACATCTCCAAATCATCAAATATCTTGTATAACCAAGATACCTCACATGTTTCAGTTGCAACACCTGTGTACTCTACCTCCATATTAGACAAGGCAACTGTTGGTTGTTTCTTGTTACTCTGAGCACCATTGTCAAAGGAAAACATAAAACCACTAGTAGATCTCCTATCTAAGATACTACTAGCCGAATCTGCATTTGTGTAACCATGCAAGTCTAATGGTACACTTGCACCATAGAATAAGGCATAGTCCAATGTGGACTTGACATAGCACAATATACACCATACTACATCCAAATGTGATTTTTGTGGAAGTTGCAAAAACTAACTCGCCAAATCAACTGTGTATAGGTCTGCTAGTCTAGTAATTATCAAATAGATAAGACTTTCCACAGTCTTTTGATACATAGTGACATTCTCAATCAAGTCACCCTCATGTGCACTAATCTTATCATTTACATCCAAAAGTATAGAGATAGGCTTGCAATTAGTCATACCTTTCTTCTTTAACATATATACTACACACTATCTCTATGATAGTCCCATACCCTTTGGAGTCCTGATTATCTCTATGTCCAGAAAATAGCATAGCTTTTCCAAATCCTTCAACTCAAATTCAGCCTTGAGATGACCCTTCACATTATCAATCTATGTCTCAGTATCACCCACAATGATAAAATCATCCACATTTATAGTAATGACTAAAATACTTGCATCTCTCATATATGTAGAGTGAGTGATTAGCTTGTGCTCTACAAAATCCAATGTTTATCAAGATTGTGGGAGAGAAGGAAGGAGTCTCACTTGTAGCTTTCTTGCTTGCACAATGGGGGAATACACACAAGGGTGGAGGCTGAAAATAGTTTTCCTCTTCTTAGTTGTGTAAGCCAAAAAGAACTCAAGTACAAAGAAATAGAATAACCCTATATATGGGTCTCAAACCAAACTCAACTAACTAAGGTGGCATACTAACTGAGCCACAAACTAGAGTAGATAAGGATAGCTATCATGTAGCTATTATTCATGGGTGGTGTACCAACTGCGTCTGCAACTGACAAGTCGGTGACATAAATACACAACAGTCACCCTGGCATATCACGAGTGGAGCTCGATATCTCAACACTCCCCCTCAAGCTCAATCCCAATTCCTGCACACTAAGCAGGTCTCTGAACTTGCGCAGCTTCTCTACGCCCAATGCCTTCGTGAATATGTCAGCTACCTGATCCTCTGTGCTGACATAAACTAGATCAATAAGACCTAGTAAAACCCTCTCTCTCACATAGTGATAATGCACCTCAATGTGCTTTGTTCTAGCATGATAGACTGGGTTATTTGCCAAGTGTATACTACTCATGTTGTCACAATAAATGACAACTGGTCCATCTGTAGACTGATGCATATCATAAAGTAGCTTATGCAACCAAGCTACCTCACATGCAGCCATTGCTGCACCCCTGTACTCAGCCTCTGTGCTCGACAAGGCAACTGTAGGCTGTTTCTTGCTGCTCCAAGTGACTGCAACACTCCCAAAAGAGAACACATATCCACTGGTAGATCGTCTATCAGAAATACTACCAGCCCAATTAGCATCAGTGTATCCATGTAACTGTATCTGAACCCCAGTCTCATAAAATAGTCCATACTGCAATGTGGACTTCACATACCTGAGTATGCGTCTAGCCACATCCAAATGTGGTTTCCTTGGAGCCTACATAAACTGACTTACCAATCCAACAGCATAGCTCAAATCTGACCTGGTAATAGTCATATAAATTAAACTTCCTACTATGTGTCTGTACATAGTAGGGTCTTCTAGAAGCCCACCTGCATCTGTGCTCAGCTTCACATTCTGCTCCAAAGGAATTGAAATAGGCTTACAGCCTGTCATCCCATATTTGGACAGCATGTCCAATCCATACTGCCTCTGCAAGAGCTGTATCCCACTTGGTGATCTAATCACCTCAATGCCCAAGAAATAATGCAGCTCTCCCAAATCCTTCATCTCAAACTTCTGCTTCAATAGCATTTTCACATGAAGGATATCTTCATCACTGTCACCTATCATAATCAAATCATCAACATAAATGACAAGTAGCATAATACCTTTCTCTGTTTTTCTCACATAAAGTGAGAAATCTGCCTTGGAAATCTGAAAGCCAATAGTGACAAGATACTGCCCTATCTTGTCAGACCATGCTCTAGGTGCTTGCTTCAAGCCATACAAGGCTTTCTTCAACCTGCAAACAAACTCAGGATGAACAGCATGCACATAACCTGGTGGCTGCTCCATATAGACCTCTTCTTGCAAATCACCATGCAAGAAGGCATTCTTTACATCCATCTGATGTAAAGACCATCTTTTTGATGCAGCCATAGCAATGACTGCTCTTACGGTTGCCATCCTTGCAACCGGACTAAATGTTTCTTCATAGTCAATGCCATATGTTTGTGCATACCCCTTGACTACTAATCTTGCCTTGTATCTGTTCACAGAACCATCTGCATTGTGCTTCACCTTATAAACCCACTTACAGCCAATTGCATTTTTACCTTTAGGCAAAGGTACCAATTCCCATGTAGCATTTGCTTCCAAGGCATCCATTTCTTCATCCATGGCTTTCTCCCATTTTTCTTTTCCCATGGCTTCCTCAAAAGAAGTGGGTTCTGGTTCCTGTATCACTCTAACCATATATGCATAGTGAATGGCTGTAAATCCATCATATTTCAGCCTATCCACAGGATACCTAGCTCTCATAGACCTGCGCAAAATAGGTTCACTCCCAGGTGCTCTCAAAACATCCTTGGTCTTCCTTACTCCAGGTGTAACAATAGAAGGAATACCCAACTCATCATCAATGCTCTGTTCTGAGCCACTGGATTCACCATCCACATAAGAGTGACCTGCATTCACATCAAACATGGGCTGATCAACCTTCTCTTTTCCTTTTCGTGATACCTGCATACCACTATCTGCATTACTTTGAGAAGATTCTCCTGATCTCAATCTGCCTGTCCATGGCGAAGAATGTGAACCACTGCTAGAGGACGCTCCAGTTCCACTAATATTTTGTGACTGCTGCTGTGAATTCTGTGCAGCATTACCATTTTGTGCATCTACATCATCAATCACATTTACTGGTTTATACCAGCTACTCATCTCATCAAAAACAACATCTCTTCTCACTGTGAACTTACGAGTAGAAGGGTTATAGCATCTATACCCTTTTTGCTGCAGAGAGTAACCAATAAAGATGCACTTCTCAGCTTTTGGATCCAACTTGGATCTCAACTCATCTGGCACATGTACATAGGCAATGCAACCAAAAATTTTCAAATGAGAAATATCTGGTTTCCTACCAGTATACCTCTCCTCTGGAGTCATTCCATGTATTGCTGGAGTGGGAGTCCTGTTCATTATGTAGACTGCTGTAGCAACTGGTTTAGCCCAATAAAAATCTGGCAAGTCTTTTTCATTGAGCATGGCACGAGATACCTCTCCAATATGCCTGTTTTTCCTTTCTGCAATTCCATTTTGTTGTGGGGTATGACTGCATGAATATTGCTGCTTTATGCCATGCTCCTGCAGGAACCTTGCAAACTCATTTGAGAGGTACTCTCCCCCTCCATTTGACCTTAGGCATTTTATCTGCAGGCCTATTTCTTTTTCAACCATCGCTCTAAGAGTTTTGAAATGCCCAAAAACTTCACTTTTCTTTTTCATAAAATACACCCAAA
Source organism: Lygodium microphyllum (assembly GCF_053477565.2). Taxonomy (NCBI): domain Eukaryota; kingdom Viridiplantae; phylum Streptophyta; class Polypodiopsida; order Schizaeales; family Lygodiaceae; genus Lygodium; species Lygodium microphyllum. The sequence continues at coordinate 48,403,431 of NC_141143.1, forward strand.
CTTTTCTGCTACAGTCATCAATAAAACTGACAAAATAATGACAGCCTCCAAGAGATGCAGCTTTAGTTGTCCACACATCAGAGTGGATTAATTCCAATGGCTTCTTACTCTCTTGAACATGTCTAGGAAATGGTTTCCTTGCCTGTTTTCCAAACTAACAGGCTTCACATACCTTATGCATTTCTGCAACCTTGAATTTCAGCAAACCTGCAACAATATTTTGGGCCTGCATTGATTTAAGTCGCTGTACATTAACATGACCAATGCGTTTATGCCAGATATCAATATCTGCAACTACCCCGGTCCCATGTGCAAACATTGCTGCACTCAATTCAGACATGTCTACATCCAATGTAAACATTCTACCCTTCTTCTTTCCTTTTGCTATCAAGCGACCTTTATTTTTCATATCCTCAACAAAGCATCCATGAGGATTAAATCTGACCTGCAAGCCCTGCTCAACCATTTGACCAACAGAAACCAGATTCTTGGTGATATTCAGGACATGAAATACATCGGAGAGGTATTTCTTTTTCCCATCCTGCATAGACAAATGAAATTTTCCAATCTGCACAATAGGATGTGCAGTATCATCACCAGTCTCCACAAATCCTAGTTTTTCCATTTTTCTTGCATCCTCCATCCATTCTGCATGACCTGTCATGTGGTTTGATGCACCTGAGTCAATATACCATACATCATTGCTTTCTTCTGCACTTATCACAGAATTGTTCATGTGCTGCACCATAAACAAGTGCTCATTTCTATCATCACCCTGTCTACTAGAAGATGCATAATTCCCTTGTTGCAGTTTTCCATTCATGATGTCATTCTGCTTTTTATAGCAGTTTTTAGCCATATGACCCATTTTACCACAGTAGTAGCATTCAACATTACTGTTTGCATTTTGGCCTCTTTGCCATCCACCACGACCTCTTTGGCTCCCCCTGCCTCTAGAGTTACCACGTCCTCCTCCATAGGACTGGTTTTCTTGAGTTTGCTGCATATTCTGATTTCTACCATGGCCTCCATATCGGCCTCCTCTACCTGTGCCTCTACCTCTTCCAGCATTTGAGTAGAAGACAACTTCTTTTGAAGTTCCTCCTGAAGAAGATGCACCACCATTTCTCTGTTCCTCAGAAATTAGAAGAGCAATCAACTCCTCAAAATCAAGAAATCTTTCACGAACTGAAATGGATGTCCGAAACTATGCATAATCCTTTCCTAGACCATTCAAGGTCACAGAAACTAAATCATCATCTTCCACTGGTGACCCAATGGAAGCAAGTGCATCTGCAATCTTCTTCATCTTCATGTGGTAGTTGTTGATGCTCATATTTTCTCTTTGCACATTGTGCAACTCTTGCTTGAGCTGCATTTTCCTGGCTTGCGTATTTGTGCTATACATTTTTGACAAAGTATCCCATGCCTCCTTTGGCGTACTTGCATCCTGAATATGCACAATCATAGAGTCTAAAATGCTGATAGACAGCCAATACATAACTTTTCTGGCTCTCTCATGCCATGCTTTAAATGCCTGCATTTGCTGTTGATTGGGAACATCAGGAAGAACTAGTTCTTCTTCATTTCCTGCAACAAATTCCCAATATCCTTTTCCCATAAGGAAATTCGTCATTCTAAACTTCCATGCTTGGAAGTTGTTCTTGTCAAGCTTTTTAGTGACAATCTGTGAAAGAGAATCAGATGCCATTACAGAAGACTGCAAAAAATTCTGTCACTGCAAAAACCACAGCTTCACCCTCACAAGGGAAAATCTGCAAAACTGGCGAAAGTGGTATTTGACCACACAGTCACTTCCTAGTGACGATTTTGCATCAACAGGCAATAGGGATGATTCTGTAACTCCCAATGTCTCTGCGCACAAGCATACAATGCAATTTATTCATTAACTATTCACCGACCTGTAGAACAGTGGCTGCACAACATAAAACTGGGCCTTTTCCTGAGTGCGTGCAGAAAACTTCCGCCTCCAAAACAGGCCCCGAAATGGCCTCAAATAAAAAAAACAAGGTCGCCATGGGCTAAAGCCCTCTCCCGCAGCATATACTGCCCTCTTGCTTCACCACGAAGGGCGTCTCAACCTGAGACAATGAACTCCTGCACTTTCCAGCTGTGCTACCTGCTGAGATCTGCTCCCAAAACAGAAAATGAAAGCAACACTGCTCCTCTTACCAAAACACCGTGAGCTTGGCTTGCTTTCTTGAGCTCCTTACCACGAACAAGGCTCTGATACCATGTCAAGATTGTGGGAGAGAAGGAAGGAGTCTCACTTGTAGCTTTCTTGCTTGCACAATGGGGGAATACACACAAGGGTGGAGGCTGAAAACAGTTTTCCTCTTCTTAGTTGTGTAAGCCAAAAGGAACTCAAGTACAAAGAAATAGAAGAACCTTATATATGGGTCTCAAACCAAACTCAACTAACTAAGGTGGCATACTAACTGAGCCACGAACTAGAGTAGATAAGGATAGCTATCATGTAGCTATTATTCATGGGCGGTGTACCAACCGCGTCTGCAACTGACAAGTCGATGACATAAATACACAACGGTCACCCTGGCGTATCACGAGTGGAGCTCGATATCTCAACAATGTTGACAAGGTACTCTGCAATCCTATCATGCCATGCCCTATGTGCTTGCTTCAGTCCATATAAGGCCTTACAAAGATTGCATACATAATGTGGATGATTCGCATTCACATAACTAGGTGGTTGCTCCACATAAACTTCCTTTGTTAACTCCCTCTACAAGAACACATTCTTAACATCAATCTAATACATGATCCAACCTTTGATGCATCCACTGCTATTCAAGTCCTTATAGTGGTTATTTTAGCCACTCTACATATACCCTTTGGCAACCAGTTGTGCCCTATAGCACTCAATAGATCCATTGACCTTGTAAACCCATTTATAGCCTCTTGTAACTTTCTTGCCTTCAGGTAAGGGCACTAATTCCCATGTGTCATTATCCATAAGTGTAGCAATTTTTTCATTTATAGCATGAATCCAATACTCATTACTCACTATATCCTCAAAACAAGTGGGTTCCATATCTTGCACAACCTTAGCCATGTATGCAGCTATCATACACCAATCAATGTGTTGGCTCTCTCACTCTACTTGACCATTGTGAACTTGGATTACTACCAAGTGCTTTAGCATCCTCTTGTGTCTTCCACACACCAAGTGTTTTAATAGATAGAATTCCAAACTCCTCATCCAAGCTCTACTCAAAGGCATCTGAATCAACATCAACATGAGAGAAACATAATTATACGTATGTCATAATAGGTGAGTCCCTAATTTTATATTTACTTGTTCTTGATATTTGTGATACACTTGGTGGAGTAATCTGTGACCTCAATCTACCATTCCAAGGTCTATCAACAGAACCATGACTAGGAGACTCTTGCGGTCCACTCAAAAAAGTGATTGTTGACCTATTTTCTGCACAGCCACACTCTTATGCTCATCAATCCCAACTGCATTATAGAAATTAGTGTACGAACTACTCATTTCACCAAAAACAACATCCTCGCTAACTCTCAGCTTACATCTAACATGGTTATAACATCTATATCCCTTTTTCTCAAGATAATATCAAACAAATACACACTTTTTGGCTTTGGGATCCAATTTCATATGCAAGTCATCGGGAATATTTACATATGTAATACATCCAAATGATTTTAGATGGGATAGATTTTGTAATATTCCCGCCACAATGCTTCATATCAAGAAATGAATTCAGGCTTGAGGTATTTTAAAATTTTACTCTTTGAGTTGTCACATAAGTGACCGCATGTAATTTTCTTAATATCAAGTCTTGCATCAAATCAATTCTGCAATCTGACACAAGAAGAGGCCTAAATGTTCCCATCCAACAAAAAGCAAAGACGCCTCGTAAATAATATTATGACGGCTTGATCATAAAATTTTCCGCATTATATTTGATTTAGCATTCCTGATTCTATTTAATGCATCAAAGATCACATTGATTTTATAACCTCAAGACCAATCACAAAAGCATTTATCAGTACAGCATGATATTGAGTAAGTTAAGTATCAAAGAGTATGGCATGACTTTATAAACTAGAAAAGTCATGAGGTAACTTAGCCAGAAACCACCAAATGAGGTCATTTTGAAGAAAAAAATACTTTTTTGAAAAAATAGGTGAAAATTCATGATGTTTCTTATGCTAGAGAGAGAGAAATCATAAAATAATCATCCCCATGCCACCATCCAACATGTAGGTAATCAAAATGCATTTTTAATAAATCTCACTTGGCGACAAGTAGCCAAAAGAATGAGTCGACTACATGCTCCCCCTCATTTCTATAAATACATCCCCTCTCCTTCATCAAGAAATCAAGAAGGCCAACCATACAAGCAAAGTGATCTAGAGTAGGTGTCATGCTATGGTCTTTATGCATTAGCTTGAAGTACTTTACCCAAGATGACTAAGCTAGCATGGACACATGCAAAAAACACATAAGTATGTAATGGAATCTACCTTAACACTTTGTTGCTCAAAGCTCCTTCTACCTCATTTTCATTTTCTCTACCCCCTACTACACCTTCCTTCCATACGACCATACCGCTAAGAGAAATGCTAGTGAATTTTTTATGGACAACCACCAACTCTCTTTGAACTACCATGTCAATTTCACTTGACATCCATGGCTACGCGTGGTCGTAGAAATTAAAAAATCCCATTTGAAGCAAGGGAAGCAAGGAACAGGGCCGATGGAGAAAATAACGTTGTAGAAATTGGTGAAAACCCCCTTACTACAAATGTGATAGAGTTAACATCTCGTCTGTTTGGAAAAAATTAATGTTTTGTAAGCTTATCGCTATATTTTTCTTTAAATGATTATAAACACATTCTAATGAAAATATATATGAACTACCACTTGGAAAAATAACCTAAGTAATATAATAATTAATTATTCAGTGAAAAGACTCTTTCACTTGAAAAATGATTATATGCTTGTCATTAAGAAAATATCATAATTATGGTTTATTTTGTGATATTTATTGTTATTTCATTAATGACATATGTGATCAAAATAACAGAAAAAAGGTAGATGGTGTTAAGGAAGGGAATATTTTATCAATTTTCCCTGAAAGTGACTACCTCTATTTCATTTTGCTAATGATAAGAAGATGCGTATGTGTTTTATAACAATTTTTAGAAACTTATTTAGATAATAACTTGAAATAATCAATGCATTAAATCAACAAAAAATTATATAGGAAAATATATACTAGATACGCACAAATTAGGTATGTAGTAATATAATTTGATATCTAAAAGATGAAAGAAAAATTACACTTATGATTTTCGCATTGCCTAGAATAAAGTTTTCAGAAAAACAATCAGCATTGCACTTAGGACATAACTAAATGTAAATTGATCTTTCTAGATAACGTTGAAATTTCATCAGACATCGTCAATTAAACCATAGAATATGAGTAGAATAAAATTAAAATTATTTTCTTACTGAAACACACATAATGTTAATATTAATGATTATATTAACGAGAGCGTCAATATCATGAGTTTGCCCATGTATGAATCAACAAGAAAATCTAACCTAAAATATCGAGAATGTTGAAGCAAAAACACCTATGAAATACTCGATAACCCTAAAACTATCAACATCAATAAATTAAATAAATATTGAAAGTCTGTAGGACTTATTGAACATTGATAAACATTTGTCGATATAAATTCTAAAGTGTAAACAGACTTGGAGAAGCATTTGAAATATTTCTAAGTGCGGGTTAGGGCAAGACAACAATGCATGAATTGCCTACCATAGGTATAAATGCCCATATTATATTTTAGGACGAAAATACCAAATTTTTCATAAGGGTAAAATAGAATTAAGATTTGCGAAATAAATTACAGATCCCAAAAAAGAGTTGCAAGTAGGAAGTGAAACCCTAAGAATAAGGTGGGACCTTAAAAGAGAAACCCTAGATTTGGGTGGGACTGCTTCCTATGCTAAAAACACTTGCTACTATTTCTTTTTTATTTGTGCATGCATTTATGGTTGCATAGGAAAGATTGATTGTGCTTGCAGTAGTTAGATCTGATTGTAAATATATAATCAGGATAATAAGAGGAAAGATTGTGCTATGTCTCGCCCATGGCTAGACACAGAACCCTGCTCCAAGCAGGATTGTTTCGTACCGCCGTGAGGAGCTTTGGACCAGCCCCGATAGCGAGAGATCACTTGAAGAGGAATGTGTTAGGCAAAAGGAGGTGGGAGTGCTAGGAGGGCTCTGGCCGTAAATCTTTCAATCACTCCTGGGAATTGCTTGACCCTCACATGAATTAGGTTGGGATCCTAGAGTTCCCTATACTAGTGAAGGGACAAAAATCTTGGAGGGTTTCTTTTCTTGTGCGCAAATAGAATGGATTTTTCGGTGAACGAAGGTTTCTCTTTTGCATAGGCGGAAGGAGAATATCATTGTAGATAACTTAGAAAAATAATAAATAAATATGTTTTTCCAAGAGACTATTTTCTTTGTCTTTGTGTTGTCCCATAAAATTACTCAAAGGAACCAATGATAAGGGGTAATTAACAAAGCTACTTTATATGCCATAACTTAATGTGATAGGTAATTAGAAAACTAAAGAAAACCATTTGTGGGGAGCGAGTGGGCGAGATCCCTGACGGATACGTACTACGGATGGGTGGTTTCGGTAAGTTGGGAGTTTCTCTCAAGAGATTGAATGAAACAACAATTAGGGAAAATTAGATAGAGCCGAGCATTAACTTACCTAGGGTCAGGTCTTAAAATCTTGATCAGTAATTATATTAGAGGAAAGGTACGGCGGATGTGCCAGAACTCCATTAAGGTTCCCTGAATCTTAACTAGTTACTAGAAAAAAGTATCACACTCTGTGAACCAAAGGATAACTATGATTGCTCTAGTCGGACAAGAAGCCCTTGTGGGTCATCTCTGATTGAGCTAGTTGATGTATTAAGACCTGAGTTTTCAAATTAGAACCTGGAGCTTGCACATTGATCCTCATGGGGAGGGTCGATACCTTCCATTACACGAGGGTGACTCTGGGAAACCTAGATAATAGACCATGTGCATGCTCGCGAGTGCCAAGTGAAGTCGTCTAGGGTAGTTCCCTGATGGACCACTAAAACATGCTGCCATGGAATTATTAGGCAGACATGTGACATGTTGTATCAGAGCATAATTGAAATTAAAAATATCTATGGTTTTAAAGACCAACTATTCTAAGTAATAATTAGCCTAATAATTATTAAGGGATACATTTTAGAAAAATAATGAAGCCTAGAATTGGTTCCTTGTTTTTCGAGCAATGTACACATTTGCACTAAACTCCATGGATGACAAGTGGAGAAGAGAAATGATGAGGATACTCAATTGCCTATACGATCCATCCCCTATGAATCACGAAAGAAGATGGTTATGGGATAACTGTTATTGTTACATTGAGGTTGATCGATTTTTCAACATGCAAACTAATTTGAAACGTCTTGAATGGATGGAAAACTTAAAAGTAGTTGAGGCCTTTATCTTTTGTCCACCGTCCAAAAGGAATCCACTTATGATTACAAGTGGTCAGTAGATACATCTAGACCGTTATGTCTATAAAATGTATTGAAGGTAATCCCAATCGACAGGATTATAATCCAAGGATGTCGCAAGTATTGAGATTACCATATCCATGATTTTCTAGATTTTCCATTTCCATAGTATGTTTTTGGACATAGACAACAATTGGCCTACTTTCTTCTACATGAATGTAACTAATATCCATCTCTAAAAAAGAAAGACATAATGATATCCTATTTTGGAAATTGTACAAAGCATTTAGCATATCCTATCAATGATGATGCATCTCTACTTGTAAACATATGCCATTTGTAAATATCCATTACTTGTAAAACTCGTAGCATATGGCTATTGATAATCAACGATACCAACGGCTAGATTTTGTAAAAATATTGTGCTCTTTGGCCCATCATTATTTTATAAATCTATATCAACTGTTTCTTGCTTTTCAACCAATGAGATGAAGACTTTGTTACAAACCCTTTCTTCAGCCATTATGATGCAAAATCAACAAATGTAATTATCTATGCAACAGCAACAACAGTAGAAGCAGTAGTTGCATCAACAGTAGTTTGATCAACAATGACTGTTGCATCAAGAACAAGAGCATACGCTTGGTGTGACTAAGGTGATCAAGGATGTGGCTAGTGAGCAAAAATGATTTTATGGCTAGAATTTTTTACCCTACATTAAGAACTTTGAAAGCTAGATGCACTTTTTTGGAGTTCCAACCAACTAGAGCAACTATTTTTTATGGCTTATCATGCCTGCTTTGTGGGTTAGAGTGACAAATCTATTTGTACAGGACTCTACCTAGGATGCTTTCAAGAAAGTGCTTAAAGAATAATATTTTCTGGAGGATTATGACATTGCTACACGAAAGACATTCAGAGAGTGGGTTTATCAACCCAACAAAGTACTTGTTGCTTTTGAATTGTTACGGAAGTTTGAAGAGCCATACAACTAGTTGGATGCACTAGAGTAAAGAGCTTTGAACTCAAAGAAAGTGGAGTTATTCTTATGGGCAGCTGATCCTACACTTCAAGATGAGTTGGGAGAGTTTCTGGAGTATCGTATGCAACCTATGGGATTGAAGATAGATTGGAAGGATGCTGTCAATGCGCTTTCTACATTGACAAAGAGGCAAAGATGGAAGGCTCACTTGCAGAACAAGATTTAGTCACCACAAGCGATGTCTTCTCCTACCACAACTTCTCTTATTTCACAATCCACTACTTCTTCTATTTCTCAGCTTATGTTTATGCATATTCCTATTCCTGGTGCAGTTGTTAGACCAACTAAAAAATCGACTATCAAAGACATGGTGGAGGAGATATCAAAGAACTTAAAAGACCTACAAATCCAACTCAAGTTTCAGCCCCAACTTCTTCTACTCCGACCAATTCATCTAAGAGTGATCATGTCCATCTTTGCATGTGGTGTGATAATTGAGATCATGAACGGAAGGATAGTCAGGATTTTGAAGAGGTGGGAAGGCTAAAGTTGGTAGTCTGGAAAGACAAGATGATATGTTTTGGAGATACAGAGTAGCCGATCAAACTCAATTTCGATAAGGGTGGTATGAAGAAATTGTTAGAGGAGTTTCTTTCATGCTCTTCTTATGTGATACAAGAGGTAGCAAGAGAAGGTGCTACCTATGGCGTTTAGTTAGAGAAATCACCGAAGGATAAATCTCCTTTATGGTCCTATGCATTGCATGCAGAGAAAAAGGGGAAAGCTTCAACATCCAAACTTTTAGCCATTGGTGATGAGATCAAGAAAGGGGCTGGATGGGATGATTGAGTTGATGTCTTCTCTATCTGTGCCTATATTATGAAATCTCAAGGATTCAAAGTGCTCGTTGAGGAGAAGTGGAAAAGAGATTATGATCAATGTGAAGGTTCAAAGAGGGTGACTAGGAGAAGTGATCCAGTTTCTTAGCCTTCTTCTTTAGGACCAGAGCAGAGTGTCTTCTCCTACCACAACTTCTCCTATTGCACCATCCACTACTTCTCCTATTTGTTAGCTTGTGTTTATGCTTATGCCTATTCTTGCTGTGGTTGTTAGACCAACTACAAAATCGATTGTCAAAGATATGGTGGAGGAGATATCAAAGAACTTAAAAGACCTACAAATCAAGATTACTAGAATGGAGCAGTAACGGCTTAGTCTAGCTCAAGTTTCAACCCCAACTTCTTCTACTCCTACCAATTCTTCCACGATTGATCATGTACATCTTTTCATGTGGTGTGATAGTCAAGATCATGAGCAGAAGGATTGTTAGGATTTTGAAGAGGTGAGAAGGCTGAAGTTGGTAGTCTGGAATAACAAGATGATATGTTTTGGAGATATAGAGTAGCCGATCAAACCCAATTTTGATAAGGGTGGTATGAAGAAATCATTAGAGGAGTCTCTTTTGCACTCTTCTTATGTGATACAAGAGGTAGCAAGAGAAGCTACTGCCTATGGCCTTCAGTTAGAGCAATTGCCGAAGGATAAATCTCCTTTATGGTCCTATGCACTGCGCATAGAGAAAAAGGGAAAAGCTTCAACATCCAAACTTTTAGTCATAGTTGATGAGATCAAGAAAGGGACTAGATGGGATGATTGAGTTGGTTTCTTCTCTATCTATGCCTATATTGTGAAATCTCAAGGATTCAAAGTGCTTGTTCAGGAGAAGTAGAAAATATATGATGATCAGTCTGAAGGTTCGAAGAGGGTGACTAGGAGATGTGATCTAGTTTCTTAGCCTTCTTGTGATCCAGTTTCTTAGCCTTCTTCTTTAGGACAGGAGCAGACTAATTGCTCAGTCTGAAGGTTCGAAGAGGGTGACTAGGAGATGTGATCCAGTTTCTTAGCCTTCTTCTTTAGGACCGGAGCAGACTAATGATCCAGTTTCTTAGCCTTCTTCTTTAGGACCGGAGCAGACTAATTGGAATTAGTCTGCTCCGGTCCTAAAGAAGAAGGCCTAGTCACCCTCTTCGAACCTTCAAACTGATCATCATATATTTTCTACTTCTCCTCAACAAGCACTTTGAATCCTTGAGATTTCACAATATAGGCACAGATAAATTGGATCATCCCATCCAATCCCTTTTTTTATCTCATCACCTATGGCTAAAAGTTCAGTGAAGCTTTTCCCTTTTTCTTTACATGCAGTGCATAGGACCATAAAGGAGATTTTTCCTTTTGCAATTGCTCTAATTGACAGCCATAAGCAACAACTTCCCTTACCACCTCTTACATCACATAAGAAGAGCACAAAAGAGACTCCTCTAACAATTTCTTCATACCACTCTTATAAAAAAAAAATTTGATCGACTACTCCGTATCTCCAAAACATATCATCTTGTCTCTCCAGACTACCAACTTCAGTCTTCTCACCTCTTCAAAATCTTGACAGTCCTTCTGCTCATGATCTCAACTATCACACCACTTGCAAAGATGGACACAATCACTCCTAGACACATAAAGCTCCATATGTAGACTCCTCAGTAATCTCCTCACTAGAATCCATCTCCTCAATCTGCAAGCCATAGATAATAGCCTGAGTAATTGCTAAAGCCTCTTGATGAATCATATCTTGTGTTGGTTCTTCAATAATCTGTTATTTTCTTTTAATGATATCAATGATAACATCATGAAATTATCTTTTGGCAATTCCTAAGACTTGTCCAAGAGTGATTTTAATTTTGGAATTCAAAATCCAATCCTCAAGCACCTTCTTCAAGTCTGTAGTCATCTCAATGTCGAAAAGCAACTTGAATTCAGGTTGGTTTTTTGGCTTTGGATCCTTTGTCTTTGGGGCTTTATGATCTTCATGTACTTTCAATAGGAGAGGCAAAAAAATTTTAGGTACCATTGTCTTGCGAGACGAAAATGGTACGAGAAAGGGAAAGCTCTTGCCTCCTAACAGTGGCATTTTTTCCTCAGAAGTTTATGGTGTGTCTACTAAAAGTACTTTGTGTTTTCAGCATATTACGGACATGCCTAGAGCTACAAGAAAGTAATTGAAGAGAAAAGAAAAAGAATTAAAGCTTACAGGTCTTTTACAAGATGAAGAGAGGGTAGATGGTCTCTATGACGGGTTGTCATGCTCAGATACTATGGAGGATCTTTCAACATTGTTGAAAATTGAAAATCAAGAGCTAGCATATGTCTTACAAGTCCATTCTCCGGCATTGTATTGCCAAATTGCTAATTTCATGCTACAAGAAAATTTGGGTGCTGAGAATTCTTAGCAAAAAGTGCTATTTGTTGAAATATTTCAACAAAAAGATTTATAGCATGCTGATTTACAACAATAAATAAGTTTTACAGCTGAAATAAGCTATGAGTCTTAGTGTTGGGTTGTTCATATGCAGTCCAAAAAAGATATGGTTGATTTTTGTTAGTCAAAAGAGTTGGGTGTTGTTTATACACATCAAAATTTATGTTTACCAAGATATTTACAAGGAGGGCTAAAATTTGTAGGTTGTAGCAAAGAAGCCAGAGTACATACAAAATATAAGATAATTGACAAGAAGGTCAGACCGATTGCAAGAACACTACATTTGGACACTGATGAGATGATTAAGAGAGCAGTTATGGAGCCTCCTTTACAAGATCCTGCAAGTATTGAACACATGTTTTCAATTGAGACACTGAAAGTTATGAAGATTGGGACTGAAGATTTTTTACTTCCAATAGATGTGAAATGTTTTGAAAAGATGTTAAGTAGACATGGGAGAGCCTTCTCTTTTTTCCCGCATGAGATGGGTTGCGTTGATCCTAGGGTTGTGACGCCTATGGTTACTTTTACCATTTCGCATGTCCCTTGGAATCTATGATAAATTGGTGGAGCTTTTGAATGAGCGGATTAGGATGGGGATTCTAGAACCATATTTAGCTCTATATTCTAATATATGGTTCAAAGTTCTCAAGAAGAATGGGACCCTCAAATTCATACATGACTTACAGCGGGTGAACAGGGTTACTATACGGAATGTTTGTGCAGAATCTATTGTGGACGAGTCCGTAGAGGCTTTTGTTGGATGTGCTATCTATTCACTTGGTGATCTTTATTCTAGCTATGGCCTTGCCCTTGAGAGTAGAGATTTGACTATGATGAAGACACATTTAGGCCTTTTTAGGATGTGTATGCTTCCACAGGGAGCTACTAATTTGGTTGCCCATATGATGAATGGGATGAACAAGGTCTTACAGGATTTTATTCCAGAGCTTACCATGCCTTTCATTGATGATCTACCTATCAAGGGTTGTTTGGAGAAAGAGAATGATGAGACTTTAGATGATCATGTATGCAGGTAATTTGTGGCTGCGCATATCAGAGATGTTGAGAGGATTCTTTGCAGGTTAGAGGAAGTGAATTTGACCTTGTGTTCGGACTGAAGTCTATTTTTGGTGCGAGAAAGGTTTTGATTGTTGAACATATGTGTGGTTATTATGGCAGGAGGCCTTCTCCTATGAAGGTTGATGCCATAGAGAAGATTTCAGAGACTTGCTCTTCTACCTCAAAGGTTCGCAAAATTTCTTGGAGCTTGTGTATTTTATCTTATTTGAATTCCTCATTTCTCTCATATTGTAGATGATCTCTACCAACTCTTGAAGAAGGGTAAAGAACGGCTGCAACACCTCAAATGTTTCCTTAGGAACTTTAAATGTAGCAAGCCACCACACATGGAGCTCAGATTGAACACTAAAGTTCCTTGGGTTATTCTTGTCGAATTGTAAAGCTCTATTCATCAAAGTTACACTAACTCTTTCAAGCTTTACTCCTTTGGTGACCTCACTTTCATCAATTTTATAACAAACCGCAACTTACTATTGCATTCCTCAATAGACATATTGTAGTACATTACCATTGCCAACTGCACCTTGTACAAATCTAAATAGTAATTGTTAAGTTCAGTGAACTTCACCTCATATGCATTTTTAGTCCCAACCTTTAGTGTTTCCACTCATTGAACATGCGTGGGATCTCCTATCAGCTCTAAAACCTGTGCATTAACTTGTTGTCAAGCCTCTATTAACTTTGAAGGTTGAGGAAGAGGCATGATTCTATTTCTATTCAACACATGACCAAACACAGCCTTCACACCTTTGAATATCTTTGAGTAAGTTGTTGTGCTAATACCAACCCTGTCACAAATGGATTGTGCATCCACAGCTGGTAACTCATTTGAAACATCTTTTAATGTGCACTCAATCATCTTTTCCTTCACAGTCTTAAAATTAGAATTTCTTAAAGTGTTTTCCAATGTACTTGCCTTTAGCAATCTACTAATACATGATCCAAGCTCACCCTTAACTAGGTTCTTATTCTGAGCTACCATGCATACTTTGATACATTGATTCCACTGGCCACTATTCACAATAATTAGCTTGTTGATTGGCTTCTTCTTTTGTTTGTTCTCCTCTGTCAGTTTGCTGTTGATCTTTGTTAGGTCGTCCAATTGTGCCTTTGCCTCCTCATATGAGATACCGATGTCATAGATATTGTCCTGCATTGTAATAGTTTGATTGGTTTGTTGAATTATAGTGTCATTCAATTGTACCACTTGTCTTATGAGCTATTATGTATGACGTTGAAGTGCAGCGATTGTTGAGATATCGAGCTCCACTCGTGATATGCCAGGGTGACCGTTGTGCATTTATGTCACCGACTTGTCAGTTGTAGATGCGGTTGGTACACCGCCCATGAATAATAGCTACATGATAGCTATCCTTATCTACTCTAGTTCGTGGCTCAGTTAGTATGCCACCTTAGTTAGTTGAGTTTGGTTTGAGACCCATATAGAGGGTTCTTCTATTTTCTTTGTACTGGAGTTCTTTTGGCTTACACAAGTAAGAAGAGGAAAACTGTTTTCAGCCTCCACCCTTGTGTGTCTTCCCCCATTGTGCAAGCAAGAAAGCTTCAAGCGAGACTCCTTCCTTCTCACCCACAATCTTGACATGGTATCAGAGCCTTGTTCGTGGTAAGGAGCTCAAGAAAGCAAGCCAAGCTCGCGGTGTTCTGGTAAGAGGAGCAATGTTGCTTTCATTTTCTGTTTTGGGAGCAGATCTCTGCAGGTAGCACAGCCGGAAATTGCAGGAGTGCATTGTCTCAGGTTGAGACGCCCTTCGCGCTGAAGCAAGAGGGCAGTATATGCTGTGCAGCCACTGTTCTATGCTGTGCATGAAATTTTGGAGGCGGAAGTTTTCTGCACGCACTCAGAAAAAAGCCCTGTTTTATGCTGTGCAGCCACTGTTCTACAGGTCGGTGAAAAGTTACTGTAGAAATTGCATCGTATGCTTATGTGCAGAGACATTGGGAGTTACAGAATCATCCTTGGTTCCTGTTTATGCAAAATCGTCACTAGGAAGTGACTGTGTGGTCAAATACCACCTTCGCCAGTTTTGCAGATTTGCCCTTGTGAGGCTGAAGCTGTGTTCTTTGCAGTGACAGAACTTTTTACAGTATTCTGTAATGGCGTCTGATTCTCTCTCACAGATTGTCACTGAAAAGCTTGACAAGAACAACTTCCAAGCATGGAAGTTTAGAATGACGAATTTCCTTATGGGAAAAGGATATTGGGAATTTGTTGCAGGAAATGAAGAAGAACCAGTTCTTCCTGATGTTCCCAATCAACAGCAAATGCAGGCATTTAAAGCATGGCATGAGAGAGCCAGGAAAGTTATGTATTGGCTGTCTATCAGCATTTCAGACTCTATGATTGTGCATATTCAAGATGCAAGTACGCCAAAGGAGGCATGGGATACTCTATCAAAGAGGTATAGCACAAATACACAAGCCAGGAAAATGCAGCTCAAGCAAGAGTTGCACAATGTGCAAAGAGAAAATATGAGCATCAATGACTACCACATGAAGGTGAAGAAGATTGCAGATGCACTTGCTTCCATTGGGTCGCCAGTGGAAGATGATGATTTAGTTTCCGTGACCTTGAATGGTCTAGGAAAGGATTATGCACAGTTTCGGACATCCATTTCAGTTCGTGAAAGATTTCCTGATTTTGAGGAGTTGATTGCTCTTCTAATTTCTGAGGAGCAGAGAAATGGTGGTGCATCTTCTTCAGGAGGAACTTCAAAAGAAGCTGTCTTCTACTCAAATGCTGGAAGAGATAGAGGCAGAGGTAGAGGATGCCGATTTGGAGGCCGTGGTAGAAATTAGAATATGCAGCAAACTCAAGAAAACCAGTCCTATGGAGGAGGACGTGGTAACTCTAGAGGCAGGGGGAGCCAAAGAGGTCGTGGTGGATGGCAAAGAGGCCAAAATGCAAACAGTAATGTTGAATGCTACTATTGTGGTAAAATGGGTCATATGGCTAAAGACTGCTATAAAAAGCAGAATGACATCATGAATGGAAAACTGCAACAAGGGAATTATGCATCTTCTAGCAGACAGGGTGATGACAGAAATGAGCATTTGTTCATGGTGCAGCACATGAACAATTCTGTGACAAGTGCAGAAGAAAGCAATGGTGTATGGTACGTTGACTCAGGTGCATCAAACCACATGACAGGTCATGCAGAATGGATGGAGGATGCAAGGAAAATGGAAAAACCAGGATTTGTGGAGACTGGTGATGATACTGCACATCCGATTGTGCAGATTGGAAAAATTCCTTTGTCTATGCAGGATGGGAAAAAGAAATACCTGTCCGATGTATTTCATGTCCCGAATATCACCAAGAATCTGGTTTCTGTTGGTCAAATGGTTGAACAGGGCTTGCAGGTCAGATTTAATCCTCATGGATGCTTTGTTGAGGATATGAAAAATAAAGGTCGCTTGATAGCAAAAGGAAATAAGAATGGCAGAATGTTTACATTGGATGCAGACATGCCTGAATTGAGTGCATCAATGTTTGCACATGGGACCGGTGTAGTTGCAGATATTGATATCTGGCATAAACGCATTGGTCATGTTAATGTACAGCGACTTAAATCAATGCAGGCCCAAAACATTGTTGCAGGATTGCCTAAGTTCAAGGTTGCAGAAATGCATAAGGTATGTGAAGCCTGTCAGTTTGGAAAACAGGCAAGGAAACCATTTCCTAGACATGTTCAAGAGAGTAAGAAGCCATTGGAATTAATCCACTCTGATGTGTGGACAACTAAAGCTGCATCTCTTGGAGGCTGTCATTATTTTGTTAGTTTTATTGATGACTATAGCAGAAAAGTTTGGGTGTATTTTATGAAAAAGAAAAGTGAAGTTTTTGGGCATTTCAAAACTCTTAAAGCTATGGTTGAAAAAGAAACAGGCTTGCAGATAAAATGCCTAAGGTCAGATGGAGGGGGAGAGTATCTCTCAAATGAGTTTGCAAGGTTCCTGCAGGAGCATGGCATAAAGCAGCAATATTCATGCAGTCATACTCCACACAAAATGGAATTGCAGAAAGAAAAAACAGGCATATTGGAGAGGTATCTCGTGCCATGCTCAATGAAAAAGACTTGCCAGATTTTTATTGGGCTGAAGCAGTTGCTACAGCAGTCTACATAATGAACAGGACTCCCACTGCAGCAATACATGGAATGACTCCAGAGGAGAGGTATACTGGTAGGAAACCAGATATTTCTCATTTGAAAATTTTTGGTTGCATTGTCTATGTACATGTGCCAGATGAGCTGAGATCCAAGTTGGATCCAAAAGCTGAGAATTGCATCTTTATTGGTTACTCTCTGCAGCAAAAAGGGTATAGATGCTATAACCCTTCTACTCGTAAGTTTACAGTGAGCAGAGATGTTGTTTTTGATGAGATGAGTAGCTGGTATAAACCAGTAAATGTGATTGATGATGTAGATGCACAAAATGGTAATGCTGCACAGAATTCACAGCAGCAGTCACAAAATATTAGTGGACCTGGAGCGTCCTCTAGCAGTGGTTCACATTCTTCGCCATGGACAGGCAGATTGAGATCAGGAGAATCTTCTCAAAGTAATGCAGATAGTGGTATGCAGGTATCACGAAAAGGAAAAGAGAAGGTTGATCAGCCCATGTTTGATGTGAATGCAGGTCACTCTTATGTGGATGGTGAATCCAGTGGCTCAGAACAGAGCATTGATGATGAGTTGGGTATTCCTTCTATTGTTACACCTGGAGTAAGGAAGACCAGGGATGTTTTGAGAGCACCTGGGAGTGAACCTACTTTGCGCAGGTCTACTAGAGCTAGGTATCCTGTGGATAGGCTGAAATATGATGGATTTACAGCCATTCACTATGCATATATGGTTAAAGTGATACAGGAACCAGAACCCACTTCTTTTGAGGAAGCCATGGGAAAAGAAAAATGGGAGAAAGCCATGGATGAAGAAATGGATGCCTTGGAAGCAAATGCTACATGGGAATTGGTACCTTTGCCTAAAGGTAAAAATGCAATTGGCTGTAAGTGGGTTTATAAGGTGAAGCACAATGCAGATGGTTCTGTGAATAGATACAAGGCAAGATTAGTAGTCAAGGGGTATGCACAAACATATGGCATTGACTATGAAGAAACATTCAGTCCGGTTGCAAGGATGGCAACCGTAAGAGCAGTCATTGCTATGGCTGCATCAAAGGGATGGTCTTTACATCAGATGGATGTAAAGAATGCCTTCTTGCATGGTGATTTGCAAGAAGAGGTCTATATGGAGCAGCCACCAGGTTATGTGCATGCTGTTCATCCTGAGTTTGTTTGCAGATTGAAGAAAGCCTTGTATGGCTTGAAGCAAGCACCTAGAGCATGGTCTGACAAGATAGGACAGTATCTTGTCACTATTGGCTTTCAGATTTCCAAGGCAGATTTCTCACTTTATGTGAGAAAAACAGAGAAAGGTATTATGCTACTTGTCATTTATGTTGATGATTTGATTATGACAGGTGACAGTGATGAAGACATCCTTCATGTGAAAATGCTATTGAAGCAGAAGTTTGAGATGAAGGATTTGGGAGAGCTGCGTTATTTCTTGGGCATTGAGGTGATTAGATCACCAAGTGGGATACAGCTCTTGCAGAGGCAGTATGGATTGGACATGCTGTCCAAATATGGGATGACAGGTTGTAAGCCTATTTCAGTTCCTTTGGAGCAGAATGTGAAGCTGAGCGCAGATGCAGGTGAGCTTCTGGAAGACCCTACTATGTACAGACGCATAGTAGGACGCTTGATTTATATGACTATTACCAGGCCAGATTTGAGCTATGCTGTTGGATTGGTAAGTCAGTTTATGCAGGCTCCAAGGAAATCGCATTTGGATGCGGCTAGACGCATACTTAGGTATGTGAAGTCCACATTACAGTATGGACTATTTTATGAGACTGGGGTTCAGATACAGTTGCATGGATACACTGATGCTGATTGGGCTGGTAGTATTTCTGATAGACGATCTACCAGTGGATATGTGTTCTCTTTTGGGAGTGCTGCAGTCACTTGGAGCAGCAAGAAACAGCCTACAGTTGCCTTGTCGAGCACAGAGGCTGAGTACAGGGGTGCAGCAATGGCTGCATGTGAGGTAGCTTGGTTGCATAAGCTACTTTATGATATGCATCAGTCTACAGATGGACCAGTTGTCATTTATTGTGACAACATGAGTAGTATACACTTGGCAAATAACCCAGTCTATCATGCTAGAACAAAGCACATTGAGGTGCATTATCACTATGTGCGGGAGAGGGTTTTACTAGGTCTTATTGATCTAGTTTATGTCAGCACAGAGGATCAGGTAGCTGACATATTCACGAAGGCATTGGGCGCAGAGAAGCTGCGCAAGTTCAGAGACCTGCTTGGTGTGCAGGAATTGGGATTGAGCTCGAGGGGGAGTGTTGAGATATCGAGCTCCACTCATGATATGCCAGGGTGACCGTTGTGCATTTATGTCACCGACTTGTCAGTTGTAGATGCGGTTGGTACACCGCCCATGAATAATAGCTACATGATAGCTATCCTTATCTACTCTAGTTCGTGGCTCAGTTAGTATGCCACCTTAGTTAGTTGAGTTTGGTTTGAGACCCATATAGAGGGTTCTTCTATTTTCTTTGTACTGGAGTTCTTTTGGCTTACACAAGTAAGAAGAGGAAAACTGTTTTCAGCCTCCACCCTTGTGTGTCTTCCCCCATTGTGCAAGCAAGAAAGCTTCAAGCGAGACTCCTTCCTTCTCACCCACAATCTTGACAGCGATCACATCATGACAAATTTTTATGGTTGCTTAGCAAGTTGTAAATACTTTGAACACCTAATCATTGAGTCTCCTAGTGTAATCGAGCAACCCATTTTCACCTCGCACACATAGTGCAGCAAATTTGTGATTCCTGAGAAACTTGGAGGTCTATTGTTTAAGGGATCAATTGGGTAGATTCCCCCATCAACCCACAAGTCCACATGTTTCAATCCCATTTGCTTGTAACGTTATAGAACATGAGGGTTAACACTAGTATGCTGGGTTCTTTTGAATAATGAGGTGTATTCAATCTCTACCTCAATATGCAGCTCCTTCTTTCTTGTATTCATTTTACTTATTAATAGAAACGGGGAGCCTACTTAGTTGTCACAAGAGCTAGAGTGAAGATGCATAGAGAGGCACACAAAGGTGCCAAGGGAAAGAAGGGTGTAAGTAATTCACTCTGTTAATGAAGGTTGCATAAACACAAAGAAAATGTCACAATAGAGCGATGAGAGAGTATAGATATGGGGGAAAATAGCTCAGAGAGTAGGGATGTCCAAGACTTTTCATATTTTAGAAATTTCTATTTTACCTCCAAAAACATTTCCAAAAAACACAAAATTTAACCAATTGGTTTGTTTTTTGACCAAAAGCTAGACTATAAAAAATTCCCCAAAATATCTTAAAAGAAACTTTTGAAATTTTATTTTTCTTGTTCTCGATTAAAAAATCAATTATCTCATATCTACTAATCATTTTGCATTGAAAACAAAGCACCACACTCCCATAACAAACTCCTTTTTTAATATAAAATTTGGTTGAAAAAGACTTCTTGAATGAGGAGACAGAAGGAATCTAAGTATATCTTTGTAGATAATACAAAAAAGGTAAAACAAGATTGCAAAAGTGGGGAGAGAAGAGGATTATTTTACTATTCTTCTCTCCTATTTTCCTTATTTTAAGGAGGAGGGGGGACAAAAAGGCCCATTTGTGAGTTCATTTTTTTTTCCTAATGTCTTCCTCTTCTTGGATGAGAGATAGGGCTGAGAGACGGACTCGAAGAGAGGTTGGCTTGACTCTTTCTAGATCATTGATCCATTATCAAGCTTTCACTTCATGGCATTGAGGAGAAGGTAAGACATTGAGCTCACTACATCCTTGTTGGTTTGTTCATTCTTTCTTTCATGGTATTTGAGAGAAGGATGGATAGATCAATGAGCATGGAGAGTTGTGTTGGCTATGTGAGAGAACCCAGTATTGAATCCATCAAAGTTCTTCAAACAATAGGTGGTTTGTCAAGTCTAACATCAAGCTTATGAAATCTTTGACAACCAATTGTTTAGACTAGAAATATCCTAGGTTTTAGTACTCATCATATATTATTCATGATATAAATATCTACATATATTCATAAAAAATGATCAACTTATGAGATCATGAATGAATAGCCTATGATAATAAATTAACTCTTTAAAATTGGCTAAAATTTGAGCATGTAATAAAAATAAAAAATTAAATATTAAAAATTATAGTAATAAACTAATATAATTTTTATTTTAAAAATAATTAAATTTATATCTATATTTTAGATCTTTATGTAAATGTTGGTGAAAAGAAAGAGGACAAAGAGAGAGATACTTACAAAACAAGAGCGAGAATATTTCATTAGTAGAGTGATTAGGAGACTCACAAATATGCAAAAAGAAGACTTCACATTACTTTCAAACTCTTAACACTTATGAAACCTTCATATAGCATCTAGCTAGTCAAGGGTATTAGGAGATGTATGATATGATTGGATATTCAAGAAATACCCATGACCTAGCCTCCTCGAAGTTATTTGGTTCAAGGTTCGGACGGATGTTAGGTTACATCACAAGAGAAAAAATACTAGAAGACATTGATTCTTCTATTTCAACCATAAAGGAGAAGTTTCAATTAGTCATAGACTTGTGGGAATAATACAAGGAGAGAGGCCATGTACAAGTCCATGTAGTTATAGAACAATTTTGGATCATGCTCAAGGGTACTATAACATGTATGATTGGGTTTGCCATTTTAGAAACACTCATG
The DNA here is from genome assembly GCF_053477565.2 of Lygodium microphyllum. Lineage (NCBI taxonomy): Eukaryota > Viridiplantae > Streptophyta > Polypodiopsida > Schizaeales > Lygodiaceae > Lygodium > Lygodium microphyllum. The sequence goes on from NC_141143.1 coordinate 48,425,267, forward strand.
ATTCAGCCTTGACAATATTTATTTTAGATTTGGAGGGATCATCAAAAGAAAAAAATACTAGAAGATATTAAATATTCTATTTCAACCATTAAAAAAATCTATAGTTACTCATGGACTTGTGAAGACAATACAAGGAGAAAGGCCCTATTGAGGTCCATGTAGTTGTAGAACCATTTCTACATCCTATATCATAGAAATTCTACCTCCTTGCATGGAGAATTCCTTCAAGAGGAATGCCCACATGAGGAGTATATATGCTACTCCCACCAAGTGCCAGTAATAGGGAGAAAAGAAGTGACCACATCATATAGCAAAGTAGTAAGAATCAAATACATTTGGTCACATAAGCAATTGAATCTACCTTATTTGACCATCAAAATTCTATTTGCAAATATCAAATTAATCACATTTTTCATCCTTGACTTGGTAGCAGTGGATCAATTTAAAGTACTAAGAATGTTAGGAAAAGGGTCTTTTGAGAAGCTATGTGCAATAACATATTTCTAGAAAGTTGATGGACCTCTCCTAGTATAAGCACATGCTGCATTAGAGAGAGCACATATCTTATCTCATCATCTTAGTATCCTACATTATTTGGGACTTGATGTATATATTTGTGAGAGGCCTTTAATACTTGTATTTTGTCATAAGAATGGCTTAAATCTTCACGATTGATTTGACGTAGCTAATTCCAATGTGGATCCAAATGTTGTGAGAAAATTTTATTTCCTTAGTGGTTGTCTTTGTGAACAAGATGAATGCATTCCATTAAAACAAATTACTTCGTAATGATTTGCATGCTAAAACATTGTATTTCCCTAAAACTCTGACTCCATGCCAACTATGATTCCTTTCTCTCTACCCTAAGAAAGCAAAAAACATAAGACTCATCAGGGCATAAACCAATCTATTGCCCAAAACTGCAACCTGCCACCACCGACAAACCGACCACATCTAGTCTCGATGATGCCTCTCAGAACTCAGAAGCGCCTCGTGGCATGTCAACCACAGCTACAACCAAGCCCATCAAACATAAGGCCAAGCTACAACCTCATGAGCAAACCAAGCAACAAACATTCACTATTGAACTCTCTAGCACTGTCAAACCTCAACCACCTGCTCGGCTTATTCCCGGTGATGCCCCTCAGATCTCAGAAGTGCCTCCTGGCATGTCAACTGCAGCTACAATCAAGCCCATCAAACATAAGGCCAAGCTACAACCTCAGGAGCAAACTAAGCAATGAACATTTGCTACTGAACTCTCTAGCACTGTCAAACCTCAACCATCTGCCAAGGTTAGACCCTCTTATGAGTGACGATCAATTCTAACCTTGCCTATAGACTTAGCTAAAAATATAGGGGACGACTTGGTTGCTTGCCTTCGTCACTTGGATGCTACTTTCATGACATTGGCTAAAAGCTATGATCGACTAGACTTAGGTCTCTTGGAAGAACCTATAGCGACGAAAGTGCAAACACTCCCTTGCTCTTGGGAGGAGTCGGAATTTGTATTTGTTAAGTCTCCCAAAGTAGCTGCAAAGTTAATTGCAATTGAGATATCCAAGGAACAAGCAATCAAACAAAGTCTCATTACGTCGTATAGCAAGAACAAAATCATGGCCACAAACCAAGTAATCAAGAAGTTGGAATAGCTTGCTGACAATGACTCCTCCTTCCTATGGAAATGGTGCACTCTACAATTGCAATGGGAGCTAGAGGGATGCCAAATAATGACCAACACTGGGTAGTGACGTGCAATTAAGGCATTGGAATACGATCCCACCTATGTAGCCCCAACTTCATATAGGGTGTTGAATACCCTCCATAATTGACCCCTCAAGGAACACATGAAGGGATATCCTTATTTAGATCGCATCCTCACTGAGGAGAAGTTGCATGTTGCTAGCGAGTGGACTCCGATGACTTCTTGCTTGACGTCCTCACTTACTTTACGCATGTAGGCATCCGGCCTTTTGATATAGATGGCTATGCTAATTTAGAATATAATCCAAATTTGTACGCTTGGCTCATGCAGAAGTAGAACACTATGATTATGTGCTGAAGGCCCTTCATCCTCTAACCCTTTAAACCTAGGAAGGATTCTTCTCATTTTAGGAGGGTGAGGGGCATAAGGTGAATCAAACCAAACGCATAAGGAAAAAAATAAAGGAAAAGCACACAGTGCAAGAGTAGGATGAAACAACTTGTGGTTGAGGAAAATGTCAATAAAATTTGAAAACAATAGACCACTAGGAGGAAAAATTCTACTTTTGCACTCAAGAATTTTAGTTTAGCAAGTATGTAGCCATTTCTCATTACTTGTAATTATTATGAAAAACACTAATGGTGAATATGGCTTGATGATAGTCACCCATCGTGACAAGCCAAGAAAAGGCTAGCAAACTGCCTTTTTCAGAAGAAGAACAAGCAAAATATGGGCTTTCGGTTGAAACACGAGCCTTCAACGAGTTCAAGTTCCTCAACCTAGAAGACGTGGCCATTGAAGAATGGGCTGTGAGGTAGATCATCGAGCAATGCAATCTTTAGAAATACATGGAAGCAGTGAGGTGAGGGGTGGACTACTTCCACTATGCAGAGTTTCTAAGGACTTTCCACAGGAATTGCAGTACCATAACTGTGCATGAGGATGAGAAAAATTGTCATGTGCAGATTGAATTGATGCCAAAGCTGGTGGAAAAGGCATTGGGCCTGGCAAAAAAAGTAGAGAGAAAACCGAAAAGAGATGTATATGCCTTGCTAGGAATGGAGAAGGTAAAGGTGCACACCAATGACGACATCAGCTTGGAGGATATTTTTGACCTCAAAATCCAACTCCAAGCCAAGATGGTGCGCGCATTGTTTTCTAGTCAAAGATACAACACCATCATGAGCCGCATCAATGTTCCCTTGCTAGAAGTGTCGCAACAAGGTCCACTGGATGAGGTAAACCTCAACGGTTTTGTGAGGAAGACCATTGAGACCTTAGCAAAAGCCTTGGCAATGAGAGGACAACCTGCCAGAGGAGAATCCCCTACCACCAAAGCTAAAAGGAAGCTTTATCTTCAAAGGATGCAACCATTGGATTTGGTGGGATCCTCACCGTGATCATCAGGGAAGCCTTAGGACAAGGGCACAAAGAAGGAGGAGAAGGGGTGGATAAAACACCAAGTAGGTTGCCACCTCACTAGGAATGGGAGGCACAATCCAGCAAAAGAACAATGAGTGAAGAATAAGAAAGCAAGGAACAAGAAGAGCAAACTAGCCGGGGAAAGGCTAAAAAGATAAAGAAGAAAACTGCACAAGAATAGTAGGAAGAGGAAAGGAGGAAACAAGAAAAGGTGGACTTGCAAAAGGCCCGCAGAGAGTCCAAAACAACGAAGAGGAAAGAAGGAAAAAGCAAGAAGAGGAGGAGGAGGAATTGAGAAAAAAAGAGGAGGAAGACATGGCCATTACCACGCGCAGGTCCATTGAGTAGCAGTTCAGGTTTGACGAGTTGAAACTCGCGAGCCTAATCAAAGATGAATGGCCAAGCTCAAGTGCCCATGTGCCAGATATCGTGCCACCGGCAATGCAAGAAGGTAAGGGCAAGGCCCCAATCACCCCCATTCCCACTTTCTTATGCCCGCCACCACCACCACCATCTCCACCCCTAGTTCTACAACCCAGGTGGAAGCCAACAACTTAATGGCTTAGGTCTAGTACTTTGTGAATAAAGAAATGGGCCAAAGAGTAGGAGAAGGAACCCCCTGGTAGGAACCAAAAGGCCGACTACGGTAGACGCCGAATCAAGGTGAGACCTAAAGAGGAAAAAGGTAGCAGGCTCCACAACCTCCATCCCTGCAATAGAGAGGCCACCCGAAGAATACAACAAGTACATCAGGGAGCTTCTCTCTCAATTAGAGAAAGCCAAGGAGGAGAGGAGAATCACGATGGTAAAGTTAGAAGCCAAAAAAGAGGCCATGGTTGCATCCTAGTTGGAGAGAACACGCCAAACATCCATGGCCCAAACGGAAGTTCACGAGCTGAAGGAGCAGCCTATGAGCTAAGGAAGGGATAGAAGCAGAATGGAAGATGCAAGAAAATGAAGAAACCAAAGCCATACAACACCTACAACAACACAATGAAGAAATTGTGGCACACTATAAATATCTACAAGCTGAAATGGAGAAAATCACTAAATCCACATAAGAGCTAGAGGAGGTGAGGGAGGAAAGAGCTCACAGGTACAAAAGAGAGTTGGAGAACTTAACCCAAGAGGCTACCTCAGCACAGGAAGAGCAGCAAAAGCTAAGGGTAGAAATGGAAGATCAACAACAAAGGCTGATAGTGCTAGCTCAGAGGCAAGGGGAAAGCTTCAAAGATATGAACAAGAGGGAAAAAGAATGGGCTAATCAGAATGAAAAAAGAGTCAAAACCTTGGCACGCCATCTTGCTCAAGTCAAAAAAGAAAAGATACTTGCTAAAAGTAGAGTGGAAGCCACCAAAGTGAGCTTCCATACCCAACAACGCGCCTTCCTAAATACCCTATTGGACGTCACCCAAGGAGAGGAGGGAGATTCCATAGAGGCAATGAAAAAGAAACTAGGAATGGCTCGTAGGGCACTGAAAGTAGGACTACAGATGCCGCCACAATCTAGTGGAGTTGGCCCAAGCCTGGAAGAGCAATGCCAATATCTCCTATTGGTAGGTCTAACCTCGTATGAAGTGGACACACTTGGGTTCATCGAAGAGAAGCACCAAGAGCAAGCCAGGAGAGGGACGTGGATGTGAACTTTGGAATGGGACCACACGAAAAAGAGCTCCTCCCACTGCCTCCTTCCCTGCGGCCTGAAGAGCAACAACACGCAGACATCTCCACAAAAAGAAAGGTGGCACTAAGGGAAAGAAGAAAACAAATGGTGGAGGAGACAAGGAAAAATGGCATGCCAAGGGGGCAAGGGCACCCCAAGCACATATCCCACCATGTAAGGACAATGCCCCAACAAGCTTCCATGCTGACCTTGTAATCTGGGAAAGGTAAGAAATGTCTAGAATCCCCTTTGACCTTAACCTTCAATTCCCCAACACCTTGCGTAGGGTGTTTCCCATCAAGGTGGTGGAGGAGGTCATTAACATCGAAGGCAGGCTCGGACAAAAATGGCTAATGGAGAGAGAGTAAAACCCCACATTATGGGCCACTAAAGAGGCCAAATTTTGGAAAGATAAGTTTTTTGAAGTGCTAAGGTCTGTGCCCGGATGTGAATGCCAACATACATGGAGAAGAAGGGTTTGCGACTCCAACCTGGACACTTGGATGGCCTTTTGCAACACTCAACCCTTTGACCAGAATGACCCAACCTTTATGCCTTATCCTTGAAGGATGGGAGTGGATTTTGACTCCACTGTCCATGGCCGCTATGACTTCCCTATAGTCTATAATCCTCATTGTATTGCATATGAAGAGGTCCTCGTTTTCACATCAGAAAACTTGTATGATACCCTAATCCAATTCACTAACAAAATCTCTTCCTACGCTGACCTTGCCTTAATTATTACCACTTGTAATTACCTTAGACTTCTTAGGATACTCCTTAAACAAGACTCTACCCCGTAGGATCATAGCCTCTTAGTACTCCATTTTGACCCTAACGCTATAGATAGTTGCTTGATGGCTAGGCTAATGATGCGAGCTGCTCTATTGTCTTCATTTTGCTTAGCCCTTCTAGAGGACATGAATGATAGCTACTTCACGAACTATGTAACTTTATTTTTAAAAAAAACACATAGCCATTGCAAGTTCCACATCGATCACAATCTTTGCACCTAGGGGTCCTCAAGTTAGGTGCATCTAGCGGCCTTGGTCGGCCGGCTCTATCCCTAACCCCCTAGCATCATTTTGATTCCCCACGCTTCATGCTTAAGGTACATCAATGGTAGGACATACCCAGGGAGGTAACACTCACCTATAGTTAGACCTGTCACCCGAAACCCCTTGCACCGCACCTCCCTTATGCACAAACTAGGTCCTTAAGTGTGGGACATCACCACAGGCTTGCCCAAGGTAGACCCACTTCGCAGTCCCACAAGCAAAGGCACCTCACACTCCATGGTGAGGCAGACACACCCCCAAGTAGTGCGCCTTCTTTTCTTTCTAGGTACAAACAGAGGCCCTAACCACCAGCTCTTGAGACCCCATCATCCATGCAATGCACTCCCCATCTTATGCAACGTGCCACCATGCACACACAACAAAGCAAGGTGGACGCAATAGCCCTCGTCAAAAAGTGAATGAAGAAGCTCATTTGGAACAACACAAGAAATGACAAGCTCGGAGGGCCAACAGAGGGATCTGTCCAATAGGATATTCAAATTTAGTCCCATACATCCCTCCAACAAGTCCATAAATCCCTCTAATACCAAGACTCATTCCAAACTCAAGGACTTTTAGTTCCATAAATCCCTCCAACAAGTCCATAAATCCCTCTAACACCATGGCTCATTCCTAATGCAAGGGCCTTTCAATTCCATAAATCCCTCCAATAGGTCCATAAATCCCTCTAATACACTTTCCAACAAGGCTCATCTACACACTCAAAAAGGCACCTAGCTACCCCCGCAACATCGTTGAACTCACTATCCAGCCATGCCATGGGACTGGCACTCAACTAGGAGGGGGTAATGTTTACTGCAAAAGCGAAGGAAGTGAAAAGCGTAAGGCAAAAAAAAGGGAAAGGCGTCCTACAAGAGAGTGGGCCTGGAAGAAATCTAAAACCATGGGAACAACCACCATGAGTACAAGATGCAATCATGAGAGCCACAAGAAGCCAAAAGCAATAAGGCACACCTTTAAATATAAAGGCACAATCAAAACCTCTGTAAAAGAGCATCGGGCTCTCATCCGCATGCAAATTGTAAAGATAGATGGGTGCTAGGATGGAAGCTAGGAAGATAGGAGAACTATGGAAAAAATGGCCTAGGCCATGGCCGGCCATGTAAAAAGGGGATGACTTCCCAAGGGAAAGAGGGTTTTGTATATAAATTTCAAAAAGTGAATGAGAGCTCATTCTTTGGTGTGTGGCAAAGTGGACTCATCTTCTTTTTCTCTTCTCTTGCTTGCTTGTGAGTGCTTGAGAGAGGGAGTGTGAGAGTGTGAGAGAGTGAGTGTGTGAGGGTGAGGGATCTTGGAGGTGAATCCCTCCACTATCTCCTATCTTCTTCTTCTTCTCTTCTCTTATCTTGTCTCGCGCATGGCTATGGAGGATGCAGCTTGGTGGAAGAGGCTTGAGGATGCTTGAGCGTGCGTCATGAATCGTGGAGCTATTGGAGTGCTTGAGAGAGGAAGGAACTTGATCGAGCATAAAGGTAAGCTCACTACACTATGTGAGAGGTGGCCATTAGTGCTCACTTGAAACACTTGAAAGAAAAAGCGGTCTGTGGGTCTTGGCAGTTTGCCTCTATAGACACTCTCATCCTTTTGGCCCAAACTAGTACTCTCTCACTTGGTGCATACTCTTTTCTTTTTGCAAGCCCTTTTCCAATTTTATCAATCTAAATTTGTTTGCTCGTGATGCCTCATTCAATTAATATAATAATTTGGTACAAGAGTGAGCTTAGCTTTTTTTATCTCTTAAAATAAATTACAATATTTTTTTCCATTAAAACTATAAATGTCAAGAGGTGTGTTTTGTTTTGTTTTCCTTTTGAATTTTCTTTACATGGATTCTCTTGCTTGCCTTGCCTTTATCTTTCCCTTTCTAGAAAGGGTTAACATTACCCTCTCCTAGATAGGTCCTAAATAGTGAGTGCCAGTCCCATGGAACTTTGCAACTTGGTGGGTACCATCAAGTCTGCCCCGCAATGGAACTTATCTGGCCATTCCCACCAGGATCGACCTGAAGTCTGGGATCCTTGTAATCGGATCTTCCTAATAGCCTTCTAGCGTCAGTCTGACAGCCGCTCCACTTTGTGTAGATACAACTGGACCCAAGCAGACTCATACCACACTTGGTTCAAAGAGAATGGGAAATGAGAGGGATGCATCGCTCGACCTCTCTACCCTCTCTTCTTCCTCTTCTCTTCTCCTTCTTTCTTTCTCTCCTTCTTTCTCTTCTTCTTTTTCTACTTCTCTCTTCTCTCCTTCTACCTCTTCTGCTTCTTCTTCACTTCTTCTTCTCCTTCTCTCTCTCTCCTCTTTCTCTCCTTCCCTTCCTCTCTTCTCTCTCTCCTTCTCCTCTTCTCTCCCTCTCTTCTTCCTTTGCTTCTTTTTTTCTCCTCTTCTCCTTCCTTATCTCTCCTCCTCTTCTTCTTTTTCTACTTCTCTCTTCTCTCCTTCTACCTCTTCTGCTTCTTCTTCACTTCTTCTTCTCCTTCTCTCTCTCTCTCTCCTCTTTCTCTCCTTCCCTTCCTCTCTTCTCTCTCTCCTTCTCCTCTTCTCTCCCTCTCTTCTTCCTTTGCTTCTTCTTTTCCTCCTCTTCCCCTTCCTTCTCTCTCCTTCTCTTCTTCTCTCCCTCTCCTCTCCTTCTTCTTTTCCTCCTCTTCTTCCCTCTCTCTCTTTCTCTCTCTCTCTCTCTCTCTTCTTCTCCTTCTTTCTCTCCTTCTTCTTCTCATTCTCTCTCTCCCTCTTCTTCTCCTTCTTCCTATCCTCTCTCTCCCTCTTCTTCTCCTCTCTCTCCCTCTTCCTTCTTCTCCTTCTCCACTTCTTCTTCTTCTTCTTCTTCTCCCTTCTCTCTCTCCTTCTCTTCTTCTCTCCCTATCCTCCTTCTACCTCTTCTTCTTCTCCTTCCCACTCTCTCTCCTTCTCTTCTTCTCTCCCTTTTCTCTCTCTTCCCTCTTCTCCTCCTCTCCTTCTTCTCCTCCTTCTCTCTCCCTCTTTTGTATCTTCTTTTTCTCCCTTTCTCTTCTTCTTCTCCCTTCCTTTTCTTCTTCTTCTCCTCTCTCTCTCTATCCCCACCATGCACATGGCAGGGGGAGAGAGAGGGAGAGATAAAATTTTTTGAAAAAATTAAAGGGGGGGAAGTTCCTATGGGGGGGATAGTATGGGGGTCACAGGGGGGGAGGGGAGGAGACATTACATCCTCTCCCCCTTAGAGGAATCTAGATGTCCTCATCTCAAGAGAAACTGGGGAAGACAAGCACAATTGGGGCTTATAGCCTGTGGGTTAGGGCCCATCATGTTTCCGCTGCGCTACTTTGATTACTCAAATTCTCAACTTAAAATAACAACTTGTCAAAACTCACAGGATTCAATAGGATTTATTCCAAGTACAAGACTTATTACCTCAAGAAGATCTTCCTAGGATATCTAGTCATCCTCAAAGGTTACAACAGGCTCCAGGCCTTCATCATCATATGGTTCATAATATGAGCCAAAACTAGACTTTAGACAGCTTTGTTTGACCACATGTTCCTGATTCTCAGGGTTCAACTCAGGACAATCTGTTTGGATGTTCCCTAGTTCATTGCAGTGGAAACATCGGCGGTTGGGACATCTCTTACAGATGTGTCCTATCTCTCCGCACTTGTGGCACCTCTTATCTTGATCTCATGAGTCATCTTCATCATAGTTGCCTAATTTAAGTTCTTGGACGATTGGATTCGCTCGGAGTAATGCGTCTTGCAAGTCCATTGGGCGCATTGATTCCAATCGAGTGTTTATGGGTGGATTCAACCCAACACAGAATTTTGACACTTGTTGTGTCATATCCATCAGGGGTGCATACTTTAGGAGTGAAACAAACTTCGAATAATATGCTTCAAGGGATAATCCTAGCTGTTTCAAGTCATAGAATTTGTTCATCTTTAGTGTCTGGTAGGCGGGCGGTAGATACCTCCCTTGTACAGCTTCCTTAAGCTTCTCCCAAGTGACTGTCCCCTCCAAGATCGCTTGGTCTCTGCACCACTGTTTCCACCAAAGTCTCACTTCGCCTGTAAGCTTAAGTTTGGCGAGCATGGCTTGGTTAGCAGGTGCAGTTCCTGCTGTCTCAAAATAGTCCTCCATGGACTCAATCCAGATCTCAACGTCAGCTTGAATAGTCTTTCCCTTGCCATCAAACTCAGGTCGCTTTATTTGCTTGAGAAGGAACGTCTTTGCTTGCATGTCAGCATTCGTGGGTGCAAAGGGTGCCTAACAATCAAGTCATACCACTTAGGTTATTTCTGTTTAGGATATGTCCATGAACCGAACATTAATCAATCATGTATCATTAAGAATTTTTGCTTTGATACCAACTGTAATGTGCCCGTTTCTCAAATCATGGGAGACGTCTTAGCAGTTCATTGAGAGATATATCTAGAAGACACCGCCGGCACTCCCAAGAATGACACGGGGTTTGCCAACTAGGGTCTCTTGAGTCTGCCCCACAATGGAACTTATCCGACTGTTCCCACCAGGATCGACCTGAAGTACGGGATCCTTGTAATCGGGCCTTCCTAACAACCTTCTAGTGTCAATCGACAGCTGCTCCACTTTGCGTAGATACAGATGGACCCAAGCAGACTCATACTGCACTTGGTTCAAAGAGAATGGGAGACGAGAGGGATGCATCGCTCGACCTCTCTGCCCTCTCTTCTTCCTCTTCTCTTCTCCTTCTTTCTTTCTCTCCTTCCTCCTCTTCTTCTTTTTCTACTTCTCTCTTCTCTCCTTCTACCTCTTTTGCTTCTTCTTCACTTCTTCTTCTCCTTCTCTCTCTCTCCTCTTTCTCTCCTTCCCTTCCTCTCTTCTCTCTTGTTTTCTCCTCTTCTCTCCCTCTCTTATTCCTTTTCTTCTTCTTTTCCTCCTCTTCTCCTTCCTTCTCTCTCCTCCTCTTCTTCTTTTTCTACTTCTCTCTTCTCTCCTTCTACCTCTTCTGCTTCTTCTTCACTTCTTCTTCTCCTCTCTCTCTCCTCTTTTTCTCCTTCCCTTCCTCTCTTCTCTCTCTCCTTCTCCTCTTCTCTCCCTCCCTTCTTCCTTTGTTTCTTCTTTTCCTCCTCTTCTCCTTCCTTCTCTCTCCTCCTCCTCTTCTCTCCCTCTCCTCTCCTTCTTCTTTTCCTCCTCTTCCCCTTCCTTCTCTCTCATTCTCTTCTTCTCTCCCTCTCCTCTCCTTCTTCTTTTCCTCCTCTTCTGCTTCCCTCCCTCCCTCCCTCCGTCCCTCCGTCCCTCTCTCTCTCTCTCTCTCTCTCTCTCTCTCTCTCTCTCTCTCTCTCTCTCTCTCTTCTTCTCCTTCTTCCTCTCCTTCTTCTCCTTCTCTCTCTCCCTCTTCTTCTCCTTCTTCCTCTCCTCTCTCTCCCTCTTCTTCTCCTTTGCCGATTATGTATGGACATTGATGGAGAGATCTCATGTGATCATGATATCTAGATTGATTCGCAGAAAGGCCTCAGTCCCACATGACATTGTGCGAGCAGAGCTTGCCACACCGCCCATGCTAGTCGAGGCATTATTTCAGACAGTCTGCTTCCTACACAGATTCCAGGATATGGACAGATATCGCATTGCATATAGAGCATACATGGCATCTCAGGAGATGACTCGAGCGGGGGATACCACATCATGGTATGCACAGACTAGAGGTTGGTTTGATAGACATGGGCTGGATATTGATAGACTCCCACCTCTTCTATATGATACTCAGGCTCCCACTTACATCCTCTCTCTCTCTGAGTGGAACAGAGTCATCAGACAGGAGATATGGCATATTTATATACAGAGGACATGGGTCAGCCCTGCACAGCCACTGCCATCGAAGATGGCACATTATTATACACAGTTCTTGAGTATATCAGAGCAGGGACTCATAGAGATTCCAAGATATATGCAGATCTATATGCCACATTGATTGAGAGTTCTTATTGGATAGCTCAGGGTATCATCACATCAGCTTATGATTGAGAGTGGCAGAGCCAGTGGCATCCCAGGGGAGGAGAGGATATGCCCCCTTTGCAGATCAGAGGTGGAGAGTGAGGAGCATTTAATTCTCAGATGCCCGGCATACTCAGAGTTGAGATCTAGATACACATTGAATAGCTCACTTCAGGGATGTATGACTGATATGGATCAGAGATCATTTGGCCGTTTTCTGGGAGAGGCATGGCACATCAGAGAGCAGAGCACACAGCGGGTCCCAGTCAGAGAGGGGCCCACCCAGAGGACTATTACACAGTTCTTTCAGACAGACAGAGTGAGAGCTACTGTACTAGCCTCCAGCCAGACCTCCGGGCTCACACTACAGCAGGCTGAGGACCAGCGTACCTGACGCCGCATGAGGATCCGTGGGTTTCGAACCCCACAGCCACACCGATAGGAGATCCGGAGGATTCTTGATCTACATCAACAGCAGACTGAGATCCGACGACACTCGACACATTGGATCTCAGATCTCCAGTTTGCTCTTTCTCCACCGCTGATGTACCACATCCTGCATCCAGGAGGGATCACCTGCTATTAGCGACTTCGACGACTGCTACTACATCCTAGGATAGTATATCTCCCTGCATCTGTTACATATACACATCGCACCACTTTATCACAGCCGACAGTTGTTCCCCTATCACAGCTGACATTTGTTCCCCTTTTGTAGCCATTATCTGGAGTACCAGAGCTACATACACACATACACATACACGACACTTATCACACTCACAGCACCGTATTTTCAGTTTCCAGTTTTTAGCTTTTCATTCAGCACTTTTATTTTGGATAACTGGACCTCATCAATTGCATCACAGTTTGTCTCATATGCCAGTTTTGGTCTTTAGAAGACGTTAATATAACTTTCTTTCTTTCTTTCTTTCTTTCTCCCTCTTCCTTCTTCTCCTTCTCCTCTTCTTCTTCTTCTTCTTCTCCCTTCTCTCTCTCCTTCTCTTCTTTTTTCTCCCTCTCCTCCTTCTACCTCTTCTTCTTCTTCTCCTTCCCACTCTCTCTTCTTCTCTTCTTCTCTCCCTCTTCTCTCTCTTCCCTCTTCTCCTCCTCTCCTTCTTCTCCTTCTTCTCTCTCCCTCTTCTCTCTCTTCTTTTTCTCCCTTCCTCTTCTTCTTCTCCTCTCTCTCTCTCACAATGATCACAGGTGGGAGGGCTGCTGATCAGACGCCAGGGGGTGCATTGTACCCTAGACGGGGGGGAGCATGCTGCAGAACCGAAGGGAGGGGCGCTGCTGCTCATGGCCAACAAGGAGGGCCACTTGTACAGAAGATGGGGGGGCTGTACCAACAGAGGGAGGGGGTGGTCTTTATAAGGTGGGGAGGATGGCACCTCCCGCCACCTGGGGGGCTGCATGCCCACCATCTCCCACACTTCACTCCCTCTCTCTCTCTCTCTCTCTCTCTCCCCGCCATGCACACGGTAGGGGGAGAGAGAGGGAGAGATAAAAAATTTTGAAAAAAATAACCGGGGGGAAAGTTCCTATGGGGAGGATAGTACTGGGGTCACGGGGGGGGGGGGGGGGGGGAGGGAGGAGACATTACCATGAGCCACCAATGTTGTAGATGCCTTCAATCATTATTGCCACATTGTGAAGCTACACTCAAAATACATGCATTGCCTAAGGGGTATGTCTATCTTATTATGCTATGGGGTTCTGTGCTTATGTAGGTGCAACTAGGACATGGGTTAAACTCGAAGCAAGCTTGTAATGCTGTCCTACACTTGAGGACCCATTTGGTGAAAGGTGAAGTGCAGTGCATTGCTCAAGATGATAGGTCTATTAGGTGACCCCAACGAGTCTTTCCCTTGATAGACCCTAAGTGGATGTGGTGGGGATAAAGCTAGGGGGTTAGGACTGATGTGTGTTGATTGAAGCCATAGAGTGCACCCAACTTGAGGATCCCTAGTGGACGTGGTAGTGGGTGTAATCTCATTGCAGCTTCTCTTCTTCTTTTTTTCGATTACTTTTTTTGGTTTTCTTATTTTCTCTTTTTTTTGGAATACATTTTTCCCTTTCTTATTTTCCTCTCTTATATCCTTGGAGAGAGCGGTCTCAAGGATTTTTCCAGGCACACCTTGCTAAGCATGTACCTCTTGAGAGCTAGCCTTAATGTAAGTGGTATGATTGAAAGGAATGGGTAGCTGCAAGTAGTAAATCTACTAGTGTGCACGTCTTCTAATATCTAAGGCAATAATCAATAAATATTTTCACTTGAAGAAGTAATCTAACTATAGCATATCTATCTATCCCTATGTTTATGTTGAAGAAAAGTGTGAGCATGCATTCTTCTTCTACTGCTCTTCTTTGGTTCAACATTGTGAAGAGAAATCTTAAGTAGTTGCAAGTAGTAAAAAAAAGCTAGATTGAGGAAAGTTAAAAAGTTTGACACAAATCATTTGAAAGACAATACCAAGTTTCTTTCTTTGAATTCGAGGTCGCCTTCTTCACTTTGGGTGTTAACATTGAAAATAAGAGGAAAGTCATATCACCCATGCTTTTCAAGGTAATCAAAATCAACTCCATGCCTTTGTATATAGGGCATATACATTGGTCTCCTCTCTCAAAGGCAAGTACATTGCAAAAGGTGACCCAATCCTCCATGCTAACATCCACAAGGTTTCTTCTCCATTTTGGTTGTTGGGATTCATAGGCTCACACTATTTTGGGCACCTCAATTATTTTATCATATTAGTAATGTGATGGTTCATATTGCCATAATTCATAATTGTGTGTTTATGCTCCAACCATTTTTTTCATAGTGATGCTCTTAATGTAATGATTTACTATATTACCCCGCTAGGAATTACTTTCTCGAATCTCTTTGGGAGATAGAAGGCAAACTACACATGTGACTCCTAGGACCCCAATAATTTTTGTAGTGAAATAACCTCACTATCCCAATTGGTAGGAATGAGCTCCCATCTTTGTAGAATGGGTATATCAGGAACCACAATGAACTTTTAATCATTTCCTACATAGGAAAAAAATGGAAATTCCCTATCAATTCCCTAGTTTAAAATACACATAAGTAGGGAAAGTGGAACATTTCCTAGTTAGAGAAACTAGAGAATCGCATGGAAAATTCCACATAGGAAAAAAATCCCCTATGTAAGGAATTTATCCCCTATGTAAGGAATTTATTCCCTAGGAAAAAAATCCCCTAGGAAGGGAAATTTAAAAAAAAAACCTACGTAGGGAATTTATTTCCCTAAGAAAATTCCTATGTGATTTCCTAGTTTCTCTAACTAGGAAATGATTCAATTTTCCTATTATTTACTTTCCCTACTTATGTGTATTTTTAACTAGGGAATTTCCTCTTTTTTTCTTTCATATGTGGGAAAACTTTTCCACTATGTTTCCCTACATATGATAGTTTCCCTATATATAAAATCTCTTATGGGATTCTAATTTTTTTCTAACTTGAAAATATTATATTTTTCTTAGTTTACATATTCTTACTTATGTGAATTTCTAAGTAGAAAATTATCTAGCAAATTTTCAACTAGAAAATTATATAGAGATTTTTAAAGTAATTTCAAATAAGACATAATACACATCTAATAGATTATTTAAAAAAAATCACTATATTGGATTTTTTTTCCTACGTCAAGAAATTTTTTCTAAATAGATAATATTTTCCTATATAGGCTTTATTTTCTATGTAGAAAAAATGGTGTGCAGATCGGTCGCTGTATGCTCGCGTAGTGAATACCGGAAGGTCCCCAAGAACAATGAACTCTACTTTTTGCACAAGTTACAAGGTAAAAAGCATGAACGACAAGAGCAAGAGACCAATTGGGTGCAATCTCCCCCCATGCCTTGTGTGAGCACTTCACAAAGCATGTATTTTATGTATATTTCATCTTCATGCTCAATAATAGCCCAATTTACAAAAATATATCAAGCTTTTAGCTTTTGAGTTTGCTTTTACAAAAATAGGAATAAAGCTAGTGGACGGTGCCCAAAGAGTCTGGCACGCCCAATACAATGACCAAATAGAAATAACATAACCGTGCGCATGGACGCATACAAAATAATAATAAATAATCGATGCCTCAATAGACATGGCAAAATATAGGCGTGGCGCCTATCAAAATATAATCCATAGATCGAATACTCGCTAGACTCCAATGCTTTCCTCTGCCACTGCTGCTATCTCTACACATCAACTGAAGCATTCACAATCATTAGTAAAATAATACAATTAAACTGACAAAAGTGAATACCTAGCAGTCTTCAGCTACATAAATAAATCAACTGGTTAGAAATAAATCCTAACCTTAATTTATTACGAGTGCACACTCAAAACTCATAAACGTTTATTAATTTAATATGCATTTTGCGGAATCACCCGCTATGGAATCACCCATGTACACACTAAATTAATGAAACACCCGAAAAGGACAGGCGTCCCTATCAACTTCTCGCACAAAGAATCCACTTTGTGTATGAGCCCCGGTCATCAAAGTTTACGGAATCCACAGTAAAACATCACGGAATCCACCGTGGCACGGAATCCACCGTGGCACGGAATCCACCGTGAAATATGCCTCCTGGCATCAGTAATGAAATCCATAGAAATTTGTTCCCAAGGTTTAGATGGAATAGACAAAGGCATAAGTAATCCATACTGTTTACCATGATGTCTCTTAACTCGTTGACAAATCAAACATTCAGAAACAAAGTTAGATACATCAGCATCCATATGTGGCCAATAAAAATCTTCAGTTAATGTACGCAAGGTAGATATGATACCTCCATGACCTTGATATGGGGGACAATGAATTTCATTCAAAACAAAAGATTGGAATGGAATTGTAACACACAATCTCTTTTCATAAAACATAAATCCATCATTATATGACAATGAATCAATAGGAATCAAATTATTTTGAACTAATTTATTCCAATCAGCATGAAAAGTAATATCCTGATGATATGTATCTTTCATAGCAATCAAAGAATCAAAAGATATGACAGAAATATTATGAATGGCAGGTCTTCTACTCAATGCATCAGCCACTACATTTCCTTTTCCAGGTTGGTATTGAATGATAGGATGAAAACTCTGAATAAAGGAGGCCCATTTAATATGATGGTCAGAGATTTGAGGTTGGCTAAGTAAATGTCTAATACTTTGCTGATCGGTCTTAATCATAAATTCTGAACCCATTAAGTAGTGTTTCCACTGTCTTAATGCTTGTACAACTGCTAATAGTTCTTTGTTATATGTGGAATATTTCAGCTCAGAGGGTTTCAGCTTACAACTAGAATAGGCTATAAGATGATTGTCTTGCATAAGTACAACTCCTATTCCTGATCCACTAGCATCGGTCACTACTAGAAAGAATTGTCTATTAAAATCAGGCAACTGTAGAACAGGGGCATGGGTTAATGCATGTTTCAGTAAGTCAAAGGATTTCTGTTGATTTTCGGTCCATTGATAAACAATTCCTTTCTTCAGAAGTTTGGTTAATGGTAAAGCAAGTAATGAAAAATTACGTACAAACTTCCTATAGAAACTAGCAAGACCAAGGAATGAGCGTAACTCATGCACGTTTTTAGGTACAGGCCAATTCAATATTGCATCAATTTTCTTAGGATCAACTTTAATTCCATCAGATGATACAATATGACCTAAATACTCAATTTCTATTTTAAAGAATTCACTCTTTTCAAGATTTGCATACAGTTGATTTTAACTGAAAAACCAATGACAAATGCTCATAATGTTCTTTCTCATTTTGACTAAACACCAAAATATCATTAAAAAAACAATTACACAATATTGATATTTCAGAAATATACGGTTCATCATTCTACTAAACGTAGCAGGTGCATTAGTCAATCCAAATGGCATGACTAAAAATTCGTAATGACCAAACTGTGTTCTAAATGCAGTCTTGAATATGTCAGACTTATCTAGTCTCACCTGATGATAACCAGACTTAAGGTCAATTTTACTAAATATAGCAGATCCTTGCAGTTTGTCCATAAGGTCATCAACTCTAGGAATAGGATACCTATTCTTTACAGTGATCTTATTTAAAGCTCGATAGTCAATGCACATACGATAAGTATTATTCTTTTTCTTGACTAACAGAACAAGTGCACCGAATGGAGAACTGCTGGGTCGAATCAATCCTCTATTTAGTAATTCCTCAACTTGACTTTGAATTTCTTTTTGCTCTATCTGGTTATGCCTATATGGTGCTTTGCAAGATGGTTGTGTGCCAGGGATCAAATCTATCTTATGGTCTTCTGGATGTGAAGGAGGTAAACCAGGTGGTAGGTCTTCTGCAAAACAGTCCTTAAAATATGCAAGAAATTCTTTATGCCTAGGGTGCATATGATTTTCTTTTACTTGCAATTCATTCACCCAAATGAGATAAGATTTACTACTCTTGCGTAATGCACGTTTAGCTTGAGTATGTGAAAGAAGTGGAAAAACATTGGATGCATGCGTACCATATAATGTAATAGATTTTCCTTGAAAATTAATATTCATTGTGTGTGGGGAATAATCTATATCTGGGTTATGCTAGTGACGCCAAGGCATACCTAAAATAATGTCACTCGACTGTAATGGAACAACTAAGAAATTTCTTCTTTCTGTGTATTGACCAATTTGAATCTCAAAGTCTTGCACTTCCTGTGTACCATTATACCTAGTGCCTAAGAATGCAGCTTTTATGCGATAATGCGTAGGTACAGTCTGTAACTTCAATTCTTTTACTAATTTTGCTGAAATAAAATCATGAGTACTATCGTCATCATGCAAAATAGTCTTTTCCTTTCCATGCACCAAACATTTCATAGTCAATAATGAATGTGGAGTAGGCATACCTGGTAAAGTATCGGAAGTAGTAGTAGTGTCATCCTCATCTTCAGTGAAGTCAGACATATCTTCATGTTCGTCTTCGTCCATTGCTCCAAGGTAGTTGATATGAGCTGGTGGTTTCTTTGAATGAAAATTTGCTGCTAGATGTCCAGGCTGGTGGCATTTATAGCATACTATTGGCTTGGATTTGGTTACATTATTTGCAATGGCGGGAAGTCTAGGTACATTTGGATTTGGCTGTGGAATAGGCTTAGGGTTTTGATTGACATTGGATGGTAATGCAGGTGGTTTTGCCCAATTCTTGCGAAAAGATGATGAAGAGAAACGACCTGGATTAAATCTTCTAAAATTGGAATTGAATTCCTTAGTTCCATAATTACCATTGGCTTGGAATTGCTGTGGTCGTCTGTCTCTACCTCGTAGCTTATCTTCAGTGTCGTGAGCTAGTGAAATAGCATCTTCAAGGGTAGCAGGCTTGAACATGTTAACTTCAGCGTAGTAATGCCCAAGGAGTCCAGACATATACTTCCGCTTATGTGTCGCTTCTGGTATGTCTTCAAGCATGCGTAGCTAGAGGAGTGCATTCCAAAAACGCTCTGTATACTGAGGTATAGGCTCACGATCCTGTTGTTGGAGTAGATCCCATTGCTTGATAGCTTTCTCATGAAATTGCGGTGGAAGGAAATTTTGCATGAACTTCTTCTTGAAATCTTCCCAAGTAGCAGGACATTCTATGCTCTTGCGTACTACAGTCCACCAAAGTGATGCTCTGTCTACTAAATGATTAGTAACACACTTGATTTTATCTTTTTCTGCATAGGTTTCCTCATGGAAATAGTCATCAAACTGACTAATGAATGCTAGAACAGTTTTCCCTTCTCGTATGCCATTGAAAGTACGGAATTTGAAACTTCTTTTACTTATCTTTGATTCCTTGCGAATGGTTTGAGCTTCAAGAGTTGCGTCGATGGTACGTCAAATCAGATCTTCAGCTTGAGGTTCTTCTTTGTCGGTAGACGCTCTTTGTAATTTTGCCAATTGTGCTTGCAATGCTTGCCTAGCCCTTCGTTCTTCTTCCAATTGCATCATAATTAAGTCCAGCTTTTGCTCCATCGTAGGTTCAAGTAAGTCACCTTCAACCATAAGATCATCCATATGTGGTTCCGTCATCCTGTAAAACTAAAAAGACCTTTCTCACTCAAAATTAGGTTAGCGGGATGAGTGTAGCTCAAGTTCGGGAATACAAGGCTTATGTGTTTTTGGGTATAGCTTTCTCAATCTTCTGAAAATCTGTGATTTTTCCTTCTTCGTATGCTGAAAATGCTTCAGCAAACCTGCGTATGGGTACAATACCTTCTAATGAACAACTTTGCAGTTCGGAGTTTCTGCGCAAGAACAGTCCTTCTAGGAGTTTTGAGCATAAGTAAGTTCTGACTCCAGTTGACTAGTCTGACTTGCAGAGTTGCAGACTTATGTGACTTGCAGAGTTGCAGAACTTATTTGACTTAAGGAACTTGCAGAACTTGATCAGAAAATACTTGCAAAACTTGACTTCTGTGGTGTGTCTTGGAGTTTGATGACTTGTAGAAATGATTACTTAGGTAGCTAAGCTTAATGATTTAAGCTTAAAGCTTAATGATCAGTGAATCGGCGAATTTCGTGGGAGGGGGGCGTTTTTTTCGCCGAAATTCACGCTGAAGACTCCTAGTTACCAGACGTCCCAATTTTTGTGGCTTGTGGCTTTGTTATTAAGCTTAATACTCATTAAAGCTTGTAAACTTTTGAAAATATGAGCTTATCTCTTCTAGTTGTCCACGACTTGATAATGGAGATGAAGGAGTGATCCTCCGCCTGTATAGCCCGGTCCTTCGTGATCTAATGACAGAAACATGGGTTCTTGATCGCCAGAAGTTTGCCTGTATCAACGGTTCGCGACGAGATTGACCGTAGAGCCCGATCGTTCCAGGAGCTCCGCCTTCGCATGAGATGGGTAGCGATTGGAAACTCTTGATCTCAGCTCCGCTTTGATACCACTGGTGCGCAGATCGATCGCTCTATGCTTGCGTAATGAATGCCGGAAGGTCCCCAAGAACAATGAACTCTACTTTTTGCACAAGTTACAAGGTAAAAAGCATGAATGACAAGAGCAAGAGACCAATTGGGTGCAATCTCCCCCCATGCCTTGTGTGAGCGCTTCACAAAGCATGTATTTTATGTATATTTCATCTTCATGCTCAATAATAGCCCAATTTACAAAAATATATCAAGCTTTTAGCTTTTGAGTTTGCTTTTACAAAAATAGGAATAAAGCTAGTGGACGGTGCCCAAAGAGTCTGGCACGCCCAATACAATGACCAAATAGAAATAACATAACCGTGCGCATGGACGCATACAAAATAATAATAAATAATCGATGCCTCAATAGACATGGCAAAATATAGGTGTGGCGCCTATCAAAATATAATCCATAGATCGAATACTCGCTAGACTCCAATGCTTTCCTCCGCCACTGCTGCTATCTCTACACATCAACTGAAGCATTCACAATCATTAGTAAAATAATACAATTAAACCGACAAAAGTGAATACCTAGCAGTCTTCAGCTACATAAATAAATCAACTGGTTAGAAATAAATCCTAACCTTAATTTATTACGAGTGCGCACTCAAAACTCATAAACGTTTATTAATTTAATATGCATTTTGCGGAATCACCCGCTATGGAATCACCCATGTACACACTAAATTAATGAAACGCCCGAAAAGGACAGGCGTCCCCATCAACTTCTCGCACAAAGAATCCACTTTGTGTATGAGCCCCGGTCATCAAAGTTTACGGAATCCACTGTAAAACCTCATGGAATCCACTGTGAAATATGCCTCCTGGCATCAAAAAAAGATTATTCAAATAATCTATACGATGCCATAATATGCTGATACTATATTCTTACTCAAGTTGATCCCTAATGGCTAATGAAATGGTAAATAGAGGCATCGAATTGCACATTACCCCAATGTAGAATTAAAAATTTTCTATCACTTGCGTCGATATACCAACACTAGTAACAAGTTTCTTGGCAATTTCTTAAAGGAGGGCTTGCTCATTGTTGTCAAGAACTTCCACATAGCTACCGGTGGTTATGGTATGCATGTCCCTCTGCAATACACAAAGATGTATAAACATCAGAATGTGATAAGGATATTATAAAACCATGATTAAGATTGATTAATAAGGCCTAGCCTAGCCTAGCTTTGCTATTGCATATTGGAGTTCTCAAGCATAACAAACAACTTCATGTATCACATTCTTGCTTGTGTCACTCATGATTGCAATAGATAGAGAAGCTGATGATGATGATGATGATGTAGTATTCCTCTTGCATTCGAGTAGGCAGTTAAAACTAGTCTTTATTATGGCTACCCACTAAGTATAATAGCTATCAAGAGCTGCCAAGATCTGTGGAGTCTTCTCAAGACTTGCAACACTCTCCTTCCTTGCAAAAGAACATGTATTGTGCTATATATAGGTCAATGACCATGACGTGCTGAGAATTAATCCTTACAAAGAATGGTGCCCTCATGGTGTCTCCTTCTATTATACACAATTAAGACACCTGAATTGGAAAAACACAATGATTCACTTGGAAGCACAATTAAAAAGTCTTCTTAGAGACAAGGAATGCATACCTTTATTCCATGAAACACAAGAAAGGTTCTTGCAAAGTCACAAAGCAAATCCCTAAGATTTGTTGAATGAGAAATGCAGTGGTGAACAGTGACAATGGTGAGCCAAGTTGGCTTTGTCAACTAGAAATGCCCAGTCTCTTGAATGACAGGGAGGCGAGTCAGACCTGCAACCTAACTAGCCTACCTAGGCCCTACAAACAAGGGTGATGATGTAAAATTTCAAGTAGTGTATCCATAGTAGATTAGCTATGCTAGTAGCAATGTACAAAAAGCATAGTGCATAATGGGTGTTGCATTTTCTAGTGCTTGAGGTCACCTTGGTGCCATGTAGTGCTTTTGGACTACTAATCAGATCCAAATAGCTCCTCTCCTACATTGTTTTGTAGTTCTGAAGGCTACAATTGCTATGTTTCCATTCCTAGATGGTGCTTCTTATTGCCCTTAGTTATAGTTTAAATTGAAGGCACATTTTGTGGCTGTTATAGCTACATAATTACCTGAAGGCATGACTGGGGATGCTGGTTGGGCTATTTTGAGCCGTCACTCCACTTATATTTTACTTCCTTGTTGCTAAGATACTATTACTTAAAAGTTCTTCCTACTAGTTGAGTTATATTCGAACCTAATCTAGGTGCTCTAGGTGGATAGCTCTCTCTTCATGCTAAAGCATTCATGTTCTGCTCTGCTTACTGTTGATGTTGCTCCCTGTTCATGGTTGTTGCTTCCAATCATCACTTACCATTGAACCCGCATTGGAGGTCTAAGAGGCCAAAGCCCATGGTGAAAGCTACTCAAAGTCAAAGGATCAATTTAGGACTACAAAGTAAGAAAATACATGTCTTGTCCATCTATGCTAATTGCATTGTGCGTCCTCCAAACTCCCTATCAACCCATCTATGTCTCTTAGGCTTGTCAATAATCCTAAGTGCAACTTGAAATTTTTATTTCTCCAATGCTTGCCAAAGCAAAAGAAGCCAATGACCCATCATTGTTGCCAAACCTCCAAGAGCATATAAGAGTTATCCATCTTCAAACAAGTGAGAAAAACTGAGAATGGCACCATAAAATAAGGTCACCTACTGGTTTTTAGGGTTCTGCTGCTATTTGAAACCCTAATTTTTGCACCAGCAACTGTCAATAACCTTGTTTTTAGGGCATCTTGTCATTTTCAGCTATTGTCTTAGAACTTCAGCACTTGTCCCCTACACACAACTAATTTCTCCATTAGATATGCCCCAAACAATCCAAAATGAGAGAAAAATAGCCCAACATGGAAGATATACTTTCATGCAACCCAAAACTTATCCAAACTTGGCATTGATCAATGTGTTAATAAATGTGTAAACCTATACATGTATTGAATATAAAAATTTATATTGACAGACATCAAATGTATCAATAAATGTGTAAACCTATAGAGTATACTCATTAATTTTTTCTATGAGTTCAAACTAGATGACAAAACACGGTCACATGTAATCAAGACAAAAGGATTTCTAGCCATGATTTAGCAATACGTCCAATATTTTGAGAGAGAATGACGGTCATCCTAAAGTTGTAAGCCCATGTCTTTTGTTGCACTTATTATTAGCTAGTACACAAATAACCATATTATATGCATCAAGAAAATTTCTGAGTACTGCCACTCTCTCTTTGACATTTTGTCCAGAAGGAATTGTTGGATGTAAATAGGGGAAAATAACATTCCAGTTTTGAGTCGACATCAAGTGAGAAGGTTAAATCAAAGGGTGTCAGTGCCTATTGTGCAATCTATTAAAGTTCCATAAAAGGTGGGAAAATGTAAGATATTTGTAGCAATCTAAACTTAGATAAGTAAAAAGGTGCAGTATCCCCTAAGAGGGCAACTATCCTAGCTTAAGATGCCAACAAGCATGAAACATGTCAATTATCAAAAAGCAATAGAGAAAAAAATTTAGGGTACTTTAAGAGTGACTTTTAGAGAAAAAACTTGAGTTAAGTCATACTATGTTTTGATTACCTCTTTTCCATGAATGGACACCAAAGCCTTTACCTTTTTTGAGCAAACCATCATTGCGCCCTACCAAATCATCTAGCAACTGAAGAGAAGAAAAGTAGCTCATAAGACAAAAAAAAAAAGACACATGAACATCTTGATGAACATACACCATTTCTAACATACAATCTTTCTCAAATGCAACAAGCACACATCCTAGATCATAGTCATCATCAATTTGTGATCAATACGTAAAGCTATGGTAAAAAAAGAAAAAACCTAGTTTTGGAATACAATGCTTTATTTGGCTAAATGTTTGGATACACATGACAAAGATCTAGACTTGTTCTCTAAAAGAAAACTTGTTGATTACCATAAACTATAGGAAGTTGTAGGAAGGTTGTTGTAGCTAGAGATGCACGTGAATATGCTGGGAAATCATAAATGTGAATGGTGCTGCAGAACTAGTACAAGATACAATCTTTGCGATTCCTTCATTCCTAGAAGTGGGATTATGGTGGAATTATAGCCATATTATCACCTAATTTCCCATCCTAAAAATGATATAAAATATTATAGAGATACTCCAAGACCAACCCACCTTTCAGTCACATCATCAAAACAAAGCAAGGCACTCTAGCATACAAGTTCGAGCAAGTATAATTTCACTACCATCTCTAGATTGCAAGTGACATCATATTCAAGTGCTACAACTTGCTACACATTTTGGAGACCCATCATAGGTAGTAATCTTAGCATACCCTTAGATATATACGTGATCCTCATTCCACATCAACCTAATTTCTTTTAATCATGTTTGAATCTGTCGTAGCATAGAAGAGCAGACCACTAGCTTTAAGATGCTTTTTTGATGCCTCTCTTTGCCATTCAGTGATCCTAAATAAATGTTCAAGCAAACCATGTGGCCGTTTTCCAATTCACAATTTGATACTTTATTGCAATGCCTCTTGAACATAATGTTCTTCTACTTGCACAGCCTAGGGGATTTCCATGCCTTTTGCACAATGCTCCAAGAATCTTGCCTGGACCTAACCGAGACATGCAATTCTTTGCAGAAGATCAGTTTTCCCCAAATACACTCCACCTGCATCATTTTCCATAGCCATAACCAATCGATCATTAATAACAATGGGCACTCTGCTCTCTCTCACAACTTCCACACATGATAGTGCTCCCTTCACAAAATCTGCTGCAGGGATCCTCGCATTGGTTAGATACTTTGCTTCATGAAGCATGACTAGCTCAATAGTTTTAGCATTTGCTACTCATTAATCTGCCAAAAAAAAAACCAACTATTATTTTGATACCTTGCTCCTCAATCCGAGAAAGGGGCTAATTTGTGCAACACAGCCTTCATCTCTTCATACATCCCAACTTAATGATGATTCTCCCCTTGCACTCTTTCATTAGGTGCTAAAAGTTCTCGAAGGGATGGACAACACTTGCATTCCTACTGTCAAGGACAAACATCGATCCCAAGGGCCTTATCATGTCTGTCAACCTGCATCTATGGGTTTTGCAGAGAAAATCAAGCTATTTGATTCAATATTACATCTTAAAAACTATAGTATCTCAGTCTATATTACCTACGTGATAAATAAGTTGAAGCTCATGTGAAATTCCTTACTCGAGTAATAGAAACATAAACTCAAACAATTGCTAACAAAGTATGAAAGGTGCAAGCTGTCAATCTAGAACCGAAATTCATACCTATTAAAATCATATCATGCCTTGACTTGGTAGAACCTTGGCTCAAAACCCCATAAGACAATAGACTCTCATATGGTGCAAGGAATCTCACTCATCAATTGGACCCCAATCTTCCATTCTTATGTGCACACTCATAGTTAATAACTATAATAATAGTCCCAATCACAAACATAAAATTCAATTAAGCCAGCAAATCCCATTGTGAGCACCACTCCAACATAAATAGCCCATTGCATGTTTGATTGTCACCAAAAAGAACAAAGCAATGCATGTAGTTACAACAAGCTAACTCCACTACAGATTTTTGTATTGGTTGTATTTGCTGCATCTCATGCCTATGCCATGTCTGTAGTAGTAGCACATGAGAGAGACAAACGCTAGGTCGTGAAAGATGGGCTCTTGTATGCACCATTGCTCTCTAATGTTTGGGAGGAGAGAGAGAGAGAGAGAAAAAAAAGAGAGACACGGTGCTTCAAAGCTTGCTAATGATGTGCACCTTCTTGGAAACAGACTTGGCAGGGACCTTTTTAGGCACACTAATGGTAAACATCGCATCCTCTTGATGGACCCTAATGTAGTCAATGAGCATATTACCGTTTGGGATTTGGAAGTGACTGAAGAATTTGCTTGAGGGTCTCTTGCTTTTGTGCCAAGTTGCAGGCCCCTTCTTCCTCTCTGCCTCTCGCTTGTAGAATCGACCACTGATTTGCACCATATTGCCTTCATGGACAAGCACTTGCACATTGCCCTCTTCACCCCATGGATATTGGCCTTGAAGATGTGGAAATTAGGAATCTCCAACCACTTGAGAAGGCAATGAAAGGGTTCTCTTTTTATGCCCCACCTCCTCCATAGAAGAAGTGTCACACTAAAACAGGGTACATGTTACTTGTGCTGCCCTCTTCTCTTCTACTTCTTCTTTTCTTCAAAAAACTCTCTCTCTCTCTCTCTTTCTCTCTGGGGCCGTTTTTTCACGTGAAATTTTTGCCAGGAGGCCGTCCTGTTGCCGTTTGTTGACGAGTTGAAAAATATAAGCTTTTTAAGCTTAAACTAAGCTTATTCAGCTTATTAAGCTTACTTAAGCTTTTAAGCTTATGGATTTTGAAGACTTATCACTCTGTTTGTTGACGACTTGAAGAAGAGGATGTAGGAGTGGTCCTCCGTCGTTGCAGGCTGGTCCTTCGCTATTAGAGGATGGAAACAGAGGTTCTTGACCGCCAGGAATCCACCCCTATTGACCGTTCACGATGAGATTGACCGTAGAGCTCGATCATTCCAGGAGCTCCGCCTTCGCACAAGATGGGTAGCGATTGGAAGCTCTCGATCTCAGCTTCACTCTGATACCACTGGTGCATAGATCGGATGCCGTATGCTGACGTAGTGAATGCCGGAAGGTCCCCAAGAACAAAAAAACTCTACTTTTTGCACAAAACTCAAGGTAAAAAGCATGCACGACATGAACAAGAGACCAATTGGGTGCAATCTCCCCCCATGCCTTGTGTGAGCGCTCCACAAAGCATGTATTTTATGTATTAATCATCTTCAAGCTCAAATAATAGTCCCAATTACAAAATAGCACGCTTTTGGCTTTTGAGTTTGCTTTAGTACAAAATAGAAATAAAGCTAATGGGCGGTGCCCAAAGAGTCAGGCGTACCCAATACAATGTCCAAATACAAATATCATAATTGTGTGCCTATGCGTATACAAAATAATAAATAAATATCCAATGCCTCAATAAATAGGCACGACAAAATATAGGCGCCATGCCTAAGGTATGCGCCCATCAAAATATAAGTGATAACTCGAATACTCGCTATTCTCCAATGCTTTCCTTCGTCACTGCTGCTACCTCTATACATCAACTGAAGCATTCACAATTGTTAGTAAAATAATACAATTAAACCGACAAAAGTGAATACCTAGCAGTCTTCAGCTACATAAATAAATCAACTGGTTAGAAATCAATCCTAACCTTAATTTATTACGAGTG
Source organism: Lygodium microphyllum (assembly GCF_053477565.2). Taxonomy (NCBI): domain Eukaryota; kingdom Viridiplantae; phylum Streptophyta; class Polypodiopsida; order Schizaeales; family Lygodiaceae; genus Lygodium; species Lygodium microphyllum. The sequence goes on from NC_141143.1 coordinate 48,453,363, forward strand.
CGCACTCTAAACTCATAAACGTTTATTAATTTAATATGCATTTTGCGAAATCACCCGCTATGGAATCACCCATGTACACACTAAATTAATGAAACGCCCGAAAAGGATAGGCATCCCCATCAACTTCTCACACAAAGAATCCACTTTGTGTATGAGCCCTGGTCAACAAAGTTTACGGAATCCACCATAAAACCTCACGGAATCCACCATGGCACGGAATCCACTGTGAAATATGCCTCCTGGCATCATTAAGCTACTCAAATGCTAGCTAATAGTTAGTTAGTTATATATTACCTTCACATGGCTTGTTGCACCATTGAAATAAACTTTTGAAGGAGTAAGGAGAAAAACATTCTCAAATTAACAAAGCAAAAACAAGAAGCATTGTTACACTAGATGGGCATGAATTAATGAACAAAATAGAGCTACATTGTTTAGCACTGGATTGAGCAACTAGCTTGAGGCTACCCATATGTATAGTATGGGGGCCATTTCCAATGATTTTTCTAACATTTAATACAAGGAAAACAATTCCACAATTGCACATAGATATGACTTTTTAACTAGGAGTGGAGTGGGCATGTGTGTGTGTACATGCATGTATATGTGTGTATATGTGTGTACTTGGGATAGATGGCTCTTAGACACTTTCATATGGTCAATTCCAACTTTAACAAATTTATAATTTTTTTAATAACCCGGATCTTAAATACCTAGAGCAATGCTTGAATTTTTTATATTCTCCTATTTAGAGATTTTTGAGAGAATGTAGGCAATTCTTCATACGTACATATAATTCCCTATTATTAGAAGTGGGGAATGACATTCTTACATTCTCTTATGTAGGGAATTTTGAGAGAACATATGAATTCACTACAATGATCTATAATTCCCTACTATCAAAAGTGGGGAATTAGATTATCATATTCTCTTATATAGGGAATTTTGAAAGAATGTAGGAAATTCTCTCTTTTGATGTGTAATTCCTCCCTACTACTAGATGTAGGTAATTTGATTCCCTAGTTATATGTAGGAAATACATGGATACATATATAGGAAATATCAATGAATTTCTTGCATTTCATAAAATTTCCTATATAGGGAATGATTAAAAGTCATAAAGGCCCTAGTCATTTTCCCTATGGCTATTATATTCATGGATTATTAAGGTAATTGATAGTTAGGTCGTTGGTTATAATCCTAGAAGAGCTCATTCATAAATACCAATGTGATTGAAATTTTGAAAATGGTTGTACTTATTGAATTAATATCAATTTATCACATGTTATTGCAACATTTCCTTGAACAAAATGCTATTCAAACCATGTGAACTCTTGCTTTTGAGCTAATTGGCAGCATATTTTAGTTATTGAGACCTACACGCATGTATAGAATGTATTTTTTTCAAATTCTCCTACATATGGGAATGATTAATATTCTTCTAGAGTATATACATCTAGAGGCCCTCCAGTAAAAGGACATATTCTATAGAGGGACTTAAGATTAGTATCATAACAAGGTATACAATTGATATCTATATAGGAGCTTGAATGCTCGTGACATGGGTAGCTAATTATAATCCATTGGCCCAAGGGTATGCTTTGAAAAGGGGATCCTTTAATATTTACATGGAGAATAAAAGTCAAGTGCTAGCCTTGGTGTAGCAATGGCTATCAAGGGCTTGGCCATGTTAACTACTAAACCAAATTTTTCAGACATATCTATTGTACTAGTCTTTCTTGTGCACTGACCAACGTCTTGAGAAAGATAAAAACTTGGTTGCAATTTCCACGCAAATGCATGGATAACGTTGGCAAGCATCAACTGCACGTTAACCAAACCTAATGGCCGCCCTGGACATCCTCGCGTTCCAGACCCAAAGGCAAGAAGATGATAATGTTTAGCATTGACACCTAGCTCATCAAGATTGTTGGTGTTCAAAAACCTCGTGGGATCAAACTCAAGGGGATTGCTCCAAGAAGATGGATCTTGTCCCATTGCCCATACATTCACATAAATCCTTGCTTTTGCTGGGATATCATACTCGTCAATATGACAATGCTTCACGGACTCGTGTGGTCCGAGAAGAGGTACAACTGGGTGGAGACGCATGGTTTCTTTCACCACCGCTCTCAAGAATGGCAAGGATTCAAAATCCGACTCTTGCACTAAGCGTTCCTTTGGAACTACATGTTCTAATTCCTCTTGTAGGAGCTCCAAGTATGAGGGGTTTGCGAGAAGCTCTGCAAGTGCCCACTCAACTGTGTTTGAGGATGTGTCAATCCCTCCAAGAAGCATGTCCTGGAGAATACAAAACAAGATTGCTTAATAAGATGGATTAGGTAGAAGCACATATACAAAATGATTGGATGGTTTTGAAAAGTTAGTTTTTAGAAGAGAAGTGTGTTCTAAAAAACTGTGAGGTTAGTCGTTGATCATTATTAGTTACATGCATAACAAATATTTAGTGGGAATGAATTCTTGTCAAAAACCAAGCTAGCATGCCTTCTTTTCAGAGACAAAATCTGTAGAGCAGAAAGTCTAGAGAATATTACTATTTTGACAGCTCTACGAAATGAGCCAAAAAAGCAAAACCACAAAGAATTAAAATGCATAGCTGAGGACAACAGGATTATATCTTACCATTATAACTCCCTTGATGCTATTCTCCGACAATTGATCCTCGGACGTCCAGCAAGTTGGCAGGAGGCGCGGCTGCAACTGATCCACGATGCCGATGACGGTCGATCATGTCTTGAAAGACGGCGCCGAGATTGGAGGCAAGAGCTTGACTGCGCTTGGAGTATCCCTGGGGGTCCATGCGGACCAGCCAGGGGATAAAGTCACCGATGTTGAAGGCCCCTAACAGCTCCATGGCCTGGGTGACCATGTCGACGATGTCGGAGTGGCGCTCGACGAGGACGAGCTGCGAAAGGGTGGAGCCGAAGGCCATGCGGCAGATGATGTTGTAGGAGGCCGTCAGGAGGGCGCCGCTGGACGGAAGATTCTTCTTCGCCTCGGCAGCCACGGAGCCCAGGAGGGCCCGCACTTCCTGCTCGCGGACCGCCCGGAAGGACGCCAGTCGCCGGTTGCTGAAGAGCTCCGTCACGCACAGCTGGCGCAAGCGCCGCCAGTGGGGTCCTGCCAGGCTGAAGCCTATGTCGGAGGGGCCGAACAAGGCCGTGGCGGGCCGAGAGGCCATGTGGGCGTCGTGCATCTACAGGACCTGGCGGGCCATCTCCGGCGAGGAAGCCACGATGGTGGGCACGCTCCCCAGTCGCAGGTGCATCAGCGGCCCGTGCACCTTCGCCAGCTCGTGCATGGCCCGATGCGGCAGCGGTCCCAGCAAGTGCATGTGTCCGATTATAGGAAGAGCCCTGGCTGGTCCCGGAGGCAGCCGCAGAGTCGCACTCCTCTGGCCTCCTCCTCTCATTATCTTCCAGCTCATGTAATTAAATATCGCCATGATTAGCATCGCTGCAGCCGCTACTAGTGCCCACCCAAAATATTCCTCATCATATATCAAGTCATGAGCCACCCGACTTAAGCTTCTGCAGCACACCCTCCACATGCCTCCAAGCTCAGCTTGCACCTTATCACCAGCCATCCCTGAGCTAGCGCACATACAGTCTTGCGCTTCTGTCTGTCTTTATTTAAGGCTGAAGCTCCGCTCACATGCCTCTACTGGCATCTCACGATTTCCATGCCGTCCCGAAGGTCGTATTCTCAAAGACTTACGGAAGTGGATGCAACTGTTTAAACCACTTAGAGTTATGATACGATTGCTTTTCAGATTACCTGTAAGAAAAATGTGAGTAAAAGATTGTGCCATGTAAATTTTTTAATACTGTGAATTTAGTCAAACCTTAAAATAATACATCTCTGAGTGACACTTTATTAGATCCTCATTGTCACTTTTTTGTGAATAAGACTACTTGATAAGGATATCAAAATATCCTAGGGTTTCATTTAAAGACCTCCACATGATATATGTAGTTTTACCATTAAACAATGTTCATGTAATTTGGGTTTTAAAAAATCATAATTAGGGATTGTTAGATAACCTTATTGAACTGTAAAGCCTTGAGCCGAAGAAAAAGGCCCTATAAAGTGAGAAAATACAAAACTAAGATGACCTTCAATTTGAAGGTAATTGCCTCTCTAACATTTCAAAGCATGTGAGGCTTGTACTTCTCGATTGCATAGAACTTATCGAATGTGTTTTCATAAACTCTTATACACCTGTCTGTTAAAGAATACGGATCTAGAACTAGATGAGCTATGGTGGACGCAAATCAAACACACGATACATGATTAGAATGAGATATTGTAACTCAAGTGAATTAGGTTCCAAGATAGATTAGCTTGGACGCATAAACACAATCTTGAGTGATTCAAAATGATTTGTCCTCTGTATCAAAATGAGTGTCAATAAGTACATGCCTTTATAGATTTTTGGATATTACCACTTTTCCTCACTCTGCTTATGGGATTTTGGGCACCTCTCATAGAGCTTCTAGAGCATACATCTTTTCTCTATCTTCCGTACAAAGCCTTTTGTGGGAAAGCCTCTTTTGGGCACACATCTAGCCTCTATGGGCATTCATGTTAAGCATCATTTGCTATTCTCAACACCCCCCCTTAAATGATGAGTTTCTACCTTTGTTGGCTTTTTGCCCCCCCTGCATGCAAACATGGACCAGGAGACTAGCTCTTTGGCAGCCTAGTCAAGTTAAGGCTTGAAACTTTACATTTTCGGTAGGGTTTGTTACATTTTTTGTAGGGTTTGTTACATCCACTATGGTAGCCTAGTCAAGTTAAGGCTTGAAACTTTACATTTTCGGTAGGGTTTGTTACATCCACTATGGGAAGCAGATCCACTCACCGAATTTGAGATCCTCTATGGGAAATTTTTGCAAAACATTTTGTTGGTTTGTAGCAGCGGAAAATACTTTCTTCATCATTTTTGTTTTGTTGCTTCTTTGATAGCCTTTCATCTTCTTCTTGGTCTTCTTGGACTTAATTTTTCTTCATGCTCCTTGGCTTTTGTTGTGCACCTTATCCCTTTTACCAATGTGTGGTACTTTTATTTATTTTTGCTTCAATCTTCTTGATACAATCGTGTTGCTTCATGCTTTTACATGTGAGTACATTAATGGATACATGAGCTTCATTTGACAAACTCTCACAAATGAGATGAATTTTGGGATACATGGTTTAAGGGTTTTCATTTGGCATTGGCTTTCCTTTTGAGCTCTTGTGCAAGCAAATCATTTCATGCGGGAAGGTCTTACCACGAGTATACTCGGGCAGTGTCTACTCCCTTACAAGAATAGGAATTCAATAGAAACTCTAATCGTAAGTAACCTCTTAGGATTTTTTATAACTAATTATCAAGAATATTAAAAATCCCTTATTTTAGTTCAAGGAAAGTTAGTTAAATGTGAAGGCAATTTGATGATGCAGTGTGAGATGAGTAGGCTGATTTGAAGAGATAGAGTGTGAAATAGGCTTGTGAATGGAGTTTGTTTTGGAGAACGAGGTGGACTCTGATCTCAAGAGATATTGAAACAAGGATGAACATCATGGATGCAAGACATGGACTACTGTAATATGCCTCATTTCCAATCGAACATAAGAGGATCTTGGTGACATCACCAAAATCAAGCTTGATTCCAAACGCTTCCAGTTGTCTACCCTCTGCATCCACCAAAAGGAGTGCCAGCCATGCCCTGATCTCAAAAACAAAGGGATATTGAGAGGAAAACTGCAAGAAATCATATGTGTTGTAACCTGGCCCATCCAGATAGTTGAACCCTATCCTGTCAATGACACCAGCAACCTGATACTAATCTTTCCGCCCTGCGAGCAGGGAGAGGTGGATGGATTCTATGAATGAAACTTGAAAGCAAGGATTCACAAGAATCATTATCTTTGAGGATGGGCTTTGCAACACTACAAGAGAAAGGCCCTATAGACGCGCACTGTATAAGCAAAAAAGTGGGCGCGTTTATAAGCGTGTGTATCAGCGCGTCTATTCGCGCTAGTATAAAAAATGCATCTATATATCAGCGCTGATAAACACGCTTATAGATGCAAAAATAAACACACATATTTTTCATTTCTCATAAAGTCCCTGAATATGACCAAACCTCTTAACAGCTAGTATTTGTTTGAATAGGGCATGATTGGATGTATATACGACATAATTACACCTGGATCATATGCTAGGACATGATATACATGTCTAGGATCATACAGACATGATATACATGTATATACGACATAATATACATGTATAGGGCATATACATGCATAGGACATGATATACATTACCAACTTTACTTATTTCTGAGTATTACAAATATACATCCAATCATGCCCTATACAAATGTGATTGGATAGGGCATGATGATTGGATGTATATATAGATCAAAGGTTGACTTGTGCATTTGCTATATATATATATATATATATATATATAGAGAGAGAGAGAGAGAGATAACTGATCAATACACTCACATGTCTCATTTGTTGTGCACTTAACCTAGCCATGCATGCCAATTCATAGCATGAGTAGATTGATGTAAATTAGTTGGCTTGTGCATGTGCAAGCTATTCCAATCATGTCAAGATGCACTTATAGCTCACATATAATTTTAGATAAGGTGGACCACATGTAGCCAATGTGCACATGTCCTCTTTTCATCATCTTTAGCCAATGTGTCCACTTGTTGGTGACTAATACCAACAAGCCAACTACAAATCTCTTATCTATGAAATATATAAGTAAATTAACTTGGTTAATTTAATGAGGCCAAGTTTTCCTTCCATGGACAGTGTAGTTGGCTATATCCTACTTCAAGGTTATAGGAAAGTCTTGCAAAAGTCAATGGAGCATCCTAAAAATGATGATACTTTAATTACTATATCAAGTCACTTCATGTACATATCTTTGATTGATTGATGGATAATATGCCTTTCTCCATCTCTTTCGTGTACACCTTCATTGCATTATCTCTCTCTAGCTAAAAACTATTCGTGCTTTATCCACCTATTGATACTTGCATGCAATTGTAAGTGGGATGGTCTAGTAAGTCACTACATATGTGCCAATTGACTTGCGGCCAATGTGTTATCTCTTATCCTCAAGCTTTGTTATATATGTCACCACATAGGTCAATTGATTCCCTAAATGCATGCATTGATTCCCTAAATTGTTCATGCGCGTCTGTAAGCGCGTGTAATAAGAATTATCTGTGCATATACACACACAATTACACGCACTTACAGACGCGCCACGCAAGTATAGAAAAATTTAAAAAAAGTTGTGGCTTTCTTTTCAAACCTGTGCTTTCCTGCATTTTTTGCGCATTTTCTGCAGTTCGAGCTTGACATCACTACTCGTGTCTATCTATCACTTCATGAAGACAATGAAGCAAGGAAATAAGAGTAAAAAGAGGACAGGAGGAAAGAAGAGCCAAAGAGTAAAGAACAAGAGCTAAACAGCAAGGAAGAGAAGAAGATTCAAGCAACTTACCAAGGGAAGGGAGAAGGAGGACAAGGAGCTTGCAACCTAGCCGCCACCCATTAGAACAAGCAAAGAAGGTGAGTTCTTCTTCTCTCTCTCAATCTTGTTTGCTTTCTCTGTTTGTTTATCTCTCTCTTCTCTCTCTTCACATGCTGGATCTTGTCATCTATGGAGGTTTTTTTGCACGTTTTTTAAGAAAGTTTGAAAAGAAATGGTCTGACTGTGCATGTCTATCAGCGCGTCCAGATGATAGTATAGACGTAGGTATAGACGCGGAAATAGACGCGCTGACAAACACCCACAGAGATGCCCACATAGATGCGCTGGTAGACGCCCACAGAGACGCAGATATAGACACACATAGAGATGTGGGTATAGACGTTGCATGTAATATGTTTTATCTGCACAGGGTAATATGATTTTTCTTGTGTAGATGTGGAATCCTGGATCCTCCAGCACCCCATTCAACAAGGAGCAATTCATGGGTGAGATGACCAATTATCTTGGTCACCCTCCCACTGCAGAGGAGGTTTTCAGTGTGATGTCTAGAACACCTATCACATCTTTGCCTACACAGGGATCATCTGAGGTACATGGATCGACCGAAGCATGTGCATCTGCAGAAGCACGTGTATCGAGTGAGGTAGAGGGTAGTGCACGTCAAGGGAGGAGGGAGGAGGGAGAGTTGTGCGGGAAGATGAGGAGGTCGAGGGCTTTGTGGGGGTTGCCTAGGTGGTGGCTCTTGATCACCCTCACCGGAAAATTAGAGAGGTGAGCCTCCACAAATGTACTACTCTATCACTGATATTGGTGGTATCTTGCATGACTTTGAGGGGAGGGAAGTGATAGCCTACTTGAGGAGTGTCATGCATGCCACATACAAAGATTGCATGATTCCCTTCAAGCACCAAAAAAATGGTTTGTGGCAAGAGGTGCTGCGGGCAGCACATAAAAGGTACCCTAATCCTGAGAATTCACGATTCTCAGATGATTGGGGATGGTCAAAGGTGAGAGACGCGCTTCATAACAAGAGGTCTCACCTTATGACGCGCGCCAAGGAGTCATTGCAGAGACAAGAGCAGGGGCACCCTGGATATGGCCAACCACCCAATTGCCACCGCAAGGAGTGGAAAGAGGCCAAGAAGAGAGCAGCGGAGAAAATGACAAGTCGCCAGCATGCAGAGGCGTGATATATCCAGATGCCAACCATGGGATCGTCGCATTATGGATCGGGTGGCAGGGAGTCATGGGAGGCTGAGTTTGTAAGTATTATTTGATTTCTTTTTTAAAATTAAATTTTGTAATTTGTTTCGCTTCATTATGTAGTGTCTTTTAATACATTGTATGTTCAAATTGTTTTGTAGTATCATATTGTTGCTAGGATGCCTACTCCTAGAGAGGTAGGCTACCATCGAGGTCATAACCTGGGCGTCCACTTGGCAACATTTCTACGAGAAGGGACTTATCACGGAGGAGCAATATAATCACGCCATGAGGATTCCACCACCAGAAGAGGTATGTTTTATTTTTTACATGAAAAATATAGATAACTCTAAATTATTGTTTGTAATGGTATTTATATACCTTAATCCTTTGTGTAGACAAACCCTGATGTAGTTGAGGATAGCGAAGGGGGGACTAGTAGTAGCGGTGGCGGCAACGGCAGCGGCACAGGCAGCGGTGGTGGTAGCGATGATGATGCCTCTTCTGAGGAGATATAGAGGAGCCCCATGCGTGCATGCCTCCCCTTGGCTTGTAATTTTCATTTTTGATATGTATTACTTTCAGCTAGTTCTTGCGACCATGACATCACAAGCACTAGAACTCATAATGTAAAAACGTTTCATCGATATATATGAAATTTCGTGTTCTACATACATTGTTTTGTTTTCAGTATCTAATCTTCGAAACAATCTTTCTTTGTTTTCCCTAAGCATACAATTTGATGTTGATGGGGGGGAAAAAACCAGAGAGCATATGGCTTGCAAAGCCACATGCTCTCTGGTTTTTTTTTCATACCTCTGTTTTGCGCGTCTATCAGTGCGTCTAAATTGCAGGATAAATGCGCGTCTATTCTCGTCAAAAACTTGCAGAGTAAACGCACTTTTAGACGCGTAGATACACACGTGTATAGACGCACAATATGAATATGTCCACTTTTTTATAAATATGATTATATATTTACATAGCACGTCAATACGTGCGTCTATATGCGCGTCTAAGTGTGCATGTAACTCTGATCATAAGCGCACTTTTAGACGCGATATGGTAGACGCAGAAATAGACGCGCCCGACATTTTTTTTCACAATTCAAATATTGCATCTACAAGCGCGTCTATGGAGCCTTTTTGTTGTAGTGCAAGTGCACGCGCATGGTTGTGCAAATGTTTGGGGGAGGGTTCGCATCCCCATAAGGGCTTTAGATTCAGGAACCACATTTGAGTACACAGGCTGTGAGTCGATATGTGTCAACATAGAATTTGAGCACGTCAAAGGAGAGCTTAGGAGAAGGGAAGGGTCAAGACTTGTGCTTGTAGAGGTTGGTAAAGAGGTGGTGATATCCACCTGTCGGTCCAATCGGCAAGCTGGTGGTGCCCTTACCACTATAGCGGACAATGGAGGGCCAGCGGCGGGTGTAGAGGAGTCGTCTTTAACTTCATCCCTCCACTGCCTAAGATGCAAATGCAAGCCGTGAGCTCGAGCCCAATGAGGAAGGAGAAGACGGCCTTCAAGAACTCGCTGCTGGGCAAGCTGCTGTTCTACTCCATGGCATAATGATATCACAATGCAAAAAGATTAGGGTAAGGTCGAGAAACCTAGACATAGAAAAAAGATTACTCTTTCAGACTGTTCTTCTACACGAAGACCCACAGATACAGAAAGGAAGAAAAAAATGATATAGAAATTATTTAGAGTATGCAATGAGAAGGAAATGTTGAACGACTCTGCCCACTAGCTACCTAGCTCAGTCATGGCTCTGATACCATGTTAAAGAATACAGATCTAGAACTAGATGAGCTGTGGTGGGGACACAAATCAAACACACGATACATGATTAGAATGAGAAATTGTAACTCAAGTGAATTAGGTTCCAAGATAGATTAACTTGGACTCATAAACACAATCTTGAGTGATTCAAAATGATTTGTCCTCTATATCAAAATGAGTGTCAAGTACATGCCTTTATAGCTTTTTGGATAGTACCACTTTTCCTCACTGTGCTTACGGGATTCTCGACACCTCTCATAGAGCTTCTAGAGCATACATCTTTTCTCTATCTTCCGTACAAATCCTTTTGTGGGAAAGCCTCTTTTGGGCACACATCCAGCCTCTATGGGCATTCATGTTAAGCATCATTTGCTATTCTCATCACTGTCCTTTTGTGATAAAGTTATTTTCACGCCCCACATCTCCACCTTCTCATATTAACTCAGTTGCACTTATTTAGATATTGAAGATAGCTCCACATCTCCATATTCACAATTTAACTCACTCTGAGGAGGTAGTGCATACAAGAGTATCTAATATATTTTTCACATTTTGACATCTATTGGACACAATTGTAGGATTTGGATTTTCACATCTATGCATACTTAAAATGAATCCATGTCAATAAACATATGCTTACATTCACATTTATATATACTTAAAATATATCAATATCAATAAACAAATATTCTTTAACACTAGTGTTGTAGATGAACACCCACTATTGTGGTTAAAATTTATACCCTCTTAAAAATATATGCTTTCTCTTCAATAGAAAATATCTAGAACAAATACCTACTTTAGGAGAAGTTGATAATCTAAAGATAGTAGTTGCAAAGAAATAGATGGGATGAAAGTAAGCTAGAATGTGTACATTTCCCTTGGGACCATTTTCACATAAAGAAGGATCCATAATGATACTATTTAAAATTGTCTCAAATCTTGTTTTATCCAACTCAAACTTTCGTGACAAATAGTTTGAATCAAGATCAAAATATTAGTTTAAACTTCTTGAGGAGGACAAAAAAATATGTGTGTATATCAAAAAGTATATGGAAAAATATACAAAAATTCCTTCCAATCATGGTGGGGTTGGGCACATAAACATTTTTTAAAAAGAATCTTATTCAAGTTGAAATGTATAATGGGCTCCCTCATCTTTTCATTGAAGGAAGAAGTTTAGGAGTTGATCAATTATGAATTGATATAGGAGAATTGTTAAGTTTTGATAGTCAAAGAATTTGAGGAACCCTAAAAAGTATTTATCAATCATATGGAAAATTCCAAATCCTGGAAGAGTTCATAATCGAAAAATAAAGCGGCATTTTGAAGAACTATGAAAAATGCCATTGAACTGAGAGAGATGGAACTTTGAAAATTTTGGGAAAGTTCATCAAAACAACAAGGATATAGGAGTATAGTGACGGCCATTTTCAAGAAAATTAGTGGCATCGCTAAAGGGAGAGTGAATTGCATCTTGCATTTGAGAGGGAGAGGGAGAGAAAGAGAGAAAGAGGGAGAATGAGAGCTTCTTGCCACCGCCACCGCTGCGGTTTGCGAAGAAGAGGAGGAAGTGCATGGAGGGCGAAGAGGAGCCGCTGTCGCAAAGAGGAGCCGTTGAATCCATCCTCGGCACTTTGCAGTGAGTGCATTATTTCCTCTTGGTTTGTTTTTATTTTTTCTCCTTTTCTTTTTCTTGTTTTTGTTAAAAATTATATGTACTGAGAGAGAAAGAGAGGAATGAGAGAGGGAGAGGAAGAGAGAAAAAGAAAGAAGGAACAAGAGAGAGAGAGAGAGAGAGAAAGATAGAGAAAGAGAGGGAGAGAGAGAGGAGAATGAATGGATAAAAAACAAAGAGAGGGTAAGATCTTATTCTTTAATTTATTATTTTCTTGTTTGTAGTAGTAGTAGTTTTCTTGTTTGTAGCAGTAGCAGTAGCAGCAATAGCAGTAGCTTTTTCTTATTTTCTTGTTTGTAGTAGTAGTTGTTTTTTTAAATGTTTTTTCTTCTTTTCAGCTTGTTTGTAGTAGTTGTTGTTTTTGTTGTTGTTTTTTCTTCTTTTCTTGTTTGTAGTAGTAGTAGTAGTAGTAGTAGAGAGAGAGAGAGAGAGAGAGAGAGAGAGAGAGAGAGAGAGATTTTGTTAAAGGAAATGAGAGAGGGAGAGAAAGAGAGAAAAAGGAAGAATGAACGAGAGAGAGAGAGAGAGAGAGAGAGAGGGAATAAACATGAAACATAATAAAGAAAGAGAAAAAGAGATAGGGATGGAGGGAGAGAGGAGAATGAATGGATAAAAAACAAAGAGAGGGTAAGATCTTCTTCTTTTCTTGTTTGTCGTAGTAGTAGTAGTGGTGGTGGTGGTGGTGGTGGTAATAGAAATAGTGGTGGTGGTATATATATATATATATATGTGTGTGTGTGTGTGTGTGTGTGTAGAGAGAGAGAGAGAGAGAGAGAGAGAGAGAGAGATTTTGTTAAAGATGCACCTTTGGTGTGTTCAAGAAGGTGAGTGCTAGTAGTGGTAGTGGTAGTGGTAGTGGTAGTGGTAGTGGTAGTGGTAGTGGTAGTGGTAGTAGTAGTAGTAGTAGTAGTAGTAGTAGTAGTAGTAGTAGTAGTAGTAGTAGTAGTAGTAGTAGTAGTAGAGAGAGAGAGAGAGAGGTTTTGTTTAGGGTGCATCTTGGGTGTGTTCGACGCTTCAGGAAGGTGAGTACTAGTAATAGTAGTGGTAGTAGTATAGAGAAAGAGAGAGAGAGATTTTGTTAAAGATGCACACAAAGAAAAAAAAGGTGGTGAGGTCCGATGCAATACCACGGGATGGGAAATACTCCGACATAGGGTAGCTACTCCCTAATTCCCATGCATAACATATAAGACTTTACATACTATAGGCATGTCTATAGGTGGGTGGAAACTTTACATACATTAATTTTGTTGAGCTACAAGAGAAGGAATTCCTTCTCAAACAATTTAAGAAAGAAAAAAACAATGATAACAAAAACAAATTGTTTGTCATAACGTAGACCAAATAGAAAATGATGAAGGCCGTGATGTTCAAGATCGCAAAAGGTGTATCTTAATCAGCGTGTCCCATATCCTTGCTCTCAATGTAAGCTAGCAATTAGATGAAAACATCAATTGTCTAAAGAACACGTATAACGCTTTGGCGAGTTTCATTCAGAGATCATTGATCACGTGATCTCCGATTTTGAGCAAACGGTAAGAAAAGTATGTATCAATCATGCATTGTATTTGCAAACTAATTGAATATCATATACAAAAATATTGGATGTGGCTAGAAAATTTATTACAGGGAGATAACGTCTCATCCCAAGGAGGAATGCATCTTTTGCGGCCACTTAGAAGAGTTTGTGGGCGTGCGATGGATGGAGTGCTTGAGCCAATCCACCACTTGGAAGGTACTATCCAATCTATACCATCAATACCAGAGGAGACATGCAACCTTAGAGACTTTCCTACAATCTTGGAGCCTGTGATGGAGACAATGATTGATGCATTGATGCCCATAGATATCGAGACATCTAATCCACTTAGAGAGGAACATCCATACCATTATATGATGGGTGCCGAGTATTCTGCCTAAAGACACTACTTGCACTCCTAAGTGTGTAAGCAAAATACGGGTGGAGTGATGTGAGTGTGATCGAGTTATTCAAGTACATTGTACGTACGGTTCATTGATTTCTTTTCAGCACTATCATAAAAAACAATTGTACTTTTTCACGATGTTTTATGATTTTCTTTCAAGTTACTGAAGTATCATATATTATCACTTGTAAATACCATGCCTGAGTCTCGTGATGATGCATGACATGTTTTACAAAATCTTGGCATGGACTACAACAACATCCATGCATGTATCAACAATTGCATACTGTTTTGAGGAGAATATGAGACTATGGGGATATGTCCAAAGTGTAGTGCTTACAGGTATCGACAGGACTTGCAAGGGCAAACCATCCTTCAAAAAGTTCTTAGACACTTTCCACTTATCCCCCAAATAAATCACATGTTTCGTAGGTCCGCCGACGTGGCGAGCTTAACAACATTGCATGCACAAAATAGATCCACAGATGGAGTTCAACGAATATCAACGGATTCACGCGCATGGAGCCACATTGATTCTACCTTTCTAGGATTTGCTATGGATGGCATGAACCTATTCCTTGGCCCTTGAACTTTGGCTCGGTCTTGCTAGGGATGGCAACAATCCATTCGGTCTGCGTTCAACTTCTTACAGTGTGTGGCCTGTAGTCCTTATCAACTACAACATCCCTCCATGGCTTTCTATGAAGAAAGGATACCTCATCCTTAGCTTGCTCGTTCCCAGCGCTACTACAAAGTTAAAAATATAGATGTGTATCTTTGTCCAATAGTCGATGAGCTTAAGATTTTGTGGGAGGAGGGTGTCACAGTGGAAGATATGAGCAAGGGCGATGGTCGACGGTCCGCCAATATTCGAGCCATTTTCATGTACACCATGCATGACAATTTCAATGTATAGTACAAAATATACAATAAGGCATGGTCGCGTGGATGGCATTTCTGCGTGGAGCATATCGACAAAATGCCCTCCACAACAGATTGTGGTATCATGAAAAAGTTTGAGCAAGAGAGCCAACAACGAACAACGGATCCAAATAACATTATAGATGAGATGGAGTATTTTGAAAACTTGCAAAGTATTATCACGGTGGAATACTGTAGCTTCTCCATGATCCTATTCGATGTGTAGTGGTTCAAAGTGGTACTTGAAGGAGCTGGAGCAAAATTTTGATGAGGTCCATCTGGATTTCTCAAAATAGATTTCGAAAAAAGATGAACGGATTTGTGTGACACGTTTGTATTGCCAGCCCATTGTGAAAAGGTGCATGAACTCATGTTTTTTTAAATTTTATTAACAACATGGTACATGTCACAAAAGTTAAATCTCTCTTGTATGTGATTTTGAACAGGTAATTTTCTATCCAAACCCCCGACAACCTCGATGATGGTATGTTATACCTTCAGCTCCCAAAGTACGGGAGTATATGATCAAAGCAATGTTCCCAGTATAGATGAGGACAGTATGCAAATAGAGGGGTGGAGGCTGCCGAAAGCTTGGAGCATGTAGAGGAGCTAGAATCGGGTAACAATGATGGAAATACAAGAGTCCAAGAATTCTTTGAGAATGAGATGGACTCATCCTTTTGTGGTGACATGTCTATCGATCTTCCAATGTATGCGGAGCTCGGGGGGGTCGGTCAACAATATGTACCTCTAGCACGTGAGCTCAAAATAAGGGTATTTAATATCCCTAGAATCTACATATTTACAAATACAACAGGGTGAAAATTAAGGCCTAAAATTTAACCTACAAAAGGAGATTTTTTATTAATAAGTTTTCAGAAGTTCGTATTGCAACTTGGGCATGTGGGTATCATGGTTTACTTGGAACAATGGAGTTTTTGCATACTATTAAAGGTTCAATTCCCAAAGATGGCATCCTATAATTTTTTAAGCATGTGAGAGTTTTAGTTTATTAGCATTGCTCATTAGGGTATATGCTTATACAATGGTGCGATGGCAAGGTAGTTCAAGCCCCAAAAAATTTTACCCAGGGTTAATTGGAGTTAAATGTCCCATTTTTTTAGTTAAGATTTGTGGATTTGGTAGTTGAAATTATGCTACTTTTTTTATAGCACCTTCCCACGATCCCTTTCTGCAACTCACACCAGGCAATTATGGCAAACATCAGGATCTTTGTGTGAGTTTTGTAACTTTTTCATATTTGAAAAAGTTACGAATCATCACTGATCGTTTCAAACTTTAACAGTCAACGGAGCCATAGTAGTGTGTAACGGGTGCAACAAAATCAGATATGACCTTCAACACCCCATCAATTGATTGCATGAGAAAGTGAAGTTGAAAATCATAACGTTCATTATCCTGTTCTGAGAAGGGGCCATCGAAAGGTGCTCTTAGAGCCTCTTCCCACCCAATTTTAGTGGGGGTTTTGAGGTCCCACTATTACCACTATTCAAGTGTCCCACCACAGTGATAGTGGGGGCCCTCAAAAATAGGGTTCTTAAAAAATTTCCAATGAATCTAGAAAAAGCAGGTGCAAACACAATGGAGCTATTCACACAGGTGTTTTTTGGGGGGGTTTTCCAATGGTTTTTAGATAAAATCGAAAACCACTCCAGGCCACATGGGGGGAGGGGGGTTTCAAAATTGGGGGTTACCCCCAGAAACACTCCCACACTGGTGACCCTCCCAAAAACCCTTTCCAAGTTTAGACTTGACCATGTGTAAAGGGTCTCCAATGCCAAGAATAGGGTTTCACACTCTTGTGGTCTTCCTCCCTGGCTCCCACCATTGACCACCATCTCCACTGCTGAGCACCTACGCTAGTGGGGCTTGGTGCACCGCCTTCTTTATCACATTCACCAGTATTTCTGCCCCCTTCCCTTCATTTCCTCCTTTGCTTGCATGCTCAGGTCTTGCACTAATTAAGAAGGATCGTTGTTGTGTAGCCTCCCTCGCTTCTCTGTCACATAGTTTGATGCTCACATCTGAAGAACGCCTGCTACTGTGTCGCCATTCTAGAACTTTTGGTTCTTGAGTGATCTGAGAGACATCAAGCTTTCTGGGTAACATGAGTGAGGAGATAAGACGTGCAAGTTCCACCTCTATTTACTCTACTCATTTGTTTGTTCTAAGTTCACACCTTTCTGTTAGCTCTGTGTGTGTGTGTGTGTGTGTGTGTGTGTGTGTAGGCATCATTTTCTACCAAGCAAGTAGGTGTGAGGTTAGGTTCAAAGATTTGAGGCTTCAGAAGAAAAATCATTGTGTGCAAGGCCATCAAGATTGAGGAGGTGAGAGACAATGACCACTTTTTTTTGGAGTAGGTGGTGAGCCTTAAGAAGCAAGTATTCAACATCGTGCTTCATCTTGTGAGTCGAGCTATTTTGATAGGTATGATTTCTTCTAATTTCTCTACACTGTTTAATCCTAGTAGAGGTCAATTTAATTTTTAAATTGGGTGTGCTTATGGCTGCGAGAAATTCTTGTAGATGGAAAAAACTGTATGGTAAACTGTTTCCTCAACGATTAGGTTTAAACAACAGTAAGCAACACAATTTTTCCATTGTGAAATTTGTATTGAGTAGCAGTAGAGCAGCACCATCATCAGTTTCCCTCTCATCTCTCTATGGAGCAACAACAAGAGCACCATCATCAGTAAGCATGTCTTCAACTATATCTTCTTAGAAAATTTTGTAATTCCAAATGCAGATACACACACACACACACACACACACACACACACACACACACACACACACACACACACACACACACACACACACACACACACACACACACACATCTGTCTCTCTCTATTATGCATTTGGCATTTCACTCTGCCCAATTATGCAAGACCTTCATTTACAAGATGCATTGCTAAAACAGGGATCAATGATGAGCCCAACCAATGTCCCAGTTCAATAGCATTATCAATGTCCATTTATTACTAGATTCTTGTTTGCATGTTGCTATATATACTTGTTTGTGATGCCTAAGGCATGGTATTTGGAAGCTAACATTGGACAACCCGAAATGAAGGTAATTGAGTTGAGTATCTAGTAGGAGCCACAATTATCTTGATTTTGGGTAGGGATCTCAATGCTACTGTCACACAAATCTTTTCCAAAAAAAAAGAGGAGTAATCCATTGAATTGTGTATGTTTAACCAATTAAACTTGTAAGAAAAGTATAACATAGGATAGCAAATAGGCTCAATAAAAATATTCTCATCATATGGATGAGTTGTTTATCTACTTTCAGTGCCTCGAATCCATCACCCTGAAGCAATTTGCACAAAAGCATCGATATGAAACTTGTTAAAAAGTCCAAAGGTGTCGTTAAATTGTAATAACATCACATTGTAACCTGCCTTCATTTATCATTGGGCTTAAATATGTCTACAAACCGCTTCTCAAACAAAACAGTTAGTTTCTTGGCAATCTCATACAATCATGGAATGTTACTGTAATTTTGCATTTATTCTCTAAGTTATTGTTGTAATGCGCATATGTATTTGCAGGTAGGTAGGTGTGTATTTAGATTACACATTTGTGTGATGTGCACTGTTGTGCTATATGTAGTCAACATTGAATAGCATCACGATGAGAGTTGATGTGCCCTACCCTTGCCTTGACAGATATAGTAGCTTGTCCAAGAATCGACTAACAAAAGAATCTGGTCTCTCTCTCTCTCTCTCTCTCTCTCTCTCTCTCTCTCTCTTCTCTCTCTCTCTCTCTCTCTCTCTCTCTCTCTCTCTCTCTCTCTCTCTCTCTCTCTCTCTCTCTCTCTCTCTCTCTCTCTCTCTCTCTCTCTCTCTCTCTTTGTCTCTCACATAGTTATGGATATTTTGTTTCTATGCAAGTAGATTGTATGAGTTTATTTTGTGGTTTTTTTTGCATAGGAGTCTTGGCACCATGGCATCCTTTTTTAGGATTCAAGTGGTCAATGATGAGAGCAAGGAGGAAATAGGCCTTGTTAGAGTCAGAAGAGACATAGGCCAATCCACATTCTCTCATGTTTGGAATAGATTGAAGGGGATGAGCCTCTCTTGGAGCTTTTTGGGTTTCTTGATGAAGAAGGGTATACATTGACCAAGTGACAAGAGGGATGATGGACAATCAATTATCAGCTCCTAGTTCGCATCAAACAAAGCTTATGCAATGTAGAGGAATCTCTCCCTCCCCCTCCAAATAAAAGACATTGCTCTCAATTGGTTGATGATGCAAATTGTGAGGCTGAACCAAATATGACTACAAAGCTGAGTAGTAAACTATTGAGTCTAGATATTCTTGAAGCAAGAATGTGAGAGAGCTAGATAAAAGCTCAAAGAAATGGCAATACTGAGGGATGATAGGTTTGAGCTGCATTCCGAAGACTTTGATGGGGCTCCTCGTGTGCGAATTTGGTGTCATGAATGTAATGAGCTTTATGGTAAAGGCTGGATAGAAGGAAAGATAACAGCTTACAATTGCTTCTCTAACTTCATGAGGTTCCATGTCTTGGAGAGTAAGAAGCATGAGCTCAAGTATATGGTTGCTCAAGGACTGAAAAAAGAAAATATGCCCAAAGGATTACCTCAACCGGCAAAGGATGACAAGACACAAATAGAAGAAGCAATAGAGAAGTTGCATTCTTATATGGCATCAAATGAAGGTACTATACTTTTCTTTCGTCTCCTATCTCTTTTTATGTTCAAAAGTTTTATTATCTTTTTGAATTGATTCTTACTCAACCCTTTCATGTTAAAATTTTTGTAGATTGGGATTTTGAGTTGATTGAAGCTACATTACACGATTTTGAGTTGTTAAGATTGATGATGCATGGCTATGATTATGTCCCTCAAGGTCAGATCTCTACACAATCCTCAACGAGCATACAAAGTCAAATTCTCACATAAAGTCACTCATGAAGAGAAAGGAAGGTTCAAAGGAAATACTCATAGGCTTGCGAGGGCATCCTCGAAAAGATATGGAGCATGATCCAAAGCAAAGATCTCTCACAAACTTCTTAGTCTCAATGAAAACAGGAGATACAAGTATGAGTGCTTTCACCCCCTCTTCTAGTCATGATACAGAGACTAGCAATTAGCTAGTAAATTTGAACTTGCTTTGTTGGGGTCTCTGGAACCATGAAGTTAAGGTAAACAACAAATATATTAAGATAAAGCCCTTCTTAGATGATCAATGTGATGGAAATAATTGGTTTTTTGAGCCACACACCAAGGTAACCTTACAAGATGGAGGCACAAACTTTCATGTGAATGCATGCTTTCATCACATTAGCTACCTACACATTTCACAGGATGGGCGTCCATTTGAAGGATTCACATGACAACACTGCCAAGGGATAGTTAAGTCGTCTAACTTTAGAATGAGATTGTATGGAGATGAGAAGGTTAAGACCAAAAGAGGATATAGGGGGATTGGGTTCGGAAGAAGACTAGATTATCTCACAAAGAATGAGCTTAGAATGGCATCTATTTTTGCTAAAAAGCAAGTAAGGGAACTTAGCATGCAGCTATGGTGGAAAAAAATCTCAAGTTGCCATTCTTTCTATGAGAGTCAGAACTTTAAGAGAAGCCAACATAGAGTCTCTTAATCATAAGGATGTAAAAAGGTTCTGCAACAACATAATTGAAGCCCATAGGTTGGGCAAGTTTGGTGGTAAAGTTGCCTTGTGGGACTTTCTATAAGATGTTTCCACAAACATGATTAGGTCAAGTGCGGGACGAAGATATAGTGAAAGCACAAAGGCGATATTTGAAGTTGCGAGGATGTGGGGGGGCCCAAGGCTACATGATTTCCTAAGTTCCAACCTTAATGGACCCTCTTTATCAACAACAAAGAGAGGGAAAAGACATGCCACTCAATTTGTACCAGGCATACACCGGTACATGTTTTATGCGATTGCTGAAATCTATCAAGAGGAGAAAGAGAAGCATGGCATCATGTCGAAGGTTCCTTTCATTTTAGTGGAAGACGAAACTGCCATAAAGAAGTGGTCAGGTAACAATATCATGGTCTTTCCAATAAAAATGGATTCATACCTTGTTTGAATTAAGAAAGTATTGTAAAAGAGTTTGTTCTTTTTTCACTGATGCTTGCAAGTGGAACCCAAAGGATGATACCCTTGTGGGGTTTGATGGATATAAATCAGACGATCACGAGTGCTTGACAACATGCATGATCAAAGTGGGAGAACGACAAGAAGGGTATGAGAAGATTGTTGGTGCATTTTAGAATTGTGTTATTGGTGGGAATGCAAGAGTTTTCCTTGCAAACCCTTTGCATGATGCTCTCCCTCGCTTGGTCCTAGTTCTTCATTGTACTTGCAATTGGTTTGATGCAAGCTTTCTTCGCAAGCAATGGGCAGTCATTTCAAGTTTGTGGGATGAGAAGCTAGGGCCCACAGTCGGCCCAATCATTTTGGACATGCATATGACGGTGATAGTCGGCGATGAAAGTTGATGCTTTTAGATTATGTAGACAAGTTTGGTAGTAGATTTAGACTCAAGTGGGATGGATGGTCACTCTCAGCAAAAGTTTCAAAAAATGAAGTTCATGGGCTTCATGACCAGGACTTTGTACACAATGGGAAAAAGTTAGTCAATTTTCTTGACAAGCCTAAGCATCAATTGGCTATTGGTGATGTTTGGATCACCCTAAATCATGTTCTCATCGTGTATGATGTTTTCTCTGTTGACAACCATATGCTAAGAGAGGGAGCCATTAGGCGAGATGATTGTCAAAACTGGGCAGGAGCTCAAAGAATATGTAGTAGACAAGTGCAATGGTGTTTGGGAGAACTAGGAAATAATGGAGTACATAGAATAGAGCGGGGTATGTTCGGAACGCAAGCGTATCTTGAAATTTCTGGAGACTACATTGACATCTTTTTGTCTCCACACTTGAGCTTGGTGGATCGAGTCTATCTTACAGGCAAAGTCTCTTTCCTTTTTCAGATTTGGAGGTTGTGGATTATCCATCATACCACTTATACGCTGAGTGTAAACTTCATAAGCAAGGAGGCATTTTTGGATGTGCATCTCTCATGCCATTTTATTGTGTTGTTAATCAAGTATTTCAAAGAGTTCTTTCTGAGTCTCAAATGCCCTTTATATCTTACAGGCTCAGATGCAATTGAAATCTTCTTTAGCAAGATTGGGAGCATGGTGGGTCAAGAACGCTTGTATGACATGATGGATATGTTGCATACTGCTGGGAGTTTGAATAGACTTGCCTACTTGGAGTGTAAAGAGAATGGTCATTTTTTTGCAAGAGCGCAGAAGAAGCAAAAGCATGTTTGGAGGGAGTTGAATCTCAAAGACAACATGCCAAAAGCTAATCTAGGAGACTATGATTGTGTATCAAGTGATGATAAAATTATTGATGCTTTGAAGAAGGACCTGAAAAGTGCTCATGAAATGTGTGAACGATTACATGTAAAATCGAAGGGAAAGAATGAAATGAAATGGTGGCTTGAGCCTTGGTCAATTATCTTTACAAAATGAAATGAAATGGTTGCTTGAGCCTTGGTCAATTATCTTTACAGATGCATACACACAAGAATCTGACTCAGAAGAAGAAGATCAACCAGCTAGTCAAGAGTCAATAAATAGTGAGGATAGTGACAATGATGCATGCTTAAGTGAGATTAGACATGTAGTGGATTCTCTACTAGAAGAACAAGAAGTTGTGAATTAAGGGTAAATCTTTCTTCAAGTCTACATTAGTGGGTCAACTCAATGGAAATCCCACACTCTCAAAAGATAGACTTACTAGGGTTCGACAAGGAGTATACTATAACAAGCAAGAGAAGCCTTTTGCTATGTCAAATGATAATCTATTTGGGATAGGATCAGATTGTGATGTATACTTTCAAGAGGACACAATAAGGAAGAGCACAAGAAAATGCAAACTAAGCTCTTTGCAAAGTAAGGAAAGGACACACGCATCTCACACAATTACTATATCCTCACATGTGGAAAATAAATCATCGAGTACTATACCTCTAGGGTTATTATAGCAAAGTTTTGCACCAAGGTGGTGAAAGGGGATTTAAATTAGTACTTCAAGTATGTTTTAGTGTGCATTATCGTAAGCTTTTGAATCCAAGCAAGAAAATGGGTTCTAACTCTATTCTTTGTCATGTGTTGCAGCAAGGTTTTCCAGGAATATGTGGCCATGTTGTATATTCTTGTGTTGTTTTAGCAGATTTTGGACTCATTCTTGTGTTACTTGACGAAAGCCGTTTTCCACACTAGCTTTCTTTTATTGTTGAATGCAAGTTACCTCCCATAATTTTAATATCAAGAATTTCATCAGGTAATTTCTCCAGTCTCTTGTACATGTGTATGTTGTCAATGTCAATGGCTCATAGAAATAGATGCAGTGTAGCAAAATTCTAAACTACATTGTACTTATTTTTAGATGGGATTTAGACTTGATGTGATAGTGCATGCTCTCACACGATTACTATATCTTAGGATGCTGCAAATAAAGCATCAAGTATTATACCTCCAGAGTTATTACAGCAAGATTTTGCACCAAGGTGGAGAAAGTGGGTTTAAATTAGTACTTCAGGTATGTTTTAGTGTGCTTTATCGTAAGGTTTTGAATGCACACGAGAAAATGGGTTCTAACTCTATTCTTTGTCATGTATTGCAGCAAGGTTTTACAAGAATATCTAGCCATGTTGTATATTCTTGTTTTGTTTTGGCAAATTTTTGGACTGATTCTTGTGTTATCAAGACATCGCCAGGTAAGTACAATAGTCATCTTGTACATGTGTATGTTGTCAATGTCAATGGCTCAGAGAAATAGATGGGATATTGTTGTCAATGTTAGTGGCTCGTAGAAATAGAAATGATGGAGTCCTTTGTTTTGTTGCTTTTAGAGCACCTTGAATCAAATAGGTTTCAGATACACATTTTTGAGATGGGGAGGGGCCCTTCTAGAGTTGGTACAATTTTAGTAGGGCCACAAATATATCAACATGGTGCAAGGTAGTACAATGGAGATTCTTATATTTTAGTTTTATAGCTAAAATGTGCTTGATCTTAGGTGCTTGGGCAATGCCCATACTTACCATGGGTTTCTCTTAACACACTGTGGTGCTTGGGCAATTGTCATTGCTTAGATTTATTAGCTTTATTGAGATAGACTATCAGAGTAACTTGGGTTCTTGTGTATCCAGGAACCTCGTAATGATCTTTGCAAGAAGGCTCTGGAGATATGAGGAAAGGTATTTGGCATGGATATCTGAATACAGTATTATGGTCTATTTGGACCTGAGAGGTAATAAAGTACATGACAACTAGTATGCTCTTGAGAGAGGTACTTGAGATAGCTGGCATGCTCTTGAGACAGTAATAAAGTACATGACAGTAATAAAGTACATGGATTTCTCTTAAAAAAGTCTAACATATTTCTCTTAATAGAGTCTAACAAGGCCAATGAACTTTTCAAAAAGGCCTCCAAATGCTTTTAGCAAGCTTTAGATGAGGTATTGCCAGCCTAATTGTCATTGTTGAGATTTATTAGCTTTATTGAGATAGGCTATCACAATAATTGCTTCTGCCTACATCTGTATGGCTGATATTTATGCAGATACTGGGCTGCAAGAGGATGCACGGGAGACTGAAGTCATGTGGTCTCATGGAATGCACTAATTGTAGGGTATGTTGCCATGCCAGGGTAGTGCAGATGTGTTGGACTGTTTTGAACAAATGCAATGGAAGGGCGTGCCTCCAAACCCATGTAGCTTTGTTTGCATGCTCAATGCATGTAGTCACTCAGGTCTATTGGATGCTCACTGGATGAGGGCCAAATGTATTTTATGTAGATGAGTGCCAAATTTGGTGTCACACCAGATGCACAATACTACTCTTGTATGGTTGATCTCTTTCGTCATGCAGAGGAGTTTAACGAGGGTTTGTAGTTATTGAAATGATTCCATCTAGTGATTATCTTCCATTCTGGATGGCTTTGTTGGGTGCTTGTTAGAAGTGGAAGAATGTGAGGCTTGGGAGACTGATTGTCTCCTTTAGACAAATAAAACAACTACTTCAACCTACATCTATATGGCTAATATTTATGCAACATCTGGGATATAAGAGGATGCACAGGAGATTGAAGTCTTGTGGTCTCTTGGAATGCTCCAATTGCAGGGTATGCAACCTCATGCTCGTAGTGTAGATGTGTTGGAATATTTTGAACAGATGCAATGTAAGGGCATGTCTCCAAACCCTAGTGGCTTTGTTTGCATGCTCAATGCATGCAGTCACTCAGGTTTACAGCGATAGGCACATGGACAAAGACAAAGACAAGGACAGTGATAGACACATAGGTAGAGACAAGGACAGGGACAGGGGGAGGTATAGTGAGAGGGATAGATGCAGGGATAGGGATAGAGATGGAGACAAGAATACCGAATGGAATGATAAAAAACTTGACCACCATGATACTTATGATAGGACTGCTAAAGATCATCACAGGAACCATGACATAAATAATGAGTATTGGGATGGTGATAAAAGCTGGAAGAATGGAGAGAGTAGAGTTTTTTGTTGTGTACTGTGGCAGGGTTTCTAGGGTCATGGATAATGGCTACTTTGTACATCTCTCCGGCTTTCATGAATACAAATAGGGTATTGTCCATGTTTCTCAAATTTCTTGGATGTAGACCAGGGCAAGTTCTCCTCTCCATGAAAATAAACAGTTTGGATGAAGAGTAAAGTCATGTTAGCTCCAATCATATATTTTACTTGTTGTAGCTATTGTAGACCTACTTACTATAGATGCTGTGGTATAAGATGTTATCATATAATCTAGTAAATGTATTTGTTGTAGCTATTGTTGGTCTCCGTGCATTTAGCCACCCACAAGATTCCACCTCAAATTTTACTGATTGGATTTTGCAGAGAGCTAAGCAAGGGATCTATTAAAGAAAAGAAACAACAGGAGGTATTGTGATCATGAGACAAATTAGGATGGTGATGGTGACGAGGAGGAGCGAGTTTTGTGAACTTGCTTGCAATAGAAACCAAATGTTTCCAAGATACCTACATATTTTTGTCCATCCTTCTACGATAGGTAACCCAAGTTTTCTTTTTAATACACTGTTGCATGCTACATCCTTCAAATTTACCTTGAATAAGCATAAGTTTCCTTGAAGATGTCAATTTCATGCTACATCCTTGAAGATTTCTATAGCATAGAGGACCCTTATTTCTTTTTTCCTTTATTAAAATAGTGTAGATGGAAGAACTCCACAAATTTGGTGCCATCGTTCGAGATTCCAACCATTATTATCATTATTAAGACATCCTTTTACACAATTCCACTTCACCAATGTGGCTCACTTATGTTCAATGGTTTGTCAATAAAAGAAATATGCTTAACAGTTTGTCAGTTGCAAAGTACTCCAATGAGGGGTGTGCCAAGGAGGTGCTAGACTATTTTAGATTATGTAATTCGTAGGCATGTCTATAGATCCTCCCACATATGTTCTTTACTTGAATCTTGTAGCACCTTAGTAGCTGTTGAAACATGCCATGAAAACAGAGGTCAAGTAAATTCTAGACAATGATTTTTTTGTGGATACTATGTTGATAGACATGTATCAAAAATATGGCTTGATAGGAAAAGCTTGTGGAGTGTTTGACAAGATGCCTTCCCAAGGTGTGGTGGCATGGACAACAATGATTAAGACCTATGGTGAAAACCAAGAGGATGAAATGTTCAGACATTTCTTTGAGCACATGCCACAACAAAGTGTTAAGCTAGATTCCATTACATACTTGTGTGTTTTTTGCATGCATCCATGCTAGCTTAGTCCCCTTGGGTGAAGTACTTCAAGCTAATGCATAAAGACCACAGCATGACACCTACTCTAGATCACTTTGCTTGTATGGTTGGACTTTTGGCAACATCTAGGTAACTTACTGAGGCATGGAAAGCTGTCGTAGCCATGGAGTAATTATTTATAAGCCACTAATTTTAGGGTTTCTAGAAATCCATGGTTAAGACTCCTTAAACCAACCCCAAAAGAACATCCCTGCTATTTTATTATTAATAAATGGCTTATTTTTTATAATAGATTACATCTCAAATACTCTATAAATAGGAGTCTATTTACAGAGTATTTATTTAATTTAGCTAGCTATCATTCATCCCTCTGATGCCCACTACTAGCCTCACTCATTTGAGAGGACATTGCCAATTTGTGGAGTTTTGTTGAAGTACTATCCTATTGTCCACAACTATTATAGTGCCAGGTGACCTGATTGCCGGCCTTGTTACCAGTTATCCTACTCTTATTCCTAGTATACAATTGTTGCTTGGTTGGTTTGGGACACTCTTGCATTATTGCATGCCTATTTAATTGTTGCCTAGTTAATTCATGATCTACCTACTACCTCTAGCACTCTCAACATTTGCAATTATTACATTAGCTTGGAGCTATTGTACGTGTTTGTTGTCAAGACACGCTGCCCTACTAGTCGCCTGCTTGTTGGAGGACATATGGCTATTGACATCATCTCAACAATTTGTAGGATGAATATATATATCATTCTCAATGCAACAAACACACTATGTAGTGTGAATATTAAACATTGAACTCTCATGTCTTGAGGACCAAGGCAAAGAGTAAGAGTTGAAGAGTGTGTCATACTTTGACGGATCCCGAAACGTAGCAAAAAATCTCCAGAGATGTAATGCAGCAATAAACACAACTCAAGAAGGTTACATCAATGTTCGATGGAGCAGGTGAGGCTAAAAATAGTGAACATAGCAATGGCTGATGAGTTGATAGCCTGGCAATGATGCAACGGAGTGAAATTTAGCAGATCAGGTGATGTGGCAGATAGGCATTAATGCAACTAGTTTGCGATCAATTCTATGATAAAACTAGTATTTTGTATTTATTACATAAGGGTCTCTTAAATTCTTGTATAAAAAAATAAACTTACAAAAATGGATTTATAAATTATGGTAAAAAACATAGAAGGGTCAAAAAAATATCACAAAAAAGGTCACATAGGGATATAAAAAACATGCCATGAATGCACATGATATATAGGATTTGTATAGAGTGCCCCCCCCAAGATGTGGAGTTATGTCAGAAGATTGACATGCGAGCATAGGGTACGTCATACTTGGAGCATCCACCTACTCAATTAGTTGATGAATCTCTTATAAGGGTACATAAGATATGTGTTTTAAGTAAGACAGCAGCGCGAGGCGGCAAGGGCACGACTGGAGGCAAGAGTGATCCATCATCTTGGAAGTGGCGGCCACGAGACTTATCTGGAGGACTTTGTAAGTTTTTCTTTTGTTCTGCTTGCTTATTTTTTTGCAATCATGTTTCTAACCATTGTATTTTGTTTTCTTTGTAGCACTCCATTACAAACCACGATCCCACTGGCCTAGAGACTTGATATGCAGAGAGATATAGTCTCACTGCATTAATCGACCGATTTTATGGACGCGACGGCTTGTAAGTCACTCACCTTTATTTTCCATAGTTGCTAATTCTAATTAAAATACATTATTGTATGGTGGACTGATGTATAGTTGTTTCTTTTTTTGCAGAGTCCGTTCGATGCGCCTTTGCAGCGGGACGACCTTTTGGATGTGGCGAGGATCTATAGCTCACCCTTGGATCCGTGGAGCACACATGCTCTTCTTTTTTGGTCATGTGATTTATGTAGGCATTTTCTATGCACTATGTTATTATCATCCTTTGTATCTTGCCACCATTATACCATCACTTTCATTACGTGATCTTGTATTTATTCTATGTATCAGTCTTATGGATTCAAGTACACTTTGCCTTCATTTAGATGAGCATTGTACACATTACTGAAACTCTTCTGTATGGCCCAAATAAAGCACATAGTGCTATTTGTGGGAGAGTAGCTTGTTGCCCTCCTGCACAGTATTTTTTTTCCTGTTACTGTTGCTATTAGCATCGCAAATTTGCTGCACATGTCGCTATTAGCATCGCAATGTATGTCACAAAGCATCGCTATTTGCAAGTGATGCAAATAGCGATGCTGATAGTGACTGTTCTATGGCATTGCTAATACCGACATTTTTTGCGACGATGGGGGCAATTTTTTTTATGAACATTTTCGTCGCTTTCAACATTGGTATAAGGCATGTATCTTGTAGTGCATCAAAACTGAAAAATAGAGTGGCTTTTTGAAGGACTATGAAAAAGGCTATTGAACTGAGACAATTCTATATAGCTAAAATCCGGGATGAATAAGAGATCTGTAATAATTATTATATTTTCATACTGAACTTTTATTTGAGAATTCTTTTGTCATTTGATCCAACAAAGTTCCATTGAACAAGAATGGATTGATGAGATATTGGTAACTCTCAATCAACATATTATAAATAATAAAGTCCATGTATAGGGAATGGTTGTGCCTCATCCACCTATTTCTATAAACAAAAGCCTAGGACAAATGAATCTTGCTACACTTTCAAGATCAAGAGACCCTTCTGGATTATTTTGGGTGCAATAGAAGAATGGTATTATGGATACTTCATAAAATGAAAACTTATTATCAAAGGTATGAGGCCAAGAATTTCATAATAGTCCTAGGTCTTTAGCTAATGGGAAGAACATACCCAAATTTTTCTCAAGAACTATTGGTGGAAAAGATTGATTATCAATTCTTCCTTTTTTGGAATTGAGCTATTGTGTCTCAGGGGCTTATCTTAGTTCCCCTTCTCAATAATAATAACAATTGGGAATCCTTACTTGTGATGAAGAAATCTTGTACCCTTGTTTTGCCTTCCTAAACAAGAAGTATTGGATATTATTGTAACATTACTATTTGAATCACTACACTATGTGCATGGTCTTTTGCAATGGGAAAGATGATTTATTTAAGAATAGCATTTGAAATGCTATATAGGACCTTGTCTACAAAGGGTTCAAACCTTTCCCTTTCCTTTCTTTTTAGTATTTTGAGTCCCCCTCTTTTACTATTTAAATATAGTATGGATTCCTAAAGATCCAGCTTAGGATTTGATATAGTCTAAGTTGAAGCTATGGTACGTTGATCAATTTCTAAAAAGGAGTTTTTTTCTATCAAAACAACATAAATTATTGTTATGCTACACGTGCTCAATGTATTGGGACCATTGGACATACTCTTATTCCTTCATGAGCTTTGATGTACAAAAGTTCCCATGAAGGATGTGCTTTGCATACTCCACAATCCAAGTGAGTGCTCCTTTGGCTCTCATGACCTCCACATGTGAAAGAGAAGTGGGTATGGCAAGAGAGAGTTCTTAGAGAGAAGATGAGCTTTACCCTCTTGGTCCCTCACCCTCACTCTCTCACTCTCTTGCTCTCAATTTCTCACTCTCATGCTCTCTCTCTCACAAGGAAGTAAGAAAGCAAGCGTGCAAAGTTTGCACGTACATAAATAGCTTATTTTAGTTATTCTTATCTTGTTTATATATTATTTTTAGGGTTAGGGTTTTCCCATCCCTCTTGGGCACCCAGCTCTAATTTGGGTCTCAAGAGTGGTCATCCCTTATTGCATACTTTTCCTATGGTGAGAACAAATTAGAACCTTTGCAGTTTTTTGTGAGATGTGCCTATGCTATCATTACAAATTGCACAGGATTTACTTGGCTTGTGAATCTATATGATAAATTAATACAATTAGTAGAACCTTCTGGCAATTTGAATATATGAGTGCTTCATACATACTATATTATGGCTAATAATCCAAAAAATTAGACTCCTTTATGCTTTCTTACATATTGCACACTGCATATTTTTTGTGGTTAATAATATCCTCCTCCTAGGTGAGTGCTAGTCACATGGTACTCTTCATCATAGGTGGCATACTTTAGCTTCCATTGAAGATGTGGATACTAGGAGTCGTCATGTGTTGACCTTAGAGGATTCCTTTCAACTATTGATGGCATTGAAGCTTCTTATTGTAAGGTAAGTTGTGGCTAGAGTGGTGGTACATGTCCTAGTTGTTGAAGGTGGTGGTATTCTCTAAGATTCCCTTGGTTAGTTCCTATGGTAATTAGTCTCTTTGCAAGTTTCCATACTAAGTCAAAGGCCAAAAGTATTGGGTTGAGGATAAAAAAACTTGAAGAGAAGCTAATGGCACATTACTCCTTGAGATCTTTCACACCTACAAAATGGAAATACCTCTGGTGCAGTCTCTACCCAAGTGGAACTACTTATTTTCTTATCATGCATATGACATATTTTGTTGGTTAGGGAGATAGGTCGAACTCTAAGAAAACTTGAAGTGTTATCCTACACTTGAGAATCCAAACCATGCATACATAGGTTGTGGTGTCGATATTATGTGAGTGCACATGAATACTTAGGTATTACTTAGTTCAAGATAGTCGTATAATTTCTCATAGTTGTGTTTTTGACAAAGTAAGGGAACGATAGATTGAAAAAAAGGATTGTTGTTAAGGAAAAATGTGCTTAAAGGAGATCGTGAAGACATCACTAGAATGCTAGATAAGATGTGTCATTGTCTAATAGCTTAAGAATAAATGTCTTTACTAGTGGTAGCTACTTCTAATGAGATTGAAAAGAATGGTCCCTTCTTCAAACACTTTTCCATATTGATTTGTTGGGGATATTGATGTGATTTAAAGAAGAAAATGTGCAAGTAACCCAAGGTGACAAGTTTAACCATAGGCAAGGCATTCTTCTTAGGTATTCTCGACCGCCCTTGATACGTCCTACGTGAGTGTGGAGGAAATGAACAAAAGGGCTAGGAGATTAGGGATGGGCTCCTAAGCTTTTGATATTCTTGGCTCCTTCAATTCTAGCTTGCTTACCTTGTTCTCTTGTAGTTTGATTTTTTTAGGTCTTTGGATCTGCATATTTTAGGTTTCAATTCAACTTTGATCCCAACAAGCTCACTTGCACAACAATGTTTGCACATGCGATGGAGCGATCTACATCCCTTGGTCTTGGGTGCATGTGGATTTGAGATGCAAGGTGCATGTGTAGGTGTGTGGATCCTAGGATGGATACGTGGAGTTAGTATGTGTATGTATAGCTACCATGTAATACTATAGTCTACATTATCAATCAAAATTACACAAATTCTTTGAAAGAAAAAAACTCCTCATGAAGCCTATTTTGGTGAGAAACCATCTCTCTTGAACTTTAGAACTTTAGATATAGCGACGTAGAGACCATCTCTTGCTCATGAAGCCTACAAGGATATAGGCGTATAGCGACGTCCATATCCGATGCAAATTAGCGATGTTGCTATTTGCATCGCTAGTTGCAACGCAAATGCGACCCAAATAGCGATAGAAATCAGGTGAAAAAAAGTGGGCCAAAACTTGAGCGCGGCATTTTACGCGAAAGAGCGAAAGAGGAAGCGAAAGAGAGAACGAACTGCATCTTGCGTTTGAGATATATATATATATATATATATATATATATATATATATATATATATATATATATATATATAAAGAGGGAGAAGAAGAGCTTCTCACTGCCACCATCGTTTGTGAAGAAGAGGAGGAAGTGCACGGAGGGCGAAGAGGAGCCGGTGTCGCGAAGAGGAGCCGCCGAATCCGTCCTCCGGCCTTTGCGGTGAGTGCATTGTTCCCTCATGGTTTGTTTTTGTTTTTTCTCATTTTCTTTTGCTTGTTTTTGTTAAAAATGATGTGTATTGAGAGAGAAAGAGAGGAAATGAGAGAGGGAGAGGAAGAGAGAAAAAGAAAGAATGAACGAGAGAGAGGGAGGAAAAAAACTTGAAACATAATAAAGAAAGAGAGAAAGAGGGAGGGAGAGAGGGAGAGAGGAGAAGGAATGGATAAAAAACAAAAAGAGAGTAAGATCTTGTTCTTTAATTTCTTCTTTTTTTGTTTGTAATAGTAGTAGTAGTAGTAGTTCTTTAATTTCTTCTTTTCTTGTTTGTAGTGGTAGTAGTAGTAGTGGTGATAGTAGTAGTAGTAGTAGTAGTAGTAGTTCTTTAATTTCATCTTTTCTTGTTTATTGTTTTTGTAGCAGTGGTAGTGGTAGTGGTAGTAGTAGTAGTAGTTTTCTTGTTTGTTGTTGTAATACTACTAGTAGTACTAGTAGTTTTTTCTTCTTTTCTTATTTTAGTAGTAGTACTAGTACCAGTACTAGTAGTAGTAATAGTAGTAGTAGTAGTAGTAGTAGTAGGAGAGAGAAAGAAAGAAAGAAAGAAAGTCATATTAACGTCTTCTAAAGACCAAAACTAGCCTATGAGACAAATGTGATACAACTGATGAGGTCCAGCTATCCAAAATAAAAGTGCTGAATGAAAAGCTAAAAACTGGAAACTGAAAATACGGTGCTGTGAGTGTGATAAGTGTCGTGTATGTGTATGTGCGTATGTAGCTCTGGTACTCCAGATAATGGCTACAAAAGGGGAACAAATGTCGGCTGTGATAGGGGAATAACTGTCGGCTGTGATAAAGTGGTGCGATGTGTATATGTAACAGATGCAGGGAGATATACTATCCTGGGATGTAGTAGCAGTCATTAAAGTCGCTAATAGCAGGTGATTCCTCCTGGATGCAGGATGTGGTACATCGGCGGTGAAGAAAGAGCAAACTGGGGAGAGAGAGAGAGAGAGAGAGAGAGAGAGAGAGAGAGAGAGAGAGAGAGAGAGAGAGATTTTGTTAAAGGAAATGAGAGATGGAGAGGAAGAGAGAAAAAGAAAGAAGGAATGAGAGAGAGGGGAAATAAACATGAAACATAATAAAGAAAGAGAGGGAGAGAGAGAGAGGGAGGGGAGAGGAGAATGAATGGATAAAAAACAAAGAGAGGGTAAGATCTTGTTCTTTAACCTCTTCTTTTCTAGTTTGTAGTAATAGTAATAGTAGTAGTAGTAGTGGTGGTGGTGGTGGTAATAGCAGTGGTCGTGGTGGTAGTAGTACACAGACAGAGAGAGAGAGAGAGAGAGAGAGAGAGAGGTTTTGTTAAAGGTGCACCTTTGGTGTGTTCGAGAAGGCGAGTACTAGTAGTAGTAGTGGTAGCAATAGTAATAGTAGTAGTAGTAGAGAGAGAGAGAGAGGTTTTGTTTAGGGTGCATCTTGGGTATGTTCAATGCCTCGAGAAGGTGAGTAGTAGTAGTAGTAGTAGTAGTAGTAGTAGTAGTAGTAGTAGTAGTAGTAGTAGTAGTAGTAGTAGTAGTAGTAGTAGTAGTAGTAGTAGTAGTAGTAGTAGTAGTAGTAGTAGTAGTAGTAGTAGTAGTAGTAGTAGTAGTAGTAGTAGTAGTAGTAGTAGTAGTAGTAGTAGTAGTAGTAGTAGTAGTAGTAGTAGTAGTAGTAGTAGTAGTAGTAGTAGTAGTAGTAGTAGTAGTAGTAGTAGTAGTAGTAGTAGTAGTAGTAGTAGTAGTAGTAGTAGTAGTAGTAGTAGTAGTAGTAGTAGTAGTAGTAGTAGTAGTCGTAGTCGTAGTCGTGGTGGTGGTGGTGGTGGTGGTGGTGGTGGTGGTGGTGGTGGTGGTGGTGGTGGTGGTGGTAGTAGTAGTAGTAGTAGTAGTAGAGAGAGAGAGAGAGAGAGAGAGAGAGAGGTTTTATTAAAGGTGCACACACAAAGGAAAAAAGATGGCAAGGTCCGGTGCAATACCATAGGACGGGAAACACTCTGACATAGGGTAGCTACTCCCTCGTCCCCATGCATAGCATATTAGACTTTACATACTATAGGCCCATCCGTAGGTGGGTGGAGACTTTACATACGTTAATTTTGTTGACTTACAAGAGAAGAAATCCCTTCTCAAACAATTTAAGAAAGAAAAAAAGAATAATAACAAAAACAAATTATTTATTATAATTTAGACAAAATGGAAAACGATGAAGGCCCTGATGTTCAAAATCGCGAGGCGTATCTTGATCAGCGTGTCCCATGTCCTTGCTCTCAATGTAAGCTACAATTAGACAAAAACATCGATACAAAATACGTACGATGCTTCGGTGAGTTTCAATCAGAGATCATTGATCAGGTGATCTGAGATTTTAAGCAAACGATAATAAAAGTAGATATCAATCATGCATTGTATTCACAAACTAATTGAATATCATATACAAAAACATTGGAATTTGCCGATAAATTTATTATAGGGAGATGACATCTAATCCCAAGGAGGAGTGCACCCTTTGCGGCCAGTTATAAGAGTTTTTGGGCATGCGATGGATGGAGTGCCTGAGTCAATCCACCACTTGGAAGGTACTACCCAATCTATACCATCAATACCAGACAAGACAGGCAGCCTTCCAAACTTTCCTATAACCTTGGAGCTTGATATGGAGGCAATGATTGATGCATTGATGCCCATAGATGTTGAGACTTTTGATCCGCTTAGAGAGGAAGCATCCATACCATTATATGATGGGTGCTCAGTATTTCACCTAAAGACATTTCTTGCACTCTTAAGTGTGCAAGCAAAATAGAGTGTCGCGATATTATGAGGACACAATGTGAAAAAGTATGGAATGCATCACCGTCCAACTTCTTTATTGATCTAGAGAGTCAATGTGATCTGAGCCATTAGTACTAGTGTGAGTTATATGGATTATCCGAAAATACTAGATTTTTGGATAATTTTAGCTTATTTTTTATATTATTTATTGTAAAAATTTGAAAATTTTAGAAAAAACTTCTAGATTATGATGGCATGCAAAAATCTAGTTGCTTTTCCAGCTAATTATGGGATTTTCACAAGAGGGACAGATTGACAAAATCGTGCACGTCGTGATCGCTCTAAACAGGCTGAAAAGTATAGATTGAACTGAAAGAAGAAGGAGTGATCTAGGAGATCCATGACCAGTTGTCCTGAAGTTTTACCCCCTGTTTCAAAGCCAACGGAGCCATCAGATTTGGGTTCCGAGTAGCAAAGAAGGAGCTGTAATCTTGATGTACATTTTGTTCTATGAAGAAGCTCCAGGAGATCTAATGCCTGGAGATTACTTTTGAATAGTGCAAAGATTCCAGGTTCTTTCAATACTTATTGATTCAATTCCTTGTGCTTTGTCTTTGTAGTGTTTACCACTTGGGTATCCTCTATCTTCTCTTCCATCTCCTATCTCTACTTCCTTCTACTTCTGATCCCCAGTGGATATGACATTTCGACAAAAACCCCTCCGACATTGGTGAACGCGACATGAAAGGTCGTCAGAAGAAGGAAAGACAAGATGGGAGAATCTTCGAATACATTCTCCAGTGATGTTTTGCAATAGTTGGTGCAAAATATGAATATGCTTATGTAGGTACACAACAACAAGGGGTGATGCAAGCTTCAGGTCAAACAGAAAGTGTTGTGATGAATGCTTTGCAAGCAGTTGAGTGTGAGGTGAATTTATTCAATGGCAGGAATGTATCAACATATGTACATACCTATACTCAGAATATGGGATTGTTTGGGGTGGCTCAATCTGCATGGAGCCGGTATTTTGTACGTGTTACTGTTCATAAACTGAAAGCACGGATTACTGAATTATACTTGCAGGATGCTGAATGTGTGGCCTTCAAGAAGACACTCAGGGAAGAATTTTACATTGAGGATACCAGTTTGATTACGTGCAAGACTTTTCAAGAGTGGGTTTTACAACCCAATAAGGGTCTTGTGGCTATGGAATTGTTAAGAGAATTTGAAAGTCGATTTGAGCAATTGGATCTTGCAGAACAGCAAGCTCTTGCAAGTCAAAAAAGTGAATTGTTTCTACAAGCAATTGATCTTGAGCTTCAAGAGAAGCTTGATGATTTGCTGGAGGATCAAACTACAAAAACATGTTTGAAAACAGAGTGGAGACATGTCAAGGAAGTTGTTACTGTACTTGTGAAGAAGCATAAAAGAAGAGAAAGATTGCATGTCTCTAGCTTGCTCACTATTACGGGCAAGACAGTTGACGTATCCAATAAGCCACCTACTTCTGTGGCTAACCCTATGGCTGTACCTGCTATTGTTTCCTCTGTTAGGGAAGATGTCTTAGATGAATTGGTCAAAGGTATGTGGGACCTTCAATTGAACGTTGCCAAATTGGACGAAAAATGACAAGAGGAAAGGGGACGAGGAGTAGCCCCTAAGCTTGGAAAAATATGTATGTGGTGTGACAGTTTGCAACACGAGAGAAAGGATTATGCTGCCTATCAGGAGGCCTTGGCACGACAGCTTATCTTTTGGAAAGATGGCAAGATCCATGCACAAGAAACGGGATTGCCTCTTGCTTTGAATTTTGGAAAGGGAGGTATGCAGAAGTTGTTGGAAGACTTGGCTGTCCAAAATGCTTATGCGACGGTACATGCTTCTACTTTTGGTCTACAGTTGAATAGAATGCATGGCCAAGTGATGGTTGCTCCAAAGGCTAAAATATGGACACATGCTTTACATGCAGTTGAAAAGAGAAAGGTCACTGATAGTGAAATGTCTCATGCACGGCAAGACATTCGTGGCATAACTGGTTGGGAATCACAGGTAGATGCATATTCAATGTATGCATATTTAGGAAAGGTACAAAACACGGATGTACTTGTGGAAGAAAAACGAAAAAGAGATGAAGATATTTCATGGACATCTAAAAGAATGACAAGAAGAAGTGTGGATCAACCTAAAGCTGCAAATCAGCCACCTCCCGAGTATGTTATGGAAGAGGTCAGTCAGGAGCAAAAACAGGATAACAAATAAGAGGGCAAAAAGAAGGGCAAGTAGCCAGGATATAAGTTGCAATCTGACATTGAGATAGCCAAAGATCTTAAGAAGGTTCTTGAAGAATGGATCTTAAATAGTCGAGTGGAATTTAACTTGAGAGAGGTGCTTGGCATTGACAAGCGAGAATTTCATGATGAGATGCAAGATGCTACTAATTAATGGACATCATGTGGAAAAAAGAAGAAAGTGGTTAAAAATGCATTGTCTTTTAGTAATATGCATGGTGGAGTAAGGCAAATGCAACAATATGGAGAAGAGACTCTAGGATTTATTCCTTGAAGTCACTACACAAGAAATCATTGGGCTAGAGCTACCACTGAAACGGTAGTGAAAATAGGGGAGCGTGAAACTCCTTGTGTTGCTTTACTTGACCATGGGTCTGAGATAAATGTCTTTGGACATGGATTGTATGAAAATGGTGCATGGCATGTAGACACTGATCATGGTTGGCAAATGAGGGCTGCAAATAATTCTTCAGGGAAGCTCTATGCTACATGTCTTAATGTAAAAGTGACAATTGGTGATGTACAGGAAGAGCAACACTTCTTTATGCAAGATAATTCCTCATATGTAGTGATTTTGGGACATCCCTATATTACAAGTTTGCGTATGGAAACAAAGGTGCTTGACGATGGTTCTGCTTATGTAAGAGTCAGAAGCAAGGATGGGAGAAAAGCTGTCCAATTTCTTACTGTTTGTGTTAATCATCCTAGAAATCGGGATACGCTTCGAGAGTCTCCTTTGGTTCCGAATGCAAGGGAAATCAAAGACCTGGATTTTCATTAAGCACTGCTATAATGCGGGGCTACAGTAGTGCCGTTCAGTGGGTGTACTTGCCTCTTGATGAAATGAAGCATGTATTTACTATTGGTAATTCTCAGTTTACAGCAAACAGTTCATGTTGGTTTAAGATTATGGAAGCTATGTGTAGGGCTGAATGCATATCTATGAAACAAGCTACTAAGAAACTGAGAGCATTGGGGTTGCTAGTTGAAAATGATGGCATTTCAAGCATTTTTTATGGGTTGAATATTACTGACACTATGGCTGAAATTTCAGCAACTATACATGTAGAAAATGAGGCTAAAAACATAGTGTTGTCAACATGTTCTTTGGATATGTATGATGTTATAGCATTGTTTGCTCAGCAAGAAGTATTACAATGGACTGAAGCACTTGTGGAGACAAAGTATAAGATAGTTGACAAAAAGGTGAAACCAATTGCTTTGCCACTTCCACTAGAGAGTGAGGGTATGTATGAAAAAGTGTCAAGGCAGCCAAGCTTATGGGATCCTAAAGATATAGGTCATCAGTTTACATCTGAAATATTACAAGAATTGAAAGTTGGTCTAGAAGGGTGTCTTTTGCTTACTGAGAGAGACTTTATTATGTGAATGTTGGCTAGACATGGGAAGGCATTTGCATTTCAGCCAAGTGAAATAGGTGGTGTGGATCCAAATGTTATCTCTCCTATGGTCATATTTACTGTGCCACATGTACCATGGAACTTGAGGCCTATTCCAGTGCCTAAAGCTTACTTGCCAAAGCTGATGGATTTGCTAAATGAAAAGATTTGCATGAAGATCTTGGAGCCTTCTTCAGCCCCGTACTCAAATCGTTGGTTTATTATGCCCAAAAAGAGTGGGCCTTTGAGATTTATTCAAGACATGCAATCAATCAATAAAGTGACCATAAGAAATGTGGGTGTAGGTCCTGTGGTTGATGAATTTGTACAACCTTTTGCAAGCAAAGAGATCTATTCTTTGGGTAATCTTTACTCAGGTTATGATCAGTTTCATCTTGCAATTGAAAGTAGGGATATCACAACCATGAAGACTCCTTTGGGGTTAGTACGGATGTGTACTCTTCCACAGGGTGCAACAAACTCAGTGGCACACATGACAAATGCTATGAATAGGGTACTCAGGGATTTTATACCACAATTGACTATGCCCTTCTTGGATGATGTTCCAATCAAAGGGTATGTAATGGATGAAAAGAATGAAGAGATGGATACTCATGGATGCAGACAGTTTGTTACAGAACATATTGTGGATTGTGAGAGGATTTTGACACATCTAGAAGAGGTGCACTTAACTCTTTCTAGACAAAAGTCTGTCTTTGGATTTGAAGAGGTTTTGATTGTTGGGCATATGTGTGGGCCTTATGGGTGAAGGCCATCACCAGCAAAAATAGATGGGATTGATAGAATGCAAGATGTATGCATGAATGTATCAGAGGTGCATAGATTCTTGGGTGCATGTGTGTTCTGTTTGATACGGATTCCTCACTTTGTACATGTAGCCAATGCTCTTTATCAGCTTCTAAGGAAATGTCAAAAATTTCATTGGGAAAGGAAGCATCAAAAAGCAATGAAGAAATTGAAGCAACTCTTAAAATATACTCCTACATTGAGAAAGGCTGACTATTCACATGGAAAGCCTATCATTATTACTATTGATACAAGCCCAATCGGGATTGGCTGGGCAATTGGGCAAGATGATGAGGAATGGCAAAGATATGCAATTTGCTTTGATGCTAAAGTATTGACTGAACGATAGAGAAGATATCCACAAGCTAAAAGAGAATTATGGGGAATTGTGACAGCCCTTAAATGTAATAAGGAGTATTTTATGGGTGCTCATGTAGTCATTGAGACCGATTGTTTGCCGGTATTGGGTATGATTACTAGTTGTGCTACTCCGAACATTGCTATGCTCCGGTGGATTGCATACATCAAATCTTTGAACCCTAAATTTCAGCATGTTGTAAGAAGAGATAACCCAGTGGCAGACATGTTATCTCGAGCACCTTATGAAAATGAAGATCGGATGATGGATGAGGAGGAAGAAGATGACTTTCTTATGGTTGAAAATGATGTTGCAAGAGTGAATTTAGCAATGCAAGGTGTTGCTACAGCATTAACAAAAGCTTGGACAACAAAGAGAAGACACTTTAGATGTTTTGTATCTTGTGTAGAAGTGTTTCTGGAAGACAAATATGCAGGAGAATGGTTGAGAATTAGTCAATACCTCAGTACATTAACAAAGAGAGATAAAAACATGGATACTTATGGAAACATGCTAAAAAGAAACAGGGTATGCCATTGCGAGTTTTGGGTGACAGAGCTTCACAAGTAAAAGTAACGCAAGAATTTCATGAAAGCTTGTGGGCTGGTCATAGAGGTGTTTGGGGTACTTTTACAAAGATCAAAGAAATGTATTGGTGGCACGGTATGTATAAGGATGTTGCTCACTTTGTGGAAACATGTACGACATGTCAAATGTATTCATCCAGGATGGATTGCAACCCACATATCCATTGTCTCTTCATTTTAAGTGGGTGGCGGATCTAGTCACAATGCCTACAGGTCTTTGGCAAATGAGGTATCTTATGCTTGCTCATGAAGACTTGACTAATCAAGTGGAAGGGAAAGCTTTAAGTACTAAGACAACAAATGTTATGTGTACTTTTCTCTTAGAAGAGATCATTTGTCGGTATGGCCTTGTGGGAAAAATTACAGCAGATAGGGGTGAGTTGGATGCAGATAAAGCTCATGATTTCTTTCCGCAGTTGGGGATAAAGCTTGCTTTAACTTCAGCTTATAACCCTGAAGAAAATGAAAATTTTGAAAGAGGTCACCTACCTATTGTGAAGGCATTGGCAAAAGCATGTGGAGAGAAGGTAAAAGAATGGCCACGATTGCTCCCTTATGCTTTATGGGCCGACAGAATAACTCGTAGTGCTGTTACAGGATATATGCCTGCAGAATTGATGTATGGTCAAAAACCTATCATGCCAATAGAAGAGATGATAGTCACATGGAGTGTGTTACCTTGGGAGGAGGAGTTGAATCGAGAGGAGTTGTTGGCCTTATGCATTAGATAGTTGAAAGAAAGTCAGAAGACATAGAGGCAGCAACTGCAAGGTTAAGGGCAGCAAGGATATAGAACAAGAAACGGTTTGAAAAAAGACATAGACTGAGACCAAGAACCATACAAGATGGGGATTGGGTATTGGTTTATGTTAGCAGTTTAGATAACCAGCACAGTGCCATGCGTAAAGTTTCCAAAAGATGGTTTGGACCCTATGTGGTAAGATAGGTATTTGATAATGCTACTTATGCATTAAATGAGCTGGATGGGACAGTCATCAAACTTTCGGTAGTAGCAGGAAAAAGAATCAAATTATTCAAAAGGTGGGAATCTACTACCTATGAGTTGCCAGAATTGGAAGAAAATAGTAGTCATGATACAGGGGCTAGCTAGGAAGATATGGAAGATGAAGAAGTAAAGGATATGGTCGCAGAGGATGAGGAGGACTCAGAATCCGGTAACAACTAGGATTTTGGTACATACTAGAGGATGTGCAAGTTCAGAGGGGTGGATGTCATGATGTTATGAGGACATAATGTGAAAAAGTATGGAATGCATCATCATCCGACTTCTTTATTGATCTAGAGAGTCAATGTGATATGAGCCATTAGTACTAGTGTGAATTACATGGATTATCCAAAAATACTAGATTTATGGATAATTTCTGTCTATTTTTTATATTATTTATTATAAAAATCCAAAAAAGTTAGAAAAAGCTTCTAGATTAGGATGGCATGCAAAAAACTAGTTGTTTTTTCATCCAATTATGGGATTCTCACAAGAGGTACAGATTGACCAAATCGTGCACGTCACGATCACTGTAAACAGGCTGAAAATGGCAGATTGAACTGAAAGAAGAAGAAGGAGTAATCTGGGATATCCGTGAGCAGGTATCTTGAGATTTTATCTACCTTTCGAAGCCAACTGAGCCATCAGATTTGGGTTCTGAGGAGCAGAGAAGGAGCTATAATTTTGATGCACGCTTTATTCTACGAAGAAGCTCCATGAGATCTAATGCCTAGAGATTGATTCTGAGTAGTGCAGTGATTCCAGGTTCTTTCAATACTTATTGATTCAATTCATTGTGCTTTGTCTTTGTAGTGTTTACCACTTTGGTATTCTCTATCTTCTCTTCCATCTCCTATCTCTACTTCTAATCCCTAGTGGATTCGACCTTTTGACAAAAACCCCTCGACAACGGGTGGAGCGATGCGAATGTGATCCATCTCCTATCTCTACTTCCTTCTACTTCTAATCCCTAGTGGATTCGACCTTTCGACATAAACCGCTCGACAACGGGTGGAGCGATGCGAGTGTGATCGAGTTGTATGTACACTTCATTGATTTCTTTTTGGCACTATCATAAAAAACAATTGTTCTTTTGGTGTTTTATGATTTTGTTTCAGGTTGCTGAAGTATCATATATTATCACTTGCAAATACTATGCATAAGTCTCATGATGATGCACGGCATGTTTTACGAAAGCTTTGCATGGACTACAATAGCTGTCAAGATTGTGGGAGAGAAGGAAGGAGTCTCACTTGTAGCTTTCTTGCTTGCACAATGGGGAAATACACACACAGGTGGAGGCTGAAAACAGTTTTCCTCTTCTTAGTTGTGTAAGCCAAAAGAACTCTAGTACAAAAGAAATAGGAGAACCCTATATGTGGGTCTCAAACCAAACTCAACTAACTAAGGTGGCATACTAACTGAACCATGAACTAGAGTAGATAAGGATAGCTGCCATCTAGCTATTACTCATGGGCGGTGTACCAACCGCATCTGCAACTAACAAGTCGGTGACATAAATGCACAACAGTCACCCTGGCATATCACAAGTGGAACTCGATATCTCAACACTCCCCCTCGAGCTCAACCCCAATTCCTGCACACCAAGCAGGTCTCTAAACTTGCGCAGCTTCTCTCGCCCAATGCCTTCATGAATATGTCAGCTACCTGATCCTCTGTGCTAACATAAACTAGATCAATAAGACCTAGTAAAACCTCTCCCGCACATAGTGATAATGCACCTCAATGTGCTTTGTTCTAGCATGATAGACTGGGTTATTTACCAAGCGTATACTACTCATGTTGTCACAATAAATGACAATTGGCCCATCTATAGGCTGATGTATATCATAAATTAGCTTATGCAACCAAGCTATCTCACCCTTGTACTTAGCCTCTGTGCTCGACAAGGCAACTGTAGGCTATTTCTTGCTGCTCCAAGTGACTGCAGCACTCCCAAAAGAGAATACATATCCACTGGTAGATCGTCTATCAGAAATACTACCAGCCCAATCATCATCAGTGTATCCATGCAGCTGTATCTGAACCCAGTCTCATAAAATAGTCCATACTGCAATGTGGACTTCACATACCTGAGTATGCGTCTAGCCGCATCCAAATGCGGTTTCCTTGGAGAATGCATAAACTGACTTACCAATCCAACAACATAGCTCAAATCTGGCCTAGTAATAGTCATATAAATCAAACTTCCTACTATGTGTCT
Source organism: Lygodium microphyllum (assembly GCF_053477565.2). Taxonomy (NCBI): domain Eukaryota; kingdom Viridiplantae; phylum Streptophyta; class Polypodiopsida; order Schizaeales; family Lygodiaceae; genus Lygodium; species Lygodium microphyllum. The sequence continues at coordinate 48,497,561 of NC_141143.1, forward strand.
GTACATAGTAGGATCTTCTAGAAGCTCACCTGCATCTGCACTCAGCTTCACATCCTGCTCCAAAGGAACTGAAATAGACTTACAGCCTGTCATCCCATATTTGGACAACATGTCCAATCCATACTGCCTCTGTAAGAGCCATATCCCACTTGGTGATCTAATCACCTCAATGCCCAAGAAATAACGTAGCTCTCCCAAATCCTTCATCTCAAACTTCTGCTTCAATAGCATTTTCACATGAAGGATATCTTCATCACTATCACCTGTGATAATCAAATCAATAACATAAATGACAAGCAGCATAATACATTTCTCTATTTTTCTCACATAAAGTGAGAAATCTGCCTTGGAAATCTGAAAGCCAATAGTGACAAGATAATGTCCTATCTTGTCAGACCATACTCTAGGTGCTTGCTTCAAGCCATACAAGGCTTTCTTCAACCTGCAAACAAACTTAGGATGAACAGCATGCACATAACCTGTTGGCTACTCCATGTAGACCTCTTTTTGCAAATCACCATGTAAGAAGGCATTCTTTACATCCATCTGATGTAAAGACCATCCCTTTGATACAGCCATAGCAATGACTGCTCTTACGGTTGCCATCCTTGCAACCGGACTGAATGTTTCTTCATAATCAATGCCATACGTTTATGCATACCCTTTGACTACTAATCTTGCCTTGTATCTATTCACAGAACCATTTGCATTGTGCTTCACCTTATAAACCCACTTACAACCAATTGCATTCTTATCTTTAGGCAAAGGTAGCAATTCCCATGTAGCATTTGCTTCCAAGGCATCCATTTCTTCATCCATGGCTTTCTCCCATTTTTCTTTTCCCATGGCTTGCTCAAAAGAAGTGGGTTCTGGTTCCTGTATCACTTTGACCATATAGTGAATGGCTATAAATCCATCATATTTCAGCCTATCCATAGGATACCTAGCTCTGGTAGACCTACGCAAAGTAGGTTCACTCCCAGGTGCTCTCAAAACATCCCTGGTCTTCCTTACTCCAGGTGTAACAATAGAAGGAATACCCAACTCATCACCAATGCTCTGTTCTAAGCCACTGGATTCACCATCCACATAAGAGTGACTTGCATTCACATCAAACATGGGCTGATCTACCTTCTCTTTTCCTTTTCGTGAACTAGCATACCACTATCTGCATTGTTTTGAGGAGATTCTCCTGATCTCAATCTGCCAGTCCATGGCGAAGAATGTGAACCACTGCTAGAGGACACTCCATGTCCACTAATATTTTATGACTACTGCTGTGAATTCTATGTAGCATTACCATTTTGTGCATCTATATCATCAATCACATTTACTGGTTTATACCAGCTACTCATCTCATCAAAAACATCTCTGCTCACTGTAAACTTACGAGTAGAAGGGTTATAGCATCTATACCCTTTCTGCTACTGCAGAGAGTAACTAATAAAGATGCACTTCTCAGCTTTTGGATCCAACTTGGATCTCAACTCATTTGGCACATGAAAATAGGCAATGCAACTAAAAATCTTCAAATGAGAAATATCTGGTTTCCTACCAGTATATCTCTCCTCTAGAGTCATCCCATGTATTGCTGCAGTGGGAGTCCTGTTCATTATGTAGACTGCTGTAGCAACTGCTTCAGCCCAGTAAAAATCTGGCAAGTCTTTTTCGTTGAGCATGGCACGAGATACCTCTCCCATATGCCTGTTTTTCCTTTCTGCAATTCCATTTTGTTGTGGGGTATGACTGCATGAATATTGCTGCTTTATGCCATGCTCCTGCAGGAACCTTGCAAACTCATTTGAGAGATACTCTCCCCCTCCATCTGACCTTAGGCATTTTATTTGGAGGCCTGTTTCTTTTTCAACCATAGCTTTAAGAGTTTTGAAATGCCCAAACACTTCATTTTTCTTTTTCATAAAATACACCCAAACTTTTCTGCCTATAGTCATCAATAAAAGTGACAAAATAATGACAGCCTCCAATAGATGCAGCTTTAGTAGTCCACACATTAGAGTGGATTAATTCCAATGGCTTCTTACTCTCTTAAATATGTCTAGGAAATGGTTTCCTTGCCTTTTTTCCAAATTGACAGGCTTCACATACCTTATACATTTCTGCAACCTTGAATTTAGGCAATCCTGCAACAATATTTTGGGCCTGCGCTGATTTAAGTCATTGTACATTAACATGACCAATGCATTTATGCTAGATATCAATATCTGCAACTACACTGGTCCCATGTGCAAACATTGTTGCACTCAATTCAGGCATGTCTGCATCCAACGTAAAAATTATGCCCTTCTTCTTTCCTTTTGCTATCAAGCGACCTTTATTTTTCGTATCCTTAACAAAGCATCCATGAGAATTAAATCTGACCTGCAAGCCCTGCTCAACCATTTGACCAACAGAAACCAGGTTCTTGGTGATATTCAGGACATGAAATACATCTGACAGGTATTTCTTTTTCCCATCCTGCATAGACAAAGGAGCTTTTCCAATCTGCACAATAGGATGTGCAGTATCATCACCAGTCTCCACAAATCCTGGTTTTTCCATTTTCCTTGCATCCTGCATCCATTCTGCATGACTTGTCATGTGGTTTGATGCACCTGAGTCAACATACTACACATCGTCGCTTTCTTCTACACTTGTCACAGAATTGGTCATGTGCTGCACCATAAACAAATGCTCATTTCTGTCATCACCCTGTCTACTAGAAGATGCATAATTCCCTTGTTGTAAATTTCCATTCATGATGTCATTCTGCTTTTTATAGCAGTCTTTAGCCATGTGACCCATTTTACCACAGTAATAGCATTCAACATTGTTGTTTGCATTTTGGCCTCTTTACCATCCACCACGACCTCTTTGGCTCCCCCTGCCTCTAGAGTTACCACGTCCTTCTCCATAGGACTGCTTTTCTTAAGTTTGCTGCATATTTTGATTTCTACCACGGCCTCCAGATCAGCCTCCTCTACCTCTGCCTCTACCTCTTCTAGCATTTGAGTAGAAGACAATTTCTTTTGAAGTTCCTCTTGAAGAAGATGCACCACCATTTCTCTGCTCCTCAGAAATTAGAAGAGCAATCAACTCCTCAAAATCAGGAAATCTTTCACGGACGGAAATGGATGTTCGGAACTGTGCATAATCCTTTCCTAAACCATTCAAGGTCACAGAAACTAAATCATCATCTTCCACTGGCAACCCAATGGAAGCAAGTGCATCTGCAATCTTCTTCACCTTCATGTGGTGGTCATTGATGCTCATACTTTCTCTTTGCACATTGTGCAACTCTTGCTTGAGCTGCATTTTCCTGGCTTGCGTATTTGTGCTACACATTTTTGACAAAGTATTTGCGTATTTTCCTGGCTTGCGTATTTGTGCTATACATTTTTAACAAAGTATCCCATGCCTCCTTTGGCGTACTTGCATCCTGAATATGCACAATCATAGAGTCTGAAATACTGATAGACAGCCAGTGCATAACTTTTCTGGCTCTCTCATGCCATCCTTTAAATGCCTGCATTTGCTGTTGATTGGGAACATCAGGAAGAACTGGTTCATATACTACAGCATATACTGCCCCTTCTAAAGTCCAACCCGCAGCATATACTGCCCTCTTGCTACACCGCGAAGGGCGTCTCAATCTAAGACACTACACTCTTGCACTTTTTGGTTGTGCTAGCTGTAGAGACTTGCTCCCAAACTCGAAAAATGAAAGCAACACTCGTCCTCTTACCAAAACACCGCGAACTTGGTTTACTTTCTTGAGCTCCTTACCATAAACCAGGCTCTGATACCATCTCAAGATTGTGGGAGAGAAGGAAGGAGTCTCACTTGTAGCTTTCTTGCTTGCACAATGGGGAAATACACACACAGGTGGAGGCTGAAAACAGCTTTACTCTTCTTAGTTGTGTAAGCCAAAAGAACTCTAGTATAAAAGAAATAGAAGAACCCTATATGTGGGTCTCAAACCAAACTCAACTAACTAAGGTGGTATACTAACTGAACCACGAACTAGAGTAGATAAGGATAGCTGTCATCTAGCTATTATTCATGGGTGGTGTACCAACCGCATCTGCAACTAACAAGTCGGTGACATAAATGCACAACGGTCACCCTGGCATATCACGAGTGGAGCTCGATATCTCAACAATAGCATCCATGCATGTATCAACAATTGCATACTGTTTTGAGGAGAATATAAGACTATGGAGACATTTCCAAATTGTGGTGCTTACAGGTATCGACAAGACTTGCAAGGGCAAACCATCCCTCAAAAAGTTCTTAGATACTTTTCGCTTATTCCCCACATAAATCACATGTTTCATACGTGCTATATGGTGAGCTTGACAACATGGCATGCGCAGAATAGATCCATAGATGGAGTTCAACGAATGCCCTAGTGGCTAGACACGGATGACTGGTGCCGACTTAGGGAGGGAGACTACAAATTCTCCATGACGTTGGAGACAGCAGTGCGAGGCAGCGAGGGCACGACTGGAGGCAAGAGTGGTCCATCGTCTTGGGAGTGGTGACCACAGGACTTATCTGGAGGACTTTGTAAGTTTTTATTTTATTTTGCTTTCTTTGCAATCATGTTTCCAATAGTTGTATTTTGTTTTCTTTGTAGCACTCCATTACAAACCATGTTTTTCTTAGTAAGTTTTTCTTTTGTTTTGCTTTCTTTGCTTTCTTTGCAATCATGTTTCTAACAGTTGTATTTTGTTTTCTTTGCAGCACTCCATTACAAACTGTGATCCCACCAGCCTAGAGACTCGATATGCAGAGAGATTAAGTCTCACTGCATTGATCAATCGATTGTATAGACGTGGTAGTCCTATAAGTCACTTATTTTTCTTGTCCGTAGTTACTAATTTTAATTAAAATGCATTATTGTATGGTGGACTGATGTGTAGTTGTTTCTCTTTTTGCAGAGTCCGTTAGATGCTCCTTTGCAGTGGGATGAGCCATGATTGTACTGTCGCTTTCATTACACGATATTGTATTTATTTTATGTATCTATCACCTTCGAGTTTCCCTCCACCTTATGCAGAGTGCTATCGACCAAAGTGGTGGAGGAGGTGATAAGCATGGGAGAAAGTCTTGGTAAGAGATGGAGTAAGGAGAGGGAGAAGAACCTGACACGACGGGAAATGGATGTCAAGAATCGCGTGGTGGAGGGGGTTGCTCAAGATGCTACGCCAAACACACACAGAATGCACAAGGAGAAGCTCACTCAAGAGACAAGAAGAGAAATGGAGGCCAAAACGTTTTCTTGCTGATTTCTTCTTCTTCTTCCACACACTTTACAATGTACACAAAGTATAGATAATATACAACATAAAAGGAAAGTGGCCTACTAAGTCAAACAATGCATAACCGACTATACTAGTCGACTGGCGCTATAACTATGCCAGCTGTAAATAGGTGTAAGGACATGAATATAATAAGTAATGAGTCAGTGGCCATGTGAGATGCATAATGACCATCGACGTGCTAAGTGTAGATGTGTGGATCCATCTAACCAGGCGGTCCATCATCCATGTCCACATGTGTTGAGCTTGCCATCTCAACACTCCCCCTCAAGCTCAACTGCATCTCTGCAACTCCAAGTAAGCTTCGAAACTTTTGAAGCTTCTCTGTACCCAATGCCTTCGTAAAAATATCAGCGATCTGATCCTGTGTGCTGACATACACCAAGTCAATCTCACCTGCTAGTACCTTCTCTCTCACAAAGTGGTAGTGTACCTCAATATGTTTTGTCCTGGCATGGAATACAGGGTTCCTAGCCAATTGTATACTGCTCATGTTGTCACAATAAATGACAACTAGACCTTCCACCTGGACATCCAAATCAGCCAATAACTTTTGCAGCCATACTACCTCACATGTTGCAACAGCAGCACCTCTATACTCAGCCTCTGTACTTGACAAAGCAACTGTAGATTGCTTTTTGTTGCTCCATGCAACTCCTGCACTACCAAGAGAGAACATGTATCCGCTGGTAGATATTCTATCAGACATACTACCAGCCCAATCTGCATCTGTGTATCCAAATACCTGTACATCTGTACCTGCCTCATAGAAAAGTCCATAATGTAATGTGGACTTCACATATCTCAATATGCGTCTGACTGCATCCAAATATGGCTTTCTAGGTACTTGCATAAACTGACTCACAAGACTAATAGCGTAGCTCAAGTCTGGCCTTGTAATGGTCATGTAGATCAAACTCCCCACTATCCTCCTGAACATAGTAGGGTCTTCTATGTCATCCCCAACATCAGCACTCAGCTTTACATTCTGCTCCAACGGGACTGAAAGTGGTTTGCATGCAGTCATACCATACTTGGACAACATATCCAAGCCATATTGTCTTTGGGACAGCCATATACCATCATCACATCTGATCATCTCAATGCCAAGGAAGTACCTTAGCTCACCTAAATCCTTCATCTCAAACTTCATCTTCAAACAGCCCTTGACTTCAACAATCCCACTATCACTATCACCTGTAATAATCAAGTCATCCACATAGATGACTATAATGACCAAACCTGCATCTCCCTTTTTCACATAAAGTGAGTGATCAGCATCAGAAACATAAAAGCCAATATTGACAAGATATGCTCTAATCTTGTCAGACCATGCTCTAGGTGCTTGCTTGAGCCCATAGAGTGCCTTCTTCAACCTGCACACATACGTGGGATGCTCTAAATCTTCATAACCTGCTGGCTGATCCATATACACTTCTTCCTGCAAATCACCATGCAAGAAGGCATTCTTTACATCCATTTGCTGCAACCTCCAACCTTTGGCTACTGCCAAAGCAATCACACATCTGACAGTTGTCATCCTAGCAACTGGACTGAAGGTTTCATCATAATCTATGCCATATCTCTGGGCATAGCCTTTTGCAACCAGCCTAGCTTTGTACCTGCTAATAGAACCATCTGCATTGTGCTTAGTCTTATAAACCCACTTACATCCAATAGCTTTCTTTCCCTTCGGCAATGATACTAGATCCCAAGTCTTATTGGCCTCTAATGCAGCCATCTCCTCATCCATTGCTACATCCCAATGAGCATGACCAACAGCCTCCTCAAAACATGTGGGCTCAACATCCTCAACTAGTTTCACCATATAAGCATAATGGTGAGCTGCATAACCTTCAAAACCAAATCTTTTAACAGGGTATCTCACCCTGCTAGACCTGCGTACCACTGGATCACTCAATGGAGTCTTTGCAGTAACGCGTGCTCTCTGCACACCTAGAGTCCTCACTGAAGGAATGCCAAGCTCATCATCCAAGCTCTCTGAGCCACTGGAGTCTCCATCAAGAACTGCATCAATGCCTTCTGACACTTTACTCTTTCCTTTATCTTTACCTGTAGTGCTACTAGATGCACCTGAAGATGTAGAGCTACTCCTTAGTCTCCCAGACCAAGGACTACCAGATGATGTCTCTGGTCCGCTAAGAGTTCGTGATTCTTGCTTTTCAGCCTGCACATGAGTGTCATGATCATCATCATCATCCAATGCATCACCACTAGATGCATACCAACTGCTCATTTCATCAAAGATGACATCCCTGCTCACTCTGAACTTACATGTGACAGGGTTGTAACAACAATACCCTTTCTGCTTTAAAGAGTATCCAATAAAGACACACTTTTCAGCCTTTGGATCCAGTTTCTTTTGCAACTCATCTGGCACATGAACATACGCAATGCAGCCAAACACTTTCAAGTGTGAAACATCAGGCTTCTTACCTGTAAAACATTCTTCGGGGGTCATACCATGAACTGCAGCTGTGGGAGTTCTGTTCATAATATAAATAGCAGTATGAACAGCCTCAAACCAAAAATGCTTAGGCATATTCTTTTCAGCCATCAAGGCACGTGCAACTTCTGCAATATGCCTGTTTTTCCTTTCTGCAACCCCATTTTGCTGTGGGGTATACCTGCATGTGAACTGTCTCTTTATCCCATGAGACCTTAGAAAATCACTGAACTCATTGCAGAGGTACTCTCCCCCTCCATCTGACCTCAAGCACTTTACTTTCAAGCCTGTTTCTCTTTCAACTGCAGCCTTGAAAGTTCTAAAGTGCTCAAAAGCTTCACTCTTTTCCTTCATAAAATATACCCATAGCTTTCTAGAACAATCATCAATGAATGTGACGAAGTATGAACTACCTCCAAGAGATACATTTTGTATAGGCCCCCAAATGTTTGTATGCACAACATCAAGAATATTTCTGCTTACATCTCTATCATGTGAAAAGGGTTGTCTTGTCTGCTTACCAAACTGACATGCTTCACATATCTTCTGAAATTCTGCAACTTTAAATGTAGGCAAACCTATAACCAACCCTTTGGACTGCATTAGTTTCAGCCTTTGTACATTTTCATGTCCAATGCGTTTGTGCCAAATTTCAATGTCTGCAACAACACCTTTTCCTTTGGCATACATAGCAGCATTCATAGTAGGAATTCCAACATCTAGAGTGAACATACGTCCAACTCTACTTCCCTTTGCTACCAACCTACACTTGTCATTGAAGTCTTCTACAAAGCAGCCCTTTGCATTAAATCTGACTTGCAGCCCTTGCTCTACCATTTGACCGACTGATACCAAGTTCTTTGTAGTAGATGGCACATGTAATACATCTGAAAGACTCTTTGTCTTACCATCATGCAAGGACAAGGAAACTTTTTCAATGTGTGAAATTGGGTGGCATGAGTCATCACCCGTCTGCACATAACCTGCATTCTGCAAATCCTACATCTCTCCAAACCATTCTGCATGGCTGGTCATATGATTGGATGCACCTAAATCAACATACCAAATGTCTTCATGTGTTCCCTTTCCTGTAACAGCATTCAGCATATGCTGCATAATGAACAAACGTTCATTTTTGTCTTCATTCTGTCGTGAAGACGATGCATAGTTTCCTTGCTACAACTTACCACTGCGAATATCATCTTTCTTAGCATAACATTGGGCTGCAATATGACCTGTTTTGCCACAGTAGTGGCACACAATACCAGAGTTGTTAGAACCTATGTTCTGCCATCCACCTCTTCCTCTAAAGCTCCCCCTGCCTCTAAAGTTAACACGACCTCCTGAAACCTACATATCGCCAAATTGCTGATTCAATCTGTTTTGCTGGTTGTCACTACCACGTCCTGTACCACGGCCTCTTGAAGAGAACCTGCCACGTCCCCTTCTAGAACTGGAGTAGAAAGCTTGGACCTGTTCACCACTTCTTTCAGATGTCTCACTATATGGGGCTTCCACTGTTCTCTGCCATTATCACAAAACTAATACCAAACAGCAAGCAAATCTTCTGCAACCCTTGACCTGTAGTGCACAACAATACACCAGACAACCTTTTTCACTGTCTGCTCAACAATACATGCAATCTGCAACCAGTTTGCAGATAAACCTTGTGTTTACTACTGGTAAACACCTTTGAACTTACAGATCTGAAATCTGTAACCTGCGCACCCACGTTCGGTCAATACAGTCGAAGTCACAGTGTACCCTGAAACTGCTGTCCGCAACCTTGCGGCTCTAAAACGGGCGCTGAAACGACCTCAGATACCCAAAATAACTGCAGAATACACAGCACTCTTCGCGCACACCAAATCTCACTGCAATCTGAGATTTTTGCTCTGCCCTGCTTCCGGTGCCTCCACAGGCACTATCCAAGAGAAAGAGTTGAAGGATGGGAGAGCTTCTTACCCATGGCTTGCTTGCTCGAACCTTGCTTCTTCTCCTTTGCTTCAACCTTCGAAATCAGCCTCTCTCAATGGCGTGGCTCTGATACCATGTCAAGAATCGTGTGGTGGAGGGGGTTGCTCAAGATGCTGCGCCGAACACACACAGAATGCACAAGGAGAAGCTCACTCAAGAGACAAGAAGAGAGATGGAGGCCAAAACGTTTTCTTGCTGATTTCTTCTTCTTCTTCCACACACTTTACAATGTACACAAAGTATAGATAAGATACAACATAAAAGGAAAGTGGCCTACTAAGTCAAACAATGCATAACCGACTACACTAGTCGACTGGCGCTATAACTATGCCAGTTGTAAATAGGTGTAACGACCTGAATATAATAAGTAATGAGTCAGTGGCCATATGAGATGCATAATGACTATCGACGTGCTAAGTGTAGACGTGTGGACCCATCTAACCAGGCGGTCCATCATCCATGTCCACATGTATTGAGCTTGCCATCTCAACAATGGAGGCACCCAAATATTGGCAAGACAAAGTCGTGGAGGTGCCCCGGACAGTTCAAGGCTACAAGTCCCAACCAAAGTGGAGAAAGAGAATCTAGGATGACAATGTGGATGCCTGGATGTTGTTTTGTGACACACTACCCTTCGAGAGAAATGACCCCACACATATGCCATATCCAAGAAGGGTAGGGATGAATTTCAACCTTGACATCCATGGTAGATATGGCTTTTCAAAGATATATAATGTAAATGCCACCAAGTCGAAGGATGCCCTGACCTACTCCAAAACCAATCTATGGGACTCAATTGGCCATTTTCTCAACGAATTCACTTTTTGCTCAGATCTTTCCTCTATTACTACTTATAATTATCTGAGATTACTTAGGGTACTACTTAAATAGGAGCCTATGCCACAGGAGCACCACCTTTTGCCACTCTTTTTCTATATCAATGCCAACATAGATAGTTGTGCAATGGCTAGGCTAATAATGTGTGTTGTCCTCCTACCATCTTTTTGTATAGACCTCTTAGAGGATATAAGCAACAACTGTTTCACTAGATGTAACCATGCCTTTATATCTACCACTCCTCTTAACACTCGAATAAGCCTAAAAGGATACATCCAAACTAGACAATTTCATAGCAAATCCATTAAGCCTCCAACTCCTCCCTCGCATGACCATGATGACGAAGATTAGTTCTTCATTATAATCCCAAAAAGAGAAGAAGAATAAGAAAAAAGAAAAAGAAAAGAAAAGAAATAAATAAACAAAAAAATGAAAGAAAAGACAAAGAAGAGCAAAAGGGAAAGAGAAAGAATAAGAGATCACTAAAAGGAAATCAAAGGGAAATCTACTCAATGATCTCGTTACATGTAGGCCAAAGTCACTACACCTAGAGGTCCTCAAGTTAGGTGCATCTAATGGCTTCCATTGGCCCTCCATCCCCAACTCCCTAGCCCATTTTGACTCCCCACATCCCACATCACACTTAGGGCACATCAAGGGCCTAGGAGGTCAACCTTGCCTATGGTTAGACTTGTCTCCCTAAACTACACACACCGCACAACCCTTATGCACGAACTGGGTCCTCAAGTGTGGGATAACACTTAGGCTTGCATTCAACCTAGCTCCCAGTTCCATTAGCATGAGCATAATGGACCACACGGTAAGAGGTAGACACAACCTCAGGTAGTGCACTTTCTTTTCTTTTCAGAAAAATACAATTGTTGCAAACCACCAACTTTGGAGGCCCCATCATCCACTCAATCCACTCTCGACCTCCACCACCTCAATCAATTGATCAGATTCTCCCCAATCCTATTCATACTAACAATACTGATCGGCTGCCAAATTGTCTAGAGAAAGGAAGATCAATTGAATGTGACTTAAAGCTATTGTCACATTATGAAAGTGAAAATGCTAAAGTGGGTGTGACTCAGGAGTCTTCTATCGAGGCTCTAATGTCAGAGTGGTTGGAAGCATGGGAATAAACTTCATTGACTGTGCATCAAACTTCCACATTAAGCGCAGCGAGCTTTTTATTTGGCAAGTGTTTGCGCTTTTTCTGAGCGCAGTATATCGAGCCTGAAGAAAAAGCAAGGAATGAAAGGAGTGAGGGGGGCCGCTTTTCGAAAAACAGAGGATTGAGAAGAAAAAGCAACGGACGGAAGAAAACAGAAAAACAGGGGAGAAAAAGAAAAAGAGAGGTAGCCAAGAAGGTCAACTGGAGAGTAGGGCGTAATTCACAGGAAGGCAGGTGTACGAGAAAGCAAAGAACTTAAGGCGCAAGTACATTAATGGGGAAATTCACACTAATGCAGGCTCTCCATCTAAAGATGCTAATGAGGCAGAGTTTTCCAGATTACTCCAGAAAATCTGGGGTGTGAGTGAGAAAACTGCCATTACGTTTAGAAGATGAGGACGAACTTGTGAAAGAACCTAGTAATTTGGAGGAAACAATAGAAAGCTGTGGTATATTGCTGATTTGATTGCTCTTCTTAATGAGCTAGCTAGCCGCGCAAGTCCAGATGTTGGGCTTCCTCTGAAAAATACTGACATTGAATGGGGAGAGGAGGGGAAGAAAAAGCAAGGAGCAGGAAAACGGGACTGGGGAAAAATCTGCATTCTCAGCAGCATTCGGGACCTAGAACAAGACTCTTGATATACCCGTGAAGCTACTGCACGAAGCAAAAGGTGCATATTCACAGATCCGGGATGGAAGGAGCTGAAGCCTGAAGATCGTTCTGCTGTATATTTTGCTATAGCTGAAACACTTGCATCTATCCACATAGCAGATGTTGATGTTATTGGCTTGGAGACTTATGGAAGAAGAGCCCATGCCATAAAAAGAGAGTACCAGGTGCTTTCTGCATTGGGTACAAAAACTGATGTTCCGGTGCCCAAGGTGTACTGTATGTGTAATGATCCTAGAATTATTGGTACACCATTCTATGTGATGGAGTATGTGAAAGGGCGCAGTTTGCAGAGATCGGATGGAGGGGGGGAAAAAAAATCGTGGCCAGTTTGAAATTTGGTGATTGCCCTCCTCACACTGACACAATTGCCTGAAAACATCAGGAGATTCAGGACAGATCTTCGCAATGTTGTTGGAGGCTTCTTATCTCAGTGGGTTCAGGGAAAAACCATACAAGAATGTGTTGGCTACTGGACATCGTGGAACAGGGGCAAGTACCGCAAAGCTTGAATATGATTAAAAATTGTGAATATGCTTCAATTGTTCTGGGCAACCAGGGTTGCAGACTCTCAGATGCTGCATTATGTTCTATAAATCCAGTGTCAATGTAGCTGGTAAGAGTGACAGCTATGAGCTTGAATTGCTCAATCAGTTATCTTTTCCTTGCTAATGCCTTGGTTTAGGTTCAGATGCCTTTGAATCAGTTCAAAGCAACATCGACACGACAATGAAAATGCATGTTACACAAGTTTGATCTTATCACAGTTCTATTTGGTGGAGAGTAGACAGAGTTTTGACCGTGCAAGAGCCGTGTAGATCTGTGCAAAATTGCACCAGACCTGGTTGGCTGTTACAGAATTTTTATTTGTGTAAGAGAGCTGTATGTATCTGCCAAAACTGTACCAAACTTGCTTGGCTAATAGTTGACACAAGTGGGGAGCTTGAGTTGCTTTTTCTGTGGAAGAGAAGCCTAGGAGAGCCATCTGAAATTGAGCTTTCAAATTGAATTTGATCTCGATAGATTGATTTTCTATATTGAAATTTATCAAGGTCTTCTGTAGATGCGACTTTGCTTTTGAAAAACCCTTTGACATCGACGTGACTCGAGATGGGATCTCGAGGTCCGCATACTAGTCTATGGGTGAAAACTTGGAATAGCGATCCCTGAGGATTGCTAGAATGGCCTTCGGGCGGATTATGGAATTGCCTTCGGGCGGATTATGGAATAGCCTTCGGGTTGGATTATACGATGTATTCCAAAGACTGATAAATAAGATCAATTGTTGAAAAGGAACTTGCTTGACATTGTTTCTTTATGTCAATGCTTAAGTTACGTGAAGAAACCGGTGGTTAATTGGCTAATTAAGGAAGCTGTTTTTGCTTGTCAAACTAAATGTGGTAGGTAATTAGACAACTAAAGCAACCTGAGGAAAGTGCGGTGGATGTGATCATGGGTCCGTCCTACGGAAGGGTGGTCTCGGTTGGCCGAGAACTTTTCTCAAAGGAATTGACAGTAAGGTAACGATGACCTAGAATATAGAGAGCTAGAGTCTCGATTTATACTGTTTTAGGGGAACGGAATGGGACTATGCCTTACGGGTAGAGAGGTCGAGCTTCGTATCCCTCTCGTTTCCCATTCTCCTTGAACCAAGTGCAATATAAATCCGCTTCAACCTTGATGTCTCTGCGTAAAGTAGTTCGCTTGATGTCTCTTATGGGTAGAGAGGTCGAGCTTCGCATCTCTCTCATTTTCCATTCTCCTTGAACCAAGTGCAGCATAAATCTACTTCGACCCTGATGTATTTGCGTAAAGTAGCTCGTCTAAGGGCTCGATGCTAGTTACTTCCGAGAGACTTGACCATTAGGGAAACCCTAATTCAGGTCGATCCTAAGTGGGAACGGTCGGAATGCTTCCGCTTCGTGGCAGACTCGGGAAGACCTAGATTGCAAACCCCGTGACATTTTGTGAGAGTGCCAGGCGGCGCTTTTTGGATTCTCTTCCCGATGGGCTGCTAAGACGTGTCCTACAAGTGGAGAGGTGGACACGTTACAATCTCTAATAAAAAATTTTCTCGACTAGTTTGATTATTTATAGTTTCTTTTTTATGTATCTTTCATAAAAAATAAATTGATCCTTGTACTTTTGTTGATGTAGAAATTTGTTAATATTGATGGGGGTTTTTTTTTTGCAGGAAGCTATAAAGATGTATTAGTATAGAATAGAAAGTTTTACAGCTGGTTGATTAAGTACTGCTTCAAAACTGGAAAGCTACCATTGCTTATGTGGACACATAGTCAGCTATACAAAAACCAATAGACCATAACAGGTCTTAGACATCAGAACTGTAAATCCTAATAATCCTTATTCATTGTTCAACCTTCTTCTTGATATCCAGAAGTATTGTTGCCAAATCCACATTGGAGGCTGAAGTCTCCAGTCCCTCTTTTAAGCTATCTTCATGCTGCTTGAGAATGGTAGCTGTGTCTTTCTCAACCTGCAAAAAGAGATCAAATTTCAAGCCATGTATAGGATCCACATCAATGTTTTCAAACATTTTCTTGTTCCTACTTATCCAAATGTGCCACAAGTAATAGCTTCTGATCCAATTCCAAATTGGGGGAGGGAGACCATATATTTTCCCTAGTAGCACTTCCTTCCAGGTGAGTTTAGTGGGGTGATACTTGAAGACAATGACCTGCAAAAAACACCAGATATTAGCATTTTAGTATAGTTAATGAAAATATGTGAGATCGATTCTACCTACTAGCCACACCTTGTGCACAGTCCATTTCCCAGACCAGCTTTGAGTGCTCTCTCATTAGTCCACAGACTTTTGAGGGTAATGAGCCACATCAGACAGGACATCTTTGGTTGAATAGAGGGATCCCAAATGTTATTAAATCTGTAATTCCATTGTGCTACTGCCCAATTAATATGCCATCTGTTGTTCAGTTTATTACAGAGTGGAGCATTGCTATTTATTAAGTCAGACAGGGGCAATTGCAGTTTGTCCCCCAACAACCTGATCCCCTTGTGATTGAAGTGGTGGTTGAGATTGCTCATAACCGGCATGTTAGATCCCCACAAGAGTACCCTTTCAGTTATCAAGTCCAGTTCCTGTCTTTTTAGTTTGAATTTTTGTTTTAATTGTGTCCCAGTCATCCACTTTTTAAGGGTTGAATCCCAAATATCCCTCCAGCTTCTAATTCCTTTCTTGAAGAGCTTGTAGGCTAAGTTTAACTGGTTGTCTGGAATAGCTCCCTTATGGAAGCTGAACCAGATGGATTCTTTGGAACACCAGGGCAAAGTGAGGTTGGGGTGGGGAGAGGGGATTAATAGGTTTTTGTACTTGAACCAGGCCTCCCAGAGTCCTTTTGCCAGAGGCGAGCAATCTTTAGGTTTCAGATTGACAGGACATATAGTTATTGTTAGTGGGTCTAGACCTTTCCATTTTGGGCAGCCATTTACCTGAAATTTGCCAGTGGTGGCTGCCTTGATTAAAGTTATCCAATCCTCTTCTTCCCTTATGATGCTTCTTGCTATCCATTTGACTGCCAGTTTGTCAGCCAGAATGCTAGGATTGGGAAGACCAAGACCTCTTGATTTCTTAGGTGTAGTGCATATAGCCCAAGATACTTTAGGTATCTTGAATTTTTCCCCATCTCCACTCCAAAGAAAGTTTCTCCCTAGTTGCTCTATTTGCTTCATTCCTGCCTTAGAAGGTTTCCAGCAAGCCAAAAAGTAGATTGTGGATAGAATTAGTATGTGTTTAAGAACCATACATCTTCCAGCCATATTGAGCTGCAGCCCCTTCCATTTTTCAAACTTACCCCTGACTTTTTCCAAGAGCCAGTCCCATCTTTGTTTCATTGAGATTCCAAAGCCCATGGGTATGCCTAAAAGTCTAAAAACTTTACCTGTTTCCAACTCCTTGCATCCTTTAGCCAGGAGCCAACTAGGACAAGGACTGATTAGTGTTTTAATTCATGTTTTGTTGGGGTTGATCACAGAGCCAGAAGCCTTGCAAAAGGTTTGCAAGAAGTTTCAAAAGGCCACTAATGAGACTGGATCATTATTTACTATACTATTTGTATCATCAACAAACTGGTTGAGAACCATGTCTTTGTTGTTGGGGAGTTTGATACCTTTAATATTGCCCTTATCAATCTCAGCTTGAATGAGCCACCCTAGTGCATCAGCTGCAATGGCAAACAGCAAGGGAGCGAGAGGGCAACCCTGCCTGATGGATCTCCTCAAGGGAAAAGAGTCATTCATCTCCCCATTCACGGCTATTCTTGTGGAAGCATTACCAAAAAGGGTACTAACATATTTGATGAACTTTCTCCCCAGCGCCATATCATGGAGGGATTGAAGGATAAAGTTCCATTCTAACCTATCATAAGCTTTGTCAAAATCAATCTTGAAGAACACAAAATCTTGGTTTGTTTTTTGGGCTTGTTCAATGCCTTCCCATAGGGAAATTATTGAGTCTAGGATGTATCTCACTTTAATGAACCCCTTTTGTTCTTTTCTTATCCAGTGATCAAGTTGGTCAGATAACCTTCTAGCTATGGCTTTAGCAAAGACCTTATATGCTGATGTGAGACAAGTGATGGGTCTCCAATTAGCTAGGAGCTCTTTGTTATCTCTCTTATGGATTAGCTTGACTACCCCTTCATTGATTGTGTGAGGCAAGGCTCCAAATTTTAGGGATTCTCTCCATACCATGAGAAGGGGCGGAATAAGAAAGTCTTTGAATTATTTGAAGAATTCATTCAGAAGGCCATCAATACCTAGGCTTTTCCCTGATGCTAGAGAGTCAATGGCATCACTGATCTCAATAGCTGAGAGCTCCCCATCTAGAACCTCAGCCAAGCTTGGAGGGACAACTTTCCTCCTAGCCATCGCTATCTTAGCCTTGGCAGTTATCTCTTCTGGTGAGCTCTCTCTAGGGGAGCTAAACATTTTAGAGAAGAATTCCTTGGCTATAAGGAGATTCTCACCATTGTTTTGTGCATGTGTGCCATCTTCCTTTCTCAGCAAAGGGATGGAGTCTCTATCCTTTTTTTTTTAAGGACTTGGAACATATCTCTAGTGGGTTTATCTGCTTTGCCAGCCCACCATTGCCTAGTGAAGAGTTGCATGTCCATAGCTTCTTTTTCTTCAGCAGATCTAAGTTCCTACTTGATTCTTTGTAGGTCAGGGATCTCCCTAGCTTCTATCCTAATCTCCAAGGATTTATATACTGAGTATTGTCTAGCTTTATGTTCCCTAATCTGCTGAAATTTTTTATTTTTGACATCCCTAAAAAATAATTGAGTGTCTCTAATGACTCTAGCCCATGAATGAGCTGGGGAGACTGTTTTTCGGAAGGCCATTGTCCAGATTTCTTTGATGGAGTCCCTAACTGTTTTGTTTTGGAATAATCTGGGGTCTGTATGAAACCAGCCAGCTCTTATTATTTGGGATGAGTTAGAGAGAGTCAACTGTATAGGTTTATGGTCAAACATAACTAAGTTATCTAGAACTTTAACTTTAAGATTGGCATAGGAGGCCAGCAGACTTGCAGAAACATAAAATCTATCAAGTCTAGCCTTACATAAAGAGGATCCACTTTGATTGTTACTCCAAGTAAATCCTAGTTGTTCACTTACATCCGTGAGCCCATGATAGGCTTTAGTTACCAACCACTTACTCTTTTCAGTTCCTGCAAGACATGTACCTTTTTCCAAATACCTGTCTTTACATGTTTCAACCATATTGATGTCACCTACAATAATAATGGGGCAATTGATAACTTGAAATGAATCCCAAAGCCTGCATCTTTCAGTAGAAGTATTAGGGGCATACACTGAGACGACAGTAAATTCATCCTGATTCTTTAAAAGGGCTGCCACCCAGTGATCTCTGTATCTATCATTATCTTACGTATTTGATCCTTAATTTTGATGGAGACACATATGCATGTTCCTCCTTTCCTATTGGTGTGGTTTGTTTTGAACCATACATATTCCTTAGACATTGATTGTAGATTCTTAAGAAGAGGGGGACCTAACACTTTTATTTTGTGGAGGCAAATAACATCGGGGAGGATGGGACTAACTTTGAGCCATTCCCTGAGTATTGTTGCCCTTTTGGGGTCAGTCAACCCCTTGATGTTATAAGAAACAATTTTTAGTTTATTCATTATCCAGATTTATGTTTTTTTTTGTTTCCCTTTCTTCTGAGGTCCCTTTGTTTGCCCAAATGGGTTACTAGCACTTTGTCCTACACTTGAGAACCTTCTTTTGCCATTTTGACTATTACCTACCTCTTTGGTTGGGCTTTTAGCAGGGATAGGGCTAAGAGGGGGTTCTCTTCCCATTGGAAGTTCCTCTTCCTCTGCTTGCATAAACTCTACATCTTCATTCTGTTCATTGAGGTCAAAGTTTAAATTTTCTAGATGTATGACGTTGTCATCAGTCCTGGTGGTCTGCCCCTTGTTTTCACCCTGAGTTTCTTCCACTATTACCTCATCAGAGACTAGCTCTGCTGTAGCATCCTCACCCTTTGCCCCAGTTACCCCCTTCTAACTATTCCCTGCTAGTGTATCCTCTAAGTTCATGAGAAGGGGGGAGTATATGTTGTTATGAGTGTTTTTACTCTTACTATTAATGTTTTGTTTCTGGGATGACTAATGTTTACTCTTACCCTTTCTACTGACTGATTGGAACCCATCATCTTGTGGGTCATTGGTTTTAGGATGGGGATTCACCTTGTTGGGTTCTGGACTCACTCTATCCTTCCATTCAGGGCAGTTTCGAATGAAATGTCCCATTTTGAGGAACTTGAAACATGCATTAGGGAGATTCTTGTACAGGACAGGTTGGTTCTTCACAAAGTTGCCCTCTGTGTCAATAATCAGCAATGAATCAATTAGGGTTTTGCTCAGGTCTATTTCTATTAGAAGCTAGGGGTGCCATCGTGGGTTAATGTCCGTGTAGGGTCTTTTCCCTAACAATCTACCCAGGGGGTGGCTAAGGTTTTCAGGAAGGGGTATAAGTGTAACGGCAGGTTTCAGAATTCGACCCAAATCGGGACGCAGGTCGGTTTGGGACCAGAGGGGTCAAACTCTGGAGACCACTTGAAGAGGGACAATGGAGAGCTTCTAAGCATCCATTGTCCATGGCTAAGGAGGGTAAGTGCTGCATGCTCATTTTCAAACAGGAAGAAGAAGTAGTTGTTTGGGAGGTATTGGATAGCAATGGGCTTCCCCCCAATAGGTTCCTAGTTTAGCTTAACCCAGTTATGTAGAAAATCCATGGGGGGACGTGCCCCATGACACAGTCCGATCAGCGCTCTAGACTGATAAGAGACGGTGAATTTCTTTAACTCAATAGTAGGGACAGAGAGACAGAATTGTGTACCTGACATACCTGTTGGATTGTACGATTTTTGGCCAGATTTCGGAGGCACTTTGGGGGGGTGGCAGAGTCCTACTGCCCTTTTTGCATTCCTACTTGAGTCTGATATTCGCTTCGTTGAGGAAGACGCGGTTGAATTCGAGGAGTTGAGAAGTTGTTAGATCCCTCAGTTTCTTGGAAACTCTCCCTTAGGAACGCAGGGCTTCTAAAACTGCTACCTGCCAGCTGTTCTGCAAAGCCTCCCAGGTGGACGGTTCCAGATCTTGAGGACAGTCCATCTCCTCTTCTACCTGCATATTGTTCTGCATGCTGCCCAATATGTCCGAGACCTACATGCTGAGCGAAGAGTCCATTAAACAGAGGGTTACCCACTACTTTCCCAAATGCCCTTTGTATAGAACCCGCCATGCCAGGCTCATGATGGGAGAGAGAGGGGGGTGTCGTCTGCATGATAGGCAAGGACATGGTGCCAAACTGCGGCACAGTCTGAGCAGATTTCTGGATCTGCATCCCCCGAGACGTAGGCTCTTCCGCACATACCCTGACGGGCGGCACGAAAGAAGACAGAAAGCCCACCAACTATTATGAGTGCCTCCCTCACGCATGCAACCCGTCCCATCGCAGAAGCAGCAAACCCTAACCCTCGGCCAAAAAGCCAAAGAGCGAGCGCGAGGAAAAATAATTATATAAGGGGTTTTATAAACACCATCTTTATACATTTATTACATATAGAAGGGTGTCATATCAAGAGGATACTTAAATTTTTAATTAAAAAAGTGGTATTTTATTCAAGAAAAAAAAAGGACATTTATGAATAGGTTTTAAATACATGTGATATATATACATATATATATATATACATATACATATATATACATATATATATATATATATATATATATATATATATATATACATATACATATATATACTATATATATATATATAGTGAAACCCCCCGAGGAAAAAACCAATGAAAAGTACATTTTGTTGTCTAGTTGGATTAGTAGACAAAGATGCAAAGGATACAAAGGATATGGATAAAATTGACATAGTTGATAAGGTAAACAGATTAAGCAAGATCTGGTTGTGCAAGTGGAACTACTTCTCATATTCAACACATTTACTAAGGAAAAATGCAATAGTTAGGAAGAGTTATGTGAAACACTCATGATTGTAGAAAACATATATGATCAACTATAAAAAAATGTCCATTGACTAGATCAAATCAAATATCCAAGTTGGAAGAACATAGGTTAAGTTCCCTTCAAATGCTAAAGTATATGTAAAGTGGTTGGTAGACCAGGTGGAGGCAATCCAACAGCCAAAAGTAGACCTCAAAATGAAAAGTATATATGGCAACCATTGAGATGGTGGGTGATGTTTCCTTAAACAGATGCTTTGCCACCAAAAATCTATCTTTGGGCATGTGTATAATTGACCAAACTAAGGGATGTGCTTCAAAGATGTCATGAGATTTTCAAATGTATTTCAAGTTCTTTGAAGCACTCATGCATGCTATAGAGTAGACCATTATTCTTGGCTTCATGAAAATGGAGAGCTTTGTAATGATACAATAAGCCTTGAAATGAGAAACTTGGAAGCATAAGATCTTCTTTGAGATGGCAAGCACAATAGATCATGTACTATTTAGGCATGTCCCTATCACTATGTCAATTTTTGTCTTTATTGCACAAAGGAACATGATTATAAGGGTTTTGATACATATTTGAGTGTTGTAAAATGAAGAAAAACTAGATCTTAATATTTATAGTTTAGTGAAAGGTGACCTCCAATAGAAGAAGATATAGTTGATCCATACATGCATCGATAGGTTTTGTAAAGGTTGAAGATTACATCATCGATGCTTTCTCTAATGGATATATAGCAAGGGTAGTCCTAGAAATTCAAAGATGCATAACATGTTTTGTAGAAACACCAAAAATCCATGACGAGATACATGAAACATTGATGACATGGGTAAAATCTCTATCAAACATTAGAGTTTGGGCAAAGCCTACCTGTTGAGAGTGGAAAAAGACTAGATTTTTTGATTGATTTTTGTTGTTTTTGAGGTCTAAATGGTTGACTTTTGATGGATTTTGATTGATAATTGGTTGTTTTGGAAGTGTCTGAGAGTGTTTTGGATGATATTGATCATGTTTTGGAAGCTCATGATGATTCTTAGTAGAAATATGAAGCTCTGTGATGTTCTGATAGGTTCTAATTGGATTTGATACCTTCTGTTTTGCTCTGATTTTCTTCTATATGAAGCATATATTGATGATTGATGAATATTGAAATATTTTGAAAGCTTATTGAATAGTTTTTGATAGTTTGAAAAGGTTTTAGTATGAGTTATGAGGTTCTGTTGTTCTCTGTTGACCTTCTGTAACCCTTTGTTGATCTTCTGTAGAGCCTCTGTCTCTGTTATGTTATGTAGATCTTCCGTAAGTGTTTTATGGAATGAGGGTGTGACTTTGGGAAAGTTTTCTAAATTTTGAAAAGGATGAATGTAAGTTCAAAAGAGCTAAAACAAATGGAAGAAGCACATGTTGAAGACTGAAGAGCAGACTGGAGTGACAGAGATAGAAGCAAGATATGAAGAGACACTGTAGTGGCTCTGATGCCCTTTCATACCTCCCATGCCTCTTGGGAGGTGCATCCATGACCTAAGAAGAATTATTGAGAGTGATTATTGAGTATTGTAGTGAGGAGAGGATGTACTATTGATTGAGAGAGAAAGAGAGAGTCAGAGATAGCCAATTCTATCAAAACAATGTGTCTTTTATAAGAGATTGAGAGAGAAAACTATGAAAACAATGAAGATGAATACTATGTGATTATTTTCCATTCAAAAAGTGGTGTATTCTTTTGTGTTTCTTGTTCTATTGATGGATTCTATGAAGATATTGAAGAATATGGTTGATTTTATCAAATTTGTGGGAGATATCTACTAGGATGCTACGTGAAGATTTGTTCTTTTCTTTGTTGTGGTTCTCTAAAGAATGAAACAAAAGATTGTTGATGTTATAAGATATATTTTCTTATAGTAGAAACCCCTTTTCCTTGGTTTTCCTCATGGGGCTTCATGTTTTTGGTGCGCAGTCGGGGAAGCTTGCCATCAACAAGCATTTAAAGAGGCTGAAAATGAAGGAAATGGCATTACCAAGAAGAGGAGAATTCAATGGATGCTTGCAAAGTTCCTTCTTCCATTGAAGAGTTGGAGAATCTTATTTCCAAAGCCACTTTCTACAAGAAGTTCATCCTACAATGGCGGAAACATATTACCATCATGATGCAAGCTCTATGTGGTGGACTATTTCCTCTTTCAGTTGAAGCAACCGAGACGTGCATCTTGGTGGCAAATTGTTTGGGAACAAACTGAAGAGTAGAAAATAGAGAGAATGACCATCCATGGAAGATTTGGCATTCATTGAGAAGTTTCCAAACATCATCAAGTGGGAGATCGTGAAGAAGCTTCAGGAGTCGTGGTCTGTGGAGGTTCACAAAAACAAGAAGGAAAAGAGTTGGAATTTGTTCGTGGATGCTCAATAGCAAGATACGTGGGATGCTTGGTGCATTGACAACCTCCTGTTTGTTCAATTAGCAACCCACTAGAAGTTGGTAGACATAGTGTTCATTACAACATACACTATTGAAACCATCAGAAGCTTGCATTATTATGATGATGGCACAACAAGGATCCTAAGAAGAATGAGTTTTGATACTTTCAGAATGAAATATCTCCCTTTTGTAGTGGTTTGAAAGCTGAATCCAAAGATGTTGAAAAGAAGGAAGTAGAAGAGATGTTGGCCAAAGAATCCTCTAGAGACTGAAGTCCCCCTCTTATTCTATTATGCTAAGTACAGACCAGCTGGTTGGAGCCAACCCCTGATAAATGATGCAATCAAGAGGCAAGCGCTAGAACAAGTCCAGAGGTACGTGCAAAGAGAGAAGGCAAGAATCAAGGCTGAGAACGAGCTTGCAATAGAAGCCTCCTTTGACACCCTAAAAGCACTCTTTACAGAAGTTCCCATGGCAACTCAAGGTCCCCTTCCTAGTCAAATTTGTCCTGGAAATATTGATGATAGACCAGCAAATATAGTCCCCTTGCCAAATTTTAAGGGAGAGTACAATGAAGACCCCGATCTTCATGTAGCAGAATTTATGGTAGAATGTGTGGCTTACAATGCTAGAACCCCTGAGCATTGGTTAGTGATATTCCCTGCCACTTTTAAGGGCGTGGTGTTTCAATGGTATGAGAGATAAGCATTAGAAACTTTTGGCACATGGGACGACCTAAAGTTGGCCTTTCTCACTAAATTCAGGCGCGAGGGTTTTGAAGAGAGGATGTGAGAGGAGTTCATGAACCTAAGTCAGTCCTCTGGAGAAAGAGTAGAAGCTTATGTCTTGTAAATGGAATCTATCTTGAAGAGATGGACCTTGCAAGTTCATCGAATTAAGAAGACCAGTCAATCTGCAAGCTGTTGTGGAAGGTGCAAGACTATATGACAAAGTTGAAGCAAGGCTGTCAATGACTCCAGGAAGAGGAGTCTTATCTCCTCCCATGCCAGGAATGGTATAACCACAAAATGTAGTCCTAGGGATAGTTCCCTACCCCTATTCCTAGATACAAGCAGTGCCGCATTACAATGCACCTAATCCACAGTGGCCGCAAACAACAATGCCTCAAATAATGGTTCAACCACCATGTCTGAAAGGTTGATTTTTGATGGATTTTGAGTGATGATTGGTTATTTTAGAAGTGTTTGAGAGTGTTTTTGATGATATTGATCATGTTTTGGAAGATCATGATGATTCTCAGTAGAAATATGAAGCTCTGTGATGTTCTGATAGGTTCTGTTGAGGTTCTGATTGGATCTGATACCTTCTGTTTAGCTTCTGTTTTGTTCTGATTTTCTTCTATATGAAGCATGGATTGATGATTGATGAAGGTTTAAATCTTTTGAAAGATTATTGAATAGTTTTTGATAGTTTGGAAAGGTTTTAGTATGAGTTATGAGGTTCTCCTATTCTCTGTTGACCTTCTGTAGCCCTCTGTTGATCTTATGTAGAGCCTCTATCTCTATTATATTTCTGTTCTTGTTTTGTTCTGTAGATCTTCCATAAATTTTTAGAATATCAAGCTCTTTCATGTGTGTTTGACCGACATGAGTTGGACACAGCTAGTCTGGCTAGATTAGTTAGGTATATTAAATAAGTCGGTTCTACTTCTGGTGTGAATAGTCTTTATGACCTTAGGTTGTATATGCACTAAAGTGTGTGTTGAATGAATAATGAGAAGAATGGAGAGAGGAAGCATGTTGCTTCACTCTGGGTTGCTCTCTTTTCTGCATCCATGAAAATGAACATGGTATCAGAGCCATGAATGGGCTCACTAGTGGAATGCACTGAAGAAGAATACTTGAAGGGCTAGAAAAAGAAGTGGAATGACTGTCATTTCCATCAATGGTCACACAAAGGTATGCATTGTTGACCATTGGATTCCTATTGCTTGAAGGAGGAGTTGTGGCTTGCTGAGGAGCCTTCCAAGGCTTGATTGAGTATTAGTGTGGGCCCTATCATGATCATTATCATCGAATGGTACTGCTGTACACTCCTGACAGACATGTGTGTTTGCGCCTGATGAAGCCATGACTCCTGCTGAAGCCAAACCGACATGAGTGCTATATAAGAAGTCATCAAATGCTTGTGATCATACATTCGAAGGTAGTTCAAGGTTACAAGAAGCCATTGCTTGTGTTGGAGCTCTGTTATGAGCTAAAATTAGAGTACACAGACCTGGGACAGAAGGTTGAACTGTTGTATATAGAGTATACATAGCATATGCAACACTTTGGAAGAGCCTTGAAGCTCTCTGACATGCTTTATGGACCTCATTGGAGCCTAGGAGCACTCTGGAAGACATATGTATCAGTTCTCATGCCTTTGAGCTGAAATTCCTTGAAGAAAATACTCAGATATGGAAGTGTAAACAGGCTGGAAACCTGTCTCAAAACAGTGGGCAGCAAGCATTAGCTTCCATTGAAGCATTACATAACATTTGGCTGGCATTTGTCATATGTATGACATGGGACATGTCTGCTGGAGGTTTTATGGATTGAGTTGAGCATTAAGTGATCATGGAAGTTGAAGTCTAAGGCTGGTAATTACTGCAGTGACATTGTCTTAGTGGTTGCAAGCAATAAATGCAATCTATGACTTGGATTCATGAAGACAGGATGCCTATAGTTACCTGAATGCTCATGTATTGAACCTAACACTTCAAAGTGAATGTTTGACATGATTTGAGGCTATTTTGGAGTTTGATAGACTTTGGTTTACTGAGAAGTTGCTAATTGCAATCTGTAAGCAGAAGGTTTGACACTTAAACCTGCTATCTATACACTGACTTGTGCCCCGTTGGTTATGCTTGGACTGCTACATGTACTAGCAGATGTCTATGAAGGTTTGGGACATGTATGACATGTATATCACTCAGTTTTGGGCTTGAAATCACTGCTGGTCATTCACGGAATTATAGTTTTCAGACTGCATGTATGTATCCTGGCAGTGAGGTTGGAAGAGTTTCAACTGAAGTAAATACATTGCATCTGTATCGACTGTTTTGCCTACAGGTTAGGCCACTTGGTTGTGGGCTGTTTTGAATTGTCAGTGGGCTGAAATACCCTATTTTTTTACTGCAATTAATTGCAGAAAACTGTCATAAACAGTTGCGGGCTGAAGTCAGTCAAGTTGACTTATTGGTTTGCAGGTAGTCAAGTAGTCAGGTAGTGTCTATAAAATGGCAAATGCAGACAGAACTGATAACATAACCCAGATTGTGGGAGAAAAGCTTAACAATTATGCAATATGGAAGTTCGGCATGGAGAACTTTCTGATAGGCAAGGGATATTGGGACTTAGTGACAAGTGTTGAGGCTGAACCTGAAGTTCCAGAAAGGAACCCTACAGCTGATCGAGCGTATCGAGCTTGGACGAAAAGAGCTCGCAGAGTTTTACATTGGCTGTCATTATGTATCTCGGATGCTATGGTGATGCAGATCATGAACTGTAAGAGCCCAGCAGATGCATGGAACATATTGGTCAAATACTATGGCACAACTACAAGTGCTAGGAAGATACAGTTGAAGCAGAAATTCAACAACATGGAGAGAAAGAGCAGATCCATATAGGATTATGTCACAGAGGTTAAGACCATAGCAGATCAACTGGCATCTGTTGGTTCACAGGTTGAAGATGAAGATATGGTTGCAGTGACCTTAAATGGCTTGGGTCCTGAGTACAAGTCTTTTGACACTTCAATGTCTGTGCGGGCTGAAATGCCTGAATTTCATGAGCTGGTTGCATTATTGATTCATGAAGAGGTGAAGCTTGGCTTAGCTACAGGGTCAAGCAGTTCAAAGAATAAGGATGTAGTTTTTTACTCCAATCTGCGCGGCCGTGGTAGCCATGGCAGGGGTTATGGATCTAGCAAAGGAGGCCAGCAGAATGCATCCTATGGTAATAGCAATCAGTAGTCATCAAGTGCAAGAGGTGGTGGAAATTTTCGAGGCAGGGGGAGATCTAACTCCCGTGGGTAGAGGCTCATGGCAACAGTGTCAGTCAGACAATCCAAATAAGGATAAGGATTGTCATTATTGCGGAAAGTATGGGCATAATGCAAAGGATTGCTGGAAGAAGTAGGGGAACCAGAAAGGTAAACAGCATGGACACTATGCTACGTCCAGTCAGGCAGATGACTTTGGTGATAGACTGTTTGCCATGCAATATGTCAAAGATAAGGCTGTTGAAAAATCATCTGATGATGCAGTGTGGTACATTGATTCAGGGGCATCGAACCACATGACCCCTCACGGTGACTGGTTCACTGATATGGTGATTGAAAAGCATGGCTATGTATGCATAGGTGACGACACGCAGCATAGCATTGAGCGTAAAGGCAAAGTGCCTCTTGTGGTTCATGATGGCAGGAAGAAAAATTTGCATGATGTCTTGCATGTCCCTTCAATTACGAAGAACTTATTGTCTATTCAGATGATGGAGCAGAACTTGCAGGCTAGATTCAATAAGCATGGCTACTTTATTAAAGAGTTTGGCAATGGCTACAAGTTGATAGCTCGTGGTCACAGGAATGGCAGAATGTTTACTCTTGATGCTTCTTTGCCAGAGCTGAATTCAACTATGTTTGCCCATGGTTCTGGCACTGTTAGGGATTTGGAAATATGGCAAAAGAGAGTGGGGCATGTCAATTTGCAAAGGCTACAAATTATGCAAAAGAAACAGTTGGTTACAGGTTTACCCAAGTTCCAATATTTAGATATTGGTCATGTATGCGAGGCTTGCCAGTTCGGTAACCAGTCACGATTGCCATTTGTCAGGCATGTAAGATAGAGTACACGTCCATTGCAGTTAGTGCACTCTGATGTTTGGGGGCCAGCTCATAATGTATCTATGGGAGGTTCCAGATATTATGTATCTTTCATTGATGACTACAGTCGCTATACCTAGCTTTACATATTGAAAACAAAAGATGAGGTCTTTGCTGTTTTTCAGCAATTTAAAGCATAGGTTGAGAAGGAGTTTGAATGCTACATCTCTTGCTTGAGATCTGATATTGGTGGGGAGTATGTATCAAATGAATTTGATGATTTCTTGGCTGAAAATGACATTCATAGGCAGCTCACCTGCAGCTACACTCCGCAGTAGAACGGAGTAGCTGAAAGGAAGAATAGGGTTTTGATGCAAGCTGCTAGGTCCATGATGAACGAAAAGCATATGCCGCTTTATTATTGGGCAGAGGCTATTACGAGAACCGTATACATTCTGAACAGGACTCCCACTGCAGGTATTCATGAGATGATGCCATTTGAGAGGCTGTATGGCTATAAGCCGGATGTAAGTCACATGAAAGTCTTTGGCTGTCTTGCTTATGTGCATATCCCAGATGAGAAAAGAAAGAAGCTGGATCTAAAAGTGCATAAGTGTGTTCTCATTGGGTATTCGCAGGAGAAGAAGGCATACAAATGCTATGATCCCTCTATCAAGGAGACTTTGGTGAGCAGGGATGTCATCTTTGATGAGATGGGCTCTTGGTATGGATCACGAGTTGCAGTGCCATCGGATATGCCTTCCATTCATGTATCTACAGTTGATTTGCAGCAAAGCACTACTATGACAGGACCTAGTAGTCAGACAATATCCCCATGGACAGGGAGATTGAGGAGCTCACCGTCCACTGACACCAGTATGTCAGTGAGGGGGAGACATGATGTCTTGGACAAAAAAGGAAAAGAGAAAGCTACCGAGGATGCATCTGGTATGATGAAACCTAGCAGAATGACTTCTGGCTATGAGTCGGCTGATACTTTGGACAGCGAACTTGGTATTCCAATTATCCATACACCTGGCACAAGGCAGAGCAGGTATATTCCGCCTCATGAGAGAGGGGAATCGAGTACTGCACCATAGCTTAGACGCTCGCAGAGGGTCAGATACCCTGTTGACAGGTTGACATACAGTGGCTACTCTACAAAGCATTATGCTTACATGACAAAAGTGATGGAGATTAAAGAACCAGGTACATATGCTGAAGCAGTGAAAGATGAGAATTAGTGTGTAGCCATGGACGA
Source organism: Lygodium microphyllum (assembly GCF_053477565.2). NCBI lineage: Eukaryota > Viridiplantae > Streptophyta > Polypodiopsida > Schizaeales > Lygodiaceae > Lygodium > Lygodium microphyllum. The sequence goes on from NC_141143.1 coordinate 48,527,071, forward strand.
AGAAATGAATGCCTTGGCTGAAAATAAAACATGGGATTTAGTGCCACTGCCTGAAGGGAAAAAGACCATTGGCTGCAAATGGGTCTACAAAATCAAATGCAAGTCAGATGGCAGTGTGGAGAGATACAAAGCCAGGCTGGTCACAAAGGGGTATGCCCAACAGTATGGACTTGATTATGAGGAAACATTCAGCCATGTTGCCAAGATGGCAACCATACGCACTGTGATTGCCTTGGTTGCTGCTAAAGGCTAGAAATTGCAACAGATGGACATTAAGAATGCATTTCTTAACGGTGACCTAGCAGAGGATGTCTATATGGTTCAGCCGAAAGGGTATGTTCACCCTGATTTTGAGCATTATGTATGCAGGCTGAAAAAGGCATTGTACGGGTTGAAGAAGGCACCGAGAGCTTGGCATGCTAGGATCAATAACTACTTGTAGCAATTGGGTTTTGCTGTTGGCAAGGCTGATCACAGCCTATTTATAAAGAAGACTAACAGTGGCTTGGTAGTGCTGGTCATATACGTTGATGATTTGATAATCACTGGTGATGATGACTTGGGCATACAGTATGTTATGAAGATGCTGAAATCTGAATTTGACATGAAAGACCTAGGAGAACTAAAGTATTTCTTGGGCATCGAGGTAGTTCCAATTGAAAATGGTTAATGGCTGATTTAGAAGCACTATGCCATGGAGATGCTGAAGAAATATGGCATGGCTGAATGCAAACCGTTGGATACACCTCTTGATCAGAATGTCAAGCTGGACATGAACACTGGGACTGAAGTAGAGGATGTGACTATGTACAAGCAGATGATTGGCAGCTTGATTTACCTGACCATCACTAGGCCTGACTTGAGCTATGATGTAGGGCTCATAAGCCACTTTATGCAGAAGCCTAAAAAGTCACACTTGGATGCAGTTAGACGCATTATGAGATATGTTAAGTCCACTGTAGAGTATGGGCTATTCTATGTCAGAGATAAGCCCCTGATATTGATTGGATACACGGATGTAGATTAGGCATGTTGCTCATATGACCGTAGATCTACGAGTGGATATGCATTTGGATTTGGTAGTGGCATGATTAGCTGGAGTAGCAAGAAGCAGCCTACAGTTGCTTTGTCGAGTACTGAGGTAGAGTACAGGGGTGCTGCATTGGCAGCATGCGAGATTTCATGGTTGCTCAAACTTATGGCTGATTTGGACATACAGGTAGATGCTCCAGTGAAGTTACTATGTGATAATCTGAGTAGTGTACCCCTGGCTATGAATCCAGTCTATCATGCCAGGACGAAACACATAGAGGTACACTACCATTTCATCAGAGAGATGGTTCTTGCAGGACGAGTTGATCTTATGCATGTAAAGACAGATGACCAGGTTGCGGATATCTTTACCAAGTCCTTGGGTAAAGATAAGTTTTGTGGTTTTAGACAACTGCTTGGAGTATAGATGCTGTCTTGAGCTTGAGGGGGAGTGTTAGAATATCAAGCTCTTTTATGTGTGTTTGACCGATATGAGCCGGACACAGCTAGTCTGGCTAGATCAGTTAGGTACATTAAATAAGTCGATTCTACTTTTGGTGTGAATAGTCTTTATGACCTTAGGTTGTATATGCACTAAAGTGTGTATTGAATGAATAATGAGAAGAATGGAGAGAGGAAGCATGTTGCTTCACTCTGGGTTGCTCTCTTTTCTGCATCCATGAAAATGAACATAAGTGTTCTATGGAATGAGGGTCTGACTTTGGGAAAGTTTTCTAAATTTTGGAAAGGATGAATCTAAGTTCAAAAGAGCTAAAACAAATGGAAGAAGCAGTCGTTGAAGATTGAAGAGTAGACTGGAGTGACAGAGATAGAAGCGAGATATGAAGAGACACTGTAGTGGATCTGGTGCCCTTTCATACCTCCCATGCCTCTTGAGAGGTGCATCCACGACCTAAGAAGAACTATTGAGAGTGATTATTGAGTATTGTAGTGAGGAGATGATGTACTATTGATTGAGAGAGAAAGAGAGAGTCAGAGATAGCCAATTCTATCAAAACAATGTGTCTTTTATGAGAGATTGAGAGAGAAAACTATGAAAAAAATGAAGATGAATACTATGTGATTATTTTCCATTCAAAAAGTGATTTATTCTTTTGTGTTTCTTGTTCTATTGATGGATTCTATGAAGATATTGAAGAATATGGTTGATTCTATCAAATCCGTGGGAGATATCTACTATGATGATGCGTGAAGATTTGTTCTTTTCTTTGTTGTAGTTCTCTAAAGAATGAAACAAAAGCTTGTTGATGTTAGAAGATAGATTTTCTTGCATTAGCAACCCCTTTTCCTTGGTGTTCCTCTTGGGGCTCCACTACCGAATGAGGTTCAAACAATAGAAGAGGCTACAAGCAATGAAGCGGATATAAGTGTGAAAGGAAAATAAACTCTAAAACCAAAACTTCTAGATGATCTAGAAGGTGCAACAAACTTTCTATCTCAAGAGGATAATATGGATATGGAGTAAATCTATATTTTGTAATGATCTTACAAGAGTTTTCATGAATCTCATATATCCAAAGTAATAATGATTTATATCTTCTTTTTTATGTATTGATAGTTCTTGTATTTTAGAAATGATCCCTTATTAAAATAGTAGATCAATATCAATATTAAAATAGTAGATAATACTAGTTTTTTTATCTTAAATTTTATCATGTATATGTAATAACATAAAATGACATACTTGACCCTATGTTCACATAGATTTTAATTAAGAGTGGCCACAAGCCCAATCTTGACTAAGAAGGGAGCTCCTTAAAATCTTAGAGAGAGTTTGATTGAGCTTGGAAACACATCCAAGTTCAACCTAAACTTAAGCGCAAAGAAATATCTTGGTCTTGAAGTGATTTCAAAGTATGGCCAAGCTATTTCTTAAAGAGAACTAAAAGAGAGTCGCTTAATATATACTCAAGGACACAATATGAAGCTTGCGCACATGGCCCCAACACAAATCTTGAGCACATGGCCAAGATTATCCATGGTACTTATCCCCTTAAGAAATATCCTATTTAAGGAAAAGTAGCTAAGCTATCAAAACTTTCAAAGTTGAACAAAACTAAGGACTATTTAAGGTGTTCACTCACGTGGGTTGGGGAGGGGGTCACTCATAAATACGAAAGTCTATCATGTGGACTCAATGAAAAGGTTTTTTGAAGTTTCCCTTTTATATTTTCTTTACATATAGAAGGGTATCATTTAGTGGGTGTACTACCACGATGGGCGAAACCCATTCACTGTTAGCCACAGGATAAATGAACTCAGCTTCAAGAAGTTTTGTGTGATTCCAAAGTGAGTGGAAGAGACAATAGGGCATCCAAGATGATCAAGGAAGTATATGAAAACACAGAAGACCCTCCAAGTCTATAGTAGTTAGAATTGATGAAACTATGGTGAGAGTAGTGGGAAAAAAGGGAGTCCTCCTAAAAGCTATACTCAAATAAGAGCTTAGGGTGAAACCATAGCTTCTCCATCACCTCTTTACCTACAACAAATCCTCAAATAGCCCAACTAGGATACCTAAGTAGCTCCTAGAAGACATACTAACATGAAAATTAGCTAAGTAAGTCTTGAAATGCTTTATGGCTAGAACATGCATCCCTAGACAAGGCACAAAATGTTTGAAGAATCCAAAAGGGATGCTTAACTATATAGAGCCCAGGCACAACATCATTAACTATGGCAACTCTCTTACTTGCATTGTTGTTGCTGTAATGGGAATTCCCCTCCAAAAGATCCTACCACCACATATAGATTCATCCATACTATCCAAGGATTCCTTTGAGTATACTGCAAAAAGAGAAAAGAGGTAAATGCAAGAAGTAGGAAACAATAGCCATAGTGATGACATGAGCAAGAAGAAGAAGCACCAAGAAGTGGAAGACGTGAGCTCACCTTTGAAAGACTTTGACAAATGGGACATAGAGGAAGAGTGAATGATTGTGTGTGTTGCTAAAAAGAGAGTAAGGAGGAAGTAGAGAAAATTAATTTTAGAATGAGAAAATTACAAGAATAGTATGAAAGCCTATTAGAGAATCCATAGAAGAGTCTATACATAGTTAGGACCAATCCATAGCACAACAAGTAGCAAACCTTATAGCCCAAAAAGGAGAAAGTAGTTCTAGCAAGGGAAAACAAGGTAACATAGAAATAAACTTCTAAATTCTACAACTCACCATGAGCAAATGGCTCAAATTGGTACCATGCAAGAACAAATTAGTGAGTTGGCAAAGGCATGATCTATACTTGGATTCACCACAAACAATCCAAAAGAGATATCTCGCCCCAATAGATACCATGAAGAAAGTGCAAGACACTTTCAAGGGGCAAAATGTAGTAGGAAGGATAGGAGCCCTTGAGCAAATAATTAGATAGCTCAAGGAAGGCAAATCCAACGCACTCAAGTTCAACTAGGAGCTCCAAGACTGATAGGAGAGGATACATGAATAGTACAAAAGGTTCTTAATAGACTTATATAAGTAGTTCAAGGAGCTCAAAGCTCAATTGTAGGTACACCAGAAGGCATTGAAGGAGATTCAAGAAAAGCAAGAGCAAAAGTTTTGACACTAGATGAAGAAGCACGATTTGGTGCTCATAGATCTCCAAAACCAACTAAAAGAACATGACATTACACTCAAGGAGCTCAAAGAAGAAACAAGTATAAGGGATTCAAAATCAGCTAAAGGATCACAACATAGAACTCAAAAATCTCTAAGATCAACTTAAAGAGCAGGAGATTGCCACGAGCGAGCTTTAAGATAGATCAAGGAGTATGACTAGTGACTTGCAAGCTACATAATCAAAATGGCTAAGCTAAGCATGGAAATAGTGGTAATGAATTGCGGCCAGCTCACAAGTACTAATATTGAAGTAGCTTAGGATAAAGAAAAGATAGATCTAGATGGAAAATGGCATCTAGAGCATCAGCAAAAATGTAGTGTTAATGGAGTGTTTGATATGTAGACTTACAGAGAGACCATCTCCACTAGCTTGTTAGAGACCATGAGCATGGTAGAAAAAAACTCTCAAAGTTTATATTTGTGCTACATAAATGGAGCTCCCTCTCTGATGTCGTCAATGATGTCATCAAAAGTGCTAAAAGAAAGTGTTCTCTCTTTGTCATTGATGATGTCATTGAAAAACGCTAAAAAGCAAGCATCCTCTCTTTTACCCCCCCTTGTAAAACTATAAATTGAGGACTTGGGGATGGCTAGAAGAGGGACAAGAGCAATCTTGACGAGGACAAGATGGCGATCTGGAAGGGGATATGCTGAAGATCTCTCATCCTCTTCTACTCTATTCCGAGAAGAGAAGACACTGAAGCACTTTATCCTATTCTATCAATCCTGTTAGAAGTCATATCTTTAATCTTGTCCCTATTCCATCTACTAGAGAGAGAGAAGTGTTGCTCTCCATGAGGCAAGAAGAACCATCCGCGAGGCCTACATAATTGAATCCCGCAATAACCATCATCATCATCGAGAGTCTTACACCCTTGCTAACTGGTACTACTATCGTGTTCTTCCTCTTCTATGAATCATATTTCCATCATGGCCCTGAAGAAAAGATTTCAAAAGCAAAAATCACAAATGACCCTACTAATATGGAAGCAACAGTTGGAGTTGTGAGCACGAGACTCACTTATGGAGTCACGGGCGCAGATAACAACCCTGTACCAATTCCGATACCACAGGTTTTTCTTAAAATTTCTATTCGAATTCAATAGAAATAAGATAAGTCTCTTAAGAAATACTGTGATCTTAGATTATTCACTCGGTAAATTATTAGAACATCTTATAGGCTAGAAACTATTAGGAAAACTACAAAATTCTAGAAGTCAAGAGAAATCATGAGAAAATTTTCAAGATAGATTTATTAAGAATGAACCCCAAAGAAATTAGACAATGATATAGTTTAATCTAAAAGCTTTGATAGAAGATTTTAAGATCGAAAATATCTCTAAGTTGAAGAAATGGACTTAAGGCCTGGACTTAAGGCCAATAAACTTGGTTAGAAGAATGCCATTATAAACCTTAAACTAGGAAGTTAGAGACCTCAAAATCTAGATACCCTTAGTTAAATTCCAAGGGAAAGAGTTCCTTATGTGAAATTCAAGTGTCAATTGCTACTAGATTTATTATCACTTAAAAGTTGCATGATTGATTGAAGTCATAACTGCTTGTTGAAGACATCAATTTTGTTTGTGATTTTCTAGATTAGTTTCTGATTGAATTAAGTATTGGAACATATAAAAATTTAGGAGCCCTATATCTCCCCCAAGGATAGGTGTTGAATCCCCATACCAAGAGGGGATGTTTTTACTGCTGCAGAAGCATAGATTGGTTCCGATGGTGAGAGGTCTCCCAACAGGGATCATATCAAGTAGGAGGTGGCTAGGGTGCCAGAGGGGCTCTGGCTAGTAAATCCTTTATATACCTAGGAACTACTTGGTTCCTTGTATGGCCCAAGTTCTACTTGGGATGCTTAAAAACGCTAGCTATAGGTGGATTTGATCTTGGTGACGTGTAGATGCACCGGATGAGGCAGCACATGAAATTATAATTTTTCTCCTGTATGGGCAAGAGAACACACATTATGGAACATAATCAATGAATTTGTTTTATTCTAATTGTATGTTCGTGAGTAAATTATGCAAACGAACAAATGTGCATAAAAGGATTTTTAAAAATTTAATGAAGCTTTTTTTATATGTTTCATAATGTGGAAGGTAATTAGAAAACTAAGAACTTCCATAGAGGGAAGCAAGTAGATGGATTCCTGACGAATCAAGTCCTATGGCAGGGTGGTCTCAGTTAGCTAAGAGGTTTTCCCAAAAACAAACGCTAGGAAGAAACTCGAGGAAGGATAGATTCATTGACTTACCTAGGGTTTGGTCTCAGAACTTGAACTGTAAATTATATTAGGGAAAGGTACAGCGGCTGTGCTAAAGCACTACGAGGGATTTCATAAATCCTTAATCTGCTACTCGAAAAAAGCATTGTACTCCATGAACCAAAGGTTATGGTAGTCACTCCTTCTGGACAAGAAGCCTCTTGAAGGACACCTTCAGATGTGAGCTCGTTGTTGATAGGTGATTATTAGGCCAATTAGGAACCTTTAGGTTGGTCCTCCGTGGGTAATGACAAGATGCTTCCCCTGCGGGGTAGACCTAGGGTTAACCAGCTGGGACAAAATCCAGACAAAATTCAATCATTCTGGTTAGAGTACAGATGGCGATGGCTGGAAGGTAAACTCTGGGCAACTACTAAAACATTACTCATCACGTAATCAAGGTGGGTACCTTACAAAATGTATGCTTATCACTTGCCTCAGGTAAGCTACTCATGAATATATGTGTGCATCACGTGGGTTCAAATAAAGGTATTTTTAAAACACCATTTTTATACATTTTTACATGCAGAAGGGTGTAATATAAAGGCGTTATTTACAGATTGAATAGAAAAGTGTTATGTTTTGTTCAAAAAAAATTCACAGATAAGGATATTTATAAATAGGCATTGAATGCAAGTGATGTAGAGGATATATATATAGTAACTTCCCCGAGTCACTTGCCTAGAAGTATTCTGTGTTGGCTAGCTTATCACTTGCCTAGAGATTTAAGACCATCACAAATTTTAAAATCTTGCATAGTTAGAACCTAGGGTATACACAATGGGCCTTGCAAAGTGATGGACCCTATGCATGCCATGGGCTCTAACTATGGAAGATGGTGGAAAACAATCTTCAAAGGCTCCTATATATGAGATTCAAGGAAAAACTAGTAATAATATAATAAGTCATGGTGCATATTTTTTTAAAGTAAGGACTCTAATCAATCTCAGCCCATAAATAAGCTGGAAGGTCTCAAAGAGGTCTTGTTGCATCATCGGGTCTAGGTTAGCAGACTACGCTACAAAAGTGCCATAACTTTCACTCTATAGCTCAAAATGGGGTAATGTTTTGGGGCCCAAGAGGAACACCAAGAAAATATAAAAACCAATGAAAGAAAATCTATCTTGTCACAGCAACAAGCATGTTCTTTATGCTTTAATCAACCACAGGAAGAAAAAAAGAAAAGAACAACCAATCTTCTTGCAGCATTATGTAACAAATTTTCCACTGATTTATCACAACAAGACTTCAATATATTCTTCAAAAAACCATCAAATAACACAAAAAAATCTCAACTTTGAATGGAAAATCATAATATAATAATATTTCATCATCTTCATAGTCTTCATAGTCTTCCTCTCAATCTCTCTCATGTAGATATAATGTTTCTTCATAGAAATTGACTATCTCTCATACACTATTTCTCTCACATATTTTCTCTCTTAATAGTACATGAGAGTAAAAAATAATTACACTCAATAATTGTCTCTTGGTCGTAGATACCCAAGTATGCCTAATATGAAGAGGCAACGGAGCCACTATAGTGACCCTCGAGAGCTGATCAGTGTCATTGTCACTTCAAGTCTTCATCAACTACTTCTTCTACTTCTTTGAGCTATTAAGAGCTTCAACTATTCTCTTTCCAAGATAAGAAAATATCCCCAAGCTAAACATCCATCCATTAGAATGCTTACAAAAGCATAAAAAAGGCAATAGAAGGCATACAAAAGCTAAATAATACACTACATAAGGTCTACAAAATGTATAAAAACCATATGACTCAAACCAAAACTAACTCAAACCATAAAAGACCATCCAACAAACTCTCAATAATTCCTCAAACCACTCATTTACAATCATAACCTCTCAAATAGAAAGAAAATATATCAAAACAGAGGTAAAGCAAACTTATTAAAATCAAATAGACACATCACAGAACCAATAGGCACATCATAACTCAACAAAAAAACCATCATGAGCTTCTCAAACCTACTCAACCCATTCCAACACACTTCAAAATATTTCAAAATCATTAAAAAATTAATCAATCAACCACAAAATCAATTAAAAATCACCCAAAAAATTTAATTAAAAATAGCAAAATTATAACCATTTTAGCACTCAACAGATCCCCACACTTAGCTAAGGGAGTGTCCTTACGACCTTGGAAAAAGAGAACAAAATCTCTAAAATAACCATCATCAATCATCAACTCTAATTTGACCAAATCCACGACCCCAACCAATAACTTGTATCTGGCAAACAATTCTAACAAAAGGAAAATACATTTTATTCATTAACTCATCTTAAAACGATAAAATCATGACAAACTTATAAAGGTTATAATAGGTCTCTTCATCTATCCCTTGCAATTTATCAAAAACCAAGAAATCACCTAAGAATCACCATCTTGATCATCTTCATTAAACCATGACCCCTTGATACACAACTCACACACCACATACACGAACCTAGTCTACATACAATAGTCACCTGAATGGCACCTCCAAAAGACACATAATATATCATTATAACTCAACAAAGATATATCAAGAATCAATGGAGTGTATCATATTTAAAATCTTGATGGTTTCTAAATCTTTCTATGGAGATGGATTCATTCACAAATGTTTTGGGAGGATTTTGAAAGAGCTACAAACAACATATTCTCTCCATAAGTACAAAATATATGCTTGAAAGATAAATAACATGGAAATACAATATGTCCAACTTATGGAGATCAATATTCACATTAACATTAAGGCACAATTTAGCTACTAGTTTTTTATCATTATGAGAATGACAATGCTTGTACACTAAGTACCAAGAAAAATGAGTAGCCAATCTAACTAAAGGATCAACATATTGATAATATATTTGGACAAACAACAAATAACTCTGAGAAGCTTATACAAGGCCTTCCATTCCTCTGGAATGATAGGCTAATTAATTTGGGGACCCGTCAATGAATTTGTCTGACTCCATTCTCTATGTCTAGATATTTGCAAATCAAAACTTGACTGGGTACTAACCAATTAAGGTGGATCAAGAATGAAAGATGTGGAAGAAGGAAGAGGAATAAGCATTAAAGGATGAAGTGATGGGTATGCAAAATCATATAAAGAAGAAATACTTAAAGATGGAAAATCATACAATTTAACAAAATGTGATAAAAAAGGAGTTAAGAAATATGTTGAAATAGTTGAAAGGAGTGTAGTAGATGGGGGAGGATAAGGAGAAGGAGGTGAGAAACCACAAACTACAATGAAAGAGCGGTGAGTAAAAACAAGAATTTGTGGATTTGATTGAGCGTGAAAAAGAAGAGGATGAATAATATGGGGAGTCGATTGAAATATGGATAAATAAGAATTAAATCTATGGACTATCTATTGATAATAAATGAGTGAAGGAACTCATGGACCTAAAACAAATCAATGATTGTAAGCTTTAAAGAAAGATGTGTCAAAAGGAGATTGTGTAGAAATATGGACTAAAATATCCTCCCATAGTTAGTTTAAATCATTTTGTAGACATGCGGAGGTTTTTAATTATTGAGGATTAAAGGCAACAAAATCTATCATTGGATACCAATAAACTTCAAGACAGCCAACCACTTTGGATGTTTATGATAGTAGCTTGGCAAATCAGCATAGTGCCGATCGGAAGATGGCAAAGCGGTGATTTGGTCAATATGTGGTAAGGGTTTTTTTAAAACAATGCTACCTATGCATTAAATGAGATGGATAGGATATCTGTAAGGATTCTAGTGGTGGCTGGAAAACATATCAAGCTATTTAAGCGTAGGGAGTCTTCCACATATGAGTTGAAGGAGTTGGATATTGAGTATGAACATAGAAGAAGAAGAAGAAGTAGAAGATGAAGACATTGACATGGCAAAGGATACTTCTTCTCACACACTGTAGATCCATAAGATTTTGGCACATGCTAGAGGATGTGCAGGTTAAGAGGTGGTGGATATCGTGCCACTACGTGGACACAATGTGAAAAACTCTAGAGTGCATCGTCATTCATGTTTCTTATTGATCTAGAGATTCAATGCTATATTAATCATTAGTGTCAGTGTTCATAGTGTGGATGGTTTAAAAATACTAGATTTTTGGACAAGTTTAGCCTATTTTTAATATTTGGATATTATTTCTTGTAGATATCCAAAAACTATAGACAAATTCTACAATAGGATTATATGTAAAAAAAAAAAGAAAGTGGATTTCAGCCATTTTTGGAGGATTTTATGCAAAAAGAAGGACTGGCGAAATTGCACGATGTATGATCGTAGTTTACAAGCAGAAAACAACACTCCAAACTAGGAGGAGGAGTGATTCGGGAGAATTCTGATTAGGTGTCTTGGAATTTTACCCCCCTTTCGAAGCCAATGGAAGCATCAAATTGGCGGTTTGGGCAGCAGAGAGGAAGCTACTGTTTGATGCTTCTTGGCTTGAAGGCTCATCTTCCGAGGATGCATCCAAGAATGTCACATAACAGGAACCTTTTGCGTTTTGTTTGAGCTACCGAACTGGTGGTTTTTAGCAAGGTGCATCGTCATCATCTTCTCGTGAGAGGGGTGGATTAGGACAGCAAGAACCACTATTAAAGGAAGTCTTATTCTTCTTAATCTATTTCATATGGATATTTTGCATATGATGTGACTCATTAATCATTCCAAAGGGTACCAGAGTCATTATGTTTAAGAGCATTGGGTTTTCTATTTTTGGAGCTTCTGAAATTTCTTCCTCATTTATACCTTCTATGAGTAGGATAGACTCTTCTAGCCCACTTTCATAGTCTTGTTTTGCATTGTCATTTTTGTCCTCTTCAAACTCTATTTCTACCTCTATGGTGGGGGACTTTATAAGAGAAGAACTGGCTCTTTCTTATGTCCTCAGCTTCTCCTTCTATGTCTGTCTCTGCTACAATCTGTTTTAGTCTTTATTTTTGGCTCTGCATATGTTTTTGTCTTTGTTTCTGCTATGGCCATGTAAGAGGGAGAACGATACATCCGTGCTTCTATCTCGCCATTGGAGGTGACTTCAAAAGTCAATTCGGGTTCATTGAGGGTTGAGATGATTTGATTTTTGGTTGATTTTTTATGTCTTTTTGAGTGAATGGTTGATTTTTGATGGATTTTGAATTATGTTTAGCTGTTTTGGAAGTGTTTGAAAGTATTTTGAATGAGGTTGATTATATTTTGAAAGCTCTTGATGGTTTTTAATGGAGATATGATGTTCTCACATGTTCTATTGATGTCCTGTTAGTGTATGATTGTGCATGTTTGAGTCTGTTGACCTTCTGTTTTGCTTTGTTTTTCTTTTGTATGAGGTGTTAGAGTAAGGATTGATGAAGTTTGAGAGTGTTTGGAAGCTTTTTGATTGATTCTTAATGGTTTTGAGTGATTTAAGAAAGCTCAAGGATTTCTCATGAATTTCTATTTGGTTTTGTAAACCCTCTATTGAGCGTCTGTATATCCTATGTTTTTGTTACGTTTTGATCTATATGCCTCTATAAATGCAATGGTGGATGAATGTGAAGCTTGGGAAAGTTTTCCAATCCTAGAAGGGATGAATATAAGTTCAAATTAGCTCGAAGAAGTTGAAGATCTAGCTGCTAAAGACTTGAAGTAAAGATTGAAGTGACAATGGCAATAGTGAGCTCTCAAGGGACACAGTAGTAGTCCTGGTGACCTTTCATACTAGACATACCACTTGGAAGGGGTATCCACGACCTAATAGGGGTTATTAATGATTATTCTTGATTATGTCATTGTACTATTGAGAGAGATAATGTATGAGAGAGAGAGAGAGAAAGAGCCAATTGTGAGGGTAGGTATGGAAGCTTTAAAGAAGAATAATATGTGATGATTTCCATTCAAATGGGTGTATTCTCTTGTATCTTTGTGTTTTCTTGAAGAATTCTTTGAAGAATATGAAGGGCATAATCAAATTTTGTTCAAGTTAAAGCTGTGGGAGAATAGTTTCTATGAAGTTGCATGAAGAATTCTATTACCCAAGTAATAATATTATACTTTAGAACCCTAAGATGTGGCGATGGAGAAACAAAAGAAAAATAACTCTATGAGAGGTTCAACACTTTCTATAGAAAACATCTACAACATACAGAATCATTTGACAATAGGCAACACATTGGAGAAAACACACAGGACACAAATGTAAAACAATATGAATAAAATGAGAGTCTATATAAGACATGTGATGTTTATCACATCGTTTTGAAGAGAGAGATTCATATAATCTTTTGTAAAAAGAATTAAGGGTAATAATAAAAGTGATTATTTTTATTACATTGCAAAAATGAATTAAAAATCCTTCTTCTTTTGTTGTTTTCTACTTCCCATCTTTCTATTTGTCTTCAAGTAAGAATGTGGTGCTTTTATTCTGTAAGAGGTATCTTTGCCTCCTATAGATTGCAATGAGGTTTATTTTAAGGATTAGCTACTAAGGCATAAGCATTCTAGCACAAGAAGTATCCACTTATTGAACCTTTTCAACCTAGAATATAGCCAAAAATCTTATTGATGTATTTTTAAAGTATAAAATTGTATCTATGTTTAGATATGTGGAAATATAATAAATATATAAAGAATTTTTAGATAAGAAATAATATGATTTCTTTACATTGTCATGTTTAAAATGGTTTTCACTACATGGTGATGTACTTTTGAATACTATATTAAGAAAACATAAAGCAACCTTAAGTAGCAAACATGGAAAATACACAATGCATATACAAATTTCTATCATCACTCATCCATTAAACAAATTATTAGTACTCTTCTACAAATGTGGCACCTACAATGGAAACTTACTAAATGGAACCTTACGCACTATGTATTGTATGGTACATTGAAGAGTATCTTGATATTGTGAAGGCAACATGTTTGTCCTACTTTATAAAGAAAGAAAAGCAACTTCTCTACTGGGCATCTCTACTAGTAGCTTTTCATTCAACATAATTGTCCTCTATGCTAAGGTCCTTTGAGTATTTTGCAACAATTCATATTTTCTTTATACACTAGTGGCATAAACTAGTTGGAGAAAAGGATTAGTAATTGAGCTAATATCATAATCCTTAAGGAATATGATAACACTTAGTAGCACTACTTAGAGAAAAATACAGTATATGAGCTTAAATGTGAGGTATAAAGCAAAAACTAGTAGAAATACAAAAATTCTTGATGATTTTTTTAAAATGAAAATTTTAATCATTCTAAGGCCATATATGAGCTCATAAGTCCATTCTAATTATTTTGTCTACAAACATGTTGAGTGCTAAAATGGTTATTATCTTAGCTATTTCTTCTTGAATTTTTGGGTAATTTTTGTTTGATTTTGTGGTCGATTGATTGGTTTTTGGATGATTTTGAAGTATTTTGAAGTGTGTTAGAATGGATTGAATAGGTTTGAGAAGCTCATGATGGTTTTTAGTTGAGTTCTAATGTGTTGATTGGTTCTGTGGTGTGTCTATTTGGTTCTAATAGGTTTATTTTACCAAAGTCGTGATATGTTTTTTTTTTTTTTTGAGAGGTTATGATTGTGAATGAGTGATTTGAGTAATGATTGAGAGTGTGTTGGATGGTCTTTGATGGCTTGAGTTAGTTTTAGTTTGAGTCATATGGTTTTTATGCCTTCTGCAAACCTTTTGTAGTGTCTTGTTGAGCTTATGTATGCCTTCTGTATGCTTCTATAAGTGTTATGATGGATGGATGTTTAGCCTGGGGATGCTTTCTAATCTTGGAAAGAGAAGAATGGAAGCTCTTTAATAGCTTGAAGAAGTAGCTGAAGAAGATTGTGACTATCACCTTTGTGCATAGCCTCATTATTAGTGAACGGCTCACCAGCATCTGTCACCATAACATAATTTATAGAGGCAAGCTCGGGCTACTTATGCATTTGCTCTTCATGAAAAACAATATCATGGATATAGATGACCTTCCAAGCCTTTGGAATAGGTGATAGCCCATCTCACCTATATCCCTATATCTAAGAAGTGACAGTGACATTCATGAGCTCTCAATGGTCAATGTAGTGGCTTTGGTGCCTCTTCATATCAACAATCATACCTCTTGGGAGAGATATCTATGACCAATAGAGGATTATTAAGTGTGATTATTTTTTATTCTCATGTATTATTGAGAGAGAGCATATGTGAGAGAGATATCATATATGAGATAGCCAATTTCTATGAAGAGACATTGTATTTATATGTGAGAGATTGAGAGGAAGACTATGAAGACTATAAACATGATGAAATATGAATACTATGTGATGAATTCCATTCAATTTTTAGCTTTTTTTGTGTTCTTTTGGTTCTTTTATGGTTTCTATGAATATTATGTTGAAGTTTTATTGTGATAAATCCATGGGAGATTCTCTATATGATGATGCGTGAAGATTTGTCGTTCTTGATGTTTCCTTTTTCTTGTAGTTGATTAAAGTATAAAGAACATTCCTATTGGTGTGACATGATAGGTTTTCTTGTAATAGTTTCCCTATTTTCTTGGTGTTTCTCTTGAGGCCCTATGTTTTTTGTATACAGTTAGGGAAACTACAATCAACAAGCACCAACAGAGGCTAAAAATGGAAGGAGTGGTACTGTTTGAGAGGAATAAAAGCAATGAAAGATTGTAGAATTCATGCTATTATTGAAGAATTGGGGATCTTCATTGCTAAAGCCACTTTCTACAATTACATTCATCAATGGCAAAAACATGTCACTATCTTGATGCAAGCTCTATGTGATAGGCTGATCCCATTTTCTTTTGAAGTTACAAACAATTATATCACTATAGCCAATTGTTTCTCACAAAACTAAAGACCAAAACAGACAGAATGAGTATCAATAGAAGATTTAGCCTTCATTGAAAATTTTCAAGACATCATTAAGTGAGAGATTGTGGAGAAGCTTTACGAGTCAAGGTCAACGGAGATTCACAAGAATAAGAAGGAAAAGAACTGAGACTTATTTGTGGATGCACAATAGCAAGATACATGGGACGCATGGTGTACTAACAACCTTCTATTTGTCCAATTTGCAACCCACTAGAAGCTAGTAGATAGAGTGTTCTTCACAACTTTATGCTATTCAGACTCTCTAAAGTTGGTACTATCAAGGCAATGCCACTATGGTAATCCTTAGAAGAATGAAATTTGATACCTTCAAAACTGAAAATATTTCTCTCTATAGTAGTATGAAAGTGGAATTTAGAGACGTTGAAAAGAAGGAAGTAGAGAAAATATTGGCAAGGGAGTCCTCCAGAGAGACTGAAGCCCCTCTCATTTCCTTTAGTTGAGTACAAAAAATTTGGGTGGAGCCAACTCCCTAATGAATGGCGTGATCAAGAGGAAAGCACTAGAATAAATCCAAAGGTACATGAGAAGATAAAAAACAAAAATCAAAGCTAAGAATAAGTTAGCAACAAGAGCTTCCTTTGAAACCCTTGCGACACTCTTCATAGAAGTCCCAATGGAGAATCAAGGTCCCCTTTCCAACCAAATCTATCCTAAAAATGTTGATGATAGGCCATCGAATGTAGGCCCATTGCCAATCTTTAAGAGAGAATACAATGAAGGCCTTGATCTTCATGTAGTTGAGTTCATGGTAGCATATGTAGCCAATAATGCTAGAACCGTAGAGCATTGGTTAATAGTATTCCTCACCACTTTCAAAGGTGCAGTGTTTCAGTGTGGTATGAGAGATAAGCAACAGGAACTTTTGGCACATGGGATGACCTAAAGGTGTCCTTTCTCACCAAATTCAAGCATGAAGGTTTTGAAAAGTAGATGCAAGAGAAGTTCATGATCAACCATAACTTGGATGAAGGCATCCAGAATGGAGTTTTTCTTAGAGACCTCTAACCAAAATTTTGTAAGCTTGTGGAGGTGCGAAGACTAGTCAACCTACAATCTACAGTGGAATGTGTTAGACTATATGATGACGTTGAAGGCTATCATTGACCTCAGGAAGAGGACTCCTACCTCCTCCGATGCCAGGAATGGTATACCCATCAAATGTAATTTTAGGGATTGTTTCCTACCCCTAGCCTCAGACGCAAATAATATCGTAGTACAATGCACCAAATCCATAATGGCCATAGATAGCAGTACCTCCAATGATGGCTCAACCACAATAGAAGTGGCCTCAAATGGTTGCCCCAATGAAAACTCAACAATAAGAGTGGAATCCTACCAATCAAACCCAACAAACATTCCCAATAGGAGCTCTAAACCAAGATTAGAAAAAAAAGGATTTTCCTGATCAACTCAACTAGTCTATGTGATGATTATAGAGACTCCACAAAATCCTTGTCCAGGTACTCCATGAGAAGAAAATTTGAAGGATTATTTGTCTAACTTAGTTGTAAGCATCAAGAAAGAGCTCATGGATGTGATCATAGAATAGCTACAAATAGTCAATGTGAATATTGCTAGCATATCCAATATTGTAGGAGTATGAAGAGGTATGATACAATCAAATATCTAGTGTAGAAAGTGCCATCAAGCGGGACATTTATCCATTGAATGTACTCGAAAGATAACTATCCCTAGAGAATTTTGTTCATATTGCCTAAGAAAGAACCACACCGATGATATCTGGTCTATGAAGGAGATGCATGAAAGGAGGAAGAAAGATGATGAAGCAAGGTTCAACGTATCAGAATCCAATATGAAAACCCAAGATATTGCCCAACCAAAGCCTAGATAGTTTGGTCCTAATTTCGGTCCAAGGAGGTTCCATGACCAAAGTTATAGAGGAAGACACTCTAGTTGTAGACAGAGATTAGAAGTGGAATGCTACATATGTGGAGAGAAGGGTCATATCTCCCCAATTTTCCAAACCCTAGAAGATCCATAGATTACAAGCCCCTCTTTAACCGATGCAAAGGAGAAGGCCACATGATAATCCCAATCTAGCTCTTGTCAAGGCTAATCCCAAGAAACAATTCATATGGATGCCTTTTTAAAAAAAATTCTTCACTGAAAGTCTAAGCACATGATATCCACATGTTGAGGGGAGTATTTATAAATCCACAAACCACAAGGGTTCAAGGAAAGAAATAAGAAAGGAAATAGAATCAAGAGTAGGAAAAAGCATGTAAATTACTCAATAAATCACTATGTATACTACAAATACACTCTTGGATTACACACATGCACTGTGCCTTTGATAGCTCAAAGCATTCACCAATAGTAGGGAAGTAGAAACCTTAAGAAAGAAACCATGTATCAAAATCCAAGGATTGTAGTCCTATCCTGAGCAACTTGTTTTCACTCTTACTTTATAATCCAAACTCAAAATATGGTTGGCAAGGTACTCAAATTGATTGGAACAAACCTAATTTGTAAGGCAATATGGACATAGTTACAAAAATCATATTTTTATAGCAAAAAAGTCCACTTTTCGTAAAATGTGTTACTATTTTGTATTTTTAGGCGACTTGCATGCCCTATAGCACTTAAAGATAAATTCTTAAAAGATTTTGTATCCATCCAAGCTTATTATTAAGTTAATAAAACTCAATAATGAATATTTAGGCTATTTTGGAGACCAATTCTAAACCTAGAAAGTCTGTCATGTTCATGAGAAAGTATTCCATAAGCATATATCTAGAATATTGATGTGGATGTATGTTTCTTATTTTTGTTCATTGAACATGTAACACCACACGATATCTACCCCCTCCAAACTTGCACAACCTCTAGAATGTGCCAAGCTATGCATCCCTCCAAGATAAAAAAGTCATCTCATCTACATCCAAGCAATCATGCCTATAATTATATTACTATCATGAATATGAATCCAAATCATGGTCATCCTCAAGAATACATAGCTACCCAAAGCACTCCCACTCTGATCATAAGGTATTGAAACCTCATATATCCCACATAATATGTAACCCTTAGCATGCAAATCCACAAAACCAATAGACCCTCTAGGATTAAATTGTAACGATAGCGTATCAAATCTTTGCAACATTTGAGAACGTGTAAATCCACATGGATTGTATGGCACTATTGCAAATTTCCCCATCCTTTTGAATATTAGTAACCCACTTGATTTTGATCTAGCAAACATAGCCACTTTTTTTTCCTTCAAAAATTAATAACTCAAGAACCATGGCTTGGAACTAAGGACCATAAAAAGGAAAAGTGGCTACTTAGAAGGGGAAAATAGGGCTATAGGATTAGATTGCAATTTTGGTGAACGTATGGTGTGTTCACATGGAGGATCAACAAAATGATAAAACAATCAAACGTGCAATAAAGACTATGGAAACATCTTAGAATGGGGTGGGTGGGTGAGGAAGGGACCTCAACAGAGCGTAAGGAAAATGGGGTATTGTGTAAGGATTGATTAATAGGATGTTCACAAATGTATGCAACCAAGATATGCATGGGCACATCCCCACACTTAAGACATGAATAGATCAAGTTGACTAATCAACAAGGGCCTAACACTAGACCAAGACCCATACCCATACAAAATCTCCATAAAGATGCATCTTCCATGATAGATACCTCTTGGCTAATCATTTATTTCACTTGCACAAACTTTGGCATCTCTATAGTTGGAATAAACAGAAGTGTGATGCCCTCTTGAAAACATCTACATCTACCCCATCTATACCATCATGACAGCATCCTGATTCTGAGTTCCTAGATTAGTTGTATATAATGCCAATGTAGAACTTGTATTTCTAGGCATTGTTTCATCCTCAATGTATTATGTGCATGTATTATTGTTGTTGTATCTAGCTTCTTAGTTAAAGCATCATCAATGAACACTTTTATAGTAATGTCCATGGCTAGTTGATCCAGATCATCATATATAGACATGTGCACCCTCCTCTAATACTGCATTTGCAACCACAGTGATTGCATAAGTATCATCAACACTAACCTATAAATTAGATAGCATAGAAGCATCCCTAGTCAATCTCTCTGCATCATCAATATCCTATCCTTTGTCGAAACATCTACACTCTTCTGTATCAAAATATCTATACTCTCCTCTATCAAAGCATCTCTACTCTCATCTACCATCATTTCTATGTTTTGATTCTTAGCCAACTTGGCATAAATTGAGTAGGTATTAATAGGGGCATCCAATCCATTCTTCACTTAATGGTCTTATATGCACTAGCCAAATCTATTTGAGGCACCCTTTCCTTTCCTATAGTCTGCAAAGCATAGAACATCATATTGGGGAATATGGGAGTTTTTCATAAGTTTGGGACATGTGGTCAAATCTTTGGATTTGTCATAGCTTGAACACCATAACTCCAAATCGAGTGCTCTATAGCTCAATAGATTCCATTTTTCAAGCGCTTTCCAATGATAGGTGACATCATATATTTTTAAGAAACTTATGGGCATGCTTTTCGGGTGCCACCTTTTAGTATTCAAAAAATGGGAATTGGGAGATTCCCAAACTCACTAATATTGTGTTACAGGTCCATAGCTTCATCTTTTTGCCTTCAGGCTTCTTTTCAATGTACAAGCCAAGAATACTGCATCTTCAGTGGTAGAGATAGTCCATAGAGCCATATCCTCAAGGGTCTTCTTCATGCCTCTTATCAAAAAAGTTCATAGCTATAGGTTGTCTCATATTAATAGAGAAAATCTTCCCATTCTACCAAAAAACTAAATTCTACCTATGAGCCTCTTTAAAGGTCTTGCAATCCCTATGATTATGTTTGGTGCTATTGCACCACATGTATCTACACACAAAGGCTTCTCTTCCCAAACTCCAAAGTGTTATAAATGGACATATAGTCTTTAATTGTTCTTTCACTCTTGACATCTTTAGCTTTATCTCCCTCATACTTCTAATTAACTCATCCATGCCCTTATCCTTGGCAAGAGGAGCCAAAGAAACAAGTGGTTTAAGCATAGAAATACATAAAGGCATAGAAATAGCTATTCGGGAAGATACAAGAGTAGATACATGTGAAGGTATATACGAAGAGAATGGAGTAGTAGAATTAATTTGTAACCTAGTGTGTGATATCTCTCTCTTATTTAACATAGAAACAACATCATTGGCATCATGCCAATCTGTCTTTAGACCCATCTTTTTGGTTTCATCTTCAAGTAGCTTTGCTAATTTCATATGCATCAAAGGGTCTACTACATGTTTGATATTCTAACAGATAGCACATCCAACAAAAGCCTATGCGAACTCATCCACAATAGGTCTTGCACAAACATTCCGTATAATGATGGTGCACAGATCGGATGATGTATGCGCACGTAGTGAGCGCGTGGAAGGTCCCCAAGAACAAAAGAACTCTACTTTTGCACAAAAAACAAGAGAAAAGACTTGCACGACATGAAGCAAAAGACTAATTGGGTACAATCTCCCCCCATGCCTTGTGTGTGCGCTCCACAAAGCATTTATTTTATATATTATTCATCTCCAAGCTAAAAAAATAGCCCAATTTACAATTAGCACCCTTTAGCTTTTGTGTTTGCTTTTGTCCCACTAAAGAATTAAAGCTATTGGGCACCCAAAGAGTCGGGGGTTGTGCCCAAATACAATGTCCAATAACAAATATTTAAATCGTGCGCCCATGCGCATACAAAATAATAAATAAATGTCAAGTACTTCAATAAACAAGCGCATCAAAATAAATATTGGCGCCACCTGCGTGCCCATAAAAAATGATAATTTATTCTAAATAACTTGAATACACGCTATCACCCAGTGCTTCCCAATGCCATCGTTGCCTGCTCTACACATCAACTAAAGCATTCACAATTGTTAGAAAATAATAAAATTAAACTAAAAAAAGTGAATACCTAGCAGTCTTTCAGCTACAAAATAAATAAATTGGTTACAACTCAATCCTAACCTTAATTTATTACGAGTGCGCACTCTAAACTCATAAACGTCCATTAATTTAAATATGTATTTTGCAGAATCACCCACTTGCACATTAAATTAACAAGACGCCCTGGTGCGCAGATCGGACGCAGTATGCTCACGTAGTGAATCGCGAAAGGTCCCCAAGAACAATGAACTCTACCTTTTTGCACAAAAAACCATGTAAAAGCATGCACGACAAGAGGAAAGAGACAAATTGGGTTCAATCTCCCCCATGCCTTGTGTGAGCGCTTCACAAAGCATGTATTTTATGTATATTTCAATCTTCATGCTCAATAATAGCCCAATTTACAAAAATATGACAAGCTTTTAGCTTTTGAGTTTGCTTTCTACAAAAATAGGAAAATAAAGCTAATGGACGGTGCCCATAGAGTCTGGCACGCCCAATCTCAATGTCCAAATAGAAATAACATATCCGAGCGCATAAGTGCATACAAAATAATAATCAATAATCAATGTCTCAATAGACATAACAAAATATAGGCGTAACGCCTATCAAAATATAGTCCACAGATCAAATACTCGCTAAACTCCAATGCTTTCCTCCGCCACTGTTGCTATCTCTACACATCAACTGAAGCATTCACAATCATTAGTAAAATAATACAATTAAACCGACAAAAGTGAATACCTAGCAGTCTTCAGCTACATAAATAAATCAACTGGTTAGAAATAAATCCTAACCTTAATTTATTACGAGTGCACACTCAAAACTCATAAACGTTTATTAATTTAATATGCATTTTGCGGAATCACCCGCTATGGAATCACCCACGTACACACTAAATTAATGAAACGCCCGAAAAGGACAGGCGTCCCCATCAACTTCTCGCACAAAGAATCCTCTTTGTGTATGAGCCCCGGTCATCTAAGTTTACGGAATCCACCATAAAACCTCACGGAATCCACCGTGGAATATGCCTCCTGGCATCATACCCCCGGGGTGGGATAGCAATTGACCTCAATTGCTATTAGCTGAATGTGGAGCTAACAGAGTGGGGAAAGCATTTAAGTCTCTAGCGTGCATCCATTGTGCTTCCTCTACAGGATGGTTCTTAAATTTTACTAGATATCTAGAATACCTTCGGCCAGTTCTAGTGGTCATGTAGTCAGTGTCTATGATGGCTTCTGGTTTAAGTATTTCAGTCTCTTCCTCTAGTAAAGGTGGGTTTTCATAAACAGTGTGGATAGGTAATTGGCCTCTAAATGGTCTCAATAAACTGATATGAAATGTATTGTGAATTTTCCAATGAGATGGCAATTCTAATTTGAAAGCATTGTCATTAATCTTATGAATGATTCTAAATGGTCCATAAAATCTAGGAGCTAATTTGACAACTGGATGTCTGTCCACACTTTGCAGTCTACGATTTTCTATTCTAAGCCATACATAATCCTCAACTTTGAAATTCATAGCTTGTCTTTTCTTGTTGGCTTGTTTGGTATATGATTGTTGGGCTTTAGCAATCATATCCTTAACCTCATAAAAAATACTATTATGCATAGTAGCAATATCATCAGCAGTCTAAATTCTATTAGACAAAGATGCAACATGTGTAGATAATCTATATCCATAAATGACTTCAAAAGGTGCTTTCTTTGTAGATGTGTGCGGTGTATTGTTATATGCAAACTGTAATAAATGCAAATGAGTATCCCATGTTTGAGGTTTAGAGATAGTATATGCACGTAAAAGATCTAGAATAGTGCTATTTGTGGCTTCTGTTTGTCCATTTGTTTCTGGATGAAATGCAGATGAGAAATTAATCTTTGTGCCTAGATTTGCAAACAGTGTAATCCAAAAATTATTACAAAATCTAGAATCACGATCTAAAATAATCACTTTTGGCAATCCATGGTTAGTAAAAACAGTTTTCAAAAATAAGTGTGCTGCTTGTGATGCTGTTAAAGTTTTCTTACATTCAATGAGATATGCTTGCTTACTAAATCTATCTACAATTGTCCAAATCATGTCATGGTTAGATTTAGTATTTGGTAAACCAGTAATGAAATCCATAGATATATGTTCCCAAGGTTTAGATGGAATAGATAAAGGCATTAGTAATCCATATTGTTTACCATGATGTCTCTTTATTCTTTGACAAATCAAACATTCAGAAACGAAATTAGATACATCTGCATCCATATGCGGCCAATAAAAATCTTCAGTTAACATGCGTAATGTAGATATGATACCTCTATGACCTTGATATGGGGGACAGTGAATTTCATTCAAAACAAAAAATCGGAATGGAATAGTAACACACAGTCTCTTTTCAAAGAACATGAATCCATCATTATATGACAATGAATCAATAGGAATGAAATTATTTTGAACTAATTTTTGCCAATCAGAATGAAAAGTAATATCCTGGTGATATGTATCTTTCATAGCAATCAAAGAATCAAAAGATATGATAGAAATATTATGAATTGCAGGTCTTCTACTCAATGCATCAGCAACTACATTTTCTTTTCCAGGTTGGTATTGAATGATAGGATGAAAACTTTGAATGAAGGAAGCCCATTTGATATGACGGTCAGAAATTTGGGGTTGGCTAAGTAGATGTCTAATGCTTTGCTGGTCAGTCTTTATCATGAATTCTGAACCCATTAAATAGTGCTTCCACTTTTTTAATGCTTGTACAACTGCTAATAGTTCTTTGTCATAAGTGGAATATTTCAGCTCAGAGGGTTTCAGCTTAGAACTAGAATATGCTATGGGATGATTGTCTTGCATTAATACAGCTCCTATTCCTGATCCACTAGCATCAGTCACAACTAGAAAGAATGGTCTGTTAAAGTCAGGTAACTGTAGTACAGGGACATTAGTTAATGCACGTTTCAGTAAGTCAAAGGATTTCTGCTAAGTTTCAGTCCATTGATAAACAATTCCTTTCTTAAGAAGTTTGGTTAATGGTAAAGCAAGTAATGAGAAATTACGTACAAACTTCCTATAGAAACTAGCAAGACCAAGGAATGAGCGTAATTCATGTACATTTTTAGGAACAGGCCAATGCAATATTGCATCAATTTTCTTAGGATCAACTTTTATTCCTTCTTTTGATACAATATGACCTAAATACTCAATTTCTGTCTTAAAGAATTCACTCTTTTCAGGATTTGCAAACAATTGATTTTCTTTCAGTAATTGAAAAACTAATGATAAATGCTCATAATGCCCTTTTTCACTTTGACTAAACACCAAAATATCATCAAAGAAAACAATCACACAATACTGATATTTCAGAAAAATACGGTTCATCATTCTACTGAAAGTACCAGGTGCATTAGTCAATCCGAATGGCATGACTAAGAATTCATAATGGCCAAACTGTGTTCTGAATGCAGTCTTAAATATGTCAGTTCTATCTAGCCTCACCTGATGATATCCAGACTTAAGGTCAATTTTACTAAATATAGAAGATCCTTGCAGTTTGTCCATAAGGTCATCAACTCTAGGTATAGGATACCTATTCTTTACAGTGATCTTATTTAATGCTCGGTAGTCAATACACATACGATAGGTATTATTCTTTTTCCTGACTAAGAGTACAGGTGCACCGAATGGGGAACTGCTAGGTCGAATTAAGCCTCTATTTAGTAGTTCTTCAACTTGACTCTGGATTTCTTTTTGCTCTATTTGATTGTGCCTATATGGTGCTTTGCAAGGTGGTTGTGTGCCAGGAATTAAATCAATCTTATGGTCTTCTGGACGTGAAGGTGGTAAACCTGGTGGTAGGTCTTCTGCAAAACAATCTTTAAAATATGCAAGAAATTCCTTATGCCTAGGGTGCATATGATTTTCCTTTGCTTGCAATTCATTCACCCAAATGAGATATGATTTAGTATTCTTGCGTAGTGCACGTTTTGCTTGAGTATGCAAAAGTAGTGGAAAAATATTAGATGCATGCATACCATATAATGTAATAGATTTTCCTTGAAAATTAATATTCATTGTGTGCGTGGAATAATCTATATTTGGATTATGCTGGTGTCTCCATGGCATTCCTAAAATAATGTCGCTTGACTATAATGGGACAACTAAGAAATTTCTTCTTTCAATGTATGTACCAATTTGAATTTCTAAATCTTGTACTTCTTGTGTGCCATTGTACCTAGTGCCTAAAAATGCAGCTTTTATACGATAATGCGTAGGTACAGTTTGTAAATTCAATTCTTTTACCAATTTTGCTGAAATAAAGTCATGAGTACTACCATCATCATGCAAGATAATTCTTTCCTTTCCATGCACCAAACATCTCATAGTCAATAATGAATGTGGGGTAGGCATACCTGGTAAAGTGTCGGAAGTAGTAGTAGGATCATCCTCATCTTCAGTGAAATCCGGCATATCCTCATGCTCGTCTTCGTCCATGGCTCCAAGATAGTTGATATGTGCTGGTGGTTTCTTTGAATAACAATTTGCTGCGAGATGCCCTGGCTGGTGACATTTATAGCATACTATTGGCTTGGCTTTGGTTACATTATTTGCAATGGTTGGAAGTCTGGGTACATTTGGATTTGCTTGTGGAATAGGCTTTGGATTTGGATTGACAGTGGATGGTAATGCAGGTGGTTTAGGCCAATTCTTGCGGAAAGATGGTGATGAGAAATGACCTGGATTAAACCTTCTAAAATTGGAATTGAATTGTTTGGATCCATAATTACCATTGGCTTGGAATTGCTGTGGTCATCTGTCTCTTCCGCGTAACTTATCTTCAGTGTCGTGAGCTAAGGAGATGGCGTCTTCAAGGGTAGCAGGCTTGAACATGTTCACTTCAGCGTAGTAATGTCCAAGAAGTCC
Organism: Lygodium microphyllum; assembly: GCF_053477565.2. Taxonomy (NCBI): domain Eukaryota; kingdom Viridiplantae; phylum Streptophyta; class Polypodiopsida; order Schizaeales; family Lygodiaceae; genus Lygodium; species Lygodium microphyllum. The sequence continues at coordinate 48,553,739 of NC_141143.1, forward strand.
AGACATATACTTCCGCTTATGTGTCGTCTCTGGTACGTCTTCAAGCATGCGTACCTGTAGGAGTGAATTCCAAAAACACTCTGTATACTGTGGAATAGGCTCACGATCCCGTTGTTGAAGTAAATCCCATTGCTTGATAGCCTTCTCATGAAATTGCGGTGGAAGGAAATTCTGCATGAACTTCTTCTTGAAATCTTCCCATGTAGCAGGACATTCTATGCTCTTGCGGACTACAGTCCACCAAAGTGATGCTCTGTCTATCAGATGGTTAGTAACACACTTGATTTTATCTTTTTCTGGATAAGTTTCCTCATGGAAATAGTCATCAAACTGGCTAATGAATGATAAAACAGTCTTCCCTTCTCGTATACCATTGAAAGTGCGAAAGTTGAAACTTTGTTTACTTATCTTTGATTCCTTGCGAATGGTTTGTGCTTCAAGAGTGGCGTCAATGGTACGGCGAATCAAATCTTCAGCTTGTGGTTCTTCTTTGTCGGTGGATGCTCTTTGTAATTTTGTCAATTGTGCTTGTAGTGCTTGCCTAGCCCTTCGCTCTTCTTCCAATTGCAGCATGATTAGATCCAGCTTTTGTTCCATGGTAGGCTCAGGTAAGTCGTCTTCAGCCATAGGATCATCCATATGTGGGGTCGTCATCCTGTAAAACTCAACAAACCTTTCTCACTCAAAATCAGGTTAGCGGGATGAGCATGGCTCAAATTCGAGGTTACAAGGCTATGTATTTTTGGGTCTTTCTTTCTCAATTTTCAGAAAATCTGCAATATTTCTGTATCCGTTTGCTGAAAGTACTTCAACGAACTTGTAGATAGGTAGAACAGCTTGCTGCGAACAACTTTCTAGTTCAGAGTTTTTGCATACGAACAAGTCTTCTATGAGTTTTAAGCACTAGTCAGTTCTGATTTAGTCTGACTTGCAGAGTTGCAGACTTAGCAGACTTGCAGAGTTGTTGACTTGCTGAACTTAGGCGGACTTGCAGAACTTACAGGACTTAATTCCACCTGACTTGTAGAACTTGACTTTGACAACGCAGGACCTGGAGTATATCGACTTATTTGCCCTGTGTGACTTGCAGAGAATTGAGTGACTTAAGCTTAAGTGATTAAGCTTAAGCTTAATAAGCTTAATAACTTAGGCTTATTAGGGAGGGAGAAACATCAGGAAACGGCGCAATTCGTGGAGGACAAGAGTATGGATTTGATGCCATCGCGGAAATTTCAGACCCACTCATACAGCTCGTGATGAAGTTTATGAAGTATTAAGCTCTCTCCTAAAGCTTAACTCAAGCTTAAACTTGAGATAGAAAAGAAATATGAAAATTTCCTCACTGTTTGTCCACGACTTGTTGATGGAGATGAATGCGTGGTCCTCTGCCTATAGAGCCTGGTCCTTCGCGATCTGACAGTAGAAACAGGGGTTCTTGATCACCAGAAGTCTGCCTGTATCGACGGTTCGCGACGAGATTGACTGTAGAGCCCGTTCGTTCCTGGAGCTCCGCCTTCGCCCGAGATTGGTAGCGATTGGAAGCTCTTGATCTCTGCTCCGCTCTGATACCACTGGTGCGCAGATCGGACGTAGTATGCTCACGTAGTGAATCCCGGAAGGTCCCCAAGAACAATGAACTCTACCTTTTTGCACAAAAAACCATGTAAAAGCATGCACGACAAGAGGCAAGAGACAAATTGGGTTCAATCTTCCCCATGCCTTGTGTGAGCGCTTCACAAAGCATGTATTTTATGTATATTTCAATCTTCATGCTCAATAATAGCCCAATTTACAAAAATATGACAAGCTTTTAGCTTTTGAGTTTGCTTTCTACAAAAATAGGAAAATAAAGCTAATGGACGGTGCCCATAGAGTCTTGCACGCCCAATCTCAATGTCCAAATAGAAATAACATATCCGAGCGCATAAGCGCATACAAAATAATAATCAATAATCAATGTCTCAATAGACATAACAAAATATAGGCGTAGCGCCTATCAAAATATAGTCCACAGATCGAATACTCGCTAAACTCCAATGCTTTCCTCCGCCACTGCTGCTATCTCTACACATCAACTGAAGCATTCACAATCGTTAGTAAAATAATACAATTAAACCGACAAAAGTGAATACCTAGCAGTCTTCAGCTACATAAATAAATCAACTGGTTAGAAATAAATCCTAACCTTAATTTATTACGAGTGTGCACTCAAAACTCATAAACGTTTATTAATTTAATATGCATTTTGCGGAATCACCCGCTATGGAATCACCCACGTACACACTAAATTAATGAAACGCCCGAAAAGGACAAGCGTCCCCATCAACTTCTCGCACAAAGAATCCTCTTTGTGTATGAGCCCCGGTCATCTAAGTTTACGGAATCCACCGTAAAACCTCACGGAATCCACCGTGGAATATGCCTCCTGGCATCACGCCCAAAAAGGACAGGCATCCCCATTGACTTTTCACACAAGGAATCAACCTTGTGTATGAGCCCCGGTAATAAATATAATGTTACGAAATCCACCACAAAACCTCACAGAATCCACCGTGGAATATGCCTCCTGGCATCATACCCCCGGGGTGGGATAGCAATTGTCCTCAATTGCTATTAGCTCAATGTGGAGCCAGTAGTGAGGGGTAAGCACTTAGGTCTCATGCTAAATATTGCAGATCCTTGTAGTTTGTCCATAAGATCATCTACCCTAGGAATTGGATATCTATTCTTAACAATGATCTTATTTAGGGCATGATAATCAATGCACATGCGATAGGTGTTATTTTTCTTCTTCACTAATAGAACAGGTGCACCAAATGGAGAACTACTAGGTCTAATGAGTCCTCGGGTTAACAATTCTTCAACTTGGGCTTGAATTTGTTTCTGTTCAATTTGGTTATGTCTATATGGTGCTTTACATGGTGGTTGTGATCCAAGAATTAGGTCTATTTTGTGATCTTCGAGACGTATAGGTGGTAAGACATGTGGCAAGTCAACAGCAAAATAATCTTGAAATTGTGAAAGAAATTGTGCGTGCTTAGGATGCATCTGATTTTCTTTAGCTTTAATTTTATTCACCCATATTAAATAGGATTTGCTACCTTTTCGTAATGCATGTTAGCCTGTGTATGACTAAGCAATGGAAATTTATCAAAAGTGTGCATACCAAACAATGTGATTTGATTCCCATTAGAATGAATCTTCATTGAATGTGTGGAGTAATCTATATCGGGATTGTACTGATGACGCCAAGGCATTCCTACGATAATGTCACTAGATTGCAACGGCACAACTAAGAAATTTCTACATTCAACATAATCACCAATTTTAATTTCTACGTCATGCACTTCTTGTTTTCCATTGTATCTAGTGCATAAGAATGTAGCCTTGATACGATAATGTGTAGAAACAGTATGACAATTCAATTTTTTGACCAATTTTGCAGAAATAAAGTCGTGTGTGCTCCCATCATCATGTAAAATAGTCTTGTCTTTACCATACACAAGACATTTCATCGTTAATAAAGAATGGGGATTTGGGATACCTGGTAAAGTATCTGAAGTAATATCGATGTCGTCATCTTCTTCCATGAAATCTGGCATTTCTTCATGTTCTTCATCTTCTGTCGCTCCCAAATAGTTGATATGAACAGTTGGCTTTTTGGTTTGACAATTCACCACTAGATGTCTAGGTTGATGACATTTGTAACAGACTATGGGTTTCGCTTTAGACACATTATTGGTAATAGCGGTAGGTTTAGGAATGTTGGGATTTTGCTCGAAAGATAGCTTAGGGTTTGGATTTGTGTTTGATGGTAAAGCAAAGGGTCGTGTCCAAGATTTACGGATGGAAGGAAACGATTTTGATTGAATCTTCAAAAATTTGAATTGAATTGTTTTGAACCAAAGTTACCATTAGTTTGAAATTTTTGTGGTCGCTTCTCTCATCCTCGAATTGTCTTCAGTGTCATGGGCCAAGAAAATTGCATCTTTGAGAGTCGTTGGCTTGAACATATTCATCTCTGCATAAAAATGTCCAAGTAAGCTAGACATAAACTTGCGTTTATGGGTTGCCTCAGGTACATCTTCAATCATTCAAAGTTGCAATAAAGCATTCCAAAAATGCTCAGTATATTGTGAAATAGGCTCATGATCCTTTTGTTGCAAAAGATCCCATTGTTTGATTGCTTTTTCGTGGAATCGAGGCGAAAGGAAATTCTGTAAAAATTTCTTTTGGAAAGTCTCCCAAGTAGTAGGACAATCAATGCTCTTGCGGACAACAGTCCACCATAGGGATGCTCTGTCCACTAGATGATTAGTGACACACTTAATTTTGCCTTTCTCAGCGTACCGTTCTTCATGGAAATAGTCATCAAATTGACTGATAAAAGTAAGTACAATCTTTCCATTACGTGACCCATTGAAAGTACAAAATTTGAAATTTCTTTTACTTATCTTTGTTTCTTTTCGAATAGATTGCTCTTCAAGTGTTGCATTGATTGTACGTCATATAGGATCTTCAGATTGCAGTCCACTTGGTCGGCGATAGATCGTTGCAGATTGGCCAATTAAGGTTGCAAAGTTTGACGTGCTCTTCGTTCCTCTTGAAGCTGCATCAAAATCAAATTGAGTTTTTGCTCCATCATTGGTTTGGGTAGGTCACCTTCAACCATAAAATCTTCCATAGTTGGATCGGACATCCTGCAGAATTCCAAAAGACCTCACACACTCGAAATCTTGTTAGCAGGATGAGCGTAGCTCAAAGTCGTATTTACAAGGTTATTTTTTTAAATGGATTTTTATAGTATTTCTTCTTTGCGGATGCGAAATTTGATATCATGGTCGTCTTTCAAGAAGATAATTCGTGCGTGTAGACTGTGTATAGCAATCTATTTTCTGAAATTGAATTCTGTCAGCCCACATGTGTGAACAGGGGCTTACAGAAGGTTGAAGATGAGTTTAGGATTGACTCAATGTGAACACTTGCTAAGGAGGAATTTTAAGATTGATTTTGAAGCTTTAGGAACCTTAGAGTATTAAGCTTTATTTAAAAAGCTTGAATTTTTTTATGAATCGAATTGGAACAAGAAGATGTTGACGGCGGATTCAGCGCCCATGAGTACATATCACTGCCATCGTCCCTGAGATTTGGGGATTAAGATTTACTAAAAATTTTATTAAGATTTTAAGCTTAAATTCACTTATCTATCTTCTCTGGTCCTGAAAAAAAATGTGTTGATGAAAAAGCTTCCCGCGTGGTCCTTCGCCTATAGAGGCCGGTCCTTTGATATCCAACAATGTAGCAGGGGGTTCTTCAGTGCAAGGAACACGCTGGTATTGATGGATTGACACGAGACTGACTGTAGAGCTGGATCGTTCCAGGAGCTCCGCCTTTGCGTGAGATGGTAAGCTATTGGAAGCCCTCGATCTCAGCTTCGCTTTGATACCACTGATGCACAGATCGGATGTTGAATGCGCACGTAGCAAGCGCCGGGAGGTCCCCAAGAACAAAAGAACTCTATTTTTGCACAAAAAAAAGAGAGAAGACTTGCACGACATGAATCAAAAGACTAATTGGGTACAATCTCCCCCCATGCCTTGTGTGTGCACTCCACGAAGAGTGTATTTTATATATTATTCATCTCTAAGCTCAAATAATAGCCCAATTTACAATTAGCACGCTTTAGCTTTTGTATTTGCTTTTGTCCCACTAAAGAATTAAAGCTATTTCCCAAAGAGTCGATACAATGTCCAATAATAAATATTTAAATCGTGCGCCCATGCACATATAAAATAATAAATAAATATAAGGCACTTCAATAAATAAGTGCGTCAAAATAAATATTGGCACCACTGCTCGCCCATTAAAAATGATAATTTTTTCTAAATAACTTGAATACATGCTATCACCACAAGTGCTTCTCAACACCATCGTTGCCTGCTCTACACATCAACTCAAGCATTTACAATTGTTAGAAAATAATAAAATTAAACCGATAAAAGTGAATACCTAGTAGTCTTCAACTACAAAATAAATAAATTGGTTAGAACTCAATTCTAACCTTAATTTATTACGAGTGCGCACTCTAAACTCATAAATGTCCATTAATTTAAATATGTATTTTGCAAAATCACCCGCTATGAAATCACCCACTTGCACATAAATTAAGAAGATGCCCGAAAAGGACAAGCGTCCCCATTGAATTTTTGCACAAGGAATCCACCTTGTGTATGAGCCCCGACAATAAATATAATTTTACGGAATCCACTGCAAAACCTCACGGAATCCATCGTGGAATATGCCTCTTGGCATGAAGTGACCCTATTCACCTATTGTAAGTCTTGTATGAATTTGACTGTCCCATTCTTCTTGAGAACTCTAAACCATATATTAGAATACAAAGTTAAATATGGTTCTAGAATCACCATCGTGATCTGCTCATTCAAAAGCTCCCTCAATTTATTGTAGATTCCAAGGGACATGGCGAATGGTAAAAGTAACCATAGGTGTCACAACCCTAGGATCAACACAACCCATCTCATGCAGGAAAAAAAGAGAAGGATCTCCCATGTCTACTTAACATCTCCTCAAAACATTTCACATCTGCTAGAAGTAAAAATCTTTAATCCCAATCTTCATCTCTTTCAGTGTCTCATCTAAAAACATGTGTCCAATACCTACAGGATCTCGTAAAGGAGGCTGCATAGCTACTCTCTTAATCATCTCATCAGTGTCCAAAGATAGTGTTCTTGCAATTGGTGTGACCTTGTCAATTGTCTTATATTTTGTATGTACTCTCTAGCTTCTTTGCTACAACCTGCAAATTTCAGCCCATGTTGTAAATACCTTGGTAAACACAAATTTTGATGTGTATAAACAACACCCAACTCTTTTGACTAACAAAAATCAGCCATATCTTTTTTGGATTGCATATGAACAGCCCAACACTAAGGCTCATAGCTTACTTCAGCTATAAATCTTGTTTGTTCTTGTAAATCAACATGCTATAAATCTTTTTGCTGAAATATTTAAGCAAATAACACTTTTTGCTAAGAATTCTTAGCACCTAAATTTTCTTGTAGCATGAAATCAGCAATTTTGCAATACAATGCGAGAGAATGGACTTGTAAGACATATGCTAGCTCTTGATTTTTAGTTTTCAACAATGTTGAAAGATCCTCCATAGTATCCAAGAATGATAACCCATCATAGAGACCATCTACCCTCTCTTTGTCCTGTAAAAGACCTACAAGCTTTAATTATTTTTATTTTCTCTTCAAGTACTGCCTTGCAGCTCTAGGCATGTTTGTAATATGCTTAAAGCATAAAAGAGTTTTAGCAAACACAAAGTACTTTTAGCAGACATGCTGACTCTATATGATGATTAGTCTGAAGGTTCAAAAAGGGTGACTAGGAGAAGTGATCGAGTTTCTTATCCTTCTTCTTTAGGACCAGAGCAGAGTAATTTCCCTTTTCCAATAGAAGGCTAAGAAATAGAAGAATTAGTGGATGGTACAATACGAGAAGTTGTGGTAGGAGAAGACACTCTGCTCTGGTCCTAAAGAAGAAGGCTAAGAAGCTGGATCGCTTCTCCTAGTCAACCTCTTTGAACCTTCAGACTGATCATCATCTATTTTCCACTTCTCCTCAACAAGCACTTTGAATCCTTGAGATTTCACAATATAGGCATAGATAGAGAAGACATCAACTCAATCACCCCATACAATCCCTTTCTTGATCTCATCACCTATGGCTAAAAGTTTGGATGTTGAAGCTTTTCCCCTTTTCTTTGCATGCAGTGCATAAGACCATAAAGGAGATTTATCCTTCGGCAATTGCTCTAATTGAAGGCCATAGGTAGTAGCTTCTCTTGCTACCTCTTGCATCACATAAGAAGAGCGCAAAAGAGACTCCTCTAACAATTTCTTTATACCACCCTTATCAAAATTGGGTTTGATCGGCTACTCTATATCTCCAAAACATATCATCTTGTCTTTCGAGACTACCAACTTCAGCCTTCTCGCCTCTTCAAAATCCTAACAATGCTTCTGCTCATGATCTCAAGTATCACACCATATGCAAAGATGGACATGATCGCTCCTAGAAGAATTGGCAGGAGTAGAAGAAGTTGGGGTTGAAACTTGAGCTGGGCTAAGCCGCTACTGCTCCATTCTAGTCATCTTGATTTTTAGGTATTTTAAGTTTTTTGATATCTCCTCCACCATATCTTTGATAGTCGATTTTGTAGTTGGTCTAACATCCGCACCAAGAATAGGCATAGGCATAAACACAATCTGAGAAATAGGAGAAGTAGTGGATGGTGCAATACGAGAAGTTGTGGTAGGAGAAGACACCCCGCTCTAGTCCTAAAGAAGAAGGCTAAGAAACTAGATCACTTCTCCTAGTCACCCTCTTCAAACCTTCAGACTGATCATCATCTCTTTTCCACTTCTCCTCAACAAGCACTTTGAATCCTTGAGATTTCACAATATAGGCACAAATAGAGAAGACAGTAACTCAATCATCCCATACAGTCCCTTCCTTGATCTCATCACCTATGGCTGAAATTTCGGATGATGAAGCTTTTCCCTTTTTTTTTGCATGTAGTGCGTAGGACCATAAAGGAGATTTATCCTTTGGCAATTGCTCTAATTGAAGGCCATAGGCAGCAGCTTCTCTTGCTACCTCTTCCATCACATAAGAAGAGCGCAAAAGAGACTCCTCTAACAATTTCTTCATACCACCCTTATCAAAATTGGGTTTGATCGGCTACTTTGTATCTCCAAAACATATCATCTTGTCTTTCGAGACTACCAACTTTAGCCTTCTCGCCTCTTCAAAATCCTGACAATCCTTCCGCTCATGATCTTGACTATCACACCACATGCAAGGATGGACATGATCACTCTTCGAAGAATTGGCCGGAGAAGAAGAAATTGTGGCTAAAACTTGAGCTAGACTAAGTTGTTGCTGCTCCATTCTAGTCATCTTGATTTATAGGTCTTTTAAGTTCTTTGATATCTCCTCCACCATATCCTTGACAATTGATTTTGTAGTTGGTCTAACAACCGTAGCAGGAATAGGCATAGGCATAAACACAAGCTAAGAAATAGGAGAAGTAGTGGATGGTGCAATACGAGAAGTTGTGGTAGGAGAAGACACTGTGCTTTGGTCCTAAAGAAGAAGGCTAAGAAACTGGATCACTTCTCCTAGTCACCCTCTTTGAACCTTTAGACTGATCATCATCTCTTTTCCACTTCTCCTCAACAAGCACTTTGAATCCTTGAGATTTCACAATATAGGCACAGATAGAGAAGACATTAACTCAATCATCCCATACAGTTCCTTTCTTGATCTCATCATCTATGGCTAAAAGTTCAGATGATGAAGCTTTTCCCTTTTTCTTTGCATGCAGTGCATAGGACCATAAAGGAGATTTATCCTTCAGCAATTGCTCTAATTGAAGGCCATAGGCAGCAGCTTCTCTTGCTACCTCTTCCATCACATAAGAAGAGCACAAAAGAGACTCCTCTAACAATTTCTTCATACCACCCTTATCAAAATTGGGTTTGATCGGCTACTCTGTATCTCCAAAACATATCATCTTATCTTTCAAGACTACCAACTTCATCCTTCTCGCCTCTTCAAAATCCTGACATCCTTCCGCTCATGATCTCGACTATCACACCACATGCAAGGATGGACATGATCACTCCTAGAAGAATTGGTTAGAGTATAAGAAATTGTGGCTGAAACTTGAGCTAGACTAAGCGGTTGCTACTCCATTCTAGTCATCTTGATTTATAAGTCTTTTAAGTTCTTTGATATCTCCTCCACCATATCTTTGACAATCGATTTTGTAGTTGGTCTAATAACCGTAGCAGGAATAGTCATAGGCATAAACACAAGCTGAGAAATAGGAGAAATAGTGGATGGTGCAATAGGAGAAGACATCACTTGTGGTGACTGCATCTCATTTTGTAAGTGAGCCTTCCATCTTTGCCTCTTTATCAATGTAGAACCGCATCGACAGCATCCTTCCAATCCGTCTTCAATCCCATAGGTTGCGTACGGTACTTTAGTAACTCTCCCAACTCATCTTGAAGTGCAAGATTAGCCACCCATAAGAATAACTCCACTTTCTTTGAGTTCAAAGCTCTTTGCTCTAGTGCATCCAACAAGTTGTATTGCTCTTCAAACTTCTGAAACAATTTAGAAGCAACAAGTCCTTTGTTGGGCTAATAAACCCACTCTCTGAATGTCTTTTGTGTAGCGATATCATAATCCTCTAGAAAATATTCATCTTTAAGCGCATTCTTGAAAGCATCCTAGCTAGAGTCCTGTACAAATAGATTTGTCACTCTAACCCACAAAGCATGCATGATAAGGCATAAGAAATAGTTGCTCTAGTTGGTTGGAACTCAAAAAAGTGCATCTGACTTTCAAAGGCCTTAATGTAGGCTAAAACATTTTGGCCATCAAATCATTTTTTCTCACTAATCACAGCCTCAATCGCCTTAGTCACACCAAGCATATGCTCCTATTCTTGATGTAATAGTCATTGTTGATCCAACTATTGTTGCTGATGCAACTACTACTACTAATGTTGCTACATAGATAATTGCATCTATTGATTTTGCATCATAATGGCTGAAGAAAGAGTTCGTAACAAACTCTTCATCTCATTGTTCAAAAAGCAAGAAATAGCCGATGATGAAGGTCGATTTTTCAAAGGATCTCCATCTCTATGAACAGAAGTGACATTTCATGTCGGATTCACTAGATGTTGCATAGAATACACATGGGAGTTCCTGAAAGTCCCTTGTCACAGGGATGCTATGCGAGATGGGAGCAAGATCAAGATTGATTCAAGACAGCAGATTTGATGACAAAAGTCTCGTGTATTGCAATTTTTAGCAATGCATAAAAAGTCTAAACTCTTTAATGATAGAACAAACTATCTTGATGGCAATATACAAGCTCAATCCAAAGCAATTTGTCCTATCTGGAAAGACCTCTTTGAGATTAGCATTAGCCACTCCAACTCTTCATACATGAATTCAGTAGCATAAGAAATATCATAGTTGATCAAGAAGATTTAGTCAATAGGTTAGAAGAGTTTGGAAATTTAGTGAGCATGATAATCTCATTTAAACATAATGGTTTCTCATAATGTCCTATCATTCACCATGACATGGGATACAATTGAGATAATTCATGTTGTTATGGTGATGATCCTTTGAGCTTGGATTTTGCTGAGTGCATCATGTGATGCTTCCATGCTAGATCCACATGATCAAATTTCTATGGTATTGCTGATGATATAGAGAAAGGATGAGCCTAATCATAGAAGCCTCTTTTATCTTTTTGAATACCTCTAAATCCATGCAAGGAGTGCCAAGCTTGATGTTATCTCCATATCTGCCCACTATGGACTGTTGTCTCTCGAGCTCCTCATGTGACTGTTGGTTTGGATTTTTGCTTCTGATCAATTCACTCTGATGACACAAGTGGGAGGATGACAAAACTAGAAAATTCTCTTCATGGGAACATGGTCGTCCATCCTCTGCTTTACACTAGATTTGATTTCCATCAGTGGCTTCTAGTATCACCAATCTCTACATGGCTTCAATATTACATGTTCCTTCTTTAAGTACGGTAGAAAGATAACCAACATGAACTATTAGTCAGTTCTTAAAGTTTATATTCATGCTACATACTCCCAACATAGAAAAACAATCATAGCCCACTGCACTCACACAATTATAGTGCTCCAACTTGAAGCAATGAATCAGCACATGATAGACACCCAAAACCAGTATAGCTGACAATACAATCAGAACTAGTATGTACTAGAGGTAAAACTCTATTCCAAATCCAATATGTTGGAGGCCCTCAACAATGCCAAGACTTCAGAGTGCATTCATGTTAAAGATAAGATGAAGAATAGAATACCCAAGTGATGATGTGCTAGTCCTGCCCCTCTGTTAGGACCAAGTTGTAGCTCATCCCAACATCTGCATGCCCCACATTCCTTTTCTGAATGTATAGCCATATAACACTGCATAAAGCTTTGATACATTTGCTAGTGGGCTTTTCCACAATCAGGAAGAATAGAGGTTTTTCCATCACACTAGTATTAAGATGACCATGTGCTCTTGTTTCATGGTAATAACTACATCAACAAGCATGCAACTCATGTGTGCCCTAATGTGAGAAAAACCTATAGAAATTGAGTGAAATAGTTGTGATCTGATAACACTCTCCTCCCTTTGCACAAAAATACTAGCCTCTCCCAAAAAGCATGTAGCTTTTTTTCATGGCTAACATTATATTTGCTTTTCTAAAGCTTTGCGACCCTCTTTACTATTTTTACTGGGTTTATTCATGCTGGAAGTAGTAGCACTCTTGTTGAGGTTGCCATCTGACTCACTTGTAGAGGAATTGTTTCCCAAGGACACTTATTTGCTGCTACTGTCCACTGTAAGGCCTTCTAAAGTTTGAGGCACTATAGCCTTAGGCTCTGAACCTGAAGAATCTTCTTTGCCTATCATTCTATCTCATCACCCTTTGCAATATTATTGTTTCTACTTTTGCATATGTAGCATTTGTAACATTCATAGCATCTATAGTAATTTTCTTGTTAGCCTCACGATTGTGAGCATTACCACCATCATGCTATTCCTTGGGAGTCTTTAAGTCTCCATCTTCATGTTTCATAGTTCTTGTCAGCTTGGATATGTTTTCTAATTGCAAGTACAACATACAATGAGCCAACATGATTGGTAGCTCCCACTTATCTTGACATTAAATTGTGTACACTAAAAACCCTTTGTCATCATTTTAGAAGTTTCTAGATACATAAACAATGTACACATATAAGCAAGCATCCATATGAGCTACCACACACACAGACATACATGTGCATAATTTGTGCCAGAGTACTACTCAGTGAATACAAAAAGTTTAGGATGGCATCAAGCAATCAAATTTTCAAACTAATAGTTCAAACTAAATGGCAAACTAAAAGACACACACAACATAAAACAAATTCCTAATGCCATTGACTAATGAGTTCAAATTCGTGGTGAAAGGCTCCACCCTCAGGTTTGCAGTGGTGGATGTGCAGTGCCACGACAACAAACTATTTGAGGAGATACAAAAATTGCTAAAGCTAGCTTGATATTTCATGCACAACACACGGTGTGGTATTCATCGATAATTATTTAAAAAAAGTAAAATAACCAAATCTAGATTTGCGTAGTTTTTAGGAAGCTTAATAAACATATGATCAAAGATTACTATTCGTTGCCATTCATTGATCAGATTCTGAATCAATTAGCAGGTAGGGATATCTATTCATTTATGGACTACTTTGCTGGTTATAACCAAATGGCTATCACAGAGGAAGATAAGCTGAAAATGACATTCATAATTGTATTTGGCACATTTGCGTATCATGTTATGGCTTTTGGATTATGCAATGCACTAGGTTCTTGGCATCGTACAACTATGAAAAAATTTAGTGATATTTTTCTAGAGGAGCTAAAGGTCTTTATTGATGTCCTGGGGGCAGCCACCACAAGAAAGTGATACCTAATTATTTTACAAAAATGTTATGAGCATTGTAGGAAATTTTGTATTTCTCTCAATCCAAGAAAATGCATCTTTGGAGTGCCCTACAGATTGCTATTGGGACATGTGATTAGTTTGGCTTTCAAAGATATTCAACTGCTTTCAACAAACTCCAACTCCAATCTGTCCAAAAAACTCCAATCTCTACCAAAGCTATCAATTTTTCATACTCAAAATTTAAAAAAAGACAAAAATAATTCCTAAGCTACATGAACACAAAAAATCCAACTTTAAAATAACAAAACAAAGCATCACACAGACAACTAAGCTAGCAAAAATCTAACCTATCTACAATTTTTCCAAGGGTTTTCAGTTTACGCAAAAACACTTGACAGTGTGTGATGTAGGCACAGGTGCATTTACCCCCAATATTTAGCACATCACACTTTTATATCTAGTGATGGCCCAGCATTGTACATGGTTTTGTCTCATAAGTCGATTTTGGCCTTAGAAAATGTTAATATATATCCTTCTCTCTCTCTCTCTCTCTCATAGCTAACTCATGCTCTTGCTTGGAGCTGACTACTTCTCTCCTCTCAATCCTAAGAAAGGAAGAAGTTAGATGATTGAAGCCTTGGATGTAATGATCATGATTATAGTCCACCATGGTAATGCAATCCATTGCATGTTTTTTCAATAAGTTCCATGATCTCCCCATGATTCAAATGGCACGTCTCTCAATCGACCACTAGTTCCTCCTTCAATCCATCTACTAGCACTACCACTCCCTCAACTGTCAGTTCTCTCAATTTGCCACCACTCCCTCCTTCAATCCATCTACTAGCACCACTCAATTTCTAAGATGAGAAGAAGAAGAAAAATAAAAATAACAAGAAGAATGGTGAGTAACTTCTCTTTCTTGAGTTCCCTCTCACTCCCTCACACTCTTCACTCTCCCTTCTGCACTTTTAAGCTATGGCAAAGAAAGCAAGAATATAATGAAGAAGATGCTCTCAATAGTTTGTATATATATGAGTTATCTCTCTATTTACAATTTGTTCACCTTTTAACATCATACACATTAGTATCAGGGTTTTGACTTTAGCTTAGGTATGCTCTATCCCTTTTTTACTTATGATGGATCCTTCTCTTTTCCATATTCCACTTTGGATACTGTGGATAGGGTCTCCAATTAGAAGCAAATAGAGTGTCTACAACCTCCTCATCCATTGTGCTAGTCATGCAATCTAATCTTGGATACTATCACAACTACCATGGAATTGGATCCAAATGTTAGTTTGCTTTTACAAAAATATAAGAGTTTCATATTTGTAAGTAACAGATGTAAACTTTACATGGTTCTCAAAATTTATAAGTTACTTTTGGCATATTGATTGAATCTTTCCACTTTTTGACTCTTGCACTACTAAATTTACTAGTTATCATTTTTTATAGCTCCTAAATTAGATTAATATGTACCCCTCCTAGATGAGTATTAGTCTCTTGGATTATTTCATGCCACTAACAAAACATTTCTTGCAACTTTGATCATTTTCAATGGACTTTGAATCCCTATTTTCATGTAAACTTCATCAATGCACATTCTACAAACTATATGGTTGCTTCAAAGTAGGGTCCAGCATATGATGGGGCTACATGAAAAGTTCCTTTTACCTATGTTACATATGTACCTAGCCACTAGTAGAGAACTCATAAAGGGCCTCACTTTGCACCCATATGTGAGTTTCATAATGTCTCATATTGTAATTCCAACCATAGTATGAAGAATGTTGTTAATGGTCATATTGGTTAAGTTATTGAGGTTTAGTCCAAGATGGTTTCCCAACCACCACTTACGGCTCCACATGGTATCATGAATATGAGATGGTTACCACCAAAAAGTTTTGATCGTCCATGTGACTGGATCCACAATGATATTTTCATAGCAACTAGTAAACAAAGAGACAATGATGATGTATGTGAAGCGAATTTCATGAGAGCTTTGTGCCATTTGAATCCCTAGTTTTAGTGTGTTGTTATATTTTCTAGGATGAAAGGGCCAACAGTAGTACATGTAAGGTCTCTTGATTAAAAGCACTACATAAGAAAGTTTGGTCACAAAGCTTTTGCATGAAAAAAAAGCATGTATATTGTGCTTGCTTCAAAACCATTTTAGTGACTTCCACTCAACTTCCATTAGACCATGGATGATGAAATTTGGATGCAATGTGTAAAAACAATAACTTCCTATACCTTAACATAATTGGGCTAGTAAGGGCACATCAACACATCAACATTCTATATGTTTTACACTCTTTGAAGTTATCTTGACTTGTTGGAAGGTATCTTAGTATTGGCCCTCACTAGTGTAACTTATTTTTGTCAATACTAATCTCTGTGACGCTATTAACCCTTTAGTTAAGATATTCAACTCTTATTTGAACAAAGTTACAAACAAAAATAGATGCATGAGAATCATTGGCTTGTAATTGATTAGAAGGAGAAATGCTTTCATGTGGCTTCCTCAAAAGAGTTTCCCCCTCATCTTGAGATATCTCCACTTCTTTGACAAGTTTGTTAATGTCATGCTCATTAGAAAGTTTTGAAGGTTTACAAAACCCTTGTTTCTAATCCAAGAGCTATTTTCAAACTCTTTCTTATTACATTATGTGAATTAACCTCTCTTTGTGTGTGTGTGTGTATGCACATGCATGCATGTATGTATGGATGTGCATATGTGTGTAGATGTATATATATAAAGAAAGTGCATTTATGTATATGTACATGTATATGTATGGAAATGTATGAAAAAAGTACATGTTATGCTAAAGATAAAGACAAAACATAAGATTTTTACAATAGTTATTACTAGGAAGCTTGACCTGTGCCTTATGATAATAGGGTAATATCACTTTTGAAGGTAGGTGTTACAAAATCCTATCATTACTAACTTACATAGCTACTTGCTAATAATGTGTCCCTTGCATCTTCAATTGGAGTGTTCTAAAATTTACTCTTTTATACCTCCTAAGAAAAGAAAAGAATGCCATCAATTGTTCATGCTCATACTCCTTTGAGCCTAGTTATATATATATATATATATATATATATATATATATATATATATATATATATATATATATATATATATATATATATGAGATATAGAGGAATAAGAAAAAGAAGACAAATCAAAGAGTCACACTACATGCATAATCTATCTATTAATAAAAAAATAAGTATAAACAATTTGCATAGTTACCTTTAGAGAATACTTTAGTCCCGAATGTGTCTGTTGCTTTTGATTAACTTCTAATAGAAGAAGGAAGATTCATTCCATATTTTTCACATCTTTGTGTGTGTGTGTGTGTGTGTGTGAGAGAGAGAGAGAGAGAGAGAGAGAGAGAGAGAGAGAGAGAGAGAGAGAGAGAGAGAGAGAGAGAGAGAGAGAGAGAGAGAGAGAGAGAGAGAGAGAGAGAGAGAGAGAGAGAGAGAGAGAGAGAGAGAGAGAGAGAGAGAGAGAGAGAGAGAGAGAGAGAAAGGAAAGGAAAGGAAAGTTATATTAACGTATTCTAAAGAACAAAACTGGCCTATGAGACAAACTGTGATACAAGTGATGAGGTCCAGCTATCCAAAATAAAAGTGCTGAATGAAAAGCTAAAAACTGGAAACTGAAAATACGGTGCTGTGAGTGTGATAAGTGTCGTGTATGTGTATGTGCGTATGTAGCTCTGGTACTCCAGATAATGGCTACAAGAGGGGAACAAATGTCGACTATGATAGGGGAACAACTGTCGGCTGTGATAAAGTGGTGCGATGTGTATATGTAACAGATGCAGGGAGATATACTATCCTGGGATGTAGTAGCAGTCGTCGAAGTCACTAATAGCAGGTGATCCCTCCTGGATGCAGGATGTGGTACACCGGCGGTGGAGAAAGAGCAAACTGGAGATCTGAGATCCAATGTGTCGAGTGTCGTCGGATCTCAGTCTGCTGTTGATGTAGATCAAGAATCCTCCGGATCTCTTGTCGGTGTGGCTGTGGGGTCCAAAACCCACGAATCCTCGTGCAGCGTCGGGTACGCTGGTCCTCAGCCTGCTGTAGTGTGAGTCCGGAGGTTTGGCTGGAGGCTCGTACAGTAGCTCTCACTCTGTTTGTTTGAAAGAACTGTGTAATAGTCGTTTGGGTGGGCCCCTCTCTGACTAGGACCCGCTGTGTGCTCTGCTCTCTGATGTGCCATGCCTCTCCCAGAAAAAGGCCAAATGATCTCTGATCCATATCAATCATACATCCCTGAAGTGAGTTGCTCAATGTGTATCTAGATCTCAACTCTGAGTATGCCGCGCATCTGAGAACAAAATGCTCCTCACTCTCCACCTCTGATCTGTAAAGGGGGCATATCCTCTCCTCCCGTGGGATGCCACTGGTTCTGCCACTCTCAATCATAAGCTGATGTGATGATACCCTGAGTTGTTCAATAAGAACTCTCAATCGATGTGGCATATAGATCTGCATATATCTCAGAATCTCTATGAATCCCTGCTCTGATATGCTCAAGAACTGTGTATAATAATGTGCCATCTTCGATGGCAGTGGCTGTGCAGGGCTGACCCATGTCCTCTGTATATAAATATGCCATATCTCCTGTCTAATGACTCTGTTCCTCTCAGAGATAGAGAGGGTGTAAGTGGGAGCCTGAGTATCATATAGAAGAGGTGGGAGTCTATCAATGTCCAGCCCATGTCTGTCAAACCAAGCTCTAGTCTGTGCATACCATGATGTGGTATCCCCCGCTCGAGCTATCTCCTGAGATCCCATATATGCTCTGTATGCAATGCGATCTCTGTCCATATCCTGAAATCTGTGTAGAAAGTAGACTGTCTAAAATAATGCCTCGACTAGCATGGGCGGTGTGGCAAGCTCTGCTCGCACAATGTCATGTGGGACTGAGGCCTTGCTGCGAATCAATCTAGATATCATGATCACCTGAGGTCTCTCCATCAATGTCCATACATAATCGGCAAGGCCTAGCCCCCATATAGCTGCTCCATACATCAGTGCTGGAGTGACTAGAGTATCAAAGAGCCACCCCTTGGTGCGGGGCTCCTGGAAATGTGCCTAATGACACTGTCGCTCCATAAGAGCCAATGTTGAGTATCCTCTAGTGAGGCGGTCACGAGCTGCCTGTGTCATCGAGAAAATCCCTAAAGCTACTGTAAAGGTGACTCCCAAATATACATATGACCCAATGACCTCAATACTCCCTCCTGCTGCCATGAAAATACTCTGTTTGCGTATATGAGCTGATGTATGGAATATAAGAACCTTGGTTTTACCAAGGTTCACTGTCATGCCTCTCTGTATGCAAAAATCATCCAATGCTAATAAATGTTGTTGTAATCCCTGAGCTGAATTTGAGACCAACACAATGTCATCTGCATATAGTAAGATATGAACTGTGGCTCCACTGAGATCTATACCTCCACCGGCTCGCTGTTGAATAAACTCTGCTATCTCATCAACGTATAGCCCAAATAGAGTCGGTGAGAGTGGGCATCCTTGTTTCACACCAATGGTGCTCACAAGGGGATCTGATATACCTCCCGGACATCTGACTCTGCCAATAACCTGCTCATATAGTGCATAAATACCCCACATCATGTCATCGTCCACCCCCAGATCAAGTAGGCGTCTGAAAAGCCTCTCTCTCGGAACCATGTCAAAGGCTTTGCGGAAATCCACAAAGCAACAATACAATCTCTGTTTCTTCACTCGTGTCTGGTCGATCAGACAACGGAGAGTGAAGATGTGGTCTATGGTAGAAAATGCCCGATCGAGGTGTGCGCATGCACTCTCTCTTTGCTAGCATGCTGAGCTCCTCCTCCATCACCGTGCCATAAAGTTTGGCCAAAACTGGCCCAATCATGATGGTCCTATATGTGTTAGGATCCTTGACTTGTGGATAGTACAATGGTGTGCTCTGTCCACGAGTCAGGGAACCCCTCAGACAATGCACGGTTGAAGAGGTGAGCAATGAGTGGAGCCAATGTGTCTCTTCCATATATAATATGCTCTGCCTGAAGATCAAACTGGTCTCAAGCACGGCCATGCTGTAACCGTGAGATAGCATGTTTCACCATACTAGTGGTGAAAAAGGATGAAATACCCGGTCTCGATGTACATGGTGTGGGTATCAGCGGCTGTGCGGGTACATGATATAAACTCTGTGCGTATCCATGCCATACTGCAGGGTCATGTATCGGTGTGGGTGAGCGTGGTTCTCTGATCTGCCTCCATGCCTTTGCACAATCTCTGCTCATAAGAAGGTGGTATATATCCCAATATCTCTCCTCCTCCCATTCCCGCTTTTTACGGCGGATCAAGCGGTGCATGAGTCTCTGCGCCTGTCTGTGTGTGATCTCTCCTCTGGCCTCCAAATCGCGTAGCTGTCGACGTAGATCTCTGCACTCATCATCATACCACCTGTTCTGTGGCATGGTACCGGTCCAAGGGGGGTGCGTGTATGTGTGATGTGGAAAACTGAGTGTAGCAGAATCATGCAGAATGAGTGTGATATCAGTGGTCAGTGTATCAAGGGGTGCGTATGGATCAAGTGACGTGATGTGCTCCTCCAGATGCTGTGAGTAAACATGTGAAAGCTCATGAGTGAAGTGTATGGCAGTATGCATGTGGGGTATGATATCTGCAGGTGGTGGTGGTAATGAGGTGAGGAGTGAGAAACTGAGAAAGGTGTGATCGGCACCGAGTGGAAGTCTCCCAAGGCTGAAGGACTCGATAATATGCATCCCATCGATCGGTCCGAGTAGATAATCTACAGTACTCTCACCCCCCCATGTGGGAAGCATGTAAGACCTCCTGAATATGGCCATCGTGCCATCCCGTTATAAATAACGAGATGATGTCTACTACCAAGCTCAAGTAAATGCCCTCCATACCCTGTGGCGTCTGGCCCAGTATCTGCTGACTCCCGACTGATCCCCAACTCCTCAGGGTCTAATGCTCTCATGATCTCTGGTTGCTCCATATCAAAACTCTCACACTGTCGGCTCTGTGTGCGCCCATTGAAGTCCCCCATAAGGAAGACCTCACCCAAACTAGAATACAGAATAATGTCCTCTGAGAGCTATGAATAAGGGGAGGGGGAATCTCTGGCCTGAATATCACCCTGCGTAGTAGCATATCTGGACCCTCGTGGTGAAAAGTAGCATACTGCCATATAGATCCATCTCTCATCTGATATCTGCACTCTGATCCATATGTAACTGGCCTCCTCATCTCGTCTCACTAACTGGATATGTCTCTGTATCCCCTGACGGAATAGAACTGCCACCCCTCCTGAGCCCCTAGATGTACTCTGCCTAGTAGTAGCCCGGTATGCAGATACCCACTCAAATCCTGTAATGCGTGGAAGCCCTCTCTCTGGGCTCTCATGTGTCTTTGTGAGGCATATAACATCATGGTCATGGGTAAAATCTCCTCAAGTCTGTCCGGTCGTGACCATAGGGAGCCGTTGCAGTTCCAAACTGCCGCACGTATCGGGGTCTCCTATACAGTCCTCTGCCCCGTCTCATAGGCCACGCTCCCCTATTTGGTGGGACATCCATCTATAAAAATCCGGCCATCTCGATAGAAGGCCTTACGGGCTTCTCTACGTGCTTGGAGTATCTGTGGCATGCATGCTCATCTGTGTGTAATCTGCATCTGAGTCAGGTCCTCATCCATGAAGATGGGAGCCCCAGTCATCCCTCGGAGCGAAATCCGCTTCCGAAAGAAAGCGGCTCTGTCCTCTGGTGTGCTCATATGTAATATCAGAGCTTTGACCCTGGTAGTATCTCGTCCTGCACGCCATGCCTGAGTAAAGGGCATGCTCGTATACCCTCGTCGAGTGCATAGCCCGCGTGCATCCTCCTCTGAAGAGGCCCCTTCGGGGAGGCCGGTAATACGCACGTTCAATCTACGCACATTCCTGAGCCTCTCCTCCTCTAAGGTCTCCTGAACCCGGACTACCTCCTCCTTTTTATTTTCTTCCTGGACCTCCTTCTTAATGTTCTTCTTCACTACCTCAATCCACCCCTCCTTATTCCCTTCTAATTCTTCCTTCATATTTGCTTTGATTTTTTCCTCCCATCCCTCTCTCAAAGCCTCAACTTCAGTTTTAATGCATACCTGGAGGTCCTCTCGGCATTCCTTCGTGATGGCCTCTCGGAGGTCTGCTTTGAAATCTGCGTCCTCTCTTGCCTCCCGTAGATGTGACACTTCCGTTTGTAGCTTGTCCAGGTCAGTTTTGAGATCCCTCTTCTCTTCCGTGAGTGTCTTCACCATCTCCTCCAGTCGCCGGATCCTCTCATGGAGCCGGTAGGTTTCATGGTTCAAGGCATTATCCGCATCCTTCTTGAAATCTTTCTTTGCCTCCTTGATAGCCTGACTGATTAGAAGCTCCACGTTATGGAGCTCGAGTGGCATGTCACCTCACGGGGAAAAAGCCTCCTCCTGGTTCGAGGATCGTGGGGATTTTGTGGGATTGGGGGGGACTATGGCAGCGGGTTTGTGGGGGGTTGCGAGCAGAGAAGGCGCAGGAGGGCAAGGGTCACAGGCAGCAGAGTAGGCGAGAGAGAGAGAGAGAGAGAGAGAGAGAGAGAGAGAGAGAGAGAGAGAGAGAGAGAGAGAGAGAGAGAGAGAGAGAGAGAGAGAGAGAGAGAGAGAGAGAGAGAGAGAGAGAGAGTGTGTGTGTGTGTGTGTGTGTGTGTGGGGGGGGGGGGGCATAATACCCCAAAGACTAGGGGCACTATGTTTACTTGTTGAGGTCCATCATACCCTTTTTTTAAAGATCCATGCCAATTTTATGATTTAATAATACCCTTTTGTAAAAACTTTACATGCTCAATATAAAGACCCCTTTTGTAAATAGATTTATTGTTGTTAAAATATTAAATTCTATAAATGTACATCTATAAGCCTATGTATTTTTATTTTCCATTTTTTTGAACTCATGTTACATTTTTATACATAGTAAGCCCCCCCCCCCCCCACCGATCATATAGAGTACCCCCTAGCCAATCGCGTTATGGCTCCTATGGCTCTACTACACCCTCGAGAGTGGCCCCATAATGCGCCATCTTAATACATAAAGAAAAAAAAACATACTCTGCTCTTTCCTCACTAATATCCCTTATGACCCACATATCTCAATAGGTTGGATGTACCTTGCACACTCGGTCAATAGAGTACAATTGCAATGCGATAGGATATGTAAAATTATGCTTGTATGCAAAATGTAAATGAAAGTGCATAAACATGTTAATAAGAAACCAAAATGTGGATGTTTATCAATAATTTCTTTACATCTTTCCATGAGTTTTCTACTTGTGGCATTGCTAAACACACCCTAAAGGCACTAAGTCCTCCCAACTCGTGCTATCTTTGGGAACATAAATAACACGTGTTCATCCTACTCATGAAGTGCAACAAAAAATAATTATTTTTAACGATTAATTTTTGATATTTTACACATGGATTCCTTTAGCACATGAGAATGGCAGAGGGACCACTCCCATGGGTGCAATCGAAATGTCTTATTTAAACATAAAAATGTTTTTTCAATTATTTTTGAATTCATATATAAGATATATTTATATTTTATGATTCTTAGATTCATTCTTAGTATTTCACTATTTATTTTTATTTTTATCTATTTTTATATTTTTTAACTTTTATCCATTTATTTAATAAAAACTCAAAAAATAGCAAAAAAATAAATGTGATGTATTGAGAATTAAGTATTCATATTCTTTTTCCACCCTCTAAAATAGTTTTTTAATCTCATTTTATTTACTATGAAAATTAATGAACTTCCTCGAAAATCACTTACATGTCGTAATATGAATGAGGTGCCATGTGGATTCCAAGGCCACTAACACTTGAGATAGTTGCTAACACACTTTGTGGCACTATGCTCCAGCAATATGCCATGAATCAAAATTTTCACATAATTCTCACGTCTCCCTCTCTTTTACACATCCACCTTCTCTTATAAGAATAGCCATTACACAAGAGGAAAAGGAGAGAAAAAGATTGTTTTGAGGGAAGAGAGAGAAATATCAAAAACCAACATCCTTTATTCTTCATATCAAGCCACGAAATTTATATCATTGCATGGAGGAAGGCAAGTGGGCTTCATTTTATCCATCACACAAGAGAAATTATGAGGATCTCATACTACGTAGCAATCAATAGAAATCCAACATGATGGCGTTTTTTGTTTTTTGCCCACTTTTTTCTCTTCTTTTTCTCTTCCAAATGACTAGATACCATAAGTGCCCCTTTGAGAGCTACCATAAGTGCCCTTTTAAATTGGGCATGTCCACATGGTTTTGGAGCCTTTTTTGGCCTCCTTGGCTACCCACTCCACATTCCCACATAAATTAAGGTATCACAACGTTAAATTCTGCCCCAAGCTTCCACCCCAAGCATGCGGAATTAATGCCTAAGTTATGGCTAGATGTTAATTGTAAACTCAACTTGGCACTTCAGTGTATCTCAAACTTCAAAATGCTTTGTCTCTTGCACCTTGATCGCTTTGCACCACAAACATCTTTAGAGCCAAAAATCTTAATTTTCACCCACAAGTGCCTTGCAGATCCATCTAAAATTGTCCAAAATCCTAAAAAGTGCATCTCCAATCCTTTGGATACTATTTTAGGCTTATGAATCAAGTGTCAAAGCCAAACCTTGAGGCCATTAAATGGTTTGGGGGGGTAGAGGGGGGTCAAACGGACTCTGCTCGATGAATGAACACTTGCATTGGATTCCCCACATCGAGATGCACTACTCCAGCTACTCGATTTGTGATTGATACATTTTTCATCAAAAATGCCTCTTTTATGAATCTCAAGCCACTTTTGCACTTTAAATTTGCCTCTAAAATTCTGCTCCATCAATATAGTTCTATGTATAGCAACAGAAGGTTTATATAACTCATTAGTTTTTCTATGAAGAGAAATAAAATGGAACCTATACTCTTCACAGAGATTTTTATTAAGAGTGGCTTAAATGTCCAATCTCAACTTAGAAAGTAGCTTCTTTAAACTTTAGGGAGTGTTTGATTAGGATTTGACATATACCCGAGATCAAGCTAAACTTAAGCTCAAGGAAATAACTTGATCTTAGAGGGATTTCAAAGTGTAGCATACTTTTATAGGCTTGTGAGATTTTCCTCCTTAAGAGTTGAAATTGCTTCAAACATATTTGAAAGTATAACATATCTCTATAAGATTGAGCACTTTGCTAAGATCTATCGCAAAGAGATCTAAAAAAAAAAGACAGATGCTATAAGCTTTAGTATATGGCTAAGAAAAGACCCAAAAAAATAGTAGGCCAATTTCATTTAAAAAAGAGCTTCATTAATCTCATGGATATTGCAAAATCCTAATCTCACAAATCGTAGGGAGAGTTAGCCTCAAAAGAGAGTTTGAATGAACACAGCCAAGCTAAACGAGAGTTTGTTTAATTAAATTATACATTTTTTGTCATGATGTACCATATTATATGTAATTTTGCTTACATGTACAACTTGATAGAATTATTTAAAAGAGAAATATTAAGTTAGATTTGGAACATTGAAGTCTTGTGTTGTGCATCAAATAAGTGATGAAGTGAGTTGAACTATCCAATCCATTGTGATCGTCTCACTAATCTTTCAATTGAGTAGAATATAAGATAGAAACACCAAGTGTTTTCAATACTAAGAGGAGGCAAATAGAAGATTGAGTGATGGAGGAATCATTTGGTAGCAACTTTAATGTTTGTACTGAGCATGATGAAGAAATCCATTCTAACACTGGAATTGGATTTGAATGGCTTACTATTCAAGTGTTGTATCCAACTACCACCACTTTATAAATCCATACTATATGGCCATAACAAGTATTTAGTGCTTTGACCTACTTGTATAGAATTCTTGAATATTTTTCTAGAAATGTATAATTTTGCAATTTAGTCAACTGCATAAGAACATAATATTATGTTAATGGTTAGAAGTTTAGAGTAGAGAAAAGAATATAATTTGGGATTTTTTGCCATATGGTGTGAGAATCAGTGCTATAGATCTAACAAAATGAAAATATACAAACCAAGAAAGCTAGGTTGAAGCACAATTCAAGCCCTTGGCAAAAATGACTATGCAATTTGGATGTGATGTTGCACGAACCATCCTTATTGATGATGATCCTTATCAGGGTTGTACAATTCACCAAGTGGAAACTGCATAAATATGCTTATGCAACATTTATTCCCTTATATTCTTGTATTGAATGACATGTCTGATGTGCAAAGTGCTATTATAAGCACTCAATATGGGTAGATGCCTCTACTTGAAGGGCACAATTGGTGCAACCAAATTAGAGGAGCCATGAGTGAGGCTAATGATATGAATAAATGATGGCACAATCAACATTTTCACACAAAGAGATTGTCTCATATAAAAAATCTATAAAGTTGAATCTCAAGTCTAGACGTAGTCAATCAACATGTTTTACAAGTTCTTCAAGAAGAAATACGTAGAATTTCTAGAATAAAACCAGCTAACTTGATTAGTCTAGCAAAAACGTTGGCTTGCAAAAAGAGAAGTGGTATGAATGCAAGGGTTGCAAAGAACTTTTGGAAACATTGTTATACCAATATGGATTTGTAAAGCAATCATGTGAGCATATGTGTGTATTGTATAACAAGTTAAAATTCTTATAACATCTCTATATTTTTGCAAAATACTATTAACTATATCGATTTCATGTTGTGTTTTTAGTTGATACTACTAATACACCCCAACATTAATGAGAAGAATACTCATGTTACAAAGGCATTGTCAAACCTCTAATGGAATCAAGCAACTTGCAATCACTTGATTTAATTCATTTAAATGATTATGATAATGATATACTTTTATAGCTCATATGCTATAATTGGGCAACATGTTATGAATGATGGGCAATGTGCCATATTGTGATTGATGATGGTATAGATTCTCATTATATTGGTTCCTTATCTATTTCCTTTATGGCTTTCATCAATCATTAGTGGGTTAAATCATTCTTACATGATGAAAAGGGGTTTTAAAATTTTCTATATCATCCATGTACACCATCATTAGAAATTTTAGTTGAAATAACTTATCCATATATGTATCCATTGTGTATGCTTTTCGTTGAGCTCTAACCTTGTGTATATATTAATAATGCATATGGATGCTTGGAGAGGTAACTATGGTATTGACATGAATTTCTTCCTTCGTAACCATACATCTTTGATACTGTTGATACTGAGGGCTGAAATGATGAATGGGTTGCTTCTTACCCAACCATCCAACCTCAAATCCTCACTAAGAGAACTAAAGAGGGGCACCACCTAGCCAAAGGGAGGATGGGCTAGGACATCCATTTTCTCAAAGAGAATCAAAAGGATTAAGACACAACTTCACAAGAGAGAATATATGTACTGGACACCATATTAGAATATGAGAGAGAGAGAGAGATGAGAGGAGAGGGAGACAAGAGAAGAAGAGGTAGAGAAAGCTTGCCATTATGTATTCATGGAATGAGAATATGAGAAGAGAGGGAGACAAGAGGAGAAGAGGTAGAGGAAGCTTGCCATTATGCTACATAATAAAAGAACTCACTCATAGCTTACCTCAAAGAGATAGACTAGCATGAGGGTATTCTAGAGTGCTCTCATGTGCTTCTCATTCTCATTCTCATTGTTATTGTCATTGTCATTATCATTGTCATTGTTTACATCTCCATGGGCTCCTTATATAGCCTCTATGAGGGATTAGATTAAGCTAAACTTCTTGATTAACATAATCCTAGATGATATATGGCATCTTTGAAAATATAGAGAATAGTGGATGGGACAAGTCCCCACCTTGGTCATCATGCAAGAAGCCAAGGGTGGTAGTAGACAAAATAGAAAAAGGGAGTTAGATTACAAGAGGTGGGTGCCCAAAGCACATTATTATAACATATTTACAAGAAAGATAGAATGGAAAGTTTATGTGGTAAAAAAGAGAAGAAAGTTGCATGTAGCCAGCAGTCTGCGCCTTCGTAACTTCAAATCAGTGAAGAATCTGCAAAATGTTTCTTCTACAACTTTGTAGTCCAAGTCCAAATCGATCGGCTATGCGAGAATTTGCTTGAAATTCTCTTTTCCTTGGGAGTTATTGAGATGATAAAAATGGCTTCCAAAAGCTGCTTTGACTTTAGTTCGTTATATATATATATAAATACATATAAGCATGTGACATAAGGAGTCCATGCTTGTAAGATTTGTGTAAGATCCAAATGACACCATGATGTGGATATTGACTTGTGTACTAGGGTGAGGTGTCCTCTAATGATGGTGATAGACTCCAAATCTTAGTGATGCAGGTGGAACCCACATGTAGTTAGAGGCTAGTCCTTTGAAAAATCTATGCACTCACTCAACTCCTAGGTGTAATCCATTTCCATGTTCACTAAAATAACCATCCCTTTTACCCTTTATATTGACATCCCTCCTAAGAACTTGTTCCCCCCATTTGCTAGAGTTATCATAATCAAGAAGCAATGTAGCATACCTAGTGCTTGAAGAGTAAACCCAAAGTGATATGGTAAGGCTCTTGATAGGGGTTTTGGCCAAATTTTGTGGTAGAAATCCGGTTTGTAAAAAAACTCGGATCATTAGCCCTCCCCTTAGGATAGAGGCATTCATGCCTCTAGCTTGCTAATGATGGTCCAATAGAGCAGGGAGGACTACACCCCTTCATTAGTGGCTCTTCATTGAATGACTGCTCCAAAGTGTCCATATTTCTTTGAAAATAAGGCTTGAGTCGCCATCCATTTAGAGTTGCCATTCATTTACCCTTGTCTTGTGAACTATCCAATCCATGTCACCTAGCTTATAGCTGCCATTTGGATATCTCCTTATGACCATGAATGGCCCTTCCCACTTGAACATAAGTTTAGCATCCTTTCTGTTATCAAAGCGGTTATCATAGCATAGTACAAGTGATCCTTCCCTTATGTGTTTGCTAGCCAACTTCTTATTAAATGTCTTCCTCCTCTCTTAAGCCTGCATGGAATAGTGCTAGATTACTGCTTCTCTGTGTAACTCTAGCCTCTCTAGATCCAAGATTCTTTCCTCTAACTTCTTATCTTGATTCTTCTCTCGACTAGCTACTAAAACACATAAGCTGGCCAATTTCACCTCTATAGGAAGCAAAGCCTCTTGGCCATAGACGAGGTGAAATGGAGTATAGCCAAGTGAGGTCCTGAATGAGAGTCCTATAGGCCCAAAGAGCTACACTCAATTTTTTATCCCATTGCTTGGGGTGCATGTGTACTTGCTTGGTAATTATCTTACAAATTAGCCCATTCACTTTTTCAACCAAACCATTACACTCTGGGTAGTAGGGAGTAGAATGCCTATGCTTGATTTTTGGCCTTTCCATTAGCTCCCCTACTAGATTGGCCCTAAAACCAAGACCCCGATCAGATATAATTTCCAAAGGTGTGCCAAACCTGCAACAAATGTTTTCAAACACAAATTTTTTCACTTCTTGGGCTGTGATCCTACTAGTTGCTAAAGCCTCTATCCACCTCGTCATGTAGTCCACACCCACTATGATGTATTCCTTGCCAGACTGAATTCGTGGGAGTGGCCCTATTCCATCAATCCCCCATTTCTCAAATGGGCCATATTTAGTTATGGAATTTTGTTCCTCATACACTAGCTTCCTTGGTCCGGCCTTTTGGCAAAAATCACAAGTGCGGAACCAATGTTGTACATCTCGATATAGACTAGGCCACACAAAACCGGCTTGGAGAATCTTTTTGCTAGTTATTTCTTGAGAAAAATGTCCGCCACAAACCCCCTCATGGCAGCTCTTAATCACATCCATAATCTCCTTCGTTGTTGGCATCCTTCTAAGCACTGCATCCTTTTCTTTGCAATGCAACACATCATTTATCAAGTAGTATTTAGTGGCTTAGTAGCTAGCCACATTTTCTCACTCTTACTCATATGTGTAGGTGCCTCACCATGCTCAAGAAAATAAAGCATACCTTGTAGTTGAAACTTACCCTGAAACAAGGGAAGATTTACTGCAATGATGCCCACCATTACCTCTTTCAAATTTTCACATGCTAGAGCATCTGCACCGCCGTTTGTGCGCCTTGGCACAAAATAGATTTGGGCTTTCTGTAGCTTCCTCATGAGAGTTTTAGCTTCTCTCTTTTTCACTGCTAAGTTATTATTTTTACAAACCCAGATTTCTTTCATTTTCTTAACAATTAGCATAGAATCCCCAAAAACATTCAGTCGAGTGACAGCATGTGAGAGACACCATCTCAAACCTAAAAGAAAGGCTTGATATTCTGCCTCATTGTTAGAATGGACATCCTCCAAGCTGATACCTTCTCCATAAAGTTTGTCACCTTCCCCATAAAGTTTGTCACCACTATTCATGTTGCCGCTTTGTCTTTAGTATGCTTGTGTAATATTTCCGCACACTGCGTACCGTAAAAATTGACTTTCCGCACGCCGTGAAAATCCTGTGCAAGGTTATCCCCTACATCGTATTATTGGGAGCATAATCCATACCATGCACGCTCAAAAATGAGGCCTCCACATTGTAAATAAGAGGCTGAGGTTGAAGACCGTAAAAGCCGCGAGGGAACACCCTTTTTGAAGGGGCAATTTGGAGATTTTTAGGCAAATTTTTTTTAATTATTATCCCTTCCCCCAGCCGATGCATGGCTGGAGGAGAGGGAGTGTGGGGAGGAATGGCCAAGGAGGAGTGAGTCGGATTGCATGAGGAGGAGTCCTCCACGTGTGTGGAGGCCCTCTATCTTTTCCCCCCCCCCCCTTGCCTATATGAACTCCCGTTAGGGAGAGAAGGCAAAAAAGGGGACGCGACTGTGAGGAAGAGGAGAGGACGCTGCTGCCGCCGTTGGGAAAACCAGGCCGTCGCCGTCGTGAAGCCGCCACGCTGCCGCCCCAGTCCGCCAGCCGCTAGCCGCCATAGCCGCCGCCACGGCCCGCCAGACTGCCACAGTCCGCCGCCGCCTGGATCACGACCCCCCCCCCCCCCCCCCCCCCCCCCCCCGACGTTGCTGCAGTGGACTAGAAGCTTCTTAGAAGCTTCTAAGGGGGTTTTTTTTAAGCCCCCTTCCCACTAGGCCCAAAAGTCCATTCATACCCCCCCCGGAACTTTGAAGAGACGAGGATGAAGCTATAAAGCCCTCCCGCAAGACCTTCGTAAGAGGCTTCCTGAAATTAGGTTTCAAAGCCCATAAGCCGTCCGTGAACCCATTCCTAGCCACCCTGGGTTTTCCTAAAGGACTCATAAAGCCCTCTTCCGCAAGCACCATTTATCCAAAGTCCCGCAAAGGAATCTCCTGCGTACGAGGGAAAAAGGCAAAGGTCTGGAAGCTGCATTCCAAGGCAAGTCAATTCATTGACCGCAAAGGCAACCCAGAAGCCGAAACCACGCCTACGATGGCCCCTAAAAGGACACAAGGTGCGACTGCGGGAGGTTCATCTCCGAGCATACAAGTGGATATCTCCCTGAGCCCACAAGTCCAGGTTCTTTCAAGTTTATTTTCGCATAAAGAAATGATTAGGTGCGCTTAGTTCCATAAGGGAGAATGCATTTTACGCTTATTTTTAAGGCATGTGGCAATGGTAAAAATACATTGGATAAAGTATCTCTTGAAACATTAGGCAAGGTTGAAGCATGACATGAAATTGAAACGAGTTGTCCGCCTTAGAAGACTAGCTACATGTAGCTATTTTGGTACATTATCAAAGTAATGAATCTAAACATATATTACTTAGGGCAAAGAAATGAAATTGATAAGTGCATTTTTCTTCCTAGACATGGTAGGAATAAGCGTGTGCCACATGTTAGGCAACATCCTCCTCGTAATGATTTCATGAGGAAAAGTTAACACCCATAAGATATTATCCGAAAAGAAATAGAAGAGTACGGAAATGATCTTATGGACTTGCAAGTGGCATGTAAAATGGAATAAATTATCACTAGTTTTAGTTTTGTATAAGTTTCATTGTAGCTAGGAGAACGTTGCGTATTGCATAGTCATCATGCAAAAATGTCATTCATCAGGAGCCGCATTTAGGAAAGGTTGCATGGTTCGTCAAAGCATAAGATTCTAAAGTGTAGACAACAAGGTTGTAGGCATGATTATTTGATGTAAGTCCTAGTAAGTCCTAGGAAAAATTAGTATCCAGATTATCATGCATTTTTACTACACCAAGGAAAGATAAAGTTATCGTGAACCATGTGATGCGTAGAAGCAATAAATCGCATGTTTACGGGTATTGGTGTAGTTGTAACTATTTATCCTCCTTTAGATCTAGTTTATTATCTCTAGGAAAGGTTCATCCTTGTCGCAGGACAAGTATATTGAGTTGCCTAAATCACCTAACCCCAAGGGATTCATATGGGCATGGTTCAGTCGATACGACAAATATCCCAAGGTGCTAACTAAGGTAGCACGATAAGGAGTCGACCTAGTTTACACTTGTTGCCAAGTCAAAACCCTCAAACCCAAAGATCATACCCACATTTCCGAAAAATGTTGAGCTAATTGGATGCTCATGTAAACAATAAGCTAGGATTCCTACCTTATGGGACCAAGCGTCCAAAATGATGAAACCCGAATTGAGTTGGAACCCTAGGACTAAAACGTTGTCGACTTAGGGAATTAGGGATGGGTTGGGTAAAAAGACACCCTAAACCCTCCTTCTCACCTGAAGTTAATTCCGTGACCTGGATACGCCATTCATTAGGTGAAATGATTCCCTTGGAATGGAGGCGACACTTGTGCAATAAATTGCAACGTCACTTAGCCTTGCGGGCTGATCATAGGAAATTTTACCATTCCATGGTTTAAGGTTGGCAGGTTCTTGTGCAAGTTAACTTGCAAGGGAAAAGGGTAGTCATCCTCTTACTCTATCCTCATTAGGGAAAATTTGTCAAGTTAAGGGAAGCTAGGTATTTGCTTGGACGCAAATGATTAGTCAATAAACTAAAGCGACATGGTTGCTGGAATCTACCATAACAAAACCTAAAGTATTGGTAGGGTATGACCCTAACCCAAGAATGATAGGAATCTTGCCAAGTTGCAATTGATTCCGAATCGAATGCGGGTTGCATTCGGAGAAAAGGAGTCACTCCTTAACAGTTTGCCAGCTTAAATGACCATTGGAATTGATTGTGCTTGTAACAGTTTAGAAAGCACTGTTTGCATTGTTTGCTCAATGAATTAAAGGATGAAACGATATCTAAATACTTCAGGTTGAAGGCCTGAAGGGAGAGGCAGCTTCAGTTACCCCCGACTGCCTGCCTGACCCTAACGAAGGGGGTTGTTAACCGCGCCGGGAACGTGGACCGAACCCGCCGTGAGAGGTCTCTCCGTTGAGTTCTACTTGGAGCAGGAGGACGCTTGGGTGCCAGAGGGGGCTCTGGCCGTAAATCCCTCGCCTTTCGGGCCCTGCACAAGAGGCTAACGTGACTCGAGATTGGATCTCGAGGCCCGCATACTAGTCTACGGGCAGAAGCTTGGAATAGTGATCCCTGGTGGATTACTGGATAGCCTTCGGGCGGATTATGATTAAGCCTACGGGCGGAACTCCTTGTATTTCAAAGATAAAAGGGATAAAATGATAACAAAGAAGTTGTTTGACATTGTTTTCTTTATGTCCTGTGATAAGATTACGTGAAGGAACCAGTGCTTAACAGGGTTAATCAAAGAAGCTGTTTGATATATGTCAAATTAATGTGGTAGGTAATTACATAACTAAAACAAACCAAGGAAAGTGCGGAGGACGGACCATGGGTCTGTCCTATGGATGGGTGGTCCCGGTTAGCCAGGAACTTTTCTCAAAGTCTTCAATGAACAGAGGATGATCGTCATCACCGAAACAAGTAACGAGAACGATGACTTAGAATTAACTATTACCCGATTCACGTTGTTTTAGGGGAACGGAATGGGACTATGCCTTATGGCAGAGAGGTCGAGCCTTGCATCCCTCTCGTTTCCCATTCTCCTTGAACCAAGTGTAGCGTGAATCCGCTTCAGACCTGGCGTTTCTGCGTAAAGTAGTTCGCTCGGGTCTGACGCTAGTTGTTGCTAGCTAATGACCAAACAGGAAAACCCAAATTCAGGTCGATCCTAAGTGGGAACGGCCAGGATACTTCCGCTACGTGGCAGACGCGGGAAGACCTAGATCGCAAGTCCCGTAACATTCCATGGGAGTGCTGGGCGGAGCTTTCTAGACATCCTTCCCGATGGACTGCTAAGACGTGTCCGGAATGATTCTAGTGGACACGTTACAGTTGGTATGAGAGCAAACCAACAAAGGACTTGTTTTTAGGAAATTTTAATAAGAAGTAAAGCAAATGTTGTGTCCCAAACATTTCCTTACTTTGATTGCTGTCTTCCAGAATTATGAAGCATGGAACATGTTCTTAGTGTTCCGAGTCATGTTTATGACCGCGATGCATTCCACAGATTATCGACAAAGGGTTGAGATGATGAACATCCTAGACCGCATTTACAATCCATTGCCTGTGTACATGGAACATAGATGGATGGGTATTTCAGGGATCTATTACATAACTGCCTATCGACCTGCGTACCTTCAAATTAACTTGAAGAGAATCAAGTGGATGGAGGATTTGAAGATCGTAAAGCTGTTCGTCTTTGTTGAGGCTCATGCAAACGCGACCCTACAGGTTGGAGGTCGAAGGGTTAACCAGAATAAGTATGTGTACGGAGAAGTGATTCAAAGAATCCCTACCGACCGAATCAAGGTTTTGGGACGTCATGAGAAGAATGGATATCAAAGGAAAAGATACCCTAATCTTCCCATGAACTATCGATTCCTGAAAATCGATGACCCCAATCCGTACTACTATTCAGTTCCTGTAGCTGAATGCAACAATATCTTATTCTCTTCGAATTGATGTATTAACTTGTTCCATCGCCCCAAGAAATAATTGTACCTCGAAAGGGCTATGCTGATATGAATGGAATAAAACTTTTTTTTAAATCAATGATTGTCTCGACTATGAATATTGATAAAGAAGTAAAGTGATTTGGTCACTTGGCTAAAGGAATATGCGGATGTAGTTTCTGAAGAGTTAATAAAACTCCCACTTGAAAGAGAAGTAGATCATGAGATCAAGCTAGTAATAGGAGCTGCGCCAATTGCGAAGAGACCCTATAGAATGTCTATACCGAAAACAATTGAGTTGAAGGAACAACTCAAGCAACTACTAGATTAGGGCTACATCCGTCCTAACAGTCACCATGGGAAGCACCAGTACTGTTCTAGAAAAAGAAAGATGGTACACTTCGACTATGTATTGATTACAGTGGGTCGAATCAATCAACAGTCAAAAACAAATATCATATTCCTAGAATAGATGAGCTTCTTGATAGTCTTCATGGTGCCAAGATCTTCTCCAAGATTATTTTAGGTCTGGTTACTATCAGATAGGAATCAAGGAAGAAGATATCCCAAAAACGGCCTTCAATACAAGATATGGGCACTTTGAATTCTTGGTTATGTCATTCGGGCTTACAAATGCACCTGCCACCTTCAATAGATTAATGCAGGATATTTTTAGACCATATCTTGATGATTTCGTGCTTGTCTTCTTCGACGACATTTTAGTCTATTCTAAACAGGAAGAAGATCATGAACCTCAACTACGGATTGTCCTTGAGACAATGAGGTCTCATAAGCTATATTCAAAAATGAAGAAGTGTGCATTCTTCAAACGTCAGATTGAATATCTAGGATTCATAGTATCACCAGAAGGAATATCAGTAGACCTAGCCAAAGTCAGAGATGTGCTTGAATGGCCAATACCATTATCCGTCAAAGAGATACGCAGTTTTCTTGGCTTGACAGGATGGTATAGGGTCTTTATCAAAAACTATGCTTTGATTGCAGCACCTCTTACCGACTTACTAAAGAAGCAGACTTCTATTACATGGTCAACTCCCGAACAAAATAGCTTCGACCAATTAAAGCAATGTCTGGTATCAGCACCTATTCTGAAACTTCCCGACCTCAATAAGGAGTTCGAGGTAGTAACTGATGCCAGCATTCTTGCCTTGGGGTGTGTTCTTATGCAGGAAGGTCATCCAGTAGCATATTCTTCAAGGAAATTGAAGAGTCATGAAAAGAATTATGCCACGCATGATCTGGAGTTATTAGCTGTCATCCATGCTCTAAAGCTTTGGAGACACTACCTGTTGGGTAACAAGTTTACTCTAGTAACAGATCATAAGAGTCTCAAATAGATTTTTACCCAGAACGAGCTCAACATGAGGCAACGTCGATGGATCGAAGTATTGGAGGAGTATGATTTTGAAATCAAGTATCGACCAGGGAAAGAGAATGTAGTTGCCGATGCACTCAATCGCAAGGCATTCCTAAACTCCCTAATCTTGCAGAATCCATCAACGGCCAGATCTCTGGCTACAAAGGTATCTATGCCAAGCAACCCTATACTCGAACTAGCTAGAGAGGAAGCATGCCATGACTTAGCCTACCAAGAAATGATAAAAGAAATATCTACCAAGGATCAGAATTTGAAGTTACAGGCCAAGTATCATGAATTTTCTGTTGACAATGGACTTATTTACTATAGAACAAGGCTATGTATACCAACAAGCCAGTCACTTAAGCAAAAGATATTATGGGAAGCTCATGATTCCCCTTTCGCAGGACATCCTGGCTATGCAAAAACTCTTAATGCAATTAGGAAGAGCTATCATTGGGAGAGGCTCAAAGGTGACGTTCTCAAATATGTCACCGAATGTTTGTCTTGCCAACGTATCAAGGCTGAACATGTCATGATGCCAGGAAAATTGCAACCACTTGACATTCCCCAAATGAAATGGGAATTCATCAGTATGGATTTTGTGGTGGGCTTACCCCAAGTCCAAGGAGGATACAACTCCATTATGGTTGTAGTTGACATGCTTACTAAGGTTGCACACCTGAGTCCAGTAAAGACAAACTATAAAGCCTCCGACATTGCTAGAGTGTTTATCAAAGAAATATTCAAGCTACATGGGTTACCTAGAAGGATCATTAGCGATCGAGATTCTCTTTTCACTTCACACTTTTGGAGAGCTATCTTTGAAGCTATTGGAACTCAACTCTGTTTTAGCACTGCCTACCATCCCCAAACAGATGGACAAACAGAACGAGTAAATCAAATCATTGAGGATATGCTTAGGGCTTAGTGCTGTCGGGAGCCGAGGAGGTGGATTCAATACTTGCCGTTAGTAGAATTTGCTTACAATGCTTCTTACCAGCAGAGCATTCAAATGACGCCTTTCAAGGCATTGTATGGTCATGATTGTCGAAGTCCCCTAAACTTTTCTGATCCTACCCTAAGGGTGGAAGCTTCAAGACAAATGTTGGAGGACATGGATGACCAAATAAGGTCAATAAGACAAGATATACAAGCAGCCAAAGATAGACAAAAGACATATGCGGATTTGAAACACCAAGAGAGGGTCTTCGAAGAAGGAGACATGGTCTTCATTCATGTACGGCCGAAAAAGAGTTCTCTATCTCTAGGTGAATACAAGAAGCTAAGTCCAAGGTATTGTGGACCGTATAAAATCCTCAAATGCTTGGGACCCAATGCTTATAAATTGCAACTTCCTGATAACCTAAAAGTTCACAATGTATTCCATATTAGTCTCTTAAAAAAATATGTACCCAACCCAAATCATGTACTTGATGACCAACAAATTGTAATGCCTAGTCAAGGAGTCCTTGAACTAAGACCCGAAAAGATTTTAGATGTTAGGGAGAGACAGTTGAGATCTAGAACCTTGAAAGAATGCCTCGTCCAGTGGAAAGATTATCCCGAAGAGGATGCTACCTGGATGGATGAAAGCTCTCTCAATCTTCAATATCCCCAGTTTATCTCGAGATGAGGACATCTCGATTCTTCTAAGGGGGAGAGAATGTAATATTTCCGCACATTGCGTACCGTAAAAATTGACTTTCCGCACGCCGTGAAAATCCTGTGCAAGGTTATCCCCTACATCGTATTATTGGGAGCATAATCCATACCATGCACGCTCAAAAATGACGCCTCCACATTGTAAATAAGAGGCTGAGGTTGAAGACCGTAAAAGCCGCGAGGGAACACCCTTTTTGAAGGGGCAATTTGGAGATTTTTAGGCAAATTTTTTTAAATTATTATCCCTTCCCCCAGCCGATGCATGGCTGGAGGAGAGGGAGTGTGGGGAGGAATGGCCAAGGAGGAGTGAGTCGGATTGCATGAGGAGTCCTCCACGTGTGTGGAGGCCCTCTATCTTTCCCCCCTCCCCCTTGCCTATATGAACTCCCGTTAGGGAGAGAAGGCAAAAAAGGGGACGGGACTGTGAGGAAGAGGAGAGGACGCTGCTGCCGCCGTTGGGAAAACCAGGCCGTCGCCGTCGTGAAGCCGCCACGCTGCCACCCCAGTCCGCCAACCACCAGCCGCCGCCACGGCCCGCCAGACTGCCACAGTCCGCCGCCGCCTGGATCACGACCCCCCCCCCCCCCCCCCCCCCCCCGACGTTGCTGCAGTGGACTAGAAGCTTCTTAGAAGCTTCTAAGGGGGTTTTTTTAAGCCCCCTTCCCACTAGGCCCAAAAGTCCATTCATACCCCCCCCCGAAACTTTGAAGAGACGAGGATGAAGCTATAAAGCCCTCCCGCAAGACCTTCGTAAGAGGCTTCCTGAAATTAGGTTTCAAAGCCCATAAGCCGTCCGTGAACCCATTCCTAGCCACCCCGGGTTTTCCTAAAGGACTCATAAAGCCCTCTTCCTCAAGCACCATTTATCCAAAGTCCCACAAAGGAATCTCCTGCGTACGAGGGAAAAAGGCAAAGGTCTGGAAGCTGCATTCCGAGGCAAGTCAATTCATTGACCGCAAAGGCAACCCAGAAGCCGAAACCACGCCTACGATGGCCCCTAAAAGGACACAAGGTGCGACTGCGGGAGGTTCATCTCCGAGCATACAAGTGGATATCTCCCCGAGCCCACAAGTCCAGGTTCTTTCAAGTTTATTTTCGCATAAAGAAATGATTAGGTGCGCTTAGTTCCATAAGGGAGAATGCATTTTACGCTTATTTTTAAGGCATGTGGCAATGGTAAAAATACATTGGATAAAGTATCTCTTGAAACATTAGGCAAGGTTGAAGCATGACATGAAATTGAAACGAGTTGTCCGCCTTAGAAGACTAGCTGCATGTAGCTATTTTGGTACATTATCAAAGTAATGAATCTAAACATATATTACTTAGGGCAAAGAAATGAAATTGATAAGTGCATTTTTCTTCCTAGACATGGTAGGAATAAGCGTGTGCCGCATGTTAGGCAACATCCTCCTCGTAATGATTTCATGAGGAAAAGTTATCACCCATAAGATATTATCCGAAAAGAAATAGAAGAGTACGGAAATGATCTTATGGACTTGCAAGTGGCATGTAAAATGGAATAAATTATCACTGGTTTTAGTTTTGTATAAGTTTCATTGTAGCTAGGAGAACGTTGCGTATTGCATAGTCATCATGCAAAAATGTCATTCATCAGGAGCCGCATTTAGGAAAGGTTGCATGGTTCGTCAAAGCATAAGATTCTAAAGTGTAGACAACAAGGTTGTAGGCATGATTATTTGATGTAAGTCCTAGTAAGTCCTAGGAAAAGTTAGTATCCAGATTATCATTCATTTTTACTACACCAAGGAAAGATAAAGTTATCGTGAACCATGTGATGCGTAGAAGCAATAAATCGCATGTTTACGGGTATTGGTGTAGTTGTAACTATTTATCCTCCTTTAGATCTAGTTTATTATCTCTAGGAAAGGTTCATCCTTGTCGCAGAACAAGTATATTGAGTTGCCTAAATCACCTAACCCCAAGGGATTCATATGGGCATGGTTCAGTCGATACGACAAATATCCCAAGGTGCTAACTAAGGTAGCACGATAAGGAGTCAACCTAGTTTACACTTGTTGCCAAGTAAAAACCCTCAAACCCAAAGATCATACCCACATTTCCGAAAAATGTTGAGCTAATTGGATGCTCATGTAAACAATAAGCTAGGATTCCTACCTTATGGGACCAAGCGTCCAAAATGATGAAACCCGAATTGAGTTGGAACCCTAGGACTAAAACGTTGTCGACTTAGGGAATTAGGGATGGGTTGGGTAAAAAGACACCCTAAACCCTCCTTCTCACCTGAAGTTAATTCCGTGACCTGGATACGCCATTCATTAGGTGAAATGATTCCCTTGGAATGGAGGCGACACTTGTGCAATAAATTGCAACGTCACTTAGCCTTGCGGGCTGATCATAGGAAGTTTTACCATTCCATGGTTTAAGGTTGGTAGGTTCTTGTGCAAGTTAACTTGCAAGGGAAAAGGGTAGTCATCCTCTTACTCTATCCTCATTAGGGAAAATTTGTCAAGTTAAGGGAAGCTAGGTATGTGCTTGGACGCAAATGATTACTCAATAAACTAAAGCGACATGGTCGTTGGAATCTACCATAACAAAACCTAAAGTATTGGTAGGGTATGACCCTAACCCAAGAATGATAGGAATCTTGCCAAGTTGCAATTGATTCCAAATCGAATGCGGGTTGCATTCGGAGAAAAGGAGTCACTCCTTAACAGTTTGCCAGCTTAAACGACCATTGGAATTGATTGTGCTTGTAATAGTTTAGAAAGCACTGTTTGCATTGTTTGCTCAATGAATTAAAGGATGAAACGATATCTAAATACTTCAGGTTGAAGGCCTGAAGGGAGAGGCAGCTTCAGTTACCCCCGACTGCCTGCCTGACCCTAACCAAGGGGGTTGTTAACCGCGCCGGGAACGTGGACCGAACTCGCCGTGAGAGGTCTCTCCGTTGAGTTCTACTTGGAGCAGGAGGACGCTTGGGTGCCAGAGGGGGCTCTGGCCGTAAATCCCTCGCCTTCCGGGCCCTGCACAAGAGGCTAACATGACTCGAGATTGGATCTCGAGGCCCGCATACTAGTCTACGGGTAGAAGCTTGGAATAGTGATCCCTGGTGGATTACTGGATAGCCTTCGGGCGGATTATGATTAAGCCTACGGGCGGAACTCCTTGTATTTCAAAGATAAAAGGGATAAAATGATAACAAAGAAGTTGTTTGACATTGTTTTCTTTATGTCCTGTGATAAGATTACGTGAAGGAACCAGTGCTTAACAGGGTTAATCAAAGAAGCTGTTTGATATATGTCAAATTAATGTGGTAGGTAATTACATAACTAAAACAAACCGAGGAAAGTGCGGAGGACGGACCATGGGTCTGGCCTATGGATGTGTGGTCCCGGTTAGCCGGGAACTTTTCTCAAAGTCTTCAACGAACAGAGGATGATCGTCATCACCGAAACAAGTAACGAGAACGATGACTTAGAATTAACTATTACCCGATTCACGTTGTTTTAGGGGAACGGAATGGGACTATGCCTTATGGCAGAGAGGTCGAGCCTTGCATCCCTCTCGTTTCCCATTCTCCTTGAACCAAGTGCAGCGTGAATCCGCTTCAGACCTGGCGTTTCTGCGTAAAGTAGTTCGCTCGGGTCTGACGCTAGTTGTTGCTAGCTAATGACCAAACAGGAAAACCCAAATTCAGGTCGATCCTAAGTGGAAACGGCCAGGATACTTCCGCAACGTGGCAGACGTGGGAAGACCTAGATCGCAAGTCCCGTAACATTCCATGGGAGTGCCGGGCGGAGCTTTCTAGACATCCTTCCCGATGGACTGCTAAGACGTGTCCGGAATGATTCTAGTGGACACGTTACAGCTTGTAGGGCCCATCGAAGTAGAGGGCATGGGTATTTTCCACTCGTGGCGGCTCCTCAAGAGGAGGTGTCTCCTCTTTTACCTTTCCCTTCTCTTTTTCCTTCTTTTGATGGTATCTATGGGTTAGCAAATTAGCTAGGCAAGCCTGATAGAGTCCTCCACCTTGAAGGTGTAGTCAAACTCTTGGAGTTGTATCACCCACTTAGCGATTCTAGCTGAAACATCCATGTGCTGTAAGGCATAGGGAAAATGCTCTTCTGTCATGATCACTATGAACGGCCTAGGGAGAAGATAAGGATGAAACTTTCTTATAGCAAACATTAGAGACAAAACCATCACCTCCACCATCTTGTACCCTCGTTCTGATGCTGTCATTACTCTGCTAGAAAAGTAAACTGACCTCATCAGGCCAGTTTTAGCATCCTTTTGTATTAGTGCTGTCCCTAGAGCATCTTCTCCAAAACTTGGGTTGACAAACAAATATTGTTCCCAGCAAGGCTGTAAAATTATAAGAAGGGTGCTAAGAGTCTTCTTCACCTCGTGACAGCATCTTTTGCTTTCGTCACTCCACAGGAGCTCCTTAGAGTGGATCAATTGTTGCAGTGGAAATACTAATTGGGGGAGGAGATGAATGAACCGCCCCATATATCGTACCTTCTGAATGAAAGAGGTTAGTTGCTTCACAGAAGATGGTGATGTCACCACCAATAGGGCCTTAACTTTGTTTGGATCTGCTTCAATGCCCCTCTCACTTACGACATGTCCTAACAAAGTTACACTGATTTTACCAAAATGACACTTCTCATGGTTTAGCTACCCCCCATTTGTGCAAGGCAGTTGAAACCTTCATCCACCTTCCCTAGATGTAGAGCCTTAGAACTATAAATACAAAAATCATCAACAAAGACCCTAATGGACTTCCCAAAATATGGTTGGAAGATATAATTCATGACTCACTGGAAGGTAGCTGGGGTATTTGTTAATCCAAATGGCATTACTTTGTAAGCAAAACACCCCCAAGGCGTGATGAAGGTGGTCTTTTGTTGATCCTCCTCAACTATTTGGATCTGGAAATAACCTGAATACACATCACAAAAATGGTGTATCTCTCATGCCCGGCCACCTCGTTGAGTATTTCATCTTGAAAGGGAAGAGGAAAGTAATCTCTCTTTGTTGCAGCATTTAGCGGTTTGTAATCCATACAAATCCTCCATTTTCCATTATTCTTGGGTGTTACCACTATAGGGCAAACCCACTGTGAGTCCCCTATTAGATAGATAAAACCTGCCTTCAAAAGTCGTTGCACCTCAATGAGTAGAGCGTTTTGTTGAACTACTCCCAACCGTCATAGTCGCTGCATCACTGGCCTTGCTCCCTCTTTTAGATTAATGTGATGTTGTACTATTGTCACACCTATGATGTGTTCAGAAAATAAAAAGTGCAGAGTGTTTTATCACCACTTCCATGTAGGTTGCCTTCTCCTCAACTGATAGATCCTTAGCCAACATTTTTTTCTAACCCCTTCTTTTCGACCTTTGGAAGCTGCTGCGGAATTTCACTACTAGAAGGCCCTTTTAATGGAATCCCCATCACTTCTAGAGAGCTTTCTTCCTCCTCATTAGAAGACTCCCCCTCTGTCGTAGATGACCAATCCTTGCTGGAACTCCATTCATCAACGATGGTCTCTAACACAAGATCCTCTTGTCAGCCCTCCTTCATGTTGTAGATAGTGCTCTTCCATTTTTTCTGCAACCCCATCTGTGGCCTTAGCTCTAAAGCCCCTGTCTCCCAATCTTGTCTGGCTTTAATTTCCATTAGCCATGGTCACCCAAGAATGAGTGGATAGCCTTCCCCCTTCACTGGCATCACATACATGTCAAGCTCCAATTGCACTCCACATACCTTTACCTTGACTTTCTTTATAACTCCCAAACAATTCACTACTACATTGTTAGCCATTTTGGCCCCAAATTTAGTAGTTTCATTTACCTCTAATCCCAAATGATGCATCAACTTTTCTATCATGACACAAATCTGCGCACCTCCATTCACATATGTCTTTGATACTCTCTGCCCATCAATTTCGGCTTTCACTAGAGGCATAATATCTTTCATCTTTCTAGCTTGGATTGCATTCACATGTCTATTCTTCATGGGTCTAATGCTTACCATCTTTGACCATTGTCGCTGCACTATTGAAGATAGATGTAGTAATTGTGGCCATGAAATTTTTGGCCCTTGATCCCTCACATCAGCAAGCAAATCATAAGCTCTAGTACCTTTACCCAGGGAAAAATCATCTGGCTCAATGTGTCGGTGTAAGCGAGCCCTCCTCTTTTTACTATTGTGTGTCTTTGCAGCCTTTGAAGAATCTATCTCCTCTTTCATATTTTCGACCTCCTCTGGTGGTGTAGACTCCATCCTCTCAATTCTACGAGATTTCTTCACCGACATTGCTTCAACCTCTACTACTTTGGCCTTTCCTTTGACATCACTCTCATCCAAACTGATCATCCTAACAAATTCTCTAGCGGTTGGACAGGCAAGGGCGGCACCTTTGCAAGTGGTCGAGGATGCTGGAGAACTTGAACCGGTAGTGGAGGCCCTGGATTTGGTGGAACAAGCCTCTCCCTAGGTGGTGTCACTTGTTGTCCCCTCCTTGGTTGAAACCCATTTCCTAGCAGGCACCTGGGACGAGGGAAAAAGTACATACTATGGCCAAACTCCCCATAATTATAGCAAATATACTCTCTTTCTTGTCTCCTTGGACCTCCATTGCGTTCATTTGTGAGGGGAGGGGGCCATACTCCTTGCACTAAATTCAACAAAAGGCTTTCACGTTGATTAGTAATGCATTGTAGAAGCTCTTGCTATGGCATCTCTGGTTTGGATGGGGCCTCTACTATTTCTCTAGGCCTTGGAATGGTTGGTAAAACTTGCATGGGCTCAACTCTCCCCTTCAACTGGGCTTGATACTTCAATTTTCTATCTTTCTCCCTGGCAAAAGTGATTGATTCTTCATAGGATTTGGGAAACTTTCCTTTGACCTTCTCCCTTAGTAGAGGGTGGAGTTAGGCAAAAAAACAATCTTTCTTAAGGCAATCAGGTACTCTTTCTCCCTCGGCTAAGGAGGTTGTCCATTTATTCCACAATTTTATAAACATGCCTTCATATGCTTGGTACTCCCCTGGTAAGATTTGGTGAAGATGTAAAAGTTGTCTCAAA
This sequence comes from Lygodium microphyllum, assembly GCF_053477565.2. Lineage (NCBI taxonomy): Eukaryota > Viridiplantae > Streptophyta > Polypodiopsida > Schizaeales > Lygodiaceae > Lygodium > Lygodium microphyllum. The sequence goes on from NC_141143.1 coordinate 48,598,464, forward strand.
ATATCTTCAGGTGGCTCTGTATCTTGGTACTTGTGCAAGAATGTGGTCTTGAGATCCTCCTAGTTACCCCTTGTAGCCTCTAGGAGAGCTTGATACCATACTCGAGCATCACCCTTTAGAACTAAAGAGAAGGCCCGTACTTTGGTTGCTTCACCATCCCGGCCTGTGATTAGGAAGGCCATTTCTAAGTCATCCAAAAGGTCAAGAGCTTTCTTCCCTTTGTGCCCAAAAAAGCTTGGAAAAACCATGATAGGAAGATGTTGATCTAGCTCAATACAAAATAAAGATGAACACTTCTAGGCCCAAGTCATATCTTATTAAGGGTAGAATAAATTTATTCACAGATACATTAATCTCAGCAAGATGATGAGGGCCCAATAAGCCCCTTATAATATATTGAAACCTGAGCTTTGTGCTAACTATTATATGCAGGGTTTGCCTAGTAAGTGGATGGATAGGTCTGTACAAATCCCTATGGTTCATGGGATGCACTTAGAGTAGAATGAATATGTGCACATAAAAGGATATATTATAATCCAAAATAGGGAGTATTATGGGATTAGGGGACAACAAGATCTCTCTCAATCTCTCAACTCCAAAATATAATATCAATCTTTGCTGAAAATGTATCTTTCTACTAATGCACACATCCACCCGAATGTTTTGAACCGATTGAAAGTTATAGAAAGTATGAGTAGCCATTTATGCATTAACTACAAATTTCCACTACAAACTTTCATGAAGTGTGTTGTTGAAGCTCTAGCCTCTTAGATCTCACCATTCGAGAGATGCGAAAGATTTTCTCACCACTAATTAGTGTAGCTTTGGTGTGACCATCATCAGCCTTGTAAAGTTCATAGGTTTCAATCGCTACCTTCTCAATTACTTTGAGTCTTCTTACTAGGAGTAGTTGAAGCATATCACCATATGTAGCCTCTCGTCAATACCCATACCATTGATGTGTAACTCCCCCTTGAAAAACTTGTTAATCCCCGAATTTGAAAGCGCATTCACCACTTGAAGGCGAGGCTCCTTAGGGAATGTCTTTACACTAGAGACCAAGCACTCAATACAATGCCTTGACCTAGAGAGTTGATGAGAGCAAGATTTCTCTTGAAGCAAAGAAGGGTATGTGTAATTAACTTGTTTTACCCCCATACGTGCCGTTTGCCAATAAAGATTCTTCTTCTCTTGAGCTTCTTGTGGAGACCATAGTGATACTCTTAAGAAATGAATCCCTTGAATAGGATTTGATGAAGATTCCTCCTTAAACACAATATTAGTGAGTTTGGGAATCTCCCAATTCCCATTTTTTGAATACTAAAAAGGTGGCACCTGGATAACATGCATATAAGTTTCTCAAAACCATATGATGTGACCTATCATTGGAAAGCACTTGAAAAATGGAGTCTATTGACCTATAGAGCACTTGATTTGGAGTTATAGTGTTCAAGTTATGACAAATCCAAAGATTTGACCACATGTCCCAAACTTATGGGAAATTTCCATATTCCCCAATATGGTGTTCTTAGTGATTCGTTGACAAATACTCGTTGAAGAAGAGGACAACTCCTTAGATGTTTCTTCCTTCATAGAAATTGTAGAGCGTAGCTTGAGAACTCCTCAGTGGAGGCACCAAAAATAAGGGCTGAAATGATGAATGGGTTGCCTCTTACCCATCCAACCTCTAATCCTCGCTAAGAGAACTAAAGAGGGACACCACCTAGCAAAAGGGAGGATAGGCTAGGATATCCCTTTTCTCAAAGAGAATCAAAATAACCAAGACACAACCTCACAAGAGAGAATATATGTACTAGACACCATATTAGAATATGAGAGAGAGAGAGATAAGAGGAGAGGGAGACAAGAGGAGAAGAGGTAGAGAAAGCTTGCCATTATGTATTCATGGAATGAGAAGATGAGAAGAGAGGGAGACAAGAGGAGAAGAGGTAGAGGAAGCTTGCCATTATGCGACATAATAAAAGAACTCACTCATAGCTTATCTCAAAGAGTTGGATTAGCATGAGGGTATTCTAGAGTGCTCTCATGTGCTTGTCATTCTCATTCTCATTGTTATTGTCATTGTCATTCTCATTGTCATTTTTACATCTCCATGGGCTCCTTATATAGCCTCCATGAGGGATTAGATTTAGCTAATCTTCTTGATTAACATAATCCTAGATGATGTATGGCATCTTTGAAAATATGGAGAATAGTGGATGGACAAGTCTCCATCTTGGTCATCATGCAAGAAGCCAAGGGTGGTGGTAGACAAAATAGAAAAAGGGAGCTAGATTACAAGAGGTGGGTGCCCAAAGCACATTATTATAACATATTTACAAGAAAGATAGAATGGAAAGTTGATGTGGTAAAAGAGAGAAGAAAGTTGCATGTAGCCAGCAATCTGCGCCTTCGTAACTTCAAATCGGTGAAGAATCTGAAAAATGTTTCTTCTGCAACTTTGTAGTCCAAGTCAAAATTGATCGGGCTTCGAGAGAATTTTCTTGAAATTCTCTTTTCCTTGGGAGTTATTGAGATGATAAAAAACGGCTTCCAAAAGCTGCTTTGACTTTAGTTCGTTATATATATATAAATACATATAAGTATGTGACATAAGGAGTCCATGCTTGTAAGATTTGTGTAAGATCCAAATGACACCATGATGTGGATATTGACTTGTGTACTAGGGTGAGGTGTCCTCTAATGATGGTGATAGATTCCAAATCTTAGTGATGTAGGTGGAACTCACGTGTAGTTGGAGGCTAGTCCTTTTAAAAATCTATTCACTTAACTCCTAGGTGTAATCCATTTCCATCTTCACTAAGATAACCATCCCTTTTACCCTTTATATTGACATCCCTCCTAATAACTTGTTCCCCCCATTTGCTAGAGTTATCATAATCGAGAAGCAATGTAGCATACCTAGTGCTTGAAGAGTAAACCCAAAGTGATATGGTAAGGCTCTTGATAGGGGTTCTGGCCAAATTTTGTGGTAGAAATCCAATTTGTAAAAAAACCCGGATCTGGTGCATAGATCGGCTGTTGTATGCGCACGTAGTGAGCGTCGGCAGGTTCCCAAGAACAAAAAAACTCTAATTTTTCACAAAAAACAAGAGAGAAGACTTGCACGACATGAAGCAAAAGACTAATTGGATACAATCTTTCCCCATGCCTTCTGTGAGCGCTCCACAAAGCATGTATTTTATATATTATTCATCTCCAAGCTCAAAAACATAGCCCAATTTACAATTAGCATGCTTTAGCTTTTGTGTTTTCTTTTGTCCCACTAAAGAATTAAAGCTATTTGGTGCCTAAAGAGTCCGGCTGTGCCCAAATACAATGTCCAATAACAAATATTTAAGTCATACACCCATGCGCATACAGAATAATAAATAATAAATAAGCGCATCCAAATAAATATTGGTGCCACGCCTAAGATGCGTGCCCATTAAAAAAATAATTTTTTCTAAATAACTTAAATACACGCTATCGCCCAGTACTTCCCAACGCCACCGCTGCTTGCTCTACACATGAACTGAAGCATTCACAATTGTTAGAAAATAATAAAATTAAATTGACAAAAGTGAATACCTAGCAGTCTTCAGCTACAAAATAAATAAATTGGTTAGATTTCAATCCTAACCTTAATTTATTACGAGTGTGCACTCTAAACTCATAAACGTCCATTAATTTAAATATGTATTTTGTGGAATCATCCGCTATGGAATCACTCACTTTCATATTAAATTAACAAGACGCCCGAGAAGGACAAGCGTCCCCATCGACTTTTCACACAAGGAATCCACCTTGTGTATGAGCCCTAGCAACAAATACAATTTTACAGAATCCACTACAAAACCTCACAGAATCCATCGTGGAATATGCCTCTTGGCATCATACCCCCAGGGTGGGATAGCAATTGTCCTCAATTGCTATTAGCTCAATGTGGAGCCAGCAGTGAGAGGTAAGAACTTAAGTCTTGAGCGTGCATCCATTGGGCCTCTTTGAGTGATTTAAGCAAGCTCAAGGCTTTTAGATGACCTTATGTTTAGTTTTGTAAGCCCTCTGTTGAGCACGTGTAGATCCTCTATTCCTGTTCTGTTTTGATTTGTATGCCTTTGTAAGTGTGATGATGGATGAATATGAATCTTGGGAAAGTTTTTCAATCTTGGAAAGGGATGAATATAAGTTTAGTTTAGCTCGAAGAAGTTGAAGATCTAGACTGAAGACTCGAAGTAAAGACTGAAGTGAGAGTGACAGTAGTGAGCTCCTAAGGGACACTATAGTGGTCTTGGTGACCTTTCATATTAGACACACCTCTTGAAAGGGGTATCCATGACCTAATAGTGGTTATGAATGATTATTATTGATGATTTCATTGTACGATTAAGAGAGATAATGTGTGTGAGAGAGAGAGAGAGAGCCAATTCTATGAAAAACAATGTATCTATGAGTGAGAGATTGTGAGAGAAAGCTATGGAACCTTTGAAGAAGAATAATATGTGATGATTTTCATTAAAAGTGGTGTATTCTCTTGTATCTTTGTGGTTTCTTGAAGAATTATATGAAGAATATGAAGGACATAATCAAATTTGGTTCTCACGTTAAAGACATGGGAGAATTGTTTCTATGAAGCTGCGTGAAGATTTCTTGTTCTTGATGTTTTTTTCCTTGTTGTGGACATATCAAATATGAAAAAGATGTTTGTTGATGATACAAGATAGAATTTTTAGTAGAAACCCTATTTTCTTGGTGTTCCTCTTGGGGCTCCATGTTTTTGGTGCTTAGCTGGGGAAAACTGTCATCAACAAGTATTAGAAATGGCTAAAAATAATGGAAATGACATTGAAAAGAAGAGAAGAATTCAATGGATACTTGCAAAGTTTCTTCTACCATTGAATAATTGGATATTTTCATTGTAAAATACACTTTTTATAAGAATTTCATTCCATGCTCTATGTGGTGGACTATTTTCTCTCCCTTGAAGCAATAGAGACGCGCATCTTGGTGGCAATTAGTTTGGAAACAAACTAAAGTGCAAAAATGGAGAGAATGATCATCCATATGGGAGATTTAGCATTCATTGAGAAGTTTCCAAACATCATCAAGTGGGAGATCATGAAGAAGCTTTAGGAGTCGTGGTCAGTGAAGGTTCACAAGAATAAGAAAGAAAAGAGTTGGAATTTATTTGTGGATGCTCAACAATAGGATACATGGGATGCATGGTGCACTGACACTCTATCCACCCATTGCAAGTTGGTGGATAGAGTGTTCTTCATAACATACAATATTGAAACCATCAGAAGCTAGCATTACTATGATGATGGCATCACAATGATCCTTAGAAGAATGAGTTTTGATACCTTCAAAATCGAATACCTTCCCCTTTGTAGCGGTCTGAAAGTTGAATTCAGAGACGTAAAAAAGAAAGAAGTAGAGGAAATGTTGGCAAGAGAGTCCTTAAGAGACTAAAGCCTCTTGCGATTCTGTTTTATTGAGTATAGATAAACTAGGTGGAGCTAACTCCCTGATGAATGATGCAATCAAAAGGCAAGAACTAGATTGAATCCAGAGGTACGTGAGAAGAGAGAAGGCAAAAATCAAAGCAAAGAACGAGCTAGCAGCAAAATCCTTCTTTGACGCCCTAGCAACACTCTTTACAGAAGTCCCCATGGTGACTCAAGGTCCCCTTCCTAGTCAGATCCACTCTACAAATATTGATGACATGCTAGTGAATGTAATCCCATTGCCCATCTTTAAGGGAGAGTACAATGAAGACCCTGATCTTCATGTAGCAGAGTTTATGGTAGCGTGTGTGGCTAACAATACCAGAACCCCTGAGCATTGGTTGGCGATATTCTCCACCACTTTCAAAGGCACGGCATTTCAATGGTATGAGAGACAAGCAACAGGAACTTTTGGCACATGGAACAACCTAAAGTTGGCCTTTCTCACTAAATTCAAGCGTGAAGGTTTTGAAAAGCTGATGTGAGAGGAGTTCATGCAGTCCTCTAGTGAACGAGTGGAAGCTTACGTCTCTAGAATGAAATCCATAGTGAAGAGATGGACTAACCATAACTTGGATGAAGGCATCCAGAAGAGAGTTTTCCTTAGAGGCCTACAACTAGAAGTTCTCAAGTTTGTGGAATTGAGAAGACTAGTCAATCTACAAGCTGCAGTGGAAGATGCACGATTGTATGATGAAGTTGAAGCAAGGCTTTTGATGACCTCAGAAAGAGGATTCCTACCTCCTCCCATGCGAGGAATGGCATATACACCAAATGTAGCCCCAGCGATAGTTCCCTACCCCTACCCTCAGATGCAAATAGTGTCATAGTATAGTGCACCGAATCCACAGTGGCCACAAATGACAGTGCCTCAAATGATGGCTCAACCACAACAACAATGGCCTCAAACAATTACCTCAATAATAGCGACTCAACAATAGTGGAATCCTACCAATTGGAATCAACAACCCCTAATCTCAACAGGAGCTCTAAATCAAAACTAGAACAGAGAACCCTCTTGATCAACCCAATCAATGTATGTGGTGATTACATAAGCTTCCCAAAACCCTACTACAAGTACTCCAAGAGGTGAAAATTTGACAGACTATCTGTCCAATTCACTTGCAAGCATCAAGAAGGAGTTGATGGATGTGATCACAAAATAGCTACAAATGCTGAAGGTGAATATCGTCAATATATCTACTCCTATGGCAAGTGGAAAAGATGTGATGCATTATAATACATAGTGTGGAAAGTGCCATCAAGTGGGACATTTACCCACTGAATGTACCCGAAAACCAACCATTCCTGGAGCTTTCTGTTCATATTGTTTAAGGAAGAACCATATAGAGGATATTTGCTCTCTGAAAGAGATGCCCAAAAGAATGAAGAAAGATGAAGAAGCAAGATTTAACTTGTTGGAATCCAAAATGACCACGTAGGACATTGGACCAAAGCCTAGGGAGTTCGGGCATAATTTCGGTCCAAGGAGGTTTGCCTCTCAAAGTTACAGAGGACGATAGTCTGGTGGTGGCCAGAGATCAAAGGTGGAGTGTTACAGATGTGAAGAACAAGGTCATATCTCACTGCACTGTCCAAACCCTAGAAGGTCCATGGACTACAAACCCTTATGCAGTTAATGCAAAGGAGAAGGCCATACTCTTAGAGATTGTCCAAGTCCCACTCCTGTAAAAGCTACTCCCAAGACTCAACAAAAGACCCAAGAATTTACTTCCAATTTGGTGAAATTGAAAGTTGTTGCAATTATGCATACTAGGAAAGGAAAACATGCAATTCCAAAGGAGAATATTCCCTCTTCTAAGACAGTGAAGTTCAACTTCCTAAGGAGAAACAAAACAGTGTAGCACAGAATAATGTAGTACAAAGCACTAGAGAGTCACAAAGAGCTAAAAGGATAGTTACAGAGACAAGACTAGAAGTCTAGGAGATAGAGGATACTGAAGTACCTCCTGAAGGAGAAGAGGTGTAGATGTTGCCACTCCTAGAAGAAAAAGGGGAGATAAAATTTGGTGTTGCCCCATTCTCTAGCCGATTGGAAAAGCCCATAGATCCTATCAAAGAATATGACTTAGTCAAAGACCTAGACACCTTTAAACCAAATCTAACATTTCGATAGTTGTTGATGTTGTCTCCTAGCTATTTAAAGAAATTACAAAGCATACTAATGAGAAGAAAAGGCATAAGGATTGCTCCCTCCATAGCAAGCAAGTCTAACAAAGCCCCAAAGCTTGTGAAGGAAGTGGATGTGGCTAATGCCTTCCTAGATCCTAGTACCCTAGAGATTGAAATGTGGATTGAAGGATGCATTATAGCAGACACATTGATTGATGGAGGCTCATCAGTGAACATAATAACGAATGTGACAATGAAGAATCTAGGCTTGCAAGGAATGCAACCTATGCAGTGGCTGATTAGACTTGCAGACCAAAGCAAAATCAAGCCTTTGTGCATTCTTCCGTATCTAAAGACAACCCTTGTAGGAAGGCATTATTGGTTGACATATATAGTGGTTAAAATAAATTCCTACGGGACCTCATACCCTTTCTTGTTGGGACGACCATGCCTTTTTGAAGCAAGGGCACAAATGGATTGGTTCAAAGGAACCCTAACCCTAAGTAGAAGATCCAACAAGGTGGTGCTGAAGTTGTATGGATCACAAAAAGGTAATGGATCCACTTCCATCAAAGTTGTAACAAATGCCTCTAATGAAGTAACAGATGGCACATCAAGAGATGAAGAGGCCGTCAAACAAATATTTCCCAAGAAAACAGAGGCACAGTCCTTGATAGTGGGCATTGTAAGCCAATTACCAAAAGAAGCAAAGTCTTTGTCAATGGGTGAATACCTCCTACCTGAACCCAAGAATCGACTTCTGAAGTCACCTCTGACAGTGAGATAGAAGCATGGATGTATTGTTCTCATTGTTACATGGGCGTAGCAGAAACAGAGCCAGAGACAGATGCAAAGCTAGAAACAAAGACAGAGACAAAGATCGTAGTAGAGACAAAAGCAGAGATAGATGTAGAAGAAGAAGAAAAAGAGGACATAATAGAGATTCCATTCTTCTCTTATAAAGCCCCCATAGAGGTAGAAACAGAGTCTAAAGGGGATGAAAATGACAATGTAGAAGAAGGCTATGAAAGCGGGCTAGAAGACCCTATCCTACTTGCAAAAGGTACAGATAAGGAAGAAATTTCAGAAGCTCTAGAAAGAGAAAATCCTATGCTATTAAATAAAATGACTATGGTACCCTTTGGATTGATTAATGAGTCACATTATATGCAAAATATCCATAAGAAATGGATTAAGAAGAATAATCCTTCCTTTAGTAGTGGTACTTGCCACCCTAATCCACCCCTCTCATGAAAAGATGATGACAATTCGCCTCGCCAACAACTACCAATTTGACAGCTCAAACAGAACGTAGAAGGTTCCTTCTATATGTGAGGTTCTTGGATGCATCCTCAGAAGACGAGTCTTCGAGCCAAGAAGTAACTCATCCCCAAACCAAACCTAAAACCACAATGATACCCTTGCAGCTTCCCAAGCAAGCTAAATCTCCACTGATAGAGGAAGTTCGTTCCAGTGAATCATAAAAATAGGAAACCACTCCCTTGAAGAAGTCGAATCTCTACCTAGAAGCCATCTGTGGGGCATTCATCCATGAAGTGAAAGGTGAAAAGTAGTTAACTTTTATGGATGCTAAGGGTACCAAAATGTCATCTGAAGGTGGGTATCAATCTTCCAAAACAAGAACTACTGGTCTTGTATGACCTCGTGAAAGAGAACTTAGATGTATTTGCATGGTTGTACAAAGATCTGAAGGGGATTGATCCCACGGTGTGCCAACATCATATCAACCTAGAGCTTGATGCCAATCCCGTGAGGCAAAGACAGAGGTGTATGAATCCAAATTACTTTTCCCTAGTGAAGGCCAAATTACTGAAGGTCCTTGAAGCTGAGTTTATCTATCTAGTGGCTAATAGTGAATGGGTTTTTCCCATTGTGGTAGTACCCAAGAAGAATGGAAAGCTACGAATATGTGTGGACTTCCGAAAGCTGACTCCAATACCAAGAAGGATCATTTCCCTATCCCTTTCATAGACCAACTATTGGACACATTGCCACAACATGAGATTTATTCTCTCTTGGATGGATTCAACAGATATAACCAAGTCCAAATCGCAAAAGAAGATCAATCCAAAACAACCTTTACAATAGAATGGGGAACCTATGCTTGCAAAGTGATGACGTTCGGGCTATGTAATGCTCGTACTACATTCCAACGAGTGATGATAGATACATTCTAAAACCATCTACATGATTTCATTGAGGTGTACCTCGATGAATTTTGAATGAAAAATGAGAGGGATGCGCTGCTCAACCTCTCTGCCCGTAGGGCATAGTTCCATTCGGTCCCCTAAAATGGCATGAATCAGGTTCTAACTTAAAAATACCTAACGTCTTTGTCAGTAAAACCTTGTGAGAAGCCTCCCAAATCTCTGGGACCACCCAGTCGTAGGACAGACCCATCGGGGATTCTGCCAACCCGCTTCCCTTGATAGCTTTAGTTTTCTAATTTTAGGTCATACCATATTTATGTGTGACATTTAAGATCAGCTTCATTAATTAAGCATTTTAGGGAATAGGGTTCGTTCGCATAATTTACAACACAGATATGAAAACAAAGAAAGTAAAACTTTTGACAAACAAGTTCCTTAATTTATCTTCAAGTTAATATTTGTCTCCTGCCCATATAGGATAAATATGTATCCCTTATATCTAACAGAAGTACCTGGTCCAAATCACATGGCGCCAAAATTTCCATCCTTTATCTAGAATAGGATCTTCTAATGCCCTAGACGTTGAGCTCACGAGGATCTCCAACTCCATTTTGGACAAGCAAGGGCTGTCTAGTAGAGCTCCACCTGACCCACAAGCAGTCTAGGAGTGAGATGCCATTTCCATGGTTGGCCTTTTCACCGCTCGACCATCGAACTGTGAATTGAGGAATATCCTCTCGAGGTAATCCGTGGTGCAATCTTGGAGGTGATCCATGCATGTAAAATATTCTTCCTTAATTAATCCAATTAAGAATCAAGCATAATCAAGGCAATCAACCCTAATATCATCTTCTAGGAAAGCATTCCTTTATTTCCCATGGCTACTTGTCAATACTGACCCTTGCCATGCTTTTGCCATCAGACATAAGCCCTTGGAATATTTATCCAAATCACAATACAACAATTAGTTGATTGTAAAAAGAATTTAGGGTGTTGTTCAATCAATCCAACAAACTAATTGTATTTTTCCCAAACAATACAAGAATGGACTCAATAATAATTCCATCGCATGTTTGCTCTCCCCCTTGGGATCAAAGAGTGATTCTATGAAAATTTTACTTAATACTTGAATGCACAATTCTTAATGTTATTCTTTTTACGATTATGCTATTCATAACCCTTGATTGATTGTCCTATCAATGAATAAGCCATATGCAACTAGTGCAATTAACTTTCCTTGATACATGCACTTTGTAAACTCCATCTTCTGAATATGTGAGAAGAGGTTTATCCCTTCCCATGACCTATTCTCGTATGTCAAGCATGGGCCTAATGTATCTCATGCGAGAATCAAAGCAAGCATCTAACAATTTAGAAAATACATTACTTACAACCAGAACTACGATTGGATCGACAGTGATGCCTTCGCCCAAAGCTTCGTTGCTGCCGGTTGTAGGGTTGCCATATCCGCACGCAACATTCTTCGCTTGGAGGCCATCATTCGCAAATAGACTCAAGAGATTAAGAAGGCGGAATATATTCGAGATGGGAGAGCATAAGAGAAGATGGCTAAGTCAAGGATCGAGATAGAGGGAATTGTGCAGCCTCTCGGGGTAACTCTTCTCTCTCTCTCTCTCTCTCTCTCTCTCTCTCTCTCTCTCTCTCTCCCTCAAGCTCTCTCTCACAATAACTTGTACGGGTGTCCTTCTCTCTACCTCTCTCTTCCAGCCTCTCGGGGTCTCCTTATGCTCCCTTGTGCCTCCCCATGCCTCATATTTATAATGAATTAGAGAGGAGGGGATAAGGCTGAGAACAAGAGTAGAGGGGCTCTTGGAAGACTCAGTGATCTGATGCTCAGATCATAGATCTGATGGTTGAATTGGCTCCAAAAGGGGTATAAAACTCTAGGACACTTGGTTAGAAAGCTCTCAGTTCACTCCTTCTTTTCTATGTTTGAAGTGCTGGTTCGAAGTGCTGTCTACTGCCTGTAGACTACGATCGCAACACGCACGATTTTGCCAATCTCTCTCTTTATCTTTTTTCATTTTATAAAATCTCCAAAACTAACTAAAACATCACTTGTCTTTTCTTAAATGACATCTAGTTCTATCTTTTTAGGATAATATCTAAAAATATCCTAGTTTTGCCCAAAATCTAGTATTTTTGGACCATCCATACTATACATATTAATATTAGTGATTAATATGGCTCATAAGTTTCGTTCGCGTTGTAACTTCCATGATGGGTGGCTACGATCCTTGTCAATCCGAGAAAAATGTCAGATTATGACTCTCGATTTATTTTAAAATATATTTTCACTACAAGGGAATGGGGCAATAGCGACGTCGATTAGCAACGACGGATATCGGCGTCGCTATAGGCATCGCTATTGGCGTCGCAACTGGCGTCGCTATTGGCGTCGCTATTTGCGTCGCAAATGACGCCAATAGCGACGCCGCAGGGAAAAAAAGTGCGGCCGAAACCAGAGCGCCATTTTCATTTTCTTTTCTTCGCCTTTTGAGAGCGAGAGCGAGGGAGAGAGCGAGGGAGAGAGCGAGGGAGAGAGCCAAGGCTTTGTGAGAGAAGAAGAGGAAGAGACTTGCTGCCACCGCCGCCGCTGCCACCGCCGCCGCCGTTGTTCGCGAAGGAGAGGAGGAGCCCTCGTTGCAAAGAGAAGCCGCCCACGCTCGCCATATCTCATTGGTAAGTCTCCCTCTCTCTTTCTTTTACTTGTTGAAGGTTTAAATCGTTCTCTTTTGTTTGTTTAGGAGAGGAAATGAAAGAGAAGGAGAGGGAGAGGGAGAGAGAGGGAGAGAAAGAGAGGGAGAGGGAGAGGGAGAGGGAGAGGGAGAGAAAGAGAGGGAGAGTGCATTCTCTCTCTCTCTCCCCCTTTTGCTTGTTTAATGTTTAAATTACTTTCTTTTTTGCTTGTTTAGGAGAGGAAACGAGAGAGTAAGAGAGAAAGAGAGGGAGAGGGAGAGGGAGAGGGAAAGAAAGAGAAAGAGAAATAGAAATAGAGGGAGAGGGAGAGGGAGGGGGAGGAAATAGGAGAGGGAGAGAAAGAGAAAGAGAGGGAGAAGGAGGGAGAGTGCATTCTCTCTCTCCCTCCCTCTCCCTTTTGCTTGTTTAATGTTTGAATCACTTTATTTTTTGCTTGTTTAGGAGAGGAAATGAGAGAGAAAGAGAGTGAGAGGGAGAGGAAGGGGAAGGAAATGAGAGAGGGATAGAAAGAGAAAGAGAGGGAGAGTGCATTGTATCTCTCCCTCTCCCTTTTGCTTGGAGGATATTTAAATCACTTTATTTTTTGCTTGTTTAGGAAATGAGAGAGAAAGAGAGATAGAGAGGGAGAGGGAGAAAAAGAGAAAGAGAGGGAGAGGGAGAGGGAGAGGGAGAGGGAGGGGGAGGGGAAGGAAATGAGAGAGGGAGAGAAAGAGGGAGGGGGAGGGAGAGGGAGAGGGAGAAAGAGGGAGGGAGAGGGAGAGGGAGGGGGAGGGAGGAAATGAGAGAGGGAGAGAAAGAGAACGAGAGGGAGAGGGAGAGGGTGAGAGAAAGAGAGGAAGAGAGGGAGAGGGAGAGAAAGAGAGGGAGAGGGAGGGGAAGGAAATTTAAGATAATATACGTATTGATAATGGTATGCAATGTGCTTTGCATACGGCCACGTACTTCATCAAAATGAACCCAAAATTATTGTTATAGAAGAAGAAACCCTTAAATTGAGTATATGATAATTTCTCTCAGGTCTTATGACTATGAGTAGAATTGATTGAAATAAAATTTATTACTATAGTTATAAAATTTCGTAGATGGCGCGCATTAATTTTAAAATGGATTACTTATACTCAAAGCTGAGATATAACAAAAAATTATCTACTGGGACAAACAAATCGTTGAGCATGATACAAGGCCAAGATATAACATTGGAAAATCTCTCGACTACTATATACAATGCAAGGTTTATGGTCAACTTGCAACTTGACGTACATCTCCATAAAGCTATCCATTTAAGCCTCATTTGCTGTAATGTAGATAAGATGGCAAACGAAGAAGGTCTTATTGTTCAAGACCGCGAGTTGTATCTTAATCAACGTGTCCCATGTCCTTGCTCTCAATGCAAGTTGTCAATTAGATGAAAACGCCGATTGTCTATAGAACACGTACGATGATTTGGCGAGTTTCAATCTGAGATCATTGATCAGGCGATTGCAGATTTTCAACAAACGGTAATTTGAAGTTAGCATTTTTCATGCATTGTACTCTCAAGCTAATTGAAAACCATACACAATAAGATTGGGTCTTGTTGGCAAATTTTGTATCTAGGGGGGTGATGTCTCAACCCAAGGGGGAGTGCACCCTTTGCGGCCAATTAGAAGAGTTCGTGGACGTGCGATGGATGGATTGCAGGAGCCAATCAACCACTTGCAAGGCCCATCTATACCGTCAATGCCAGAGGAGACAGACAGCCTTCCCGACTTGCCTACAATCTTGGAGCCTGAGATGGAGGCAATGATCGATGCATTGATTCCCATGGATGTTGAGACATCTGACCCGCTTAGAGAGGAAGCATCCATACCATTATATGATGGGTGCCGAGTATCTCGGTTGAAGACATTGCTTGCACTCTTAAGTGTGCAAGCAAAATACGGTTGGAGCGATACGAGTGTGATTGAGTTATTCAGGTACCTTGCACACAGACTTCATTGTTTTTTTTTTAAACAGTATTATTGCAAACATGGATGGATTTTTCAAGGTGTTTTATGATTTTTTCAGGTTATTGAAATATCATATATTGCCACCTGCAAACACCATGCCTGAGTCTCGTGATGATGCACGACATGTTTTACGGAAGTTGGCATGGACTACAATAACATCCATGCATGTATCAACGACTGCATATTGTTTCGAGATGAATACGAGACTATGGAGACATGTCCAAAGTGTGGTGCTCACAGGTATCGACAGGACTTGCAAGAGCAGACCATCCCTCAAAAAGTCCTCAGACACTTTCCACTCATCCCCCGCATAAACCACATGTTTCGCACGTCTTCCATGGCGTGCTTGACAATGTGGCATGTGCAGAATAGGTCCACGGATGGAGTGCAATGAATATCAGCAGATTCGCGCGCATGGAGGCACATTGACTCTACCTTCCCAGGCTTTGCGCGAGAGCCAAGGAATCTTCGGCTCGGTCTCGCCATGGATGATGTGAACCCATTCGGTCTGCGCTTGACTTCTTACAGTGTGTGGCCTATAGTGCTTGTCAACTACAACATTCCTCCATGGCTTTCTACGAAGAAAGGACATCTCATCCTTAGCTTCTCGTCCCGGACTGCTACAAAGTAAAAAATATGGACGTGTATCTTCGTCCATTAGTCAATGATCTTAAGATTTTGTGGGAGAAGGGGGTCACGGTGAAAGATATGAGCAGGCGCAATGGTCGGCGGTCAGTCAACATTCGAGCCATTCTCATGTGGACGATGCATGACTTTCCGGGATTGGGAGAGTGCTCAGGTGAGCAGACTTTTGTTCTCACCGGTAATATCTATATTTTATTTCATTCAATCAAGTATTCACTAGGTCGTGGATCACCTTGTAGGTCTCATTACCTCAGGTTATCATGCATGTCCATTGTGTGGGCCACAGTTAGACTCCCGAAGGTCACAAACCATGAAGAAGATGGTATATCAAGGACACGGCGCTTTCTTGCTGGAGGATCATGAACTCAGGGAAGGTTTTCTTGGACGACCTCCAGCACGTATGAACGCTGCAAGCTGGTACAAGCTGAAAATGGTAAACCCGGAATCACATCCAAATGGAATGCGACGGTTCTCAGTTTTCTACGAGTTGCCATATTGGACCCACTTACAGGTCAACCACTTGTTGGATTCCATGCATATTTTCAAAAATGTGGGCAGCTTGCTATGGGACCACATCACAGGAAAGAGAGACACTATAGGGTCACGAATGGATTTAAAGGAGGTAGGTAAGATGGAGGCGCTTTGGCCGCAGTCGAGTGCTGAAGGGGGAGTGCAGCTTCCTCGCGCTCCCTGGGTTTTGTCTACCAAAGAAGAGCGCATTGTGAAGCAAGTAATCAAGTCTATCCGCACTCCAACGGGAATGATGCGTTCTCTCAGGTCCGCATTTTCTAAAGATGACCAAATGTCTGGGCTAAAATCCCATGATTGGCATAAGATATGTCTGGTTTGTGAACAGAATGGATTTTAATTAGCGTGGACATTTTGAAATTTGAAAAGTGACCATTATTCTTAATGCTTTCTCATTTGTGGCAGTTTGTCCTACCGATCGCCATCGCGGGATGCCTAACTCCAGAAATTCGCGGGGCCATTTACAAGCTGTCGACTTTGGTGCAATGGATCTCACAGAAAGAGATTAAGACGTCCTCTATTGAATTCGCAAGGCGGGGAGCAGTTGAGACGGTCTGTCTCTTTGAGAAATACCTGCCCACTAGCATGATCACGATACAAGTTCACCTTCTTGTGCATCTTGTGGACGAAGTGGAGATTGCTGGACCTGTCCATACGTGATGGATGTTCTTCCTGGAGCGCTTCATGAAAACCCTGAAAGGCTTTGTGCAACAACGAGCTCGTCCGGAAGGTAGCATGGCGGAAGGTTGGTTGGTGTCAGAGGCGTTAGTGCATATCTCACAATGGCTACCAACGGACGCGGTGTCTCCGTCTCGTCGTTCAGCTAGACCTCGGTCACCTCCAGGATTTGTCACACCTGTGGGGATGTCCACTCCAATTACTCCGGCTTTTGCACAGCCGTCGGCAGATGTCACGCCTTTTGGTGGCACTCCTTTTGGTGGCACCCCCTTTGGTGGTACCCCTTTGAGTGGCACTTCGGGAGAGGGTACCCCCGTCGGTACACCGGATGTACAGGGGTCTCCTAGATATGCCCAGGAGCGTGGACGGAGATGGGAGAGGGCCCATACAAGGCACACTCCTAGGGATTATGGATACCTAGTGGATGGCAGGTCAGGAGACATCATCATGAATGATGAGGGGAGGAGGGTGATGGCTCGCATGAGGGAGTTGTGCCAACAAGTTTTTCGGCACAACGTCCTGGATCATTGGAGGAACATATCGGAGGGGAGCAAGGAGTACATAGTAGCATCCTTGCATGAGGAGTTCCCGGTGCCAGCCGCAGTGGATAGATTCTCTACGGGCTGGATGATGGATTGCATGCGTGCATACATGTCACATAGACGATCCGACGCACGCAAGGCAATCAAGAGTGGGGCTCCAAAGCCCGAGTGGTTAGATGCAGACGACTGGCGCCGACTGAGGAAGGAGGCTACAAATTCGCCAGGACGTTGGAGTCAGCAACGGGAGGCGGCGAGGGCACGAATCGAGGCCGGATCGGTACATCATCTTGGGAGTGGCGGCCACATGACATATTTGGAGGACTTTGTAAGTTTCTCTTTTGTTTTGCTTATTTGTTTTTTTGAGATATTCTTTGTACTGACAATCATGTTTCTAATAGTTAGCATTTTGTTTTCTTTGCAGCACTCCATTACAAATCACGATCCGCAAGGCCTTGAGACTCGATATGCAGAGAGGCACAGTCTCAGATCATTGATCGACCGATTGTATAGACGCGGCAGCCCAGTAAGTCACTCATCTTTCTTGTCCGTAGTTACCATGAGATATTTGAATGCATTATTGTATGGTGGATTGATATGTTGTTTCTTTTTCTGCAGAATCCGTTTGATGCTCCTTTGCAGCGGGAAGAGCTTTCGGGGGACGAGGATTTGTAGCTCGCCCTTGGATCCTTAGAGCTCACATACCTTTAGTTTTTAGTCACCCGATCTATGTAGACATTTTCTATGTATTAGTGATATTGTTTTATGATTGTACCAATCGCATTTTATGCGATATCATGTATTTATTTCATCTATCAGTTTTATGATTTCAGTATACATTCTTTTTGTTTGCAAACGCTTTGCATGCAGCAGTGCAGAAACTATTTTGTATGGCTCTCATACAGCACACAGTGCTATATGTGGCAGGGCAGCTTGTTGCCCTGCCACAAATTTTTTTTTTCTCTGTTATCGTCGCTATTTGCATCGCAAATTTCTGCACGCGTCGCTATTGGCATCGTTATAAGCGTCGCAAATTGTCTGTAACCGTCGCTATTTACGTTGCTATATGCGTCGCATTTGCGACGTATATAGCGACGCATATAGCGACGATTCTATGGCGTCATCAATAACGACGCTTTTTGCGACGACGGGGGCAAATTTTGTTGTTTGTATTTTCGTCGCTTTAAACGTCACTATAAGGTCTATATCTTGTAGTGTTTTAATTAAATAAAAATTATTAGTTACGAATGTTAGTTAGTTTTTACCTTAGTTAGTTTTTAGTTAGTAATCTTACTAACTTATTAATTGACCAACTAACTTTCAAACTAACCAACTAACTTTTATTGCGTGGAAATATTACATCCAATCAGGAGGTTGTACAAGGGAAGCTCTGATCATCCATTGCTACAACATATGAAAGACTTCTTCACAGTTATCTTGTCCAAATAAACTCTAGATCTTTCCTTAGGAGCTTGTGTAGGGGAGCTACCTTTGTTGTAAAATGTGCTATGAACCTCCTATGCTAGCACACATGGCCAAGAAATCCTCTTAACTATTTTAGATTAGTTAGTGCAGTTAGGGTTACAATCTTTTCAATCTTGGCAAGTTCTGTTGATATTCCTTGTGTGGAGTCAATGTGGCCCAATAGAACACCGAAGAGACTCCAAAGATGCATTTTTTAGGGTTGAGGGAGATCCCATACTCTTGGCATCTTTCAAAGCATTACTCTAGGTGTCCCAAATGCTTGCAGAGAAAATTGAAGACATAGAAATCATCTAAATATACCTCAATGAAATCATGCAAGCTATTTTCGAATACGGCCATCATGACTCACTGAAAAGTAGCAAGGGGGTTACAAAGCTAGAATGGCATCATCTTGTAGGCAAGTCCTCCATTCTATAGTGAAGGTTGTTTTGGACTGATCTTCTTTTGTAATTTGAACCTAATTGTGTCCAATAAAACCATCTAGCAAGGAATAGAGTTCATGGCCCACCACCATGTCTAACAATTAATCGATGAAGGGGATAGGAAAGTGATCTTTCTTTGTTTTGGAATTCACCTTTCAAAAGTCCACATAGATTTGGAGCTTCCCATTGACCATGATGGGCAAAGCCCATTCATTGTTGGCCACTAGGTAGATAAATTTAGCTTTTAAGAGCTTCAACAACTCTGTCTTGATTAGGGCAGTACACCTTTGATGTTGTCATACAAGCTTGGCATTAGGCTCTAGGTCAATGTAATATTGACATATAATGGGATCTATCATCTTTAAGTCTTTGAAAGACCAAGCAAAAACATCCAAATTCTATTTACATCTTTCAGGAGTTGACTTCCTATATTGTGGTCTTGATATAAGGAAGAATGCTTAAAGGCTTGATTCTGCTTTGATTAGCCAATTTGATGATCCACTAAGTAGGTTGCATGCCTTGCAGGCCTAGATCTTTCATCATCACATACATCATGATGTTCATTGAAGAGCCTCCATCTATCAATATACTTGCAATGAAGCATCCTTCTATCGAGATGCTAGTCTCTAGAGTGTCAGGATCCAAAAAGGTATTAGCCACATCCATTTCTTTCATAGGCTCTAGGGACTTATTATATTTGGTAACAATTGCAGGGTTGGCAATCCTTAGGCCACATCTTCATGTGGGAATGCTTTTGAAACTCTTTCTGCAACAAGGAATCCAAGCCTAAAAATTAAAAAATATTACATTTGATAAAAAGTGGCATTTTTTATTAGGAAAATACAAATTTTGTAATTTTGCCCACAGTACCTTGTAGATTAGCTCTATTTTAGTCAATTTGAGTACTCGAACGACCATATTATTAGTTGAGAGGGGAATGTTAGAGTGAAAAAAAGTTGTAGCAGGTTCAGGATAAGATTATTGACCTCATGGTTTTGATACAGGGGTTCTTCCTAAAAGCTTTTATTTGCCTATTGTTAGTGGATGCTCTAGACTATCAAAAGAGTGTTTATACTCCAAGAGGGTGTCTAGAATGTACTAATTCTTTTTTAGAGGTATATATAGAGTAATTTTTAATTATTTTTCTATTTTTATTGGATGCTTTAGGCTATCAAAAGAGTGTCTATAATCCAAGAGGGTGTCTACAGTAGATAAAGTTTTTTGTAGAGTAATATATAGAGTATCTTTGACTCTCTTGATTCTTCCTCCCATCTTTTCTATTCTCTTGAACCCTTGTGGTTTGTGGCTTGATACATACCCCCTCAACACTGATAATGTCAATCATTATTACACTTGTATAAATTTTTGTCATTTTAAGGGTTGATGAGCCCTCCTCATTGATCATTATTTGTCCCACATTACGTGGAATTCTTGTAAGGTCTATCGTAGAGGATGGCTATGAAGGGATGATTGCAATATAGTCTTATTTCCTTGCTTAACAAGCTAGTCTCATGAAACTAAAGTATCTAGAGCATACACTTGGTTGGTTTCTTGTTCACTCCTACAACGGGTTGGTGTACTTTGTATTTGGCAAATTCACATGAAGGATAGCATGAACATGCCTATCTTTTCTAATGTAAAACTTCCCCTCCCTTGAAATAAAGAATTAGTTCTCTGTATATTTCACTATTGGTTTGACAATGAGAGAGGGTGTGTGTGTGTGTGTGTGTAGAGAGAGAGAGAGAGAGAGAGAATAAATCACAGGTGTAAGTTCCATTTTGTCCTTTCAAGTGGTACCTTAGTACGTTGTCATTCATCACAGTGCTTTACAAAACATGATCTCCTTTAAAAAGGTAGACCACCAAACTTGTGGTTATAATATCTTTCAAATCTTGATATTGGATTGAAGTGCCATTTGCTATTCCTCTATGTGATCCTTGTAGCACATCCTCCATCTCATACTCATAAACACATATCCTTAGTCGATTGTCCTATCTTAGCTAGTAAAGGTCTTCTACTATCATTTGGAAGGGTTGGGTCTTGAGAGGCATATGAGTCTTGCTTTTTCTATATGAAAGTTAGGTATTTCTTGCTTGAGAAGTTGCATATCATCATATATCCAATAAGGTGTTAGGTTAGCCTTCAGTAATTGGGCATCCTATTTTATTTTGAATAAATGGAATTAAGAAGATTGTTATCCATACACATTTCTTTCTTACCACTTGTTATTAAAGACATTTGATCATCCATATAACATTTCTTGCATTTCTACATGATCACTGTAATATCAAATTCTAGTAGTAGTGCGAGCAATTAAGCTATGTGGCTAGTGGCACATGGCTTATTTACCAAACATGACAATGCTTGATAGAAGGTGATGGAACTAAAGAGAAGATAGTAATGAAACTCCTTCCCATCATATACCATTCCTAACCCTTACCTCTCCCAATAGTGGAATAATTCATATCCATGTCTATGAGCTATCTCTAATAAAGCTCACTAGAAAATCTAGGCTATGCTAGCTTTCTTGTCATAGCACCATACCAATAGCAACTTTGGAGGCATTGATGTGTGTATAGAATGTTATTTTTTGATTTGGAGATCTTAAGATGGGTACTATGATTAGAGATGTTTTTAGGGATTCATATCTACCTTAGTATTCCTTGGTCCATTCTAAGATCACAAGGAGCTTGTACAAAGGTCTTGCCCATCGTGAAACAATTTATCATGAAGCATCCATGCTACTAGATATGGCCTACATGATTACACAAATCTTTGCGGCATCCATAGCCATAACATTCTTGGCCATGACATGGTCTAGCATATTGAGTCTATGTTTTACATAGGATTCACAAATTTAACATTTTAGAGAGTTGAAAGAAAGTTGATATTACCACATTATTTGAAGACTAGTCTTAACTTCTCCAAGTGTTTGTTTCAACTAAAGTTGACATAAAGATCTCCACAAATGCTTGCATCCATTTTGACAAGATATCCTTGAAAGTAGTATATATCGACCACTAGAAAATTTTTGATACATTAGTCAGGACAAAGGGAATGATAATGTGCATGACCACTCTCCATTCAATGGCAAAGTTATATTATGCCAACCATCTAGATGCACTTGCACTTATGAGAATTCACCTAGGAAGCTGTATCTCTCTTTGCCTCTCATATGCTTCATTATGTGCTAAATGTAAGATAATGGGTAGTGATCTATCTTGGTGGTAGTATTTAATTTTTTTGGTATATATATATACTTTAATGTTACCATTCTTATAAAGTACCACATTCACACAAACTTTAATTTTACCATTCTTCTTAAGTGCCATGACAAATGGTGACTGACATCCAATCGGTATGCTCAATTTCATAGATGAATCCTACCTTGAGGGGCTTATCTAGCTATTTTGAAATAAGATGCACAATTAGATTCATTAGATATAGTTGTTGCTTAGTGTGATTGGTATTGGCACTACTAGTGATTGTATATGGGGTGGGACTCCCTTGAGATTAGTATAAGCCTGAGGGAATACATATTGGAATTCTTTGAGCAAACTAATGAGATTTTACTCATCTTCCTCTATGAGTTCCTTAGCAATGTACACCAACCTTGGTATTTTTCCTTCTTCACTGAGATTTACCTATTTAATAGTATTGGGTCCCTCACTCAAGTCACTTGATTATCCTCTCTTTACACCATGCATCATGGTGATACAGTCTTCCTTCTTGAATTTCATAAATTATTAAGGAAGATTCTATGGTTTATTTTGGTTCTTAATATATAGTATTTACTTTTTAAGCATCCTTTTCATCATCATCTCAAATGAATAGGAAAACCTCTCTTTTTCTATCACTATTTTCCCCATTGAGAAATATTAGGATCTATCTAGACTACATGCAGACTTTGAGATCAACTCTAACTCTTGAGGAGAGTTTGCCTCTACATCCTCACCTCCTCCCATCTCACAAGGACTTCAAGAGTTAGAATAAGGTCTGACAGTGTGGACATATACCATGATCATTCACAATCTAGTACTTCCAATGGTCAAGTAGTTACATTGTGGATTTTATTTTGACTATTCTAGCATCCACAAAAGTAGTCATTTAACCTTTATGAGTTTTGGATCTACTTGGATTTTATTGATAACCTTTTTTTTTTTGCATCATAAGTTAGTGGACTATAATCAAAGTCCTTTTCACTTCCGTATTTTGATGACTCATCATCTACTTTGCTTCCATTCTCAACATTGGAGTATTCTATTCTCATCTAGGATACCACTAGGTTATTGTGATAGTCAAACAAGGGGCCTAGTGTAGTTTGGTCCATTGCCTATTTGCTTGCTTTGAAAACTCTTTAAAAATCAATAAATTAGCTTCAGGATTATCATTGAGGAACCAATACCATTGTTGTTTATTTTTTGAAGTTTGAGTTTGTTAGTTGGAATATAGATTCCTCTCATCTTGGTTTAGTGACAACTTAGGATTCATCATGACTTCTGGCATCAAGTTTGTATTTATGCTAGGTTTAGTCATGTGCACAGTGGTCTTCTCCTTCTATCCTTGATCATTCACTCATGATCCTCTTTCTATTCTCCATCTTTTATGAATGGCAAGTTCAATGTTGCCAATATATGCATCAACTCCTATTCATCCTTAATGCAAAATGTATTTGTTGAGTGGACTTGATGGTGATGAGCAATTTGAAAGTTCTCTAAAATATTGAAGGTTGCATCCAAATCAGCTAGTATGTTTAGCTCTCCATTGTTAACCTAAATTGTGAAGGCATGACTGAAGATGTATGTTAAATATAATGAAAGAATGCAAATATGAAGTGTTAGAATTACTTATTTTTTTAGATTGCAATATATCAATATTATCTACATTGTGCAACTAATTTGGATTACACAATTATTTCTATAACATTAATTGAGGTCTATGATTACTCATATGCAAGTTATAAAATATCATGGAGTTAGTTAGGAAGACCTACAAAAATGTGAGGTTGTAAATACCAAACCTTCTATTCGATAGATTGGTTCAATTAACATAAAGTACATGCACGAATGAAAAGGGACTAGTTAAGAGCCTAAGAAAGCGAGTGGATTTCCCAACTACTCAAGGAAAATCTAATCCCCAAACCTATATATAAAAAAGCCAAAAACATAAATATAGGATCTCATTCTTGTGTGTAATAACTTTGAGAGAAACCCTTCTTCTTGCTTCCGTCTTATCCATTTGACCATCTTGCTGAGATCAAGGGAGAGAGAGTATGAGAGTGAGAGTGTGAGTAAGAGAATTGAAGATTGAAGCTTCTATCTCTTCTCATCTCTCTTGTCTTGTTTCCCTTCTTTTTTCATAGCTTGGAGGGTGAGAGGTAGAGTACAAGGTTAAGATTAATGCTAATTCTTCTCTACACTCAGTCTCTTTATTGAAGTGCTTCCATATTGGACGGATTGTGATGGAGTAGTGGAAGTGGATCGAAGGAGCATTTTTGAATCGTAAAACTATTGATGTACCTTTGATGGTAAAAGAAGGTGATTCTACTACAAGGTCTTGGTTATTAGTTTTCTTACTTGCTAGTAATATGAGCCAACCATGTGATAGATGGTCGATTTGAAGAGCAATGATTGCATTTTTTGTACACATATTAGTTTGATAAGTCACTAATAAACTTATATTTCAATGTTGTAGGTCTCTTTTTTCATATCAAAAGCCTATTGAGATATTTGCAATCACACCTACTTTAGTCCCTTTGTGAGAAGCAATGAGGGCTTAGGGCCAGAATCCCATATGCACAGTAGGAGAAAGTACCGTGACCACTCAATTCCTATAAAGCATTGTACTTGCACTCTCTTTCTAATGCAATGATAGTACTCTTTTCTTTCCAGTAAAGTGTCATTTCATTGTCAATACACAAGATTGTGTTTATGAGTCCAAGTCTCAATCTTGGAACCTAATTCACTTGTGTAACAATTTATCCTAGTCAAGGTCAATGTCTTCATGAGTTTCTTTTTCCTCTTTCAACCTCCATAGCTTCCGCATCTGCCATGCTCTAGATCCCGTGTATTTCACATGGTATCAAAGCTCAGTTGAGCATGGACCAACTCTCCTTTCACTCCTCTCAGCTCCTTTCCAACTTTGCTTAGCTCAGTTTAAGTACTGGACCCTATCTCCAACTTCATTTGCATTCCTACCTTCAATGAAGCTTCCATGGCAGCCATAGACAGCAGTACCCTATCAGCTTGAAGCTTTCATAACTCTCTCCACAGGCCAAATCTCTCTGAAATTCCTCCTAGAGAATTTTTCTCTACTTCCAAAGCTCCTCCTTTGCACCTCAATCATTGAGATTCGACAACTATAGCTTCAGCATTGCCTCTTTTCAGAGTTGCTGCCATAACTGTGTCTGTGGACAGCACCTACCTACCTTTGTTGGACTAGTCATATCGCATCAACTAGGCCATATCTCTTCAAGCTTTCTTCTCGAGAGTTGTTCTTCAGGTCAAGGCGCAACTTCTTGGTACAAAAATCAAGGAGATTGATGCACACCATGCCCGGCATTTGCATTTTTCCAAATTTGGGTGCAGGTTTGATAGCGACCACTTTGAAGGCTTAGATCTCTCAACTCGAGCATAATGAGTACAAACCCTATTAGGGTGAGTTAGAAGATTAGTGAGGGTCCTCCATCTCAAAGGGCTTAAGCATATTCAACCTGTGGAGCGCGTGGGAGCTCATTTACCAGTCACTGGTCCCTGTTTTGACAGGACAGCCATAGCCACTTACCTTTAAGCTCATTTTTCCTTCATTTTCTCTCTCCTGCCACTTAAACCAAGCCAAGGCTACTCTAATCTGAAGTTTTCAGCAAGTATTCAACCATCAAATCAGCAAGGAGGGAAAGCTATGAAGAGTTTTTGAAGATCATCAAGTCAAACTCAAGCAACAAACATCAAATTTCAAACTAGTATCTTTTGATACTTCATTGCCATTGCTTGTGTCTTTTGACATATACAAAGATCAACTCATTGTTGGTTATTCTCAGTCATTTGAAGCTGATTTGCTGCTAGTCTCTCAAGTCAAACATGGGCAAAGATTCTCCAATTTCCCGTTTCAAAGGAGTCGGGTTTCATACCTGGCAGACCCGCATCAAACTTATCCTGATGAAGAAGGGCCTCTGGGCCATTACCACTGGAAAAGAAAAGAAGCCTTGTGATGTGGATCTTGCTGTCACTTGGCAAAAGAACGATGATAAGGCTCAGGCCATTATCAAACTGGAGCTAGATGACAACTATATCCACCATGTGGATAACTGTGAGACCTCACAGGATACATGGAAGAGACTTGACACCTTGTTCAGTGCACAGTCTAAATCATCAAAGTATGGTCTCCTAATTGAGTTTTTCAGGCTTGAAATGAAGTCGAGCACATCACTTGCCACACATCTAAATTACATGGAAGGACTTCTAACCCAACTTGCAGGAATCAGCATTAAAATGGAAGAAGATTTTTGCATCGGTGTTCTACTTAAGAGTTTTGCATCCTAAATATAATAATGTATCAACAACTTTAATCAACATGCCAAATCCTGAACTTGTTGATATACATGTATCATTGTTAGAGGAGGAAAAGAAGCTAAAAACTAAGGAAGAACCAAGTACCTCTAGAGATGAGCATGCATTATATGTTGGCAACAGGTACAAAGGCAAGAAGGACTAGCTCTTTTGTGACTTCTGCAAAAGGACCGGACACATCGAGAAGTTCTGCCACACCAGAAAGAGGTCCCAAAAGGCCTATCTAGTTGCAGTCAAAGAAGAAGAAGAAAATGGAGCAAAGGAAGAAGAAGAACAAGAAGAAGACCACCAGGAGAACCTCATCACTCCTTCTATTCAGATAGACTTTTTTACTTTTGTATTTCCTATCCCTAATGCCTCAAACATAAACTTGTAAACTCCTTAGTTATCCTTGTACTACAGCCTCTGTACACTTTGTGAGGTCCTTGCTATAGCCTCTGGCTGTCCATCATGTTTGTGGTACCCACACTTAGCCTTTTCTACGATAGCCTCTGGTGTTTTTGCCATGTTTATGGTGTGCCCACACTTTACAGGTGTTGCTTTCACTAAAGCCTCTACACACTTTGTACTTTTGGTTGTGATTGAGGAGGGGTGTTGAGATATTTGCAATCACACTTACTTTAGTCCCTTTGTGAGGAGCAATGAGGGCTCAAGGCTAGAATCCCATATGCACAGTAGGAGAAAGTATCACCACTCAGTTCCTATAAAGCATTGTACTTGCACTCTCTTTCTAATGCAATGATAGTACTCTTTTCTTTCTAGTAAAGTGTCATGTCACTGTCAATACACAAGATTGTGTTTATGAGTCCAAGTCTCAATCTTAGAGCCTAATTCACTTGTGTAACAATTTGTCCTAGTCAAGGTCAATGTCTTCATGAATTTCTTTTTCCTCTTTCAACCTCCATAGCTTCCACATTTGCCATGCTCTAGATCCCGCGTATTTCACAAAGCCATGGATGAAGCTTTAAAAAAAAAACACATTTATATACTAGTGGAAGGATTCTATTCCACATGGAGAATAAAGATTACAAGATTCTCAATAGTTATTCTTTTTAAAAGCATGGGGTTTTCTATTTCTGGAGCTTCCAAAATTTATTCCTCATCTATACTTTCTGTGAGTAGGATAGACTCTTCTATCGTGCTTTCATAGTCTTCTACATTTTCATTTTTGTCCTCGTCGGACTCTATTTCTACCTTTGTGGGGCTTTATAGGAGAAGAAAATACTCTTTGTTATGTCCTTTACTTCTTCTTCTACGTTTATCTCTGCTTTTGTCTCTGCTATGGTCTCTATCTATGTCTCTATTTTTGGCTTTGCATCAATCTCTATCCCTGTTTCTGCTACGGCCATGTAATAGGGAGAACAATACATCCATTCTTCTATCTCGCTATTAGAGGTGACTTCAGAAGTAAATTCGGGTTCATTGAGTGTTGAGATGATTTCATTTTTGGTTGATTTTTAATGTTTTTTGGACTAAATGGTTGATTTTTAATGGATTTTGAATGATGTTTAGCTATTTTGGAAGTGTTTGAAAGTATTTTGAATGAGGTTGATTATTTTTTGAAAGCTCAAGATGGTTTATAATGGAGATATGATGTTTTGATGTGTTTTGTTGATGTCATGTTAGTGTATGATTGTGCCTATTTGAGTCTGTTGACCTTCTGTTTTGCTCTGTTTTTCTTTTGTATGAGGGGTTTGAGTAAGGATTGATAAATTTTCAGAGTTTTTGGAAGATTTTTGATTTATTCTTTATGGTTGAGTTTCTTACTAAAAATAATTTTACTACTATGAATGCTAAATTGATAAATGGCTATAATAGTAGGTAAGGTCTCATTAATGGAGGGACAACATTAAATACAACTACAAAAATTGAACTAATAGGAAAATTTGTTGTAATAGTGAATATAGCAATAGGTATTATGAATACAATGTTGGGCTGAAGCTTGGAAAGCAAAGACAAAGCAATTTAGATGTTATGTGATAGCTTTAAAGGATTGCCATTATGGTTGTGTGGGAAAAGTTGTAGCTCACAGAGGAGAGTTGGATGCAAATCAGAATTATGAATTCTTTGCTTGGTTGGAAATTAAACTTGCATTGACTTTTGCCTATAATCTAGAGAGTATTCAGAAGAATGAGTGGGGCATCTGCCTATTATTAAAGTATTGGCAAAGTCATGTAGGGAAAGAATGAAGGGGTGGCCTTGTTTGTCACCATGTGCTTTATGGGCTAACAAGATGCTACATAATGTAGTGAGTGGGCACATGTCTACTCAATTGATGTATGGACAATAGCCCATCACACCTGTTCAATGAAAACAAACAAGAGGGGAGAGAGGTGAAGAGACCAAGAGCACATACATAAAAGCAATGGAGACTTAAGCACAAAGAGAGATAGGACTGAAATCTTCTTCTTTCACACAAAAGAAGTAAGTCTACAACATGATAAAAGACCAATATGAAAGTGTCACATCATATGTACGTGTGGTCAGTAAGTGTTGTCGAGACCTAAAACAGACTTGACACTGCTCTAAGCACTAGACGAGGCCTCTCTATACTCAAAGAACACACCCCCTTGGACTCGTGGCCAAGAGCATCTAAGGGACACACTGCCCTAACTTCTATCATGAATTTTGCATTTGTTTTGGATTGTAATCCAATGGTTAAGCCTTCCCCACACTCCTCAAGTGTCCCTACACATATATCAATGTAGAACACCTCGTAAGCATAGAGAGAAGGATGCACCCCTCAGCTAAATGTGTTTTGGTCCCACTGCAACTCATCCTTTCAGAGTCATATTGAAGAACATCATCAAGTGTCCTCATCTTGAATTCGGCAATTAAAAATTAACTTTTGGAACTAATTGATATGCAATTCTACATCTTCCTTTGCTAACCCATTAAAAATGGATAGAGGAAAGGCTGGCAATTTTGGCATCCCTACTGGAATTTCAATGGGTTGCACATCCATGGTAACAACCAGATTGACGAAAGGAGTTTGAACAATCGGAACTATCACTCTGCTCAAATTGGAGAGGCTGATTGGAAGGGGGGAAATACTAGAGCTTCCTCCCTAACGAACTATGTGTTAAGCTAGGGTTACTAAGATCCCACCCTTGAAAGGATATTGGACCACTCCCTTGTGGAGAATACATTCTATTTATTTCCACCACCATCTAGCCCATTCTACTCTTTCTTGCTTTTGATGCTGAGCTTGATGATCTTGTGAGTCTATCTCACTGATTTTTGGCATTCACTAATGCGCTGGTCCCAATCGACCGAGATTCGAAAACCACCACTTATAAGTAGCTCCTAGAAAATGCACCACCTATAGGGCCCTAAAGCAAGCCCGACACTGGCTCTAAGCACTAGTTGTGCCTCTCTATACTCAAAGAATGCACCCCCTTGGCCTCATGGCACAGGAGCATCTAAGGGACACACTACCCTAACTTCTATCATGAATTTCACATTTGTTTTGGATTGTAATCCAATTATTAATCATTTCCCACACTCCTCAGAAGGAGTCCCTATACATACAATGATGTAAAACAACTCATAAGCACAGACAAAAGGAGGCACCTCTTGGCACTAAATGTCGTGGCCCCACTGTAGCTCTCCTAAGCCTCAGGATTGGCCCCTCAATGCATCGCTAACACAAATAGCACGTACCTCATAAACTCCACTCTTGTTTTCAAACATTTGAGGAGATAATATATTTTCCTCACTAAACAATTCCCAAGGAAACCGATTTTCTAAACCTACAGCTTCAGTATCTCACATACTCCACGTAACATTTGAGGAGATAATATATTTCCTCACTAAACAATTCCCAAGGAAACTGATTGTCTAAACCTACAGCTTCAGTATCTCACATACTCCATGTAAGTCATATGTATAAGAAAATAATTACAATGCATCTAGTAATGATACCATGAGTTGCACAATGCAACTATGTATGAACCATGGTGCTCAATTATCTTATGATTTAGAAATCAACATGGTGAAGTGTAAAGACATTTCTTTCAATGATTTCAATCTGCACGTAATGCTTTGTTGCTAAGTGTCAGCACCAAGCATTCTCGTGCTACTAGACCCTCTTACATTTAAATTATAAACGTCCTATATGATATGCACAAGAAAATAGATCATAACTTTGAATATTATCAGCCATTACTCACCCCCAAAACCCCTCCTTCTCCCTACCGTTTAGATTATGCATTGTTGATAGGTGTAGAATACATTTTTTAAATGTGTTTTTCTTGTAAAATGAGTAAAAACTATACTTTAACATAGACAAGGCTGAATTGAGGCTTATCCCTCATGCTCCAGCCATGTCATACATCCACAAACATAAAGCATATTTTTCTTAATTTTCTAACGTAAAAACCTTTTTTTTTCTTTTTAAAATATTTTTTCATTTATTTAGATAAAAATTATGATATTTTTTATTTATGGGTTTGAATTGATCACAATCATTGAGAATTATTTTATATTCATTTCTAGTCCACATGAACCTCAAAATCACAACAAAACCCTCAAAATTTATCATTTCTATGAAAACTGCATAATTGCGGGTTTTGTGTGTTTTGGTATAAATTGTTATATGACTAAATTTTGTGGTTTTCTTCAGTATTTCTAACATATTTCAGCATTAAGAACCAAAGAAACCATTTTCTAACAATTTCATCAAACATCTATCATAAAACGAAGAAATCTACTACTTACGCATAGAATCACGCTTTTGGAGATGTGTATTCATGGTTGGGAGGCCACTAACACTCAATTTTGGCTGCTGATGCTCTCTCACAACTCGACCCATGATCTCCTTTGCTCCAGCACCATCATTCCATCTGCATCTTCCATCAAATCCCACCCCCTTCTCTCGTAGAATCTCGCATGTGAACAGGTAGCTAGGGGAGAGAGGAGAGAGGAGAGAGAAATATAAAAATTAAAAATCTTATTCCCTCCATGAAACTCAAAGTGCTCATAACAAAAATGAAGCCTGTAAAGAGTAGATTAGGGATGTGCAATAAATCTCTCCTCATCCCCAACATTAGAGAGACACAATTCTCCCAAAAAATGGGGCGCAAAAAAATTTGTGCCCCCTCCCTGCTCATGACTAAAATTTTTGGTTTTCCCTCTTTAATCAAGCTTAAGATTTTAAATTTTAAAATGTATAGTTCATCTTCTCATGTTCACACGATAATCGAAGTGGATTTTTGCATTTTGGAGGGGCAAACGAGCTCAGATTCGAGATCCGTCTAGCCAAATAGCTTCATGACATTGAAGTCCATAAACCTCTAACCTATGATACACTTTTTGGCTTCTGAATTATGTAGCTAATTCATAACATGAAACCTTATAGGGATTAAATGCGGGGTCAAACGGACTTCGATCGACAAACCGAGACTTGCATTGGGTTCCTATCTAGCATCGAACTCCATCTAGGAAAACTTCAGCTCATTGATCCACAACCGTTCTATTTTGCATGAAAAGTTGGTCTTTTATGGCCTCCTGAGATCTTTTCTACTTCAAAAAAGGTATTTAAAATCTACTTTCAAATGTGAACTTGCCAGTAAAGAAGAGGTGGCATAATAAATGTGCCATAATCAGGGATGAATTACAGGAGTAAAGTCAAGCTATAGAATCACTGGCATATCATCATGTCAGTCACCTAATATGCCAGTGAATAATATCATGCCACATCACTAAGGCGCATAGTGGATGCCAAATCATGTAGAGCTCAACATCTCAATATTCAAGAGGTGGCTACTACTTAGAGTATGTTGCCGTAGGAGGAGGGACTGAATACAAAGGAATCACTAGCTCTATGCATTAGGAGACTAAAGAGAAGACCAGAAGATATTGAGGCAATAGTGCAAAGATTGAAGGTATAAAGTTTTTAGAATAAGAAAAGGTTTGATAAGAGGTGTACACTCATGCCAAGGGCACTACAAGAAGGTGATTGGGTGTTGATTTATGATAGCAAGTTAGAAAATTAGCATAGTGCTATTAGAAAGTTCTTCAATTGATGGTTTTGGTCCATATGTGGCAAGACATATACATGAAAATGCTACCTATTCACTTGATGAATTAGATGGGATTGCATTGAGAATCCATTTTGTAGGAAAATAGATCAAGATTTTCAAAAGATGTGAGGTAGAAGAACATGAGGTACAAGAGTTGGAGACAAGTATTAGGACTCTGAGCCTGTAGAAGACTGAGAGTCTAGCACATGCTAGAGGATGTATAAGTTTGGAGGGGGTGGATGTCATGAGAAGAATAAGAGTGTGGCACATGCCAAAGGATGTGCGATTTTGGAGGGGGTGGATGTTATGAGAAGTTTCATCTAAGATTTGAAAGAGGATGATTACCCGTACCTTATAGAGTCTTATGCTCTTCCTACAAGACATGAGGAGAGAGGCTTATTGGAGAATTTATTCAACACACTATCTTAGTTTATACAAAGTCTTAAGTGTTTGGAAGTCATCTATGTGGTTAAGTCATGGAAAGAGTTCGTAAGTCAAGAGTGCAAGTGACATGATATAAGAATTTAGGGGGACACTTGTGGAACCCTAGGAAAGGGGATAAATAGGGAAAAACTAGGGAGTGTGAGGGTAGTAGAAGCATACAAAATAGGTGCATTTTTTCTAGAAGGTGACTTGACTCAATTGTGGCCTGTTTTGAAAGGATCTTGGCATGCATACTAAAAGAGAAGTATAGGGAAAGAGAGCTCTAGAATCAAGGTGAATATTGGGTGTATCTTGTCAAAAGAGAGGAGAGTTCACGATCATCTTTATATTGTCTAGAACTGGGATTTGTAGAAAAGAAAATATGACAACTTGTTCTCCATAAGGATTTTGGCCTCTTTTATTAATGCCATGTCCATTTATGCAAAGGATCCTACTCTCTACCATCAGGGAATGATTTGTACCTATCAAAGACTCAACCTTCAGAGGATTTGAAGAAATTTTTAGTATTTTATTACTATTGGAATAAATAGGAAGAAATAGGGCTAAACCATAAAAAATAGACCTTTACAGGGTTTTCTCCAACTTCAAGCACTTTACTTATTGGTTTTGCTTTTGGATAATTAAGGGAGCACTTTGCACTTGTCAAAGACAATTTCGAGAGATTTTGGAGAAGATTAAAGGCATTTATTTTCTATGCTATTACACAATAAAAACAAAATTGAAGTACAGAATTTAGGTCCATGCAAGGTTTGATGCTTCTTTATCCATGTCTATCAATTGTGATAGTGCTCTTGGGTGATGGGATTGGTCTTCTCCCATCAAAGTTCATAGTTTTTTTTAAAATTTAGTACCTTTGCCTATGTCAAAGGTTCATGTATAGAAAAATTTTGATATGTTTGTATTTAGGGTCATCATATATGTTGGGCAATTGGTTTTGAGTTGATCAGTTGTCCTAACAAGGGTTGAATTGATTGGGGCCACCATTGTATTGGATAGTAATACAGAGGCTTGGAAAAATTATTTTGGGTAATGATTTGTTTTTTCTTTCTCTCATCTTCTTCTCTTTAAACCTTACTCTTTGCACCCTTATTTTTGAAAACCTTGTGGTTTTGGCTTTCTTCTCTTTATCACCCAACAATGCAATGTTGCCTTGCTTCCTTTTAAGGCTATCCATGGATCTACATTGTCAAAAATCCAAGATAAGAGTTGGAAATTGCAGAATGGAAATTACTTGGTAGATTCTAAAAAAATAACACATATTGCAAAGGAGGTAAAAAGAGTCAAGATACTTACAAGATTAACACAATGATTGAAGTCTTTTGGTTCCTTGAAATAAAAGACTCCCAAGCTCTTATCTATATGAGCAGTTAGAGGACAAATCAAAATCAATATGCATACTCACCACTCACAAAGTCGTGGACCCTAGGTGCATTAGAATCCAACTTCATAATTTCTTCCTCATAAATCCTTTGTGACCAAGTTGAAGATCTGAAGTCGCCTAGACGACCCCATTACAATCATAGATATAAAAGTAATTCCTCTCTAGAAATATGTTGTTGAGCCGAGTAAACTTATTATTCCTAATCTACCTAAATACCAATTTAGGCTAGCCAAAGCATTGTAATACAAAATGATTTTTTGTGTTAGAAATAAAATATAAGGCTAGGAGATTGAACATTAACATGTGAAAATATTAAGGTGATAAAAATTCTTATAAAAATGTATAAATCTTCTAACAATTATTCTATTAACAAATAAAAATGAATCACTATAACATATACAACTCTTAATTTAATAAGGAAAAAAAGCACACTCATACTTCTTTCAAAATCATGTTAGGGGAAGTTCATACGATGTTCCCCTTGGTCTACCAAGTAGGGTCACAATGCAGCCAATACCTATAAGAGTACCTTTTTCTAAAGATGAATGGGATCTTTGTCCCACCTTTCTCTTCAAGACCCACTAGTGAATGTAGTATATGGGATGGTATATGACACCTCTCGACTATGACATGCACATTGACTATATTGGCAATGTAGAGTACGATTTGTGAAGGATTCATTGGATCAAAATGTTTTAGATTGTTTGAATTTTTACATTTTACTATGGTCCCCATAGTTCTATCAAGTACCATGAGGATGAGGTCATGACTTTGCCAATAAAGGACATATCCGTTAAAGCTCAACGGATACATGTATGAATTTTTATGTATCCCCTTTTTTAAATGTAAGTCTTCATAGAACACATACTAAATTTCTTTTTAAAAGTTGGAATTATCCTAAGCAATTAAAAGTATCAAAAAGGACATATCACAAAGTGATTTATGTGGTGGCACTTGGATACCATCGAAGTATGTGTCGCAATGTCTTTGAGTGCCCGTGCCTCCTTACCACATGAGGAGAGAGAATAGGGGAATCGAAGCCCTTTATACTTAAAGTGACTACACCAAGAGGACACCAAGCTCTCTTTGGAAGAAGGGGAGTTGAATCTCTCTACCAAAACCATGGGAGAGTGCCAACTCCCCCCCTCCCACACTATGATTAATTTGATAACCCTACTATGTGAGGGTTTAGGGTTTTAACCTTACTTGTCAAGGTCTCTTGTATGCCATGGAGAAACCAATCTATGGAGAGAGGTGATCAAATGCATCCCCCCTTCTTTTTTCCCTCTATCCCCTCCTTAAATTTAAGTTCAATATAGGTAATTAAGAGGGTCTACCTCTAATGTATATGCTTAAGTGTCCCCTTCCCAAAACCCCCCTCCATTACACTCACGTGATACCATACAACATCTATAGTGAACCCACCCCCCCACCCCCCCGCGGGATTGTTGATCTTGTATAAGACACATTGCTTTTGAGTAAAACTCTTGTGTATAAATAATGGAATAATAAGTTAGTTTTCCTCTTTTTCCCTAAATTTTTTTCCTTAAAATACATTGTAATTTAAATTAACATGTGTTGTTGCTATATAAATTCAAAATTATGTCGAGGGGGGTTTGTGTTAAGCCACAAACCATAGAGATTCAGAATAATAACCAAGTTGAAAGAAAATATAAAGATAACAAAAAATACTTAATAAATAAGATGAAAGATAGAATTAAGAAAATTAAAAATGTTATGTACATCACTCTACAAAAGACTTTGTATACTTTAGAAACCCTCTTGGATTACAAACAATCTTTGATAGCTCAAAGCATTCATCAATAATAAACAAGTAGAAGCTTTCAAGAAGAAACCTTGTATAAAAACCCTAAGGTTAGCAATCTGGTCTTTAACCTGCAACAACTTGTTTTTGCTGTAACTTTCTCCTCAAAACTCAAAATATAGATATTTGGATAGTCGAATATATTGGAACATATCTAACCTACTGGCCTACACATGCAAAATTGCAAAAATTATCTTTTTCTAGCCAAAAACATCACTTTTGTTAAAACATGTTTCTTTTTCATATGTTTTAGATCTAGATACCATCCTGTCACACTCAAGATAACTCCTTGCATGTGTTTTTATCTACACAAATTTTTTATTAAGTTAATGGAACTCAATAATGGATATTCATAGTATTCTTGAGACTAGTTCTGAACCTAAAAAATATGTCAAGATCATGAGTATCCCATGGATATATATTTGGAATATTTAGGTGGATGTCTTTTTCTTATTTTTCTTTCATTTAATGTGTAACCACATGACAATCAACTATGACATGATTTTCTAGTCTTCAACACAATGTACCAATCCACCCTGCATTAATGGGACTACTCTTGGTGTGAAGACTTTATGAATAACTTGGAAAATTTCTACTGTCCCCGTGATATTGTGTGGATAGGTATTGGCCTTAGTATAGTGTTTACTAATTTGTTAATGCCGAGAAGCTAGCATACCTTGAGATTAATATAAAAAGGATTCAATGGATAGAAGAGCTAAAGCTCCTCGATAAAATTTTGTTTAAGGAATTTAGGGTTAATATAATAATAAATGTAAATTATCAAAATATCAATCAAGTTGATCGATATATTTATGATTGAGTAACTAATATCATCTCTCCTAACAGAATAACATAGTTGGATATAGTAAAAGAAACAATTATGCCATTAAAGGTTTCCTAGGATCCTAAACCCTAAACTTTTGAGAAACCCCATAGCTTCTAAATTTACAATTTATGTATCCAAAGAGGACTAGGATTAATCTCCAAATTGACCCTCAAAATCAAGGTCATCTCAATCTTGTCAACAATGCCTAGAATCGCCCACCCAATAACAACAACCCTAGCCCTCTCAATACTAATGTGAATCAAGGAGACGAACCCGGTTGTTTTGGATGCAACTAGTTAGAGAAATTTCTAGTTGAATGCCTTACAAGGGAAAAAAGTGCCAAGATAACCCTTCAACAAGAAGGAATAATTTAAATAATCATGGTCAACGACAAGGATCAGGACATGGTGTGGATGACCAAGCTTGTTTCATGGCTAGGAAAGAAGAAGAAGACCCATCCATGTAGCCATTAATAATCGAAAGGTTGGACATCTATATACTATCTTGTAAGTTTCTACACTTGCCAAGGTAAACCCTTTCAAATCCTCATTGATTGTGGTGCCACTCACTCCTTCATGTCTCCTAAGCATATAAAGAGATTGCAAATGGAACACAAAATGTTGTCAAAGCACTATGCACACAATGGTTGGAAAGACATGGGGTCTCATGAAGAAGATATAGCCAAGAGCTCATACCTATGTAATTCAAGAAGAAAAGCTACCGCAATATAAATCCTATTAGATCCTATGATCAAGTAACTCAAAAATCATATAAAATACTCTAAGCAATTAGCCTTTCACTCGATTCATCTCCTAGCAATTTTTCCTCACGGGGACTTTGACTTTGGTCAAACACACCTCAACTCAACTAGCAAAAAGGAACCTTAGAATGCAATACAATCCAATGTAATCCCTAGCTTCCATCACATATAACTAAAGATCAAGCTCAATAGCTTATTTCATAACTTCTTTGAATGTGATTCAAGCAATCATGGTATAGATGAAAACATCAAATTTGACACATGATGGAGAGTGATGAAGGATAATAATAGTTCTCTTATTGACTTGGTCAATTTGCTTTGTTGTAACTCCAATCAAATTTAATTTTGAATTTTACATAAAAATTTTAAATTATTATTAAGTATCATATTTTTATTTAGATTTATTTTAATGCTATTTCTATTATTCATTTATATCATATTTCTCTTAATGTATTAACATTTTTTAAACTTATTCTAATTATTCACAATTTCTTCTAAATTATAATAATATCACTCTATTTATTATTAATTTTCTCAACTTATTCTAATTTAATATTATTTTTTCTAATTTATCAAGAATAATTTATATTTTTCTAAAGTTATTATTAATTTTTTTACTTTATTTTAATTTCTTATTTATTAACCAATTTTAAAGGATAATTTTTACACTTTTGTAAATACTCAAAATCTCTCTAGAGTATCATAAATTTACCTTTGATATTAGTAAATTTACTTCGTTATTTTAACTTTTCTCTGTGTGCGTGTGTGTGCAATTTTTTAAAAACAATAGAAAAGTGATGACATCACAAAAGAAGCATAAAAACAAGGCACAAAAATGTCCATACTTACACCATATTTTCATCTTTTGTAAAGGGAATAATATTCACTTTGTTACAAAAGCACTAAAATACACCCCACATGGGGGGCGCAGGGGGGGGAGGCACATCCACATCCATCATAAATAAATGGTAGACACAAAAGTGTACCTACGTGCACTTCTAAAAAGTAAAAAATAATTGAAATGTAAAGTCTAAAGCCTTAAAAATACAAATGTATCAAAAATTCAAAGAAATATTAAAAATATGAAGGGTTGTGTGTCTTTTGGGAAAAAGGTGGGATGGAGTGCGCGAATGATTGTGTGCTTCTTTCTCTCCTTTCTTTCAAGATACACACATTCTCCTTTTGTGTGGTACAAAAAAATTCTCTCCTCTTTCTCTTGTGTGCAAAATGTTTCCTCTTTTCTCTTTTCTCTTTTCTCTTGTACAACGGAAATTATGGAGGATGGAGATGAAGATTGTAATTTATGAGGTACCCCCTATGCTACTGAGGATGTTGGCTTGTAAGGTTTATCAAGGGGCTTCCATTATAGGAGCAAATGTGGAGTCGTTGAGTGGATAATCACTTCTCTCCATTGAGATAATCATCTACTGCAATGGGTAATTGTGTGGGAGGGAATGCTAACAAAACTAATTACATCAATGCTCAACAACCCTACCATGCTTAGGGGACCACCACACCCTTCCCATCCAAGATAGAATAGGCCAATGGCCATACTGACCTGCACGCTAACTTGCATGGAAAACCTGGCAGTTAGAACCATCATCAGAGTGTGGTTCCTCTTTGCGTGCTCTTTCACAAAAGGCCGCCATGGCATGTTTGTCAAAATTAAATTGGGCTATGAGGCCTCGTGGCTAATCCACCAATGATAGCCCTTTTCATCTCCCAACCACAGGATGAAGAAGAAGAATAATAAGAAGAAGAAAAAGAAGAAGAAGAAGGCCAAGAGATCGGTTGAGAGCTACAATATTAAAGTGTTGAAGCAAGTGCACCCAGACACGGGCATCTCTTCCAAGGCCATGGGCATCATGAACCCCTTCATCAACTGCATCTTTGACAAGCTTGCCTTGCGGCTAATCCACCAATGATAGCCCTTTTCATCTCCCAACCACAGGATGAAGAAGAAGAATAATAAGAAGAAGAAAAAGAAGAAGAAGAAGGCCAAGAGATCGGTTGAGAGCTACAATATTAAATTGTTGAAGCAAGTGCGCCCAGACACCGGCATCTCTTCCAAGGCCATGGGCATCATCAACCCCTTCATCAATCACATCTTTGACAAGCTTGCCCATGAGGCCTCTCAATTCACCCATCACAACAAGGCCCATCACAACAAGAAGCCCACCATCACGTTGCAGATCTAGATGGCCATCTACATCATCCTGCCTAGGGATCTTGTCAAGCACGCCATGTCTGAGGGCACCAAGGCCATCACCAAGTTCACGAACGCCTAAAATCACACATAAGCATAGGGAAGAAGAAGATGATGAAAAAGTGAAAGAAAGTAGGGGAAGGTTCAAATTTGCAACCATGAAAGAGCCTCCCAGTTGTACCAAGAAGAGGAGGAGGAGGAAGAAGAAGACACCACCAGTAGCATAGCAAAGATTGTGTATATTCCAAAAAAATGCAGGGTACCATGGAGCATTGAGG
Source organism: Lygodium microphyllum (assembly GCF_053477565.2). Classification (NCBI taxonomy): domain Eukaryota; kingdom Viridiplantae; phylum Streptophyta; class Polypodiopsida; order Schizaeales; family Lygodiaceae; genus Lygodium; species Lygodium microphyllum. The sequence goes on from NC_141143.1 coordinate 48,638,592, forward strand.
CAGTAATTGCAAATACAATGGTCAAAGCACATAGAGTCAACTAGAAGCCCAAGAGAGATTGGCATAAAAAAGAAGTTTAGTGCCAAAAATGTGAAGGCTGACATCAAGAAATTCTATTTGCCCTAAGGGGTAGGGCCTCAGTTTGCCATACATGTGCTTTCTTGCACACAAAGCATCACAAGTTCTCCTTCTCAGTTTTCCTTCATGCCTCATCTTGTATCCCAATCCTTGATTTTTCTTAGAAATCCTAATATAGATATTTAATTCATCAAACCACCATTTTTTTTTCAAAAGTGTCCTTAGTAGTAAGCCCCTTTGTTTCCCCTCCAAAAAGTCTATTATTTTCCTCCACCCATACTACTTGACACCACCTCCATACATCTAAAGAGTAGCTTTGTAGCCCTACTCCTCCAAGCATAGCTCTTTCTTAACATATCACCACCATTTACCTTTCCTCAAGTTTCTCTCCCTCCTTTTCCCCTCTAACACACCTTTTTCACTCTTCATAATCTTGTTCATCCCATTTCCACTTTCTCATTGTGCCATCTAACATAGCAATGACCACAAGAGAGCACAAATATAAGGTTTAAGAGAAGAATAACCCCTTTAAAGAAAGAAAAAACATATGTTTCAAAGGGTAGAAAAGAAAAGAATATTCAAAAGAAAAACAAAGCCAAAAAAAAAACACTTGAACACATAGTCTTAAACTTCATGAACCTCGATATCTATCACTCTCATCATGACAAATAAAAACTCTTAGGCATAACCCTCTATTAAAATTTTATAACTATGTTAATGAACCCCCACATGGGAGGTCCATGAAGGCACATCTGCAATAATGCTCCTTGCACATCTGCAACCAAACCCTCTTTTCCTTCAAGTGTTGTGATGGGACAAAAATGGATCGGCACTGGCTATGGCACTAGCTGGACCTCATGCATATAACAGACACCTCCACCACCACCCGGCCTCATGGTCCAGGAGCATCTGTAATAACTAAATGCACACTAGGTACTTCTAATATTGCATTTGTAGCTGGATAAAAGTCCAATGGTACCTTCCCCAAAATCCCTCAGAGAGGGTTATCCCACACATATTGGCAATAAGTGCCACGTATCACAGACATAGGAGGCATCCCATCAGCTCATTGTCATGACCCCACTGCAGCTCTCCTACATCTTGGGGATTGGCCCCTAGATGCGCTAGTTTTACATATAAACACATTGACACAAGACTCCTCTCTTTGTCAGTGAGATCCAGGAGATACCATGTTTCTTATCAATAAATTTTCCCAAGAAACGAATGACTAACCTACGGCAAGGGGAGTCTCACCCTCTCAAGCGTGGGTCAACTATAATTCAAACAATTGCCATCCATTTCGAGGAGTTGATACCATATGTATGATTAATGCAACAGTGGATGTCTCATCGTGCACAAACAATTATGTTTCAAAATCAGCCTACGTGCTAGTATGCAAACAATCTTTCCATGAATTCCAATTAATATGTGTATGCTTCGTTGCAAGAATCTAGCACCAAGGCAAACCTTGTGCTACTAGATCCCTAATTTTCAAATAGGAATTTTCCTAAATGCTATGCATAAAAAACCAATCAGAATTTGTATTTATTTCAGCCCTCAAACTGTTGCATAAAATCCTACTCCCCCTCATCGTTTAAGTTTTGCTTCGTTGCATAGGTGTATAGAGGTTGTTTTGTCATGGTTTAGTGTATAAAGAGCAATAAATCACACACTACAACAAAAATATAGGGCAAATTGAGGCCAAACCTCATGATTTGCCCCACCATACATCCACAACCATTTATTATATTGTTTCGTATTTTTCTAAGCCATATTCTTATTTTTTCTCTTACTTTCCCCCATTTTTCTCTATTTTTTTCTATTTTTTCAATTAAAAATTTGATTTTTTCAGATTTGTGGCTCTTGATTCTTAGAATAATAGAAATATAGATTTTATTAGCATTGTATCCCATGTGTATTGGTTTATCCCACCCGAAAATACCAAAAACCCCATTTTTCTCATAAAAATAGTGTTTTACGGGTTTCTAAAAATTATTTCCATCATTTTAACTTTATGTTTCCTGATTTTTCATCATGCAAGCATAGAACAAACAATGAACAGTATTTCTACTAATTTTCACTCCATAAGAACAACATTGGCTCAATCAAATATAAAAAACAAACAATTTTTCTTTGTAAATTAGAATTACTGGTTTTTTTCCTTCTTTGCGGGTTTTAAAATTTGATGCGGGACTATAGATCAGCCCTCATTCAAGGCTCAGCCCTCCTTTGAACAACAAACTCTAGCCCTCCAATCCAAGTGTGATCCAGTACCATGCCGGACAAGCGGTCTCTTCAATCGGTCTTCAATCTTCTTCATGGGCATGAAATACCTCTTAAGGGGAGAGAGAGGGAGGAGAGAGAAATACTAGTTTTTTATCTCAACAACTAGGCAGCCATTGGAGGAGCGGAGACAAGCGATGAAGAGAGAAGACAGAGTGTAGATCATGTATCAGATTAGTTGGGGGTGTTGTTTTTAGCCACCATAGATCCCCCTCTTCATCAAGCATGAAGATGGCACCTTCATCTCTGATCAGTGCTGAAAAAAACTCCCCCCTCCCCCCCCAGGAAATTCAAGAAATTAGGGGGCCCCCAAAGGGAGCCCCCAAAAGGCACACCCCTTGGCCTAGAGATCATTTACACTTAATATCCTTTGGGTCTTGGCCTCCTAGGCACCCCATTCGACTGTCCGACATCCGAATTAAGATCTAAAAATTCTTGGGCATCCATCTAAAAGTCCGCTACTACTAGGCATCTCTGAGAGTCTCATCTGACACACCAAAAAATTATGAAAATTCACCGCCCACCATCCAGTGGCTTTTTTAAGCACTTTTGGGCCTTGCTGCTTAAAATCGTACTAATGGCAGCTACTGCCTTTGAAGAAGTCTATTTTTCCCCTAAAATTCAAAATTTTTGGCTATTTTTAAGCACTTCTCGGCGTCAAAATTCATCTGCCACCATTGGCGACCATGGGATAGGGCGACTCAGCCCGTCGAAACCCATGAACATATCTGCACATAAACACAACCACAAAGAGCATCAAGTTGATACAAAATATAGGCAACAAAACACATCACAGCTCTCACCCTACCCCCTAACAGAACCAAGGCATGAAATCCACAAGGAGTGGGCCTAGCACAATCTAACAAAAAGCTGACGCTAGTCGCTAACCAACTGCTCCAACACAGCTAAGCGAAAATGAACAAGCAAAGGGGTCATCCTAAGTGGTGGTTTGAACTACCTACCTCACTAAGGAAAACTCAACTAGGAGCTCCTACTAGGTGAGGACTCCTATAGCCTAATCAACAAATATTATCTTTTAGCACATTGGTCCTTTAACCTCTTATTTTCCATACTCGGGCATGTAAAAAAGAGGGAGCTGAGTGTAGTGACCCAAGGAGAGCAAGGCATTGGCCTCAGGTCCTATCTTAGTATCCAAGAACCTACCAAGTCCTCGCAAGGCAACACTTAATCCATTTCTAACGCTCACTTTTATTGTCGCTCCAACCTTCTTTTATTCTTTTCTTTTCAGCTAGTTGCCACCCCTAGGAAGACAAGCCATCAACCCTAGGTCTTGTCTCAGTCCCCAAGAACCTACCAGGCCTTCGCAAGGCGATAAAAAACAGCACAAAGATTTTTCTTTCATCTCTTTTTTATTATTTTAGGGGTTAGAACCCCTTTTTACACACCTCAGTATAGTCATATATTTCCTTTCAGATATTTAGGATTTTCCTTTTGAGTATTTTGAGTAGGCTTCTCTAACTGCCTCACACTAACAGGACCTCCTAGATCAACTGCCTAGCAGGTTAATAGAATAGTGTCACTAGAACTCCTATCTAAAAAAAGCCTTTTAGTACTGACAATGCCTTTGAAGGAGGCAATGACTACTCAGACCTCCCACAGACATACCAAACCTAAACCTGGGACTTTATGCCTCGATTGTCGGTCCCCAACAAACAAAAAGAAAGTAACCCTCACACAGACATATGTATCATTAATTACTTAAGGGGAAAAAAAACTACTACCTAGGAGGGCCACAAGAAGCTCCTCCGCAGTAAAGGCTTCCTCCAGCAACTTCGTCAACCTGTATGATGCAATCACTAAAACAAAAACCCATTAAACATACCTGCACCAAACAGACAGAGGGCCCTCTTGGCCTAAAGGAATAGCACATTTGTACTGCAAACTAACTGGCCCTCTTGGCCTAAAGAAAGCAAACATTAAACCCTTAAAACAAAAGGCCCTCTTGGCGTAAAGAAATTAATCAAACCAGCTCATATAGATCCCTCCTTGGAAGAAGGTAGATAGACAAAAATACACTCTATTCCAAGGGGAAAAATAAGGCTCACAGCCCTAAACTAACTGCATCAAGTTGTGGCCCATACCTCCTACATACATAGCAAGAGGCATACACATAACATGTCATCGAATCAACCTGTGGGTCCAGGATAATAGTGATAGATGGGTCTCGGCTACTCTTCGCATTACCCATATCAACCATCGCCTGCCATATAATGTGTGGTCTGATAACGTTCCCCACAAGCGACCAAGTACGGTCTCATTATCAATAACAACATCCGGACTAGGACGTTAATCTGCAAACAGTGATGAGAGAAGACCTTGATCTCCCAAACGAATGTCTTGTCGTCTTGCTTAGTCACTTTATAGCCTTTACTCCACCAGATGAGCTTTCCCTAATGATATTGTTGCTCTAGATATGGGTGCTCCAAATAAGGAATTAGTTGACCCATCAACCTCTATCGTTGTTTCCTTGGAGACGTCTAATCAATAGCGCATAGACTTGCAAGGCACTTATGCCATTAGCACAGTCTGAAATAATAAGGTTTAATCTTATTAAGATTAACCTTATTCTTAAACTCCACACCCTTAAGATCTGCCAATAATGTTGTGGATTTATTCTTCCCGATCCTGACAATCCTATAAGGACCGTCCCATTTGGGCTCCATCTTTCGTGGAAATAATTCTCTACGTGCATATAGTACAACACTAGTTGTCCTTTCTTAAAAATGTATTTCTTTGCTTTTAGGTCATGGAGCTGCTTCATCCAACACTTGGTCACCTCCTGATGTAGCAAGCTTTGCAATCTAATCTCATCGAGGTGTGCCAGAGCCCTAAAGCATTCTAAGAGGGCATCCCCATCACCCAAGGAATGATTAATCGTGAATCCTATCATCGGCAACTCAATCTCTAAAGGTAGGACGCACTCCTCCCCATAAACTAATTTGAATGGGGTGTGACCAGTAGCTCATTTGAACGTTGTATTATATGCCCATACTGCCACATATAGTTTGGTATCCCACTCTCGTTTCTTTTCGAAGGCTATCTTGGATAGGATACCCACAAGCCGCTTATTGGTACACAGATCACAACTTGCAGCAGACAGAAGTTGACGAGACCGCTTATTGATTTTCATGCTCCCAGAGGCATGCATTGAAAGTTTCTTGAAGCGCCAGATCTCCATGCGCTTTAGTCTTGCATTTGCAGGTGCATCAAAAATGGCCGTGGTCCTACTGAGATGAGCCTGATAACTGCACCATCAAGAAATTTGTCCCCTTGTTGAGCAGTGAAATCTTCTGGTGGTTTGACAATCCAGTAACTGTTGGCATCTTCAACTCCTCCAAAACGGGTTACAGATTGCTGGACAATGCCTGAACCATACGGTATAGGGTTACAGATTTCTGACCACTGTCTAAACCACATGGTACATCATGTGAATGGAGCCTAAATTTAGTGCGCTCACGCATCATCTTCAGGACAGGACCATATGTCACCTCTCAAGACGTCAGCTCTCAAGACAGGTCACCTGAGTGTAGTGGCATTGCAAACTCCTCCTCATCATCACCCTCGCAATCAGCCCAGGAGGTGACATAGACAGGTAGCTCAGAACTGGCAGCTCAGAACTGAGTGGATCAGATTTGGCTGGATTGCCAGTTATAGCATTAGTAGTCAATGGATCAAAAGATTGGTTACATGCTCCATCTGTAGAGGCTGACCCAGTAACCCATGCATTTGAAGGCCTATGTAGTTCAGCAATTTTTGTGTTGATAAATCTTGATAGTGCCCCTTGGCTAGCTTACTTTGGATTAAGAACTTCATTTACCACTACAGATGATATATCTGGAAAAGACGATGGCATGATTGAAGATTGACCGGGAATTTGTTGGGGAGCTCCTTTGTTTTGCAATAGAAAAAGGCAGCAATGAGGCCACAGTGGCTTAATGCTGGAGTAGATACAGGATATGGAGAATCGTGGGCAGAAGCATGTATGTTGGAGTAGTGGCTGTAATAGCCAGCCTGGTTTTGTGCAGAAAGAAATCTCATATATAGGTAGCAATATGCTGCCATATGGATTGGGAATGCATGTAGGGTATCTAGACCATTATGGCTATTACAATGCTCTAGGAGCACCTCATTACAGCAACCTGGATATGTCAGGTGTGAATGACAACCATGCATCACCTATTGCTGGTAATTTTGGATTGTACGGAATGCATGCAGAGGGCACAAGGCCCCCATATGGGCTTCAATCCATGCATGAACAACAGCCATCATCTGGTTTTGGGCAGCACTATGCCTATATGTATGATGTTCATGCTTACTCTCATGGGCAATAGTGTGCATATGGAAAGGTCATCAAAAGTACCATAGAGAAAATTATGTTCAGCAAGCTTGATGCTAGAATGGTTGATATGATGGTTGCATTGGCACATGCGCTCATGATCTTTGATGATGCAATGATGGCTCCAGAAATAATAGATGTTGTTCTGGTTGAGCGTGTACTTGTACAACAATTAACACTTAATACCTCTCAGTTGGTACAACAATGTATTGTGCAGGCTCTTGTAAACCTCTATGGCAATATTGTTTTGTGAGAAGACCTAGATAACGTAAAACACAAGAACATGCTGATTGATCTAATTGCTAGGACTGATGCAGAAGTTCACGGGGACTCTATGCAATCATTGATCGAATTGTGCAGGAGTGAGTGTGGACAGCCACCCAAAATGCAAGAGTGGCAAGCAAGTGAGTATGACAGACATCATGTCGATACCTATGCTCATGGACTTGCCAATCATCATACTTCTGGTCAGCCTAGGATGCAAGGACATTGTTGTAGTCATGTTGGATAGTCATCATGCAATCTTGGGCAGCATGTTTATGGGCAACAATATGACCAAAGTTTTGGTAGTAGTCAACAACAAATAGATGTATTTGGACAGCAGCATGAACAATTTTGTGACATGCATTCTCATAGAGATTATGGACAGCATGACCAATGTTGTGGGATCAATGATCAAAGGCAGCATGCTTATGTACGTGAGCAGCAAACATCAGTGGAAGCAAATAAATATGCTAAACCAAACTGTCCCTCTGATGCGCAGCGAGGCTATTATCACCATATGCAGTATGGACAGCATGAATATCATTGTGAGCAACAGCCACATTGGTATGACTATCCATATGGGTAGCATGAGCATTATGGTCATGAGCATGGACAGCCATCTGTTATACATGAGCAGCAAGATGACTATGAGCAGCATGTCAGAACTATTACTGAGCTGACCAATGGTGATGAGCAGGTGTGTAAATTGCTATCTAAGGCTAAATGCATTAGACACCTTACTAGTGATACGATATGGGAATTGCATGCTGCGGGCTTATGCTATCGATGTGCTAAGCCAATATCTTGTAATCATCAAGCCACATGCAGGGCAAAGACTGCCAAAATACTCTTGGTATTAGAATATTATGATGCAAAGGATGGAGAAAATCTTGTTGAAGACCATTTTGGTATGGGTCCACAACAAGAACCTCAGTTCAAGAAAGCATATCATGGGCAGCATGTGGATTTGGATGATCATGACCCCATGCGGGAGCCCCGTCAGTCCACAGACCTGCAGTATAAATGCTTGGACATCACTAAGAATGTAGGGTCCATGAATATATAGCACTTAGGGGTTGATGCACTCCATGCAATGGTGACTTCAGCCTCATATGCTTCAGTCATACAGAGTATGGTGATGCCTGAGAGGCTTATGGAAGAGCTAGAGAATACCACAATGCTGATCATGCTTCCAGCTGTACTTGACTTTGACCTGATGAAAGCTGATCCAATGCATGGTAGCGATACCACTTTCCCTTTTGATCTAGGTGGCTACAGGCTGACCTTGACCCTCTGCATAGACTAGTACTACTCTTGAATACTAGGCAATCTTTTACTGGGTCTATGCGAAGAGCCCCCCACTACCTTTCGCCACTTGTAATGCGGTACAGAGTAGTACTCTGCAGCCCACTACTTGGCTATATCAATAAGTCTGATCTTTGTTTTTTAGGACAAAAAATTCATTTTGAGTGGGAATGGATTGTAATGGAGAGAAAATACTTAGGTCAAGTTGACCTAAGTATAAAAGGTGTAAGGGACACTGTAGAGGCACCATTTGATGAATACACATCTGTCCTTTCACCTTCTTCACATTCTTCCCTGTCCTTCCATGGCTGCCAGCCATTTCTCTCTCCTCTTCTTGCCTTTCTCTCTCTACTTTTAGTCTTTCTCTTTCCTCATCTCCCTCTTTCTCTCTCTTTCTCTCTTCTCTCTGTAGTCTCTCCCTTCTCTCATTCTCTCTCTAGGTCCCCTTCATTACATAAACATACTAGTTGATTTGGATGCAACCTCCAATATTTTAGAGAACTTTCAAATTGCTCATCACAATCAAGTCAACTCAACAAATACATTTTGCACTGAGGATGAGTAGGAGTTGATGCATATCTTGGCCACATTGGACTGCCATTCATAAAAGATGGAGAATAGAAGAGGCTCATGAGTGAATGATCAAGGATAGAAGGAGAAGTCCACTGTGCACATGACTAAACCTATCATAAATATAGTCTTGATGCTAGTAGTCATGGACGAATCCTAAGTTGTCATGAAAATCAAGATGAGAGGTCTCTATATTCCAACTAACAAACTCAAAATTTGAAAAATAATTAACAATAGTATTGATGCCTCAAGGATAATCCTAAAGCTTATTTATTGATTTTTAAAGAGTTTTTAGAGCAAGAAAATAGGCAATGGACCAAACTACACTAGGCCTTGTTTGATTATCACAATAACCTAGTGGTGTCCTAGATGAGAATAGAAGACTCCAATGTGTTGAGAATGGAAGTGAACTAGAGGATGAGTCATTAGAATACAAAAGTGAAAATTACTTAGATAATAGTCCACTAACTTATGATACAAATAAAAGTATTATCAAGAAAATCCATGGAGATCCAAAACTCCGAAAGGTTAAAGGACTACTTTTGTGGATGCTAGAGTAGTCAAAATAAAATCTAAAATGGGACCACTTGACCACTAGAGGTACTAGATTGTGAAAAATCATGGTACATGTCCATGGACCTTATTCTAACTCTTGAAGTCCTTGTGAGATGGGAGGAGGTGAGGATGTAGAGGCAAACTCTCATCGAGAGTCAGATAAGTAATCAAGCTCAAAGTTTGAATGTAGTCTAGATAAATCATAAGATTTCTCAATGGGGGAAATAGTGATAGACAAAGAGAGATTTTCCTATTAATTTGAGACGATGGTGAAAAGGATGCTTTAAAAAGTAAATACTATATATTGAAAACCAAAAGAAACCATAGAATCTTCCTTGATAATTTATAAAATTCAAGAAGGAATATTAAATCACCATGATGCATGGAGTGAAGAGAGGATAATCAAGTGAATCGAGGTGAGGAACCCAAATGTGTTAAATAGGTAAATCTCATTGAAGAAGGAAAAATACCAAGGTTAGTGTACATTGTCAAGGAACTCATAGAAAAAGATGAGAAAAAACCCATCAATTTTATTAAAGAATTCCAAGATGTATTCCCTTGGGCTTATACTAATCTCAAGGGAGTCCCATATACAATCGCAAGCAATAGCAATACCAATCCCATTAAGCAACAACTATATCTAGTGAATCTAATATGTGCATCTTATTTCAGAAGAGCTAGATATGGTTCTCAAGGTAGGATTCATCTATGAAATTGAGCTTACTTATTGGATGTTACTCACCATTTTTCATGGCACTTAAGAAGAATGGTAACATTAGTGTGTGTGTGTGTGTGTGTGTAAGTAAATACTACCACCAAGCTAGATCATTACTCGTTGTCTTACATTTAGCACATAATGAAGCGTATGAGAGGCACAGTAGCAAGATAAATCTTCCTAGGTGAATTCTCATCTTGCAACTAAGTGCAAGTGCATCTAGATGGCTAGCATAATGTAACTTTGCCATTGAATGGAGAGTGGTCATCCACATTGTCATTCTCTTTGGCCTAACTAAAGTATAAAAAATTTTCCAGTGGTCAAAATGTACTACTTTCAAGGATATATTGTGAAAATGGATGTAAGTATTTGTGAAGATCTTTATGTCAACTTTAGTTGAAACAAACACTGAGAGAAGTTAAGGCTAGTCTTCAAACAATGTGGCAATTTTAGCTTTCTTTCAACTCTCTAAAATGCTAAGTTTGTGAATCTTAGGTAAAACATAGACTCAATATGCTAGCCCATGCCATGGCCAAGAATGTTATGGCTATGGATGCCACAAATATTTGTGTAATTATGTAGGCCATATCCAGTAGTATAAATGCTTCATGATAAATTGTTTCACAATGGGCAAGACCTTTATACAAGCTCTTAGTAATCTAAGAATGGACCAAGGAATATTAAGATAGATATGAAGCCCTGAAAAAGGCTCTAATTGTAGTACCCATCTTAAGAGAAAAAAAAAAATAACATTATATATACACATCAATGCTCCAAAGTTGTTATTAGGATGGTGCTATGATAAGCTAGCTAGCATAACCTAGATTTTCTAGTGAGATTTATTAGAGATAGCTCATAGACATGGAGATGAATTACTCCATTATTGAGAGGTAAGGGTTAGGAATGGTATATGATGGGAAGGGTTTTCATTAATATCTTCTTTTTGGTTCCATCACCTTCTTCTATTAAGCATTGTCATGTTTGGTAAACAAGCAATGTGTCACTAGCCACATAGCTTAATGGCTCCCATTGCTACTAGAATTTGATATTATAGTGATCATATAGAAAGGCAAGAAATATTATGTGGATGCTCAAATATCTATAATAATAAGTGGTAAGAAAGTAATGTTTATAGATGACAATATTCTTAATTCCATTATTCAAAATAAAACAGGATGCCCAATTATTGAAGGTTGATCTACCATCTTATTGGATATTTGATGATATGCAACTTCTCGAGCAAGAGATAACAAATTAACCTATAGAAAAAGCAAGACTTATATGCCTCTCAAGGCCCAACCCTTCCAAATGATAGTAGAAGACCTTTACTAGCTAAAACAAACGGCGAACATCATGTTGTCCAGAATAGGCCTATTGGAGAAAACTAGTCATAACTTTCTGTGGGCAACTCCGATTGAGGTGTGTGACATGCCAAATTGAAGCTTGTCAAGCATACTTTCAGTCCATATAGGTGATACTTGATTGTCATTGATGCATGGTAAAAATTGTTCTAAAATAGTGTACTGTCTGCAAGTTGTTTGTAGTGTAGACTAGGGCAAAGTTAGCTAATCCTTAGTCAAAATTGCACCCTTGAAGTAGGGGGAGAGTTGCACTGGTAAAATGTTGATCAAGGTAGGTTTTTTTCAAACCCTTCCTTCCGCTGAGATCAAATGGATAACCTACATGTTAAGCATAAGAAGCATACGGGTAATTCATACAAGCATGGGTCTCTGCACTACCATTGGGGTCAAAAGGATAATTGTGACCCAATACATCCATTATATTATAGAAGTGGTTCATGGTATCATCCTCAAGCATTGGTTATGGTGGAAGGATCCTTTATTCTTTCTCTTTCCTCAAAACTAGGTATATTAAAAAAAACCCCTAGTTAGACAAGTACAACAGGCACATGAGCTTTAATGGAGTACCATAGGGTGATGGTTGCCTTTAATGGAGATCTCACAAGAGCCATCACCAAGTTGGAGGCTTAGTAGAGGCTAAAGACATAGTTACTTTTCAAGAATAGCCTTTCTTTCTTCCCTTCAAGCTTTCTTCTAAAGCTTCCATGGAGATTCTTAGTAAAGAACCCTCTCCACTCTTAGATCTTGGCTTCCATTTCCAAATAGTTGGTTTTATGGCTCCCCCTCATCATAGTAAGCAAGAAGAGTACCCTTTTCTCTACCACAGCCCACAAAGAGAGTCTCAAGGCCTCCACAATTTAAGATGGTCACAACATTTTGGATGCTATAATATGAGGTTGCTTGTTTCTTTTGCATCTCCCAGTGACTAGGTAATAGCTTCCATCACAAGTCCAGAGCCCGTAGCTCTTCCTAGACTAGTATTAGGCTTCTTCCAAGAAATCTTTGAGGGTTTGGCTGGAGAATCTACATCAATTCCATGTCCATATGTCTGATCACCTGAATTTTTCATTTCCCCATCTAATGACATTTTCTTCTCTCCATCTCCCTATTTTTGGCTAGAATTGGGAAAGCCAAGGGCCACTAAATGGCTAGTTGGATGGGCAGGCAAGGTAGGTGATGCTAGTTGAGGGGTGATTGATGTGACTGCATAACTAGTGGAATCTCTAGAGGGGGATGCACTTGAATAAGAGCCCATTAGGATAATGGATGTTGTGGAGATAGCTGCATTACTAGACCTTGTAGGTCGATGCATGACAAATCTATCTCTAGAAAAAACTCCAGTTGATTTAGAACTTTTTTAATTGCAATCATATCTCTTGTCTTGCATGATCAAGGTGGTCAAGGACATTCTTGCATCATCCACAATTCTTGCATGATTGAGGTGGTTAGGGACATTCCAAAGGTAGGTGCTCCCACACTAGTGAACACATTGTACATTTTAGTAGTATCACCTAGAAATTTTGAGTGACTTGGCCATCTTATAAGTAGTTCTTGTTACAACTTCCTAACATTTACAATTAAGTATTAGGTCTTCTTGGTTTTTGTATGGTTTTGTCCTACATATATATCTTGATGGAATCTATGCGACCTTTATCTCTATTAGATTCATGATGGAGATCGTCCACATGAATAGCCTCTTTAAAAAACATTTTTGATATTGGAGAAATCAAGTTTGGAGTTCCCAAGGTCTCATAGATCCTTTCATTGTGGATGACCTTGATGAAAAATTTCATGATTTCCTTGGTAGTGGATCTCTCTGCAATAGCGATCTATTTATATGGACTCTCGAGTTTAGAGATAAGATCTTTTGTGCTTTTATCCTCCAATTGCTCAATGTTTATGAGTGAAACAATGAGATTATGCCCATAGATGACTTTGGTGAAGCATTCAATGAATAGATCCTTAAGCAATATGGAAGAGACCTTCTCAACAATATTGAGTCTTGTAGATCAGGCTCGTCTAGTTTGTCCTAAGTAAAGTTTGAAGGCTTGTGCTTCCTTGGCATCCCTTTTCTCCTAAGTAAATTTTAAAGGCTTCTGCTTTCTTGGCATCACCAAGACAATTATTGGCCTCAAAAACTTGTTCAAATTTCTTGATCAAGTCCTAAGGGCCATCCTCAGTGAAATGTGTATCCAGTTGATATTTTGCAACTAAGGGGATTTTTGCTTGGTCTCTGGCACCTAGAGTGTTTTCCATTCTAGTTATAATAGTTTGTGCAATATGGGCCCCTACTTCCATCATGATTAAGTGATCAAATAGGCATCATTACATGAGTTCCAAGATGGAATCCTATGAATAGCACATTGTCCTACATTCGACAATATTCTATGGATACTTTCCATCTTCACTTACATGGTCACAAGCTGGTGTCTAGTTTCATTATTAGGATCTAGCAATTGATTGAGAGTGTTTGTAACTTGGCCTTGCAACTCTTGAAGTTTCTTTTCCATGGCCTTACGAGTCATAGTGGATACATTAAAGTTGGAAACTTGTGAGACCTAGAAGTCATTCGAGATATCACTTGAGCCCTTAGTTCTCTTCAATGTGCTTAGAATTATCCCTATAGTTTCTCTTACTTCTAGGTGGACTAACTGGATTACTTGATCAATTCAGTCACGAACATGTGTGTTTTTAATGTCCACAATTTGCTAGGACTAGAGTCTCTATTTGATGGGGGCATTGAAAGGTTTTGTCCACTATACAAGTGCATGGCCTACATCATAGACTTCTTAAGTCTTAGGCATTTCTCTATTTGTTATATTGCTTCTTGCTTATTGTGTCTCTTACCTCTATTTAGATCATTGAAGATTTAGCACACAAAATTTAGAATTTGGCTCATGTCATGCTAATCTATGCACAAATAGGCTTTCTTCTTTCCTCAAAACATGTGTGAAAAATACTTACATGTAGCACTTTAGCTTTTTGTTAAAATATGGTTACATTAGATCAAGCATGGTTTGTTTAGGTTTTTGTGATGGCTTATTTTTCTCTATTGAGTTTGCTTCTTTACCTTATGGGTGCACTTTCTTGATTATTGCAATTATTGTTTTTTTCTCACTATGTTTATGTGCCAATTTAGTTATGTACTGAGGATGGAATGCCATGATTGCATGAGGGTGGGTTAATGCTTGTGGGCCTCAAGTTTTTTACATAGAGGGTGTGCTAATGTGCATCATTATTAGTGTTTAGAGTGCCTAAGCATAGTGCTAGATGTAGGTTTGCTAGAAAGAAGAGATAGAGGTGACATAAGATACAGTCTATTATTGTGTGGGAGCAGTGATGTGCACTAGGTGTGGCCTTCAAGTGTGTGTATGCAATATCCAATAAAATTGATCTAGATATTATGGATGTAAGGTACCCATGGTACATTAGTGAAAGTGTTCACTACATTCCAAGGATGTCATGTGAATTTGGTGGAGCAATACATGCACTTGTATGATCATTCAATGTCTTGGCAAGATACATAATCTATCCTTGAGCTCTCCTCTTTTGACAAGATATGAACCAAGAGTTTTGAAGAACGATCCTCCTTACAATCATCATATCATGCCTATGTGTGCTAGATGGTATGAGAGGAGTAGTACAAAATGGGGGAGGTTGACTTCGAGTTTATGGGGGGAAAAAGAGCAAAGATGCTGTCTAGTGCACAAGATATGTTCACATATGTAATATGTTAGTGCACTACTATAGTGCACTAAGTTGTAAAGGGGGTGGGATCTACAATGTGGTTAGGTGATGTAAACTAGGATGCTAGATGGGCTTATGCAAGAGGTTGTACACTAAGATGATTGCATAAAGGTGGTAAAAGGTAAGTGTTTTTTGTGTATGTGGGCACTTGTCGAGCTAGGGCAAAGTGGTATACTCTATGTTTGGAAACCTAATCATGGATTATGTAAGGAATAGTTTACTTAGGATGAATGAGGGATGCTCTAGTGCATCATGATAGTGCATTAAGATGAAGTAGTGTGCTATAAATTGATGCAATTGTGTGCAATAATGCTATGGACCTAATGAATATATACATTATCCAATGAATACATGGTCCTACAAGACTCCATTAGATGAGAGATAAGTTCTACTTAACTAAAGTATCATCCTGAGTGCTTGAGAGTGTTGGGCGTAGAGTACTATCTCTTCATCATCTTGAGAGGTGAGGTGATGAATGATAAAGGAATTTAATCGAAACAATGAGCCTTATACCTCATGAAGTATTTATGAATTAGACATGGACTTGTGGAGTAGTGGATCAAAATAGGGAAGCATCACTTGGATCATGGATCCATTTGCAAAATGATGGAGCAGTGACTATAATATGATATGTGAGTGCATAAGTTCAGAGATAGTGTAGGTGATATAGTTGAAGCTCTTGAAAGAATAATAATTCTATCAAAGTCTTATCATTGAGTGTAAAGCCCAACATTTGGGTTCTATGTGCCAAAATAATTGAGGTCCTCACACTCTTACCATGCAACAAAATAGAAATCTTTTTGATGATGTACACACTTTGAATATTCATAGCCAGATTAAGAAGGTGGTTACCTGATGATTGATTAAGGTAGGATAGAATCTAAGGAAAGAAAGAGAGAAACAACATTTCTTCTCATCCTTTCTTATGATCTTTTGTAGAATTCTTCTCCTTACTCCTCTTAAGATTATTTTGGTGGTGCACCAAGACATGTGAGGGTAAACTGTAGTTGATTGATAAGTTAACATTGACCACCATTTGACCTACCTTGATACCTATACAAAGTATGAACCAATTGTAGTTAACCATTTATGAACCTTGTTCCATAGCTTTTTGATGCATCTACATTCACAAAAGGGCTTAAAAATATCATATTTTTCAAGCTTACACAAAGGGAAATGCCCTAAAAGAGGCATCATTAATTTAGTGAGTCTACCTCTATGGGAAACTTCAACATATCTAGCAAAGAAACCTCTTGAACTTACTAAAGGTCATGGCCTTCCATTGTGTTAAAATTAGACTTTTTCATTGATTCATGTACATAAGTTTGTTTGCTCACTTCAAAACACATGTGCCTTGACAAACTAGCCCATTTGGTTTGGGGATTTTTGTTTTCTCATATTTTAATTGGATATATCACAAATTATTTAGCATGAATTGAGTTTAATCCTATGCAAGGTGGACAACATGTCCTTAAACTTTGCATAATTTGGTTAAATCAATGCATTTTCTATGATGCTAGGAGTATTGATAATTACTTAGCTATAAAGTTATATAATTAGTTTCTTATGAACCCACAAGTAACCCGAACGTTTGTTTCCCTTTTGAAAAATACAGTAAGTTAATTCATATTTTTCATTAATAAAAAATGTATCCTCCTCCAAGGGGGCCAAAGTATTGAGCCAAACAAAAAATCCAAGGGATGAATTAGTCCTTGCCTAACCTGTCAAGATTGTGGGAGAGAAGGAAGGAGTCTCACTTGAAGCTTTCTTGCTTGCACAATGGGGGAATACACACAAGGGTGGAGGCTGAAAACAATTTTCCTCTTCTTAGTTGTGGAAGCCAAAAGAACTCTAGTACAAAGAAATAGAAGAACCCTATATATGGGTCTCAAACCAAACTCAACTAACTAAGGTGGCGTACTAACTGAGCCACAAACTAGAGTAGATAAGGATAGCTATCATGTAGCTATTATTCATGTGCGGTGTACCAACCGCATCTGCAACTGACAAGTCGGTGACATAAATACACAACAGTCACCCTGGCGTATCACGAGTGGAGCTTGATATCTCAACACTCCCCCTCGAGCTCAATCCCAATTCCTGCACACCAAGCAGGTCTCTGAACTTGCGCAGCTTCTCTGCGCCCAATGCCTTCGTGAATATGTCAGCTACCTGATCCTCTGTGCTGACATAAACTAGATCAATAAGACCTAGTAAAACCCTCTCTCGCACATAGTGATAATGCACCTCAATGTGCTTTGTTCTAGCATGATAGACTGGGTTATTTGCCAAGTGTATACTACTCATGTTGTCACAATAAATGACAATTGGCCCATCTGTAGATTGATGCATATCATAAAGTAGCTTATGCAACCAAGCTACCTCACATGCACCCATTGCTGCACCCCTGTACTCAGCCTCTGTGCTCAACAAGGCAACTGTAGGCTGTTTCTTGCTGCTCCAAGTGACTGCAGCACTCCCAAAAGAGAACACATATCCACTGGTAGATCGTCTATCAGAAATACTACCAGCCCAATCAGCATCAGTGTATCCATGCAACTGTATCTGAACCCCAATCTCATAAAATAGTCCATATTGCAATGTGGACTTCACATACCTGAGTATGCGTCTAGCCGCATCCAAATGTGGTTTCCTTGGAGCCTGCATAAACTGACTTACCAATCCAACAGCATAGCTCAAATCTGGCCTGGTAATAGTCATATAAATCAAACTTCATACTATGCGTTTGTACATAGTAGGGTCTTCTAGAAGCTCACCTGCATCTGTGCTCAGCTTCACATTTTGCTCCAAAGGAACTGAAATAGGCTTACAGCCTGTCATCCCACATTTGGACAGCATGTCCAATCCATACTGCCTCTGCAAGAGCTGTATCCCACTTGGTGATCTAATCACCTCAATGCCCAAGAAATAACATAGCTCTCCCAAATCCTTCATCTCAAACTTCTGCTTCAATAGCATTTTCACATGAAGGATATCTTCATCACTCTTACCTGTCATAATCAAATCATCAACATAAATGACAAGTAGCATAATACCTTTCTCTGTTTTTCTCACATAAAGTGAGAAATCTGCCTTGGAAATCTGAAAGCCAATAGTGACAAGATACTGTCCTATCTTGTCAGACCATGCTCTAGGTGCTTGCTTCAAGCCATACAAGGCTTTCTTCAACCTGCAAACAAACTCAGGATGAACAGCATGCACATAACCTGTTGGCTGCTCCATATAGACCTCTTCTTGCAAATCACCATGCAAGAAGGCATTCTTTACATCCATCTGATGTAAAGACCATCCCTTTGATGCAGCCATAGCAATGACTGCTCTTACGGTTGCCATCCTTGCAACCGAACTGAATGTTTCTTCATAGTCAATGCCATATGTTTGTGCATACCCCTTGACTACTAATCTTGCCTTGTATCTATTCACAGAACCATCTGCATTGTGCTTCACCTTATAAACCCACTTACAGCCAATTGCATTTTTACCTTTAGGCAAAGGTACCAATTCCCATGTAGCATTTGCTTTCAAGGCATCCATTTCTTCATCCATGGCTTTCTCCCATTTTTCTTTTCCCATGGCTTGCTCAAAAGAAGTGGGTTCTGGTTCCTCTATCACTTTGACCATATATGCATAGTGAATGGCTGTAAATCCATCATATTTCAGCCTATCCACAAGATACCTAGCTCTCGTAGACCTGCGCAAAGTAGGTTCACTCCCAGGTGCTCTCAAAACATCCCTGGTCTTCCTTACTCCAGGTGTAACAATAGAAGGAATACCCAACTCATCATCAATGCTTTGTTTTGAGCCACTGGATTCACCATCCACATAAGAGTGACCTGCATTCACATCAAACATGGGCTGATCAACCTTCTCTTTTCCTTTTCATGATACCTGCATACCACTATCTGCATTGCTTTGAGAAGATTCTCCTGATCTCAATCTGCCTGTCCATGGCGAAGAATGTGAACCACTGCTAGAGGACGCTCCAGGTCCACTAATATTTTGTGACTGCTGCTGTGAATTCTGTGCAGCATTACCATTTTGTGCATCTACATCATCAATCACATTTACTGGTTTATACCAGCTACTCATCTCATCAAAAACAACATCTCTGCTCATTGTAAACTTACGAGTAGAAGGGTTATACCTTTTTGCTGCAGAGAGTAACCAATAAAGATGCACTTCTCAGCTTTTGGATCCAACTTGGATCTCAACTCATCTGGCACATGTACATAGGCAATGCAACCAAAAATTTTCAAATGAGAAATATATGGTTTCCTACCAGTATACCTCTCCTCTGGAGTCATTCCATGTATTGCTGCAGTGGGAGTCGTGTTCATTATGTAGACTGATGTAGCAACTGCTTCAGCCCAATAAAAATCTGGCAAGTCTTTTTCATTGAGCATGGCACGAGATACCTCTCCAATATGCCTGTTTTTCCTTTCTACAATTCCATTTTGTTGTGGGGTATGACTGCATGAATATTGCTGCTTTATGCCATGCTCCAGCAAGAACCTTGCAAACTCATTTGAGAGGTACTCTCCCCCTCCATCTGACCTTAGGCATTTTATCTGCAGGCCTGTTTCTTTTTCAACCATAGCTTTAAGAGTTTTGAAATGCCCAAAAACTTCACTTTTCTTTTTCATAAAATACACCCAAACTTTTCTTCTATAGTCATCAATAAAAGTGACAAAATAATGACAGCCTCCAAGAGATGCAGCTTTAGTAGTCCACACATCAGAGTGGATTAATTGCAATGGGTTCTCACTCTCTTGAACATGTCTAGGAAATGGTTTCCTTGCCTGTTTTCCAAACTGACACGCTTCACATACCTTATGCATTTCTGCAACCTTGAATTTCGGCAAACCTGCAACAATATTTTGGGCCTGCATTGATTTAAGTCATTGTACATTAACATGACCAATGCGTTTATGCCAGATATCAATATCTGCAACTACACCGGTCCCATGTGCAAACATTGCTGCACTCAATTCAGACATGTCTGCATCCAATGTAAACATTCTGCCCTTCTTCTTTCCTTTTGCTATCAAGCGACCTTTATTTTTCATATCCTCAACAAAGCATCCATGAGGATTAAATCTGACCTGCAAGCCTTGCTCAACCATTTGACCAACAAAAACCAGATTCTTGGTGATATTTGGGACATGAAATACATCGGACAGGTATTTCTTTTTCCCATCCTGCATAGACAAAGGAATTTTTCCAATCTGCACAATAGGATGTGCAGTATCATCACCAGTCTCCACAAATCCTGGTTTTTCCATTTTCCTTGCATCCTCCATCCATTCTGCATGACCTGTCATGTGGTTTGATGCACCTGAGTCAACATACCATACATCGTTGCTTTCTTCTGCACTTGTCACAGAATTGTTCATGTGTTGCACCATAAACAGATGCTCATTTCTGTCATCACCCTGTCTACTAGAGGATGCATAATTTCCTTGTTGCAGTTTTCCATTCATGATGTCATTCTGCTTTTTATAGCAGTCTTTAGCCATATGACCCATTTTACCACAATAGTAGCATTCAACATTACTGTTTGCATTTTGGCCTCTTTGCCATCCACCACGACCTCTTTGGCTCCCCCTACCTCTAGAGTTACCACGTCCTCCTCCATAGGACTGGTTTTCTTGAGTTTGCTGCATATTCTGATTTCTACCACGGCCTCCAAATCGGCCTTCTCTACCTCTGCCTCTACCTCTTCTAGCATTTGAGTAGAAGACAGCTTCTTTTGAAGTTCCTCCTGAAGAAGATGCACCACCATTTCTCTGCTCCTCAGAAATTAGAAGAGCAATCAACTCCTCAAAGTCAGGAAATCTTTCACGAACTGAAATGGATGTCCGAAACTGTGTATAATCCTTTCCTAGACCATTCAAGGTCACAGAAACTAAATCATCATCTTCCACTGGCAACCCAATGGAAGCAAGTGCATCTGCAATCTTCTTCACCTTCATGTGGTAGTCATTGATGCTCATATTTTCTCTCTGCACATTATGCAACTCTTGCTTGAGCTGCATTTTCCTGGCTTGCGTATTTGTGCTATACATTTTTGACAAAGTATCCCATGCCTCCTTTGGCGTACTTGCATCTTGAATATGCACAATCATAGAGTCTGAAATGCCGATAGACATCCAGTACATAACTTTCATGGCTCTCTCATGCCATGCTTTAAATGCCTGCATTTGCTGTTGATTGGGAACATCAGGAAGAACTGGTTCTTCTTCATTTCCTGCAACAAATTCCCAATATCCTTTTCTCATAAGGAAATTCGTCATTCTAAACTTCCATGCTTGGAAGTTGTTCTTGTCAAGCTTTTCAGTGACAATCTGTGAAAGAGAATCAGACGCCATTACAGAACACTGCAAAAAATTCTGTCACTGCAAAAAACACAGCTTCACCCTTACAAGGGAAAATCTGCAAAACTGGCGAAAGTGGTACCTAACCACATAGTCACTTCCTAGTGACGATTTTGCATAACCAGGAACCAAGGATGATTCTGTAACTCCCAATGTCTCTGCACACAAGCATACGATGCAATTTATGTGGTAACTATTCACCGACCTGTAGAACAGTGGTCGCACAGCATAAAACAAGGCTTTTTCCTGAGTGCGTGCAGAAAACTTCCGCCTCCAAAATAGGCCCCGAAATGGCCTCAAATCAAAAAAACAAGGTCTCTTGCTTCACCTCGAAGGGCGTCTCGACCTGAGACAATGCACTCTTGCAATTTCCAGCTGTGCTACCTACAGAGATCTGCTCCCAAAATAGAAAATGAAAGCAACACTGCTCCTCTTACCAGAACACCGCGAGCTTGGCTTGCTTTCTTGAGCTCCTTACCACGAACAAGGCTCTGATACCATGTCAAGATTATGGGAGAGAAGGAAGGAGTCTCACTTAAAGCTTTCTTGCTTGCACAATGGGGGAATACACACAAGGGTGGAGGCTGAAAACAGTTTTCCTCTTCTTAGTTGTGGAAGCCAAAAGAACTCTAGTACAAAGAAATAGAAGAACCCTATATATGGGTCTCAAACCAAACTCAACTAACTAAGGTGGTGTACTAACTGAGCCACAAACTAGAGTAGATAAGGATAGCTATCATGTAGCTATTATTCATGGGCGGTGTACCAACCGCATCTGCAACTGACAAGTCAATGACATAAATACACAACGGTCACCCTGGCGTATCACGAGTGGAGCTCGATATCTCAACATAACCACATAGCCAATGCTGAGTATTTCAAGATATATAACATTCATGTTTTCATGGGAAGGATACCCTAGTCCTATGTATAGACTAGATGTACCTTGGGGAGATAGCACAAAGTAAGATGCTCAGGTATGAAGCATGGACTGAAGAAACAACTCCCACACGTGGTAGCTTACTAATGTCTACTATAGTATAAGTTGTTAAGAATCGCATGGTGGGGGGGTCATGCTCGAGTTGCTATGGTAAACACATACCATAGACTGGTGCGCAAATCGGATTTCGTATGCATACGTAGTGAGCATCGGAAGGTCCCCAAGAATAAAGAACTCTACTTTTTGCTCAAAAACCAAGAGAGAAGACTTGCACAACATGAAGCAAGAAGACCAATTGGGTACAATCTCCCCCCATGCCTTGTGTGAGCGCTCCACAAAGTATATATTTAATAAATTATTCATCTCCAAGCTCAAAAATAGCCCAAATTTACAATTAGCATGCTTTAGATTTTGTGGTTTCTTTTGTCCAAATAAAGAATAAAGCGATTGGGCGCCCCAAGAGTCGGGCTATGCCCAAGTACAATGACCAATAATGAATATTTAAATCGTGTGCCCATGCGCATACAAAATAATAAATATATATCAAGCGCATCAAAATAAATATTAGCGCCACACCTAAGACATGCACCCATGAAAAATGATAATTTTCTTTGAAATAACTTGAATGCACGCTATCGCGCAATGCTTCATAGCGCCACCGTCGCCTGCTCTACACATCAACTGAAGCATTCACAATTGTTAGAAAATAATAAAATTAAATCCACAAAAGTGAATACATAGTAGTCTTCAGCTACAAAATAAACAAATAGGTTGGAATTCTGTCCTAACCTTAATTTAATACAAGTGCACACTCTAAACTCATAAACTTCCATTAATTTAAATATGTATTTTGCGGAATCACCCTCTATGGAATCACCCACTTGCACATTAAATTAACAAGACACCCAAAAAGGACAAGCGCCCCTATCGACTTTTCGCACAAGGAATCCACCTTGTGTATGAGCCTCGGAAAATAAATATAATTTTACAGAATCCACCGCAAAACCTCACGAAATCCACCGTGGAATATGCCTCCTAGCATCATACCCCCGAGGTGGAATAGCAATTGTCCTCAATTGTCATTAGCTCAATGTGGAGCGAGCAGTGAAGGATAAGCACTTAGGTCACGAGCCTGCATCCATTGGGCCTCTTCAATAGGATGATTTTTAAATTTCACCAAATATCTAGAATATCTACGGCTAGTTCTAGTGGTCATAAAGTCGGTATCTAAAATAATCTCAGGTTCAAGGACTTTAGTTTCTTCTTTTAACAAAGGAGAATTTTCATAAACAGGCTGGACAGGTAATTGGCCTTTGAAAGGTCGTAACAAATTGATATGAAAAGTGTTGTGGATTTTCCAATGTTGGGGTAGTTCTTATTTAAAGGCATCGTTATTGATTTTGTGAATGATTTTGAAAGGTCCATAAAATCTAGGAGCTAACTTTACAACAGGGTGTTTCTCAACACATTGTAGTCTTCGCTTTTCAATTCGTAACCAGACATAATCATCAACTGTAAAATTCATAGCTTTTCTTTTCTTGTTTGCTTGTTTATTATATGATTGCTAGGATTTCGCAATCATATCTTTAACTTCATCGAAAATAGTAGCATGCATGTGGGCAATATCATCAGCAGCTTTAACTTTCTTTGATAATGAAGTAAGAGGTGTAGGCAATCTATATCCATAAATTATTTTAAAATGTACTTTTTGTGTAGTTGTATGTGGTGTGTTATTGTATGCAAATTGAAGTAAATGCAAGTGTGTATCCCAGGTTTGTGGTTTTGAAATTGTGTATGCATGTAAAAAATCCAAGATTGTGCTGTTTATAGCTTCTGTTTGTCCATTTGTTTCAGGATGAAATGCAGATGAAAAATCAGTCTTTATTCCTAAGTTAGCAAACAAAGTAGTCCAAAAATTATTACAGAATCTAGAATCACGATAGGAAAAAATAACTTTTGGTAAACCATGGTTAGTAAAAACAGTTTTCAGAAACAATTGAGTAGCTTGAGATGCAGTTAATGTTTTCTTGCATGGAATGAAATATGCATGTTTGCTAAATCGATCTACAATAGTCTAAATCATATCATGATTAGCTTGAGTGTTAGGCAGACCAGTAATAAAATCCATTGAAATATGCTCCCATGGTCTTTTAGGGATTGGTAAAGGCATTAACAAACCATACTGCTTATCATGGTGTCATTTAACTCTTTGACAAATTAAACACTCGGATACAAAGTTAGAAACATTAGATTCCATGTGTGGCCAATAAAAATCTTCAATCAAAGTATGTAAAGTGGAAATAATACCTCTATGGCCTTGATATGGGGGATAATGAATTTCATGCAACACAAATTATCTAAAGGGAATAGTTACACATAACCTTTTCTCATAAAACATAAATCCATCAGCATAAGACAATTAATCAATTGGAATCCAATTATTGTTAACTAATTTATTCCAATTAAGCTTGAAAACTAGGGTCTTGGTCATAGATATCTTTCATAGGAATAAGAGAATCAAAAGATATCATAGAGATATTATGAATAGTTGGTCTTCTACTCAAGGCATCGGTAACAACATTTTCTTTTCCCGATTGATATTGGATAAGCGGATGAAAACTTTGAATAAAGGCAGCCCATTTAATGTGTTGGTCAGATATTTGTGGTGGCTGACTAAGGAGATGTTTAATACTTTGTTGGTCAGTTTTAATTATGAATTCAGATCCCATTAAATAGTGTTTCCATTGACGTAAATCTTGTACTACAGCTAGCAATTCTTAATCGTAGGTAGAATACTTAAGTTCAGAGGGTCTTAAGCTTGCAGTTAGAGTAGGCTATGGGATGGGAATCTTGCATAAGGACAGCTCCTTTTCCAGATCCACTAGCATCAGCGACTAGGAAAAATGATCTAGTAAATTCAGGGAGTTGCAATACAAGAGCATGAGTTAAAGCATGTTTCAGTAAATCAAAAGACTTTTGGTGATTTTCAGACCAATGATACACAATACCTTTATTTAATAAATTTTTCAAAGGTAATGCAAGCAATGAAAATTTTCTCACAATTTTTCTGTAAAAGCTAGCAAGACCTAATAAAGAACGTAATTCATGCACATTTTTAGGTATCGGCCAATTCAAAATTGCTTCTATCTTTTTAGGATCAACTTTAATACCTTTAGATGAAACAATATGTCCTAAGTATTCAATTTGTGTTTGGAAAAATTCACTCTTTTCAGAATTAGCATATAATTGATTCTCTTTCAGTAAATTAAAAACCAAAGATAAATGTTCATAATGCTCATTCTCATTCTTACTGAAAACCAATACGTCCTCAAAGAAAACAATGACACAATGCTGATGCTTCAAAAATATGCGATTCATCATACGACTGAATGTGACTGGTGCATTAGTTAGACCAAAGGCATAACAAGGAATTCATAATGTCCAAATTGAGTTCTAAATGCAGTTTTGAAAATGTCAGATGTGTCGAGTCGTATTTGATGGTATCCAAATTTAAGATCTATTTTGCTAAATATCGCATCCCCTTGTAGTTTGTCCATAAGATCATCTACCCTAGGGATCGGATATCTATTTTTTATAATGATTTTATTTAGGGCTCGCCATGGGGAGCCCCAGTACTATTTCAAAAGAAAAAAGACGGAACTCTCCACCTTTGCATTGATTACTGAGGTCTAAACCAAGTAACAATCAAGAATAAGTATTTGATCCCAAGAATAGATGAGATACTTAATAGGCTGCAAAAGGGGTGAGAATCTTTTCCAATATTGGTATTTGATCTAGTTATTACCAAATAAGGATCAAGAAAGAAGATATCCCCAAATTTGCCTTCAATACCAGATATGGTCATTTTAAATTCCTTGTAATGTCTTTCAGTTTAACTAATGGCCCTGCTACATTTAAGAGATTAATGCATGACATTTTTTTACCTTCTCTTGATGAGTTTATCCTAGTCTTCTTTGATGACATCCTAACATACTCCAAGAGAGACGAAGACCATGAGCTGCAATTACACATTGTGCTGGATACAATGAGGATGCACAAACTCTATGCGAAGAAAAAGAAGTGTGCCTTTTTCAAAAGACAAATGGAATTATATCTCAGTGATAGTTAAGGAAGTGAGAAGTTCAAAAAGTTGAGTCTAAGGTATTATGGACCATGCAAGGTTCTCAAATGCCTAGGAGCTAATGCCTATAAACTACACCTTCCTGATAATGTGAAAGTTCACAATGTATTATACACTAGTCTTCTGAAAGCTTATGTGGAAAATCAAGATCATATTCTTGATGACCAACAAATTGTAATGCCTAGTCAAGGAGCCCTTGAACTCCAGCTTGATAAGATCCTAGATGTAAAAGAGAAACCTGTGAGAAACAGAACCATTAGAGAGTATCTTATCTAGTGGTGGAAAGACTATCCTGAGGAGGATGCCACTTGGATAAAAGAGACAGCTCTAGAAAAATAGTTTCCTTAGTTCTTTTCAAGATGAGGACATCTCGATTCCTCTAAGGAGGAGAGGATATAATATTCCCTCCATAACACTTCATATCAAGAAACAAATTTGGGCTTGAGACATTTTAAAAATTACTCATCAAGCCATCACATAAGTGACCGCACATAATTCTCTTTATATGGAGTCTTGCATTAACGCAATTTTGTAATCCAACATGAGAAGATGCATCAATGGTCTTAGCCAAGAAAAAGCAAAGATGCCTCGTAAATAATATTACAATGGCTTGATCATAAAATTTTCCACATTATATTTGATTTAGTATTCTTGATTCCATTTAATGCGTCAAAGATCGCATTGATTTTGTAACCTCAAGACAAATCACAAAAGCCTTAATTGGTAGATGAAGAATGCGCAAGAACGAGCATGATATTGAGTAAGTTAAGTATCAAAGATATGACATGACTTTATAAACTAGATAAGTCATGAGGTAACTTGGCAAAAAACCACTAGATGAAATCGTTTTGAAAAAAAAAATACGTTTTTGAAAAAATAGGCCAAAATTCATGAATTTTTTAATGCTCGGAGGGAGAGAAAGCATTTAAAATCATCCCCATGCCACCATCCAACAGGTAGGCAATCAAAACTCATTTTTTATAAATCTTACTTGGCTCTTGACAAGTAGCCAAAATAATGAGTTGAATGCATGCTCCCCCTCATGCCTATCAATACACCCCCTCTCCTTCACAAAGAAAGCAAGAAGAAAGACCTTTTGATGATGGAAAATTTTCTCTACTTCTATTTTCCATTGTCGCTTGAGCCTTGAAGGAGGAAACTACCCCCCCTCTACCTCATTTCTATTCTCTCTATCCCCTGTTACGCCTTCATTCCATACAGCCATATCACCAAGCGAAACACTGGTAAAATTTTTATAGCTTACCACCAACTCTCCTTGAACTACCACGTCAATTTCACCTGATATCGATGGCTCTACGTGGTCGCACAGAAATTCAAAAAGCCCATTTGAAGCAAGGGAAGTAAAGAATGCGACTGATGGAGATAATGATGCAGTAGGAATTGGTGAAACCCTCGTTACAGCAAACCTGAGAGAGGTAACATCTCGTTGGTTTGAAAAAAATTATGTTTTATAAGCTTATTGCTATATTTGGCTTGAAACAATTATAAATACATTCTAAAGAAAATGCATATGAACTATTGCTTATGACAATAGCCTAAGTAATATAATAATTAACTATTTAATGAAAAAACTCTTTCACTTGGAAAAGGATTATATACTTGTCATTAAGAAAATATCTTAAT
This sequence comes from Lygodium microphyllum, assembly GCF_053477565.2. Classification (NCBI taxonomy): domain Eukaryota; kingdom Viridiplantae; phylum Streptophyta; class Polypodiopsida; order Schizaeales; family Lygodiaceae; genus Lygodium; species Lygodium microphyllum. The sequence goes on from NC_141143.1 coordinate 48,666,947, forward strand.
TATGGTTTATTTCATGATATTTATTGATATTTTATTAATGACGCATGTGATTATAATAACAAAAAAAATAGAGGATATTAGAAAAGGGAATATTTTATAATTTTTCCTTGAAAGTGACTATCTCTATTTCATTTTTCTAATGATAATTAGATGCATATGATTTTTATAATAAATTCTAAAAAATCATTTATATAATATCATGAAATAATCAATGCATTAAATCAACAAAAAATTATGTAGGAAAATATATACTAGACACACATAAATTAGGTGCGTAATAATATAATTCGAGGTATGAAAGATGAAAGAAAATTTACACTTATGATTTTTGTATTGCCTAAAATAAAATTTTTAGACCCTCCAATAATGGAGTGAGAAGAGTGAGATAGAAGAGGAGCTTGATGATGATATTTGATTAAATATTCCAAGTCTTCCAAATACTCCACAAATTTCTTCTCCTTGATGTTTATCACTGAGTAAGTCTGTGAATTAGAGTGGCAATAGGTTGGTTTGAGTGTCAAAAGAGAGAAAATGAAGTGAGTTTGTGAGCTTGAAGCTCAAAAGGCTATGGCTTCTGTTAGGGTTAAACAGGCCGACTAGTTTTTTGATTGTAGCAAGAGTTGTAGTGCATCTTTTGAAGAACCCTTTGGTGGTGAAATAGCTCATAAAATGGGCTTCAAATTCCCTATAGCTACAAGCTGGATTGTGGCACACATGAGTGGCGAGAGTTGTACGACAGCACACAGGTGCAAACAGGGCATCGAGTTCCAATTTTTGCAATGCTAGAGATGTAGAGCAGCAATGTCATCGATTGAGGTGCCAGAGGAAGCGCCGTGAGTAGAGGAAGATATCTCTATAAGGAATCATTGAAAGATATGCCCTGTAGAGAGAGATCTAGAAGCTCCAAGGTGGGTAGGTGCAGTTGGCTATGGCTGCCACAAGGTCCAATTGAGATTTGAAGTTGAAATTGGAGACATGAGCTAAATGTGAGTTTGCTAGAGATCACTAGAGGTGAAGGGAGACTAGAGAGTCAAAGTATGAGCTGTGCCATGCCCAACCGGGCTCTGATAATATGTTACAAAACATGGATCTAGAGCATAGCACTAACTATTGAGGACGGAAGTCAATAACAAGACTCATAGTGACAGAAACAAGAGGACAAACTATTGCTCAAGTGAATTAGGTTCCAAGATGTAGGCTTGGACTCATAAACAAAATCTTGAGCTGACCATGACAAGGACAGAGAATGAAGTACGAAGTACAAAATAGCATTGCCTTGAAAAGTGAACCAAGTACATGTCTTTATAGCTTTTCAGTTTCTCGTTCTCCTCACTGTGTATATGGGATTCACGACATCTCTTCCTGGAGCATACATTATTTGTTATTTCTCAAAAAATGTGATAGGTAATTAGAAAACGAAAGAAAACTATTTGTGGGAAGCGGGTGGGTGAGATCCCTAACAGATCCGTCCTATGTTTGGGTGGTCTCAGTAAGTTGGGAGCTTCTCTCAAGAGATTGAATGAAACATTAGTTAGGAAAAATTAGGTAGAGCCGAGCATTGACTTACCTAGGGTCAGTTCTTAAAACCTTGATAAGAAATTATCTTAGAGGAAAGGTGTGACGACTGTGCCAGAGCTTCGTTAAGGTTTCTTGAATCCTAGCCAGTTACTGGAAAAAAGCATTGCACTCCATGAACTAATGGTAACTATAATCACTCTAGTCGGATGAGAAGCCCTTGTGGGACACCTCCGATGGAGCTAGCTAATGCATCGAGACCTTAGTTGTCAATATAGAACCCCAAGATTGTAGGTTGATCCTCGTGGGAATGGTCGGTACCTTGCAGTACGGGGTGGACTCTGGGAAACCTAGATGATAGATCCTGTGCATTCTTGTGAGTGCCGCACGAAGCTATCTAGGATAGTTCCTCGATGGACCACTAAAATGTGCTACTAGGGAATTGTTAGGTAGACACGTGACACAAGGCCAACAACATAGCTCAAGTCTAGCCTTGTGATAATCATGTAAATCGAACTTCCCACTATCCTCATAAACATAGTAGGGTCGTCTATCTCATCCCCAAAATCAACACTTAACTTCATATTTTTTCTCGAATGGCACTAGAAGAGGCTTACATGCTATCATACCATACTTGGATAGCATATCCAAGCCAACTGCCTTTGGGATAGCCATATACAATCATCACATTTGATTATCTTAATGCTAAGAAAGTACATTAGCTTACCCAAATCTTTCATCTCCAACTTCTTCTTCAAAAAGTCCTTAACTTTAGCAATCCCACTATCACTATCACTTGTAATAATCAAGTCATCCATATAGATGATTATGATGACCAAGAATACATCTCCATTTCTCACATAAAGGAAGTGATCGGCATTAAAAACATAAAAGCCAATGTTGACAAGATACTATCTAATCTTGCCAAACTATGCTCTAAGTGCTTACTTCAGCCCATAGAGTGCTTTCTTTAACTTGCGCACATATGTGGGATACTCTCAATCTTTATAATTTGGTGTGGCTGCTCCATATACACATCTTCTTGCAATTCACCATGCAATGAGGCATTCTTGACATCCATTTTTTGCAAGTTCCAACCTTTTTTGCTGTTGCCAAAGCCATAATGTATCTAACTATTGCCATCCTAGCAACTAGACTGAATGTCTCTTGATAATCTATGCTATAGGTTTGAGCATAGCCTTTTACAACCAGTCTAGCCTTATACCTACTAATAGAATTATGCTTGATTTTGTAAATCCACTTACTTATGGTTAATAACTTTCTTGGCCTTAGCCAACGATACTAGATTTAGAGTCATATTGGCTTCTAATGTAGCCATCTCCTCATTCATTGTTGCATCCCAAATGAGCATGGCCAACAACATCCTCAAAGAAAGTGGGCTCAACATTCTCAGCCACCTTTACCATATAAGCATATTGATGAGTTACATAACCTTTGAAACCAAATCTTTTAACACGATATCTGACCCTGCTAGACTTGTATAACACTTTTTAAGTTAATGGAGCCTTTATATAACCATGTGCTCTCTGTACACTTGGTGTCTTGATTGAAAGAATACCAAGCTCATCATCCAAACTCTCTAAACCATTGGAACCTCCATCAAATTCCAAATGACTAGTAGATGCATCATTACCATCCGACACTTTTTTCTTCCCTTTGTCTTTACCTAGAATACTTGTAGATGCATCAGAAGATATGGGGCTACTCTTTAGTCTCCTATACCAAGGGCTAACTATAGATGTAGTACAATATGTTGTTTTTGATCCATTAAGGCTCTATTGTTCTTACTTTTCATTTTTCACATAATTATCATGATCATGGTCATCATTCAGTGCATCACCACTAGATGCATACCAACTACTCATCTAATAAAAAATAATATCCATGCTCACTCTAAACTCACTTTTGATAGTGTTATAAATGAAATATCATTTTTGCTATAAAGAGTGTCCAATAAAAATATATTTTTCAGCCTTTGGATCAACCTTCTTTCACAACTCATTTGACACATGAACATATGCAATACAAACAAACACCTTCAAGTGTGATACATTGGCCTTCTTGCCTATAAAGCATTCTTCAGGGGTCATCCCATGAACTACTCACAAATCACTTTCCAAAAATTAGCACTGGATTTCATGCGAGGAAGTGAAACAAAAGTATACCCAAGAACCACCAATAACAAAGAAATTCTTGATGTGAATATCAAATATTTCATAGAAATGCACTAGTTGCTCCCCTTTCCCCTGAACATCACTTCCCATAGTCCCCTAGCTAGGGGAGTCCACATTGGGCCATCTTACCTTAGGTCAAAGGTCTTTGTCTTAGTGACTCCAGCTAAATATCCCACATATTGGGTTTTCTTATGAGAAAAATCTTGAATGAGATTTCATTTTTACCTTAAACCCACAAATGACTCTTCTCCTCCTTCTTGTTCTTGCCTTCTTTCACCGTGAGGGCATCACTAGTGGATGTACCCTAAAACTTCTCGTGCACTTGCATTTATAACTCCTCATCAAGTATTAAAGCATCAACTTTATAAAAAGATAGTAAATTCTTACTATATTAATTGCTTTTGCTAATGCACTAAACTCATGTGGTAGCCTGCTTAAAACCAAAGAAATAAGTTGACTTATCCTCATACCATCTAATACCAACAACTGATCTTGGAGACCCTTCACCTTCATGAGAAAGGTTTGGGATGATTCCCCATGTGTATAAGGGAGGTTGTAAAGTTTACTTTCAAGAGTAATGGCATAAGAAGAAGTAATCCTTCCATAAAGCTACTATAACACTCCCTAAACTTCATAACATTATTCAAAGATTGAACAATGGGAGTTCACCTTTGAAATAAGATGCATCATCAACAATAGAGGTTACCTTTAAAGTAAGGCTCATGTAGCAAAAGCCTTGATGTCTCTCTTCTCCCATTCTTCAGTTGACTCCAAAATTTCTTCTTTTTGGCTCTTCTTTATCTGTTTATGGTGTTCTAACTTAGTTTCTCCACCTCAAACAATAACTCCATAACTTCTTGCACACCATCTTAGGGAAGTTACTATATGTATATCCTCGACATCGCATACGTTCAAGGCCTATTTATAAATATCCTTATTTGTGAATTTTTCTTGAATAAAACATAACCCTTTCTATTCAATATGTAAATAAACCCCTTATATTACACTTTTTTGTGTGTAAAAAATGTATAAAAATGGTATTTCAAAAATACCTTATTTTGAACCCATGTGATGCACATATATATTCATGAGTAACTTACCCAAGCACACAATCCATGACTTCATTTTTAGCTTTTAATGAGAGTAGTTAGCGTGAGAAAACATATGTTTTGGATTTGGACACAAAGGAACCATGATGGAGATGCAATATGGATCACTTAAAAGAAAGTAAATATTGGACCACACAAAAACATAAAAACATTCTTTTGAAAAACATGGTATTACAAATTGAGTTGCCACCCTACCTTGTTCATCCCAGGCCTTCCCATGCTAAACCACATTGGGCTCGTATAGGTTTCATTTCCCATCAAAGGACCAAGAATGAGATTATAACCTTTGACTAGAGACCCAATAGTTCTCACGTGCTGTAAGGGAAAACCTTCCTAAATAGAAGACCATGCATACCTAAGTAGTGGTGGTTAGCTACCTTATGCAAATTATTACAAGTCAAAGTGAAGAGTTTTTGGTATCGCCCTAGGGATAGCACAACACCTCAATCCCCTCTTACTATCAAGGACACAGAAGTCATTAGAATCATTTTCAAGTTTTTATTACAATCAAAATCAATCGAGCAAAATAATTGAATAAAAGAGTCATTTCCAAAGATTAAGATAACTTTCCAATAGAATCCCAATAATTTCCATTCAAATAGTAATCAACTCACAACTTGAGTTTAATCTATTTATGTGTAAATACATATTTTTTGCACTAAGTTGTCTCAATTGATTCTTCTATTTACTTAGAAACTTTAAAAAAATCTTGAAAACTTAACCATTTACTTGCCATATTTCATTAAACTACAAAAAAAGTATTTGAGACATGTATAATTCATATATAATTTACTTTTTAACATAAAAATTAGGCTAATTCTACAAAAATATTGATTTCTCTTAACCATGTTAATGGTAGTTTCTGTTGCGAAGTAGACCACATGGCGAATCTAGCATCTCAAATCTTAGAATACAAAAAACTTTATGAGACATAAAACAATTTAGATACTTTAACAATTTTAGAAAGAACATGAGAAAAAAATGACAAGGCCGAACCTCCCTTATGACAAAAGCCATGGCTTGACATCCTCTATTATGGAATATTGATTCCATAGTTATTTGCATTCATATCATATATATAATTGCAAAGAAAATGCAAATTCCATCAAACTACAGAGTTTTATATATTACAAGATTTCATGTAGATTAGAGTTGATGCAAAAAATTCTAAGTATTAAATTATGATATTTTGACATCACCATCATGTTGGAAATATGCCAAAACCTCTCAAAATGACCTTGAAATCTCTGAATTTTGAGTCTAGATAAGGGAGAAACAACAAAAGTAAGTTTTTACCATAGTCTCCTTTTTTGCACACGATCTTGTTGCTTTTATTAAACAAAGCTAAATAATCTTTCCAAAAATAAGCCATAATAAATAAAATAAACTTCACTTATGTCCATAGTGAGTACCAATAAAATACCATGATAAATAAAATTCCATAACAATAAACTTATGTCCATACCATGTTTCTATAAAATATTGTGATAAATATACTCTTAAAATATTCTTATACTTAGTTAATTTTAGTTTATTTGATGTGAATTTTTTAAATGGGTTGCATAATTTGTGACTAATTACATAAGGCCCACGTGTGATACTAGTCGCATTATACTTGGCAAATAGAGAGATGGAAGGATACTAATGTGTTTTGTGTTGTGATGAACATATTCAAAAAAGGGCTATGTGAAATTATTATTTTTCAAATGCACATTTCAATGTGTGAAAAGTATACACTTCATAGTGTTGAAATATTACTAGAATTTGTATCTTATACAATGTGAAAATATTATGTTTTGTAGTCATTATAAGCATAAAGACTTTGCATGTGCATATGCACAAGTGGTTTATTTCATATGTGTTTATTAGAATGATTAAAATATTATTCTTAGATGTAGAGCTACTTAGAATATGATATATTAACTTTAATTTTCCAAAAGCAAATCGTGCAAGAAAAAAAAAGGCAAGGACACAAGAAGATGCCTTCAATATATTCTGAGAACAAAAAGCCTAGTGCAATTAATAAATACATGTATTGGGGAGGTGTTCACCCATACATGCAATGAGATTGTACCCAATCTTGTATCATTCCTCTATCATGCAAGCTTTTTGGATTTTCTATTCTTTCTTGTAATTTGTTCAAGTCTCTTCAAAAATTCCCTACTCTATGATTAAGGCTAGCAATAGTTTAAATATAAAATCCTCCTAAGAGCCTAGTTATTTCAAAAATTGAATTTTAGAAAACTTTTGATGAATTCATAAGTAATAAAATATTTTTCTCTATTTTCTTAAGGTTTCATTGATAATTTAAGTAACATCTTAAGAGAAATTGAATTGTAACTTTTAGTTTAATTTAATTAAGCATTATTTATTGATTTGAATATTTTTAAATATTTTAATTAATTAATTATACTTTTAGGATAATTAGGCAAGTTAACTTAAATGGTAAGTTTTCAATAAAATTTTAGAATATTTTAGTACTATGACTTAGTAATTTAATGAATTTAAGGATTACATTGGAGAAAAAATAGCTCTAATGGTTATTTGCAAGAATTTTTAAGTTTAAAGTTTGGATCATATGAGCTATTTAAGAATTATTGACAATAAAAGAATAAATTTGGATCATATTAGTGGCCGTATTTTTCGATATTAGGGATGAAAGAAGGCCCCACAATGTCCATGCACCTATGGGCGACCATGATAGTAGAGAAAAAGATACTAAAATAATAATGCTTATAAGAATGATGACTATGTGTGAAAAATTGTTATCTTGTCGTCATTTAAATATAACTTGCCATTTCTAAAGGGATTCATCCTCCCCTCTCTCCCCCCATCCCTAATACTTTAAAAGCCCTTTTTTTAAGTAGTCCTCCCATGAATAGAAACAAACAAAAAATCGAGGACAAAGCACACAAAATCTATGTGCATAGCTCTACCATTGATATCAAGACAAGAAAGAATCACAAATCTCGCACTTAACAATGAACAAAATCATCATCTTCATCTTCATCCTCCATAACTTCAATTATACAAGAGAAAAGAGAAAAGGGAAGAAAGGAGAACTTTTGCATAAAGGAGAAAGAAGAGATAAATTTTTTGCACCATACAAAAGGAGAATGTGTGTATCTTGAAAGAAAGGAGAGAAAGAGGCACAAAATCAACCATGCACTCCACCCCACCTTTTCCCAAAAGACACACAACCCTTCATATTTTTATTATTTATTTGATTTTTTGATACATTTGTGTTCATAAGGCTTTAGCCTTTATATTTTAATTATTTTAACTTTTTAGAAGTGTATGCAGGTACACTTTTGTATGTACCATTTATTTATAATGGATGTGGATGTGACCCCTCCATGTAGGGTGTATTTTAGTGCTTTTGTAACAAAGTAAATATTATTTCCTTTACAAAAGATGAAAATATGGTGTATGTATGGACATTGTTGTGTCTTGTTTTATGCTTATTTCGGTGTCATCATTTCCTCCAACACTGAAACATGAAGTGTCCTCGCGAACCATTAGTAAAAGAAGAACCACTATCTACACAAGACATAGCCAAAATTGTTAGTAAAAAAACTTCAATCACAAGGCCTAGACATGGTAGGGTATGTAACTCCAAATCCATGACCACCATAGTAAGTGAACTCGTGTCTCAATCATACTTCAACACTAAAAAACTTGTGTACTCCTCAAAGGATAGGGTTCAATCTTCCACAAGGCATCTCAAGTGTAAGAGAGAGGACAGGAGAGAGAAGGATTGTAGAGAGGAGAGAAGGAGAGAGAAATGACTGGCAGCCACCATGGAAGGATAGGAGAGAAGGCGAAGAAGGTGGAAGGACAGATGTATATTAAAAATTGGTACCTATGCATTGTCCCTTACACCTTTTATACTTAGGTCAAACTGACACTAAGTATTCCCCTCCATTACAATCCATCCCCACTCAAAATAAAGTTTTTGTCCTAAAAAACAAAGATTGGACTTATTGGTATGGCCAGGTAGTGGGCTACAGAGTACTACTCTATACAGCGTTACAAGTGGGAAAAGATAGTTGGGGGGGGGAGGGGGGCAGGGCTGAAATCATGTATGCAGTGTGAGCATGAGGGAAGGTGTCTCAGTACAAGATGATCACTAATTCCAAACCCTGGGATCAAATGGGTAACCTACATGGTAAGCATCACCAGCATGCTGGTCATCCATACAAACATGGTTCTCTGCACTGCCACTAGGATCAAAAGGAAAGTGGTGATCCCTTCCATGCAGTGGATTATCATTCATGAGTGAAGCTGGAATGATCATGACTGTTGACTTTTGTATCAAGTCTCTGATAAGCATCATATGATTAAACTTGGCATGTGCATGGATGCTGTTGAATACATACAGTACTGCATACTTTGAAATTTTTCCCACATCATTCTCGATGTGTTGCATGTCCATGATCCTTGCATTCTTGGCAATTACGGGGCATACAAACACAACATCCTTGGACTGAAGGGTCTCCTCATGTGGCTCCAGTGGAATGTCCACTTGATCAGCGATCTGCTCATGATCTTCAATCTGATCAATATGTTGTCCATGATCTCCGTCATGTTGGTCATGATCTGCAAGAGACATGATCTCCATGGTCTTTCAACATGCTACCCATGATCTACTTGCCCATTCACTTGAGACTTTATCCATTGCGAGATTTGAAGACTAAGGTTGTCCATAGTGGCTCTCAGTTTGAGCATTTCACCCATCATTTTTGTGTGATTGGCCATTACAGCTGCATGTCGTTTAGCTTGCCTCCTCTCATGTAAACATAGAGTGTGTTTAAGGGCATTGAGGCCTATCATATCTGGTGATTGCTCTTTAACATCCAGGATGTCCTAATCTGAGGCAGCTAAACTGAATGCTTTAGAATTAGAGAATCTACTGCTCAATACTGTTGGGTAATGATTACTGATTACTTGTTACTCAATCAGACTTTAATATTGCTACTCTAGTTTGGTTGTTGCTCGTTGCTACTAGAAATTTCCCACTCTATGCAACTCTCACAAGTACACACTATGCTGAAAATTCAGAAGCAGGAGTCATGTTAAACTCTCGTTTCTTCTTATCTCGCCTTGGGAGATCCATAGTCTAAATCAAAAGATCAACAAGTCAAATATGCTACTATTGTCTATCCCGTAGTCTCCTGCCAGTCAATGCATCAAGGTGGGCTCCTGCCCATAGTCACAAATGAGGTGCAACCACAATCATAAATGCATTGAGCACTTCATGCCACCTTGGGAAAGCTTCAGAATCTAGATAGGATGTCATCTGGCTATATTAAATCACTTAGTCTCAAGTGTTGTTTATATGCAGGTTGTCGAGGAACTCCATATTCTCAGAAACTCAATTTCAACCTTCTGAAGGACTTGAAAAGATCAAACCAATCAGGCAATTTCAAATACCCCTTGGCACAATGCTCGATGCGTCTCAATCAAGGGTCTTCCCTCATGGCTGATGGGTCTGTATATCACTCAACACGGGAGCAAGCAACACTAAGGAGATAATGTCTCTGACATCCAGAGCACTGAGCCCTTCTCCATTGCCTGTTCTTGATGCCCTCCTCACACATGCTTTGGTCACAATCTCATGTCATGTGACATGTATTAATCAGTGCGATTCTGGCTGTCTAGATTTCCTGAGGCGGTAATGTATGCATTCAAGCTTTTGAGGACAAAAACTCTCACTTTGGAGAGGCTAAATCAGGCTCTCATAGATGCTTTTGCTGAAGATTCATGTATGAAGACTGCTAGTAGACTATTCTGCCTTATTAGATTCTCAAGGAAGAATAGTCTACTGACGAGTCCAATACAAGCCCTTCTATGAAGCGCTTAAAGCTTCTCATGATGCCTCTGTTAACTATCATGAACAGTGAAAGGGATCAATCTATTCAGCTGGCTTGTTGGCGCACCTGGACTTATCTTGCTCACAAACTTGGATCTAGGATTAATCATTCATTGGCATCATCTCTGGTGGTTGCTCCTATGTTTGAGTCAATCCTCAAGTCTGGACCTGATAATGGTAATTCTTGGGTTTTGGGATCCCTGCCTTAATGCTTTAGAGGCATTGTGTGGGAGCTTTCGCTCAACCACCAAGACCCACGGACCGCTTATTGTTCAAGCATTCCAAGCAAGCTCTGATGGCTATCTCTCACCTTGCCGACGTGCCGTCAATCCTACGAATGCAGTGAGCTTAGCTTGATGCTCGATCGAGTACCCTCCTCTCTCTTGCACTCCGGTAGCTCCACGATCCTAGATGCTAGCTCAAGCATCCTCAAGCCTCCTCCATCTCCAAGCTCAATCCTCCATAGCCGCGCGCGCAAGAGAAGAGAAGAGAAGAGAAGAAGAGGAGAGGAGATGGTGAAGAGCTTCACCCTCTTGATCCCTCACTCTCACACACACTCACTCCCTCACACTCTCACACACTCTCTCTCAAGAGCACACACAAGCAAGAAGGGGAGAAGAAGAGAGGAAGAAGATGACTATTTTTGCCACACACTAAAGAATGAGCTCCTCATTCACTTTTCAACTTTATATACAAAACCCTAAATCCCTTTTGGGCAGTCATCCCCTTTTCCCCTTTTTACATGGCCGGTCATAGCCTAGGCCCTTTTTTCCATTGTCCTTTTATCTTCCTAGCTTCCTTTTCACTGCCCCTCTACATTTACAAATTGCACGGGTGAGAGCCCGGTGCTCTTTTACAAGATTTTAGGGTGCGCCTTTTTATTCAAAAATGCGCCTTTCCCCTTTTGTATTTGCCTTGGACTTTTAAGGTTGCCCTTGTGATTTTGGCCTTTTCTCCTTTTCTTTCTTCAGTCGGGCTACCTTTTTTCCGCCTTTGCCCTGCCTCTTTTGCACTTTCTTTTGCGTCTTTTCCACTTTCTTTTTCTTTCTTCGTGTTGGGGTTAACATTACCCCCCTCCTAGACGAGTGCCAGTCCCATGGCACTCATTGTTGTAGGTAGCAGGTGGTAGCATGCACCGAAGACGTGGGTGACAAGGACGCCTGGGGTTTGCATTGGTGGCCGGAAGACGTGTTGGTTTGTTGGGGATTCTGCATAGGACGATTCTTTCCGGGCTTGTTGGATGATGAGGGGTGAGCAGTCAGAGCTGGGTGTTGATGAAGAACGAATGACACTTTCGTTGTGGTCTTCAACACCTGCAATTGAAAACCTCTCAGGTGGTCTCTCCCTAAGGGTAGTGCTAGTCTTCCCTATTGTGCACAAGACATATATGATTAGTTTGGGAGATAGATCGAACTCTAAGCAAGCTGAGAGTATTATCCTGCACTTGAGGACCCAAACTGTGAATATTCTTCAGTGTAGGCATTATGTGAGTGCTTGTGTATACTTAGATATTACTTAGTTAGAAGACTGTCGGCGTGGTTCCTTGGAGAGCAAGGGGCTAAGTTGATGGAAAAATGTGTTAATGAAGAGGTGGAGTACACTTTTGAAGATTTCTTGAGACGTCATTATGGGCTTTCCATTGTCTTACAAGCCTTGCTTACCTCGGTGGGTTAGAAGGGCGTTGAGATGAGTGCAAAGGAATATCATGGGCGAGGCGATCTCCCTAGGTATGTCTTGCCCTTGATGTGCCCTTAACAAGTGTGGGGAATGTATGAAAGGGCTAGGGGATTAGGGACGGAGCCAGCTGACCAAGGTCGCTAGTCATACCTAATTTGAGGACCCCTAGGTGCGGTGCTGTGATCGTGTGTGTTTTTAAATTTAAAAAAAAGCATGAGGAGGCGTATACATGGAGGCAACGGTTCAAGAGCATGACAGGAGTTTTACTCCTCGTCATCCGAATAGTGGGTAAGGGTTGGTGGGGGGCGGGGGGCCTTGTTAAGGAAATTTCGACTTAACAAGTAGCCTTTGATGTGGAGGCGGGTTTTGAGGGTGGTGGTAGAAAGAAAGGGGTGGTTGCACTAGGTGAATTTGCTGTCATTCATGTCTTCGAGTAGTGCACCATAGAAGGATGGCAAAAGAGAAGCACGCATCATGAAGCGAGTCATGGTGTTGCTGTCTATGGCGTTGGGGTCAAAATAGAGGGGTGGGAGGTGGCGTTCTTGGGGTGCGGGTTCTTGGTGGACTAGGATCCTAATTAACCTAAGATAATTACAGGTGGTGATGAATGCGAGGTCGGGGCAAGAGGTGAATTCGCTAAGAAATTTATCTATAGAGCTATGCAAGTCAGGGAGGGTGAAAAGGAGGGTGTTTCTATGGGAGGTGGTATTGGCATTATAGATGATGGGGAAATCGAACCTACCGTGGATGGACGGGTTGAAGTCCACTCCTACCCTTTGAGGATACGGCATAAAAGTGGGGTCGTTTCTCTCTGAAGGGAGGGTGTTGCAAAATCATCCACGCTTCCAAGTTGACGTCAAAAATGCGCCTCCTCCAGGTGGGTTGGCAATTATAGCCTTCCACTGTTCGAGGCACCTGGAGGACTTTATCCTGCCAAAACTCGCGGTCCTCGGCTCCCCAAGCAGTTGGGTGAGCCTCACGCTCTACTAACCATTTGGCTTTGAGCCTGGCCCCCATGGCAATGACATCCTCCACCAGCTGAATGGGCAACACCCTATTCAAGGCAGTGGGAAACTCAAAGCGCAGGTCGAAGGGGTCACGGTTATACTCCTGCTATTCCCAGATAATCATTTTGGCACGGAATTCAGCAGGGGAATCTTGGGTGCGCAGTAGGAGAGGGGCAGGCTATCTCTGGACAGGTCTGGCATTCAGCTTTCTTCTTGCCTTCGCCACCATCTCCTTCCTACGGTTGGTTTGGGCCGCTCTTCGCTTGGCAGATGTGTTAGGGGGCTGTACTTTGGCTTGTTGTGGTTGAGGGGGTGGTGGGACATATTCCTCCTCCTGAGGTCCCAGATCGAGCTCCGGTTCACCCCCTTCTACTTGCTCGTCTTCTTGTGTTTTCTCCTCTGTGAAACCGAGGTCGTCCATCTCCTGTGCCATCAGGCCTACCTGTGCCAGATATCTTCTCTGCTCTTCTAGGCTCTACGGCGGGCCTCCTAGCTGCAGCGGCATGTGCAGGCCTGCTATGAGAGCTCTGTGCGCAATGGTTAGTTTCCTTTGCAGCTAATCATTGGCTTCATCTCCTTCTGGTCAGGTGGCATGGAGCAGCGTGTTGAGAAAGGTGTGCTACTGAGCTATCATGGAGAGTTGGGCTGCTTCTACCTGATTCTCAGCCAGCACCATGTCTCCTTCGGCCTTGGCTAGCCGGCGTGCTAAGTCCCGTACTCTCTGCTCGTTATGATCGGACCATTCTTTTGCCCTTCTCTCCATATATTCCAGGCTCTCCCCCTGATGGAGGGTCATTGCCATGAGTTGTTGTTGCTGGGCCTCGAGCTCATGGTGCAGGCGGGACTGCTCCTGGTGTTCCTCTACGATTTGCGCATTGAGCTGGTCCAAATTCACTTGCATCCTGCGCACCTGTTTTGCCCTTAATTGATCCAGCTCTGCAGCCTCCTGCCTAATTTTGTCAAGCTGACTTTGCGCTTCCCAGTTGGCTTTAGATAACCGATCATTCTTGCGCCGAAGGTGGGAATTTGTTTTCCTCTCCCCGTTGAGACGCTCCATCAGGATTTTCCTTCTTCCCTCCCAGGCAGCATCGCGTTCCTTCAGGGCTCTTAGTTCTTCTGCCTCCTTAGTGCTGGCCTCCTCCCTAAGCACAGCGATTTCCTTTTGATATTCTATTATCTGCTTCACTCTGTCCAGCTGGAGGGCGGCTTGTGATTCGCGCTCCGCTGCCAGCTCCTCCACGGCTATCCTCCTTTCCTGCCTGGCTCTTTGCAACTATGTGAGTAGCTCCTTCACGTACTCCTCGTAGTGGCCTGTTGGAGGTGGGGGGTGGGCCATGGTTGTAGAGGTGGCAACCTCTTCCAATTTTTATCTTTTCACTTCCAACCATGGCTCCAATTCGAGCGTGGCTGCCCTTTTGGCACCTGAAGCTGGGGTGGCCCCGGCCACTTCCCTTGCCAGCTCCCTTCCCACCAAAAACTGCAGCCAGGTGACCACGTTGCTCTCATCAATTTTTGGGGTGTGACCCTGGGTGGGGGTGGCAGGGGGTGTCACCATGATGGGGGTGGCTTGCATGGGTGGCATGAGGAGAGGGGAGGCTGGCCTGATTGGGTCTTTTCCTTTTTCTTTTACAGGAGGCAGGTGCACAGTTTTCGATGCACCAGTGCTGGGACCGGGTGCCTCAGGTTGGTATGAACCCCCTGCTCCTTCCTCGTCTCTTCTTCGCTGTTCCTCGATGGAGCGACGGGTCGCCAGCTCCAAATCTTCTTCTTATCTCCTTCTTAGCTCCTCCTCAGCCCTCTTTTTTCTTTCCTCCTCTTCCCTTACCGACTCCCTTTGGGCCCATTGGAGCTCTTCCTTCTCTTTCCTCCTTCGCTCCTCCTCTCTTTTTTCGTGTAGGGCCTTAGTCCGTTGTTCTGCCTTTCTTTTTTGTGTAGCATGGGGTTCTCCCTCCTAGTCAGTGTCCATTTCCGTTTCATCAGACTGCTCTTGCGCATGAGGCTGGGACTGCGATGACGATTCGCCACTTTTCTCGTCAACTCCTTGTTTGTCTTCTCCTGCTTGTCCCTGCTTCGTGAATGATCGCGGTAAGGGCACCTCCAAATCCCTATGGTGGAGGCCTTGGAGGATGAGGCTTTGTGGGTCGATCAGGGTGAAGGGGATTCTCCTGCCATGGCCCTTCCTCTTGTCACCAAGGCCTTTGCTGAAGCCTCAATTGTCTTTCTTACGAACCCATTGAGGTTCACCTCGTCCAGTGATTGAGCAGCAATGCTTTCGAGCAGAGGTACATTGATTCTGGACATGATGCTATTGTACCGCTGGCTCGAGAATAGGGTATGCATTATCTTCGTCTGCAACTGAATCTCTTGATTGGGGATGTCTGCCAGGATAATTCCGTCGTTGGTGTGGACCTTCACTTTGTCCATCCCGAACATGGCATAGACGTCCCTTTTTGGTTTCTTCTCCACCTTGTTTGGAAGTCCTAGTGCCCTTTCTATTAGTTTGGGGGTCAGTTCGACTTGCACTTGTTTGGTGGCTTCCTTGTCCCGCACTGTGACGGTGCCCCTGTTTCTGTTGAAGGTGCGCAAGAACTCGGCGCACAGGGTGTAGTTTATCCTCTGGCCCACTGCGTCCTGGTACCTTTGTAAGTGGCATTTCTCTATAATTTGTCGTACCGCCGGTTCCTCGATGACCACGTCTTTGCGGAACTTCAGCTAGTTGAACGCTCTTGTTTCCACCGTGAGGCCGTACTTCACTTGTTCTTCCTCTGAGAAGGGGAGCTTGCCTACTTTGTCTTGGCTTGCCATGGTCGCCACCTGCACATTTAGCCAATTCCCTTTTTAGTATTTTTTTGCAACCAATTTTTTGGACAACCACAAACATAGCAGATTTTATTGTCCATAGCCCTAACTTTTCCTTTCAGACTTCTATCACCCCTTTTTATATGGCATTTCAATTTTGAGCTTTTCACACTTGGTTTACTTTTTAGTTTTAACTCCGTTTATCCCCTTACTTACTGCCCCTTCCCCCTTGTGAAAAAGAAGAATCCATCCTAGGATTGGAGGTTGTGGGGCCAAGGCATTCATGTTTATTTGTGTAGGAGCCAATCGTAGAAGTTGGGGTTATATTCTAAGTGTGCAGCGCAGTCTAGGTCACAGGGTCGAATGCCTACATGTGTGATGTACGTGAGAACATCTGTGAGCAAACCACCGAAGTCGACCCGACTTGCGATGTGGAGCTCTTCCTCTGTCAAAAGAGGCGGTCGAGATAGGGGTGCTCTAAGATATGATCGTCCATGGTCCGACCCCGAAGAGTGGTTAACACTCTATAAGAGGTAGGCGCGACGCAGGTGGGATCATACTCGGCCGTTTTGATGGCTCGACGTTGTTCGGCGTTGGTCATTATGTGGCATCCGTCGACTTCCCATTGCAACCTAAGAGCATACCACCACTTCAAGAAGGGTGATCCTGTATCCGCCAGGTGGAACAACCTTGCGCTCTCTTGGCCAGTGATGGCAGACATTGTCCGTGGGTCAAATGATGTGATGAGGCATTGCTTAATGGCTTGCTCTTTGGAGACCTCGCTAGCGAGCAACTTGGCGGCAGAGCGAGAAGCATGTGCAAAGGCGAATTCAAAAGTCTCCCAAGAGCAAGGCATATTGCGCACGTCTGTTGCAAAGGGTTCTGCTAATAGTCCTAAGTCCAAGCGATCATAGCTAAGGGCCAGTGCAACAAAGGTGGCATCGAGCTGTTTGATGCAGTCCACCATATCCTCAGTTCAACCCCACCTTCTTGTTCTAGTGTGGTTTTTCCGCTTTTTACACATAAAATGATGGCAAAATGCCCTCTAAATCTATACAACAATACAACATTTGATCGATGGGAGGGAAGAGTGATTAAAATGTGTCTAAATGTGGAGTAAAATGATGAAAAGATTGCTGGCTTTTGTTTGCATGTCATATAGGTCGGTGAATAATTATAAAATAAGGGCCTAGTAGCACGAGGGTTTCATCGGTGCTAGGTATGTGCAACGCCGCATAAGAACGGTAGTTGAAAATCATTGAAATGATGTTTTCCACATGTGCACAATATTGATTGTATAAATTTTTGAGCACTTAGCATCCACAATATGCACAAATCATGGAAATATTTAAAGGTATCAGAAATCCTGGATGCACAGCAATTGTTTTCATTAGGACCTTGACCCACGTTGAGTGAGAGACAAGATACCCTAAGCCAAAGGCTAGTCGTGGGGTCTAGGGGAAAGAGAAGTAAGGACAATGGTACATTTTTGTATATGATTAAATGGTACCTTGAGTGGATTTTGTGCGAAATGTTTATATGTTGAGCAACGCATCGAGGGGCCAATCCCCAAGGTGTAGGAGAGTCGCAGAGGGGTGGCGGCACTCAGCCGTTGGAGGACCCCCTATGTCTGTGCTTCGTGCCATTAGGCAATGTGTAAGGGACTCCCTTTGAGGAGTAGTGGGTGAGAGAAGAGTGGACTACAAACGATGTAATACAAACACAAGATGTCTAGGAAGGCAATGTATGTGTCATCAACGCTCCTGGCCGCGAGGCCGTGGGGTTGTTGAGCACGTGAGATAGAGGTTCGGCTAGTGCATGAGCCAGTGCCGGCCCGTTCTAGGTTCCATCAGTGGTGCGTCTGCCGGGAGCTGCTTAAAAGTGGCGGTCCTCGAATCCTAGTTGTCTAGGGACCAACTAGCAGTTTATGCCAAAGGATACTGTGATTGATCCATTATTTAGCGATAAGCATCGTCTAGCAGAAATCCAAAAGCAAGAAAGAGACGAAAAAGCTAGGCGACATGCTGAAATTTTTAGGAGATATTCCCCTAAGCGTAGCGGTGCTAAACCCTTACGAGGGAGTGGATCTAGTGGTCTTGGGGCCACAAGCAGTAAGTTAGGAGAAGGTGGAAGCCCTGGTGCTCCCCTTTCTTCCATAAGCCAGTCTATATCAAGTGCGGGAGGTGTAACCCCACCGTCCCCTATTCCTAGTGCAAATCCAATCCTCATCATGGCGCAGCCTATTGCAATTCCAGCACGAACGACGAATTTGCCGGCTCTAGGTTACCCACTACCCATTTTTAATGGGTTAGTTGAGGAAGATGCGGAACTCCACATTAGGGAGTTTCAAAAGCTAATGTTTAACTGTCGCATCCAAGAAGAAGGCATTTAATGATGTTCTTCAACATGACTCTCAAAGGAAGAGCCGCTATATGGTATCATGGTTTAGAAGCCGGAACCATATTGAATATTGATTCATTTTATGGGGCTTTTCGAAGGGAGTTTGCCCCTGAAAGGGGTGGGCAATATTGGTTGCGTGTACTCAACGTGACCCGCTAAGAACCACACGAGGATATTCGTGCTTATGCGAAGAGAATAAAAGAGGTTTTCCGTAAGTTGGACACCTCTATTCCTTTCCCCGCAGCTGCCGAATTGCAATATTTCCTACATGGTTTGGACTTTAATATCCAATTGTAGTTGAGTAGTGTCCCCTTGGGGGATATAGATACTGCCATTACACGAGCATAAGAGGTGGAATCCCGACTACAAGCAGCCTATGCTTCTCGAGGCAATTCGAATACGGGTTTAGTATTTGGAAACAATGTGGCGATGACCAATGGCAGTAGTGGCCAAGGGATAGCGATGGCTAACCCTAATGGGAGAGGGAACATGATGCAGAATGTGCCTTTATTACCAGCTCCCCCTAGCATGTCGATGCCTACGGGCAGTCAAATGGCTCCAAATGGTGGAGGCCAGGTGGTCAATTCTAACACTATGCCTGTGGCTCAACAACGAGTGCCTAATCGAATAGTTAGGCCGATCGAACGACATGGTAATGACCAAGGCTATGAGTCGAGTGCTTCCAATGTTCTTGGCGAGGTTAAGGACATGATGAAGCATTATACTGACATGATTACAGAGTAGTATCGGCAAATAGCCGTTGATGTCAACTTCCTTAAAAAACAACAAAATTTGATAGGAAGTAGATACCCAGATGAGGGTGCACCTTCGAGGTTTAGTTGCAAATGGTGTGGTGGGCAGCACTATCGAAGAAATTTCCCAAATGTTAACTGCGACATCTGTGGAAAATCCGGCCATTTAGCAGCTACTTGCTAGAGTAAGATCAGTTCCCTCCAGCGAGGTAGTCGGCAACCAGGGCCTGTTAATCATCGTGTGCAAGGAAATGATTCCCAGCGAGAAGACAGGCCTAAACAAATACTTCAACGACCAAAGACTACAGTGGAGGAGCTACCTAGTGGTAGTGGGGTTAGTTTGATTGAGGCTGAACGCGTTAATGATGTTGAAACCTTGAATCTACGAGCTGTTCTTACAAGAGGTCAAAAGGGTAGAGAAGCCGACAAGGATAAGCCCATCGACAGAAACCCTAAACAAGGCGACAAAGGAACTCAAGTTTTGGATCCTGCCATGGAAGGGGGACCTTTAAAGCCCGTGGAGAGTAAAGCCAATAAGGAACCACGAAAGAAGAAGGTGAAAGTTAAGAAAGAGGCAATAAAGCCAGCTCAACGACCTAAAGAGCGGATGGTTTGGCGTGAAAA
Source organism: Lygodium microphyllum (assembly GCF_053477565.2). Taxonomy (NCBI): domain Eukaryota; kingdom Viridiplantae; phylum Streptophyta; class Polypodiopsida; order Schizaeales; family Lygodiaceae; genus Lygodium; species Lygodium microphyllum. The sequence goes on from NC_141143.1 coordinate 48,686,897, forward strand.
GCGAACTCCATCGAACTATCATGAATTCGATTTGGCGAGCTCTCTCTGTGAAGTCAAGCCGGATGTGAATCTTTTATAGCTTATTAAGCTTTCCCCAGGAGTACGCAAGGAATTTAGAAAGATCCTACGTACCGGGTATATCGTAGAACCTTTGGGTATTGCGCGAGTTGGTGATGACTGGTTCGAGCATGCTGAGAAGCATTGCCCAAGGGTTGCAGCCTATGTCGATGGGATATTAGTAGATTATGCCATTGTCGACACAGGATCATCTGTTAACATTATGAGTTCTGAACTGATGGAAAGGTTGGGTCTTGCGATCCAGAAAGATACCTCCACAATCCTTAGAATGGCAGATGATAGCTTGAGACAACCAGAAGGCTGCATTACTAAGGTCCATGTCAATGTTACAAATGTAGAATGCCTGTTGGACTTTAGGGTGATTCGTTTTGCAGGGCGTCCAAGTTACCAAGTATTACTCGGACAACCTTGGATCTTGCAAGCAGACTGCCAAGTAGATATACCCGTTGGTCGACTAATATTCAGCAGGGGTGCCCAGCGTGTGGTGGTTGATGCTTATCCTGAGTCCCCGCAGAGTGAGAGAGCTCCTCTATCTTCTACAGAATTGGAGACATTAGAAGATTTATCTACCAGTGAGACATCATTGAGTGATGAGTCCAAAGAGGGATCCACCACGTAAGACATCTATCAGATCACTTTGAGCAAGCCGATAGAAGGCCAAGATCGTATAAGAGATGCAGATGTTATTGAGCTAGACCTTGGTATGCCTGATGATTCACGGCCAATCAAATTAGGTTCTATACTCAGCACAGCAGAAAGGGAGGACTATGTGGCCCTAATCTAGGAATTACGTGATATCTTTGCCTGGAGTTATGATGAGCTGAGAGGCATTCCTCCTAGTCTTGCTGTTCATACAATTCCGTTGAAAGAGGGCAGTCGTCCTGTACGACAGAAAGTAAGGCATATGCCTTTTGAACTGAGGGACGGGCTGTTTGAAGAGTTACAGAAGCTTCGGAAAGCAGGTTTGATTTTTCCTGTGCAACACACGGAATGGTGTTCGCCAGTTGTGATCAGAAAGAAGAAGAATAATCAAATCCGATTATGTGTAGACTTTAGAGAGCTGAATAAGCAGACAGTTAAGGACTACTACCCGTTGCCATTTATTGACCAGATTTTGGATCAATTAGCGGGTAGGGAAATATATTCGTTTATGGATTGCTTTGCAGGATATAACCAAATGGCAATTGCAGAAGAGGACAAGTTGAAAACAACTTTTATTATTGTATTTGGTACTTTTGCGTACCATGTGATGGCCTTTGGTTTATGCAATGCGCTTGGTTCGTGGCAACGAACAGCAGATAAGACATTCGGTGACATATCCCCTGAAGAGTTGAAGGTGTTTATTGATGACTTAGGGGCTGCCACTGTGAGAGGAAGGCAGTTGATCATTTTAAGAAAATGCTTTGAGCGCTGTAGACAATTTTGCATCGCCCTAAACCCACGGAAGTGTGTTTTTGGAGTACCTTATGGGCTATTGTTGGGTCATGTGGTCAGTTCGGTAGGAATCGCGACAGACCCCGAGAAGGTCAAAGTTATAGTTGCCATGGGTCCACCATGCACTCCGAAAGAAGTTCATAGCTTTCTGTCTTCGGTTGGTTATTACCGTAGATTCATAAACGCCCTGGCAGAAAGAACGTTGCCGCTTACAAATTTATTGTCCTTTAGTTGTTTGTTTGTATGGGGTGACCCTTGTAAGGTAGCATTCGAGGATGTGAAACAAGAGCTAGCAAGAGCGCCCATTTTAAAAGCACCTAAAAGAGGTGAGGTGTTCTATATATTTTTGACAGCCACCATGTATAGTATCAGCTCTGCTGTTTAGCCCAAATTTGGGAAGAGAAGTGGTACCACCCGATTGCTTTTGCTAGCAGGAAGCTGGGGGTATCCGAGATCAATTATACCTACATGGAGAAGTTGTGTCTAGTGATGATCTTTGGGACCAAGAAATTCAGGCATTATATTCTCTATGAGAAAGTCGTGCTTTATACGAAGGCGAAGGGACTTCGATTATTGATGAATAAACTACAGCTGCCTGATCGTTTAGCGAAGTGGTTAATCACTTTGCAGGAATTTGATTATGAAATCCGTAGTAAGCCACCAAGGTTGCAAGGCATTGTGGAATGTCTTGTGGACTTTGGGGAGCCGAAAGAATCTGTGGCTGAAGGTAGTGACATGGAGTTGTTATTTAAAATAGATATGGCATCTATTCCCTCCTGGTACACTGCAATAACGCATTATTTATCGACGAGAGAGGCGGGATCCGAATTATCTAAGGCTGAGAGAAGGAAAATTAAGCAGCAAGCGTTAAAGTTTGCCTTGATCGCAGGTACATTATATCGGCAAGGGGTTGATGACATCTATCGCCGATGTGTGATGCCTGACGAGGTGCCATTCATTTTGGAAGAGTGCCATGATTCTGCTTGTGGCGGCCATTTTGCTGGATGGCTTACAGCACAAAAGGCTTTAAGAGCAGGTTATTGGTGGCCTGCCATCTTCTAGGATGCGTTTGCGTATGTTAAGAGATGCGATATTTGTCAACGACATGATAGTCAAGAGAATAGGAAACGACCACTCACCCCTATTATGGCGATACTTCCATTTGAGAAGTGGGGAATAGACTTTGTGGGTCCTATTACTCCGTCGTCGACTACACAAAAGAGGTATATCATTGTAGCAACTGACTACTTCACAAAGTGGTCAGAAGCACGTGCAACAAGGAAAGATGATGCTAAAGAAACTGCTAGTTTCCTTTTAGAGCAGATAATATGCCGTTTTGGTCCGTTGAAAGAATTAGTGTCAGACTGCGGAACCCATTTCCTGAATAAGGTGATCAAAAGTTTGACAAAGACTTGGCAAATCAAGCATAACAAGACAACCCCATATAACCCGCAAGCCAATGGGCAAGTTGAAAGCACCAACAAGCAGCTTGTGGGCATCCTGTCCAAAATTGTGTCGGAAAAGAAATGGGATTGGGATAAAAAGTTATACGTGGTAGTGTGGGCCTATAATACGACTTTCAAACGAGCCACTGGCCATACCCCGTTCAAGTTAGTATATGGGGAGGATTGTGTCTTGCCTTTAGAGATTGAGCTGCCGACTATTCGGTTTGCCATCAATCATTCTTTGAGTGATGAAGACACACTTTTTGAGCGCTTGACGACACTGGCACATTTAGATGAGCTTAAGCTACAGAGCTTATTGCACCAAGAAGTGGCGAAGCGCCGAATGAAGCAGCTACACGACCTTAAAGCCAAGAAATACACCTTCAAGAAAGGACAGCTTGTCCTATATTATAACACACGACGTGAATTATTTCCAGGCAAGCTAGAACCCAAATGGGACGGGCCCTATAGGATTGTTAGAATAGGAAAGAATAAATCCACAGTTTTGTTAGCTGACCTTGAGGGGATAGAATTTAAAAATAAGGTTAATCTTAATAATATTAAACCTTATTATTTCTGATTGCACTAATACTATGACTGCCTTGCAGGTCTAGGCGAGATCGATCAAATATCTGCAAGAAAATTGTGATAGAGGTTGATGGGTCGTCTGACCCCTTATTTAGAACACCCATATTTAGAATAGAGGTATCATCAGGGAAAGCTCATTTGGTGGAGCAAAGGATATAAGGTGACTGAGCAAGGAGGTGGGACATTTATTTGGGAGATCAAGGTCTTCTGCCATCACTGCCTACAAATTTTGACGAGCATCCCTGTTGCATTTAATGATGATGGAGGGATGGAGCCTACAGTCCACCCGTTGAATATGCTGAATTTCGATTACCATAATTACGAGTAGAGTTCAGGATGGCAGGATATGTAAACCCTTTATGAACGTACACCTTGTACTTTGATGGGGCATCCAGGGGTGCATGCAAAAAAGGAAGTGTAGGAGTTATCATCTGAGACCCCCGACGACGGATTGTCATGAAGTTAGCTACTTATCTCGGGGTGAATTTTACCAATAATATGGCCAAATACAAAGCCCTGATTATGGGTTTGAATATTGCAAAGAAGGGTGGTATCCGCCAGTTGTTGGTGAAAGGGGGCTCTCAGTTGGTTTTAAATCAACTCAATGGGACGTACATGGTATGAAACCCCATCCTTTGCATGTACCATCATACTGCCATAGCCCTGCTAGACGAATTTGATAGAGTGTCTTTTCAGCTGATTCCACAAAACTGGAATCAGTTTGCCGATTCATTGGCTAATGTTGCGTATGAAGAAGACCTCTTCTTTAATTGTGGCCCTTGTCCTGATATATCTATTGATGGTGAGACAGGACCTGGTCAGTTGTGGGGTATGCTTTTTGAAAATGCCCTCTTTGGCAGACGATGGTTGATCTGGGTGATGCAGAGGGTAAGCGAGACTCATCTGCCTTTATTATCTTGGACCCACAGACTGATTAGACGACATGTGATGCGAACACCTCTTGCGATATACGCAGGAGGGATAGGTCATAATTTAATGCACCTAGTTTAGGGTTACGAGCCTCTGTTCCCCTGGGAATGGTATGCTTTGATGTCTATCATAGTTGTTTCCAGGAGGATGTTATGCGTAGTATTGTTTGATTTCATTAGGTCAAGAGGGCCGATTGTGTTTTGTAGTGAAGTGTTTCATTTCATTAGGCCAAGAGGGCCATTTCCCTGTCTAGTGCAGGTGCGTTTAATTGGGTTTTTGTTTTAAGTGTTGTGCTGGACAGGTTTCGTGCTTCGTGGAATTTCGGTGGAGCCTGTGCTGCGATGGAAGCTTCTTGTGGCCAATCCAGGTGATATCTCTCTGTTACGAGTACCTTTCTTTCCTGTTATATGTGTATTTGTACTTGTCGAGGGGATATATTTTTGTTGGGGACCGGCAACCAAGGCATGAAGTCCCAGGTTTTGGCTAAGTATGTTTGACAGAGGTCGGAGTAGTTATTGCCTCCTGTAAAGACATTGTCAGGCATCGAAAGACCTGTTTTAGAAGGAAGTCCGAGTGGCCCTGTTCTGCTAGCCTGCTAGGCAGCCGTTCTAGAAGTTCTTGTTAGTAGTGAGGCAGTTAGAGAAGCCTGCCAGAAGATAATAATGATGATGCTAAGAAACCCTGAACATCCTGAAAGATGAATATAAATACAAAGGTGTGTAAAAAGGGGTTCAAACCCCTATCAAAGAAAAGAAAAGGAAAGAAAAATATATAAGCAATTGATCATTGCCTTGCGAAGGCCTGGTAGGTTCCTGGGGACGAGTCAGACCCGGAGTCAGACCCGGGGCCGATACCTTGTCTTCCTAGGGGTAGCTTCTTGCTGGGAAAAAAAAAATGATGACAAAACAAGGAAGGTTGGAGCGAAATAAAAGTGAGCGTTAGAAAAGGATTAAGTGTCGCCTTGCGAGGGCTTGGTAGGTTCTTGGGTGCCGAGACAGGTCCTGAGGCCGATGCCCTGTTCTCCTTGGGTCACTACGCTCAGCTCCCTCCTTTTTACATGCCCAAGTATGTTGATAAAATAAAAACCCTAAAAGAAGAAATGTACTGAGAGAAAATACTCCTTGATCAAGCTATAGGAGTCCTCGCCTTCTAGGAGCTCCTAGTTGTGTTGTCTTTAGTTGGTAAGTAGTTCAGACTACCACTTAGGGCAACCTCTTTGATAGGTTTTTTAGTTTGGCTGTGTTGGAGCAGTTGGTTAGTGGCTCACTTCAGATCTTCTATGAGATGATGCTAGGCCTACTCCTTGTGGATGTCATGCCTTGGTTCTGTCCAGGGGTAGGGGGACATTGTGCTGAGTTTGATTATATATTTGTTTTGTATCAGTTTTATGCTTCTTTGGTTGTTTATGTGCAGATATGTTCGTGGATTTGACGGGCTGAGTCGCCCTATCCCGTGGTCGCCAATGAGAGCGGAATTTTGGTGCTGGAAAGTGCTTAAAAATAGCTAAAAATTATGAATATCAAGGGAAAAATATTCAACGTCAAAGGCGGCGGCTCCATCTAGGACGATTTTAAGCGCCAAAGTGCTTTAAAGGTGCCCGAGAGACACTTGTTGATTTTTCATAATTTTTCAGACAGACGTGCGGGTTGACACAAGATACTGGCCAATGCAGGATGCTAAGCCGGACGCCCAGGATTTTTGAGAGCTCAATTCCGAGTCCGGACGGGGAAATGGCCAAGAAACCGGTCAAGATTTGAAGAGGTGGACATTGGAGTGGCGAAAGTGGGCATGACCTTTGGGAGCCCAAGAAATTTTATGCCACATGAAAAGTTAGATGAAGAAATCGTGGAGAGAGAGAGGAGAGAAGGCGCTTGCAACACGTCCGAAAAATGTGCCATCATGAGGGGAGATCAAGCATGCAGCCTGCAAACAACCTACCCAATAGACATTGGCCCTTGCTTCCCTCCTGAATGCTGACTCTATCGCCGTCCTTCGCTCCTCAATTGATGGCCTGAATGCGGAGATAGAAATCAATCTTTCTCTCTCCTCCCTCTCTCTCTTCTAAGGGGGAGTTCATGTGTGAAGAGAAAGGAAGAAGAAAGAATGATGGAGGCTTGTCCGGATTGCTCCACGGGCTGGAAATGGTGACTTATGACCGTCATGAGCATGAAGTGCTGCTGATTTTCAGATTTGCAGCCATGGACATGAAACCCGAAACACGCAAATAGGTGGTAATTCAATTTTTTTCAAAGGAAATTTGAGATTTCATGGCTTTTGATTGATAAAGTGTTGTTCGTGTGGGCTAAAAATTGTTTATGTTGCTGTTTTCCATGAGTACTTGTTGATCATAATCAGAAAATCAGAAAACCATGCATCTTGTGACTCAAAATAATACATAAAACATGTAAAATATGGAAAATCAAGGGAAAATGATGTTTTTGGGCATAAAAATGGAAGAATAAATAGGAACACCAACTAAATTTTCATTTTTGTTGCAAGAAGGAACTAAGGGCCACATCCCATAACCTATTTGGAATTTTCAGTAATAAAATAATACAAAAATAAGGGAAAATAGAGAAAAATCACTAAAAATAGGGAAAAAATGCATTTTGGGTGCGGAAAATTTATGAAAATTAAGAACAATGTTCGTGAATGTTTGGGGGGACTGAAGCATGAGGATTTTCTTCAGTTCAACCCCACCTTCTTGTTCTAGTGTGATTTTTCCACTTTTTACACATAAAATGATGGCAAAATGCCCTCTAAATCTATACAACAATACAACATTTGATCGATGGGAGGGAAGAGTGGTTAAAATGTGTCTAAATGTGGAGTAAAATGATGAAAAGATTGATGGATTTTGTTTGTATGTCATATAGGTCGGTGAATAATTATAAAATAAGGGCCTAGTAGCACGAGGGTTTCCTCGGTGCTAGGTATGTGCAACGCCGCATAAGAAAAGTAGTTGAAAATCATTGAAAGGATGTTTTCCACATGTGCACAATATTGATTTTATAATTTTTTGAGCACTTAGCATCCACAATATGCACAAATCATGGAAATATTTAAAGGTATCAGAAATCCTGGATGCACAGCAATTGTTTTCATTAGGACCTTGACCCATATTGAGTGAGAGACAGGATACCCTAAGCCATAGGCTCGTCATGGGGTCTAGGGGAAAGAGAAGTAAGGACAATGGTACATTTCTGTATACGATTAAATGGTACCTTGAGTAGATTTTGTGCGAAATGTTTATATGTTGAGCGACGCATCGAGGGGCCAATCCCCAAGGTGTAGGAGAGTCGCAGAGGGGTGGCGGCACTCAGCCATTGGAGGACCCCCTATGTCTGTGCTTCGTGCCATTAGGCAATGTGTAAGGGACTCCCTCTGAGGAGTAGTGGGTGAGAGAAGAGTGGACTACAAACGACGTAATACAAACGCAAGATGTCTAGGAAGGCAATGTATGTGTCATCAACGCTCCTGGCCGCGAGGCCGTGGGGTTGTTGAGTGCGTGAGATAGAGGTTCGGCTAGTGCATGAGCCAGTGCCGGCCCGTTCTAGGTTCCATCAAGGCTTGAAGGAGTGGGAAAGTAGATGCACACAAAGATACCATGGCCTCTCGCGAGAAAAATAATACCTAGCACGACCAGAGAGAGAGAGAAGAGTGTCGCTAGCACAAGACTTTCATAGCTTCAGGGTATTCGCAACTATATGCACTGGATTCGATGCGTGCTGCATGGCTACAGAAACCATCACATTTGCTTCGAAGAAACGTTGTGAGAAAAAGACCCATAAGATGTCATAAACAAAGAGGCACACAAGTAACAATGCACAGATCTATATGTTGGGAAGCCGGACATGACTGACAAAAGCTATATAAATGGAGATGCCTGGTATGTTATTGAGAAACCAGTGCCCCGATGTCAACCAAGCCCCTACAACACATGTGCTTGCTAAGATGAGGAACATCTGACTTCGAGTTATGTGCCACCAACAACATCTTGTCACCACAAGGTCTGTAAGTCCTAACTGAGTATTGATTGATGAAGCATATGGGGCCAAGCAGAAAGAAAAAGAAGATGCTGAGGCTATGGCAGTAAATGCCATTATAATTTGAGACATGGATGCAAAGAGCACTCACAAATCTTAGCAATGTATGCACTGATTCAATATGTTGTTGAGAAGGTTTGATTGTACCCTTCTCATCTCCCTCTACCTCTCTTACCAGCAGAAGCAGCATTCTTAAGGCTCCATTCAGACTAAGGGTAGCATCAGATGGGTTATGAACTCTTATGCCATGGTTCCAAAGTATTCTTATAAAGTCCAGCAAAGGTATCAACGAACAAAGAGACTAGGGAGCCCACTCTAATTCCAGATTACCCTTAGCCTCAACCCCTGTAAGTTTGCAAGTGGGTGTCCTTGGAGATGCTACTTTACCCTCAGTGCTTATTGAAAACGACTGAGTGCTGAAAGCAACTTTGCAAGCAATCAATGTGTTAACCCCAACACGAAGAAAGAAAAAGAAAGTGGAAAAGATGCAGGGCAAAGGCCAAAAAAAGGTAGCCCGACTGAAGAAAGAAAAGGAGAAAAGGCCAAAAGCGCAAGGGCAACCTTAAAAGTCCAAGGCAAATACAAAAGGGGAAAGGCGAATTTTTGAATAAAAAGGCGCACCCTAAAATCTTGTAAAAGAGCGCCGAGCTCTCATCCGTGCAATTTGTAAATGTAGAGGGGCGGTGAAAAGGAAGCTAGGAAGATAAAAGGACAATGGAAAACAGGGCCTAGGCTATGACCGGCCATGTAAAAAGGGGAAAAGGGGATGACCGCCCAAAAGGGATTTAGGGTTTTGTATATAAAGTTGAAAAGTGAATGAGGAGCTCATTCTTTGGTGTGTGGCAAAAATAGTCTTCTTCTTCCTCTCTTCTTCTCCCCTTCTTACTTGTGTGTGCTCTTGAGAGAGGGAGTGTGAGAGTGTGAGGGAGTGAGTGTGTTTGAGAGTGAGGGATCAAGAGGGTGAAGCTCTTCACCATCTCCTCTCCTCTTCTTCTCTTCTCTTCTCTTCTCTTCTCTTGCACGCGCGGCTATGGAGGATGGAGCTTGGAGATGGAGGAGGCTTGAGGATGCTTGAGCTAGCATCTAGGATCGTGGAGCTACCGTAGTGCAAGAGAGAGGAGGGTACTCGATCGAGCATCAAGGTAAGCTCACTGCATTCGTAGGATTGACGGCACGTCGGCTAGGTGAGAGATAGCCATTAGAGCTCGCTTGGAACACTTGAACAATAAGCGGTCCGTGGGTCTTGGCGGTTGAGCGAAAGCTCTCACATTTTGGTTCCGTTGCCCAGACCAACGGATTCAAGCTTGAGCACTTGCGCGCCTCATATCGAGCGCATCAAAGTAGGGTATTCATCCCTGAAACGGAGCTTGAGATAGGTAGGAAGTTGGGTGTTTTCGATCTTCAGAATAGGTAAGTATTTTGGGATATTCTGGTTGTTGATGATTGGAAAACATGGAGAAACTAGTTCAATGTTTTGCTTTCGATTAATGTTGTGTTTAGGGTAGATTAACAGTAGGAAATCACACACGAAGAGGAGAGGGTTGCTGCTGTGAAACAAGGGAAAAATCGTAGAAAACAGGGGGAAAATGGAGTAAATGCAAAGGTAACTGCGTAGGAAACGCCAGGAAAGGGATCTGTAGTGTTCAGGGAAGAACCAGCAGGGTATAAACTCTGGGAGGGCAAGAGAACCCCCATTTCCAACCAACGGAGAGTGAGAGAGAGAGCGAGCTTGGCAACCGTCCGATCAATGAGGGCACGGAGGACATTGCGTTCGGCGATTCCCAGGTAACCGATCTCCCCCTCACCACTCCAACTCCATCGCTGGTGAATCTCGTGGTCAATAGTAATAGACATCTGGAGATAGTTGGACAAATCCGCGTGCGCAAGCTCATTGGACCGGCAGACTCAAACGTCCGACCCAGTGTCCAATTCCCAGAATCGGACACTCGGACAACTGTCCAATCGGAACAACCTGTCCAACTACTAGGATCGGACCAACCCGTCCGATTTTGAGAATCGGACGCTTGGACCACTCGGACACTCGGACTTGTACCAACCCGTCCAACTCGGACGCTTTGACTCGGACCCACCCTGTCCGATCGGACGAATTAATACACATCACCAATCGGACCACCTGCCTGGTCCGATTCCCAGAATTGGACCCACCCACAATCGGACCACTAGGATCGGACACTCGGACCAGTCTGCCTGATTCTAGAAATTGCAAGTCTGCGAAGCCAATGGCCTCAATGACTAGGCTCAATGTTTGCAAGCATTCGGACTTTGCTTAAGCGATAAGGGTAGGACGTGGTATACAAGCCTAGACGCCATAGAACGAGCCAACTTCAATAACCTCAAGGACCTTTTTGTCAAGAGGTTTGCCAAACCCGGATACTCTGACAACCTGCTAGTACGCCTGATGAACGTCAAGAAGAAGGAGAAGGAGGGCATCCGCGACTATGTGACCCACGTGAGAAGCCTCCTTAAAAGAATCCCCTTAGGCGAGAGACCGACTGACAGGGCAGTGTCGACCGTATTCATTAGCGGGATTCGAGATGAGGAATTGTACAAGGCACTGGCAGGCAACTCAAGCTTACAACGAGATGTGGTGGCTAGGGTTTTTGAGGAAGCCATTAGGGTCGATGACCAGCTGAAAGAGCGGAGCTCCAGGAGCTCAACAAACCTAGAAGAAACCAACCCATGGAGTTTAGAGCGAACGTCAACCTTTAGTGAGCGATCAAACCCATCATCCCAAGATAAGGGAAAGGCCACCGAGACGGACCACGGCTTGGCTGAGGTCAAGACAGAATTGGCCAAAATACAAGACATGTTGAGGCGACGGACGCGTCCACAACGGACGCGTCCGCACGTCTAGTGCGTGTACTGTGGAGGAAACCACTTGCCAATAGAGTGTCAGGACCCTAGGTCAAGACCCTGCGCTAACTACGGTAGGTTCGGCCACGATGCCGCACACTGTAGACTACCACAAAGACTACCATACGCGCAACCCTACTGCCAGCTTTATCCGGCTAACAGGCCACAGCCATTCTTCGGAAGGGGAGCCCCGCTAGCCCTACCGGCGCCTAACGATATGAAACCAGTGGTCCCTAGGCTGGACATAAATCCTACCAGCATTCCTAGACCGCGTGGTCCCTATGTGACCCACCCACTGAGCGATGCTCCCGTACACTACGTAGAGGAGCCCAATGACGAAGAGACCTACATATACCCTTACGTCTCGCATGAAGAGGAGGGCAATGCGGTCCTCATGGATTACCGACCCGTGCCAGTGATGGCATTAGGACGAGGACAAGGTAGAGGCCTAGGAGGGCAGCCCACAAGATCCGATCACTTGTTGGACTTGTGGACATCCCGGTCATGTCTCATTGCGCTGCCCCAAAACAGAGCAGCAAAACAGGGACAAAGCTGACCAAAGGTGCGCAGAGTGCGGAATCACCCATCTTTTCATAGACTGCCCAAAACGGAAGTCACCTTTCGATTCAACTAATTTGCCATCCGTCCCGCTGGGGCTGTTTGGTGTTGAAAACCCCGATGGGGAGGCCACACCTATTCCCTTGTGAGTTATGACCCGAGCACAAACGAAGCAGGCTGGCATCTCTCTGCCAAGACCTAGCAATCTTGATGCGACCTCAGTAGGAAAGAAAAGCCGTAGGTGGAAAAAGAAGAGATCAGAGGCTAAGGTCGCACTAAAAACCGATAGTGTTACGACCTTACCCCAAGGGAAGAAAGTCTCAGACGCAGAGACAGAGACTTCAACCCCTAAAACAACCCAAAAGGGAAGCGCTAAGGTAGGGGAATACCCACACCCCAAGCAGCAATTAGAAGCCATAGAAAAGGTGAAGGAATGGGTGAGAGAGGCTCAACAGCACCTCAAGGATGTTGAACCCATTACGGAGGATGAGATTGATGATCTCTCCAGCATAAGCATGCCAATATCACCGCCCCAACCTAAGTCTGTTGAGGCTACTATGCCACAAGCAGTGCCATCGAGGCCAAGCCTAGACGCAACAGACCCGCAGATCAGCCGCGGCCATTGGACCGGACAGTCTGGGCTAAGGGAAGGACGAGTGTTTAGCAATCTCCTAACCACACTAGTAACCACCCCTATAACGTTTGGCTTGGGAGATCTGCTTAAGCAGCACCTTACCCTATGGCACGACTTCAAGCAGTGGGTCGAGAGACCGCAAGAGCAGGCCCCGGCACATCCTCAAGACCAGGATGCGGAAACACACTTGCCAAGTTTGACACTACACTCCGGGCCTAAATCCTTGCACGTCAATGCTTTCTGGGAGGGCTCTGAGATGCACGACAATGTACTTAGCCATGCAGTGCTCTAGGCTTTGTGTAACCCGCCTATTGAGAATGCTAGGTTCAGCGTCACACTGGCTATTGAAAGAAAAGTGAAGCCATTTGAAGTGCTGAGAAATTGGCCATTGAAGATCGTCGGAGTCTGGTTCTCTATGGACTTTATAGTCATGAAGTGAGTGGACTATGATAGCCTATTAGGCTGACCTTGGATGCACAATGAGTTGGATGGTAATGAGGCCAGAGATTTTTTCTCTCACCTTGGCATTAAACTTGCTTTGACTTCATGATATAATCCAAAAGGCAATGGGAAGAGCAAGAGAGGCCATCCGCTGATTGTGAAAGCCTTGGCCAAAGCATATGGTGGATGAGTCACGGAGTGTCCTAGATTGTTGTCTTATGCCTTATGAGCCGGTTGCACTACCCACAATGTGACCAAAGGTTATATGCTAGCTGAATTGATGTATGGACATAAACCATTCTTTCCTACAGAGACTTGCACGTTCACTTGGAGTGCTTTATCGTGGCAATAGGATGAGATGAGTAGAGAGGACCTTTTGGCTCTTTGTATTCATCAATTGGAGAGTAGATCTATGGATATTGAGAGAGCTATCTAGAAGCTCAAAGAGGAAAAAATTCTCAACAAAGACCAATTTGATAACAGATACAAATTGAGACCTAGAGATATTGAGAAGGGAGATTGGGTGTTGGTCTATGACAACAGTCTAAACAACCAGCATAGTACTATCCGCAAGGTTTCGAGATGATGGTTTGGGCCTTATTTGGTGTAGCATGTCCATGATAATGCTATGTATTCCTTAACAGAGCTTGATGGTATGACCTTGTGGATAGCGATTGCAATAAAGAGAATCAAAATGTTCAAGAGGAGAGATGATGTAGCCTATGCATTTGAGGAGTTGGATGATGAGTTTTATGATGGACTTGAGGCATGAGATAATGTAGATGAGGATGTGGATATTGCATGTGATTTTGTAGAAGATGAGGAGATTGCGTTGACCATCAAGCTTGGCGGTGATGAGGATGGGTAGTTGTGGCCCAAATCCGGAGGATTTCCAGGTTAGGAGGGGGGAATGTCATGATGCTGCTCGTCCACCATTGCAAACCTGAGGGCAAAGTTTTTCGCCAGGAATTTGAACTCATTAGTCAGCATCATTAGGATTTTTTTTTCCGTTGTGTGTGTCTTTTCATTTTTCGTTCAGTTTGAACTATTAGTTTGAAAATTTGATTTCTTGGTTCCATCCTAATCTTCTTGTATTCGTTGAGTAGTACTTAGGCGCAAATAACCCGTGTGTATGTCTAGGTGTGTGGTAGCTCATATGGATTCTTTCTTGTGTATCTACATTGTTTATGTATCCAGAAACTTCTAAAATGATGATAAAGGATTTTTAGTGTATGCAGTTTAATGTTAAGATAAGCAAGAGCTGCCAATCCTATTGCCTCACTATATGTTCTACTTGCAATCAAAAAACACATCCAAGTTGACAAGAACTATGAAACTTGAAGATGGGGACTTAAAGACTCCCAAGGAATAGCATGATGGTGGTAATGTTGACAATCGTGAGGCTAAGAAGAAAATTGTTGCAGATGCTATGAATGTTACAAATGCTACAGATGCAAAAGAAAAAACAATGATATTGCCAAGGGTTATAAGACATAATGATAGGCAAAGTAGATGCTTCAGTTTCAAATCCTAAGGCTATAGCACCTCAAATTTTAGAAGGCCTTACAATTAATAATAGTAGCAAATAAGTGTCCTTGGGAAACAATTCGTCTACAAGTGACTTGGGTGGAAACCCCAACAAGAGTGCTACTACTTCCAGCATGAATAAACCTAGTAAAAATAGTAAAGAGGATTGCAAAGCTTTATAAAAGAAAAGCTAATGTTAGCCATGAAAAAAAGCTACGTGATTTTTGGGAGAGGCGAATGTTGAATGTGGTTCCTACTTAAGGAATAATAGACTTGGTAATTGGGCTTCATGGGGTCTTTTCACAAGATTCAAGTGATCATCGATGAAACTCAGGAAGATCTAGTTCTTGTGAGGCTAAAAAAATATGGACTTGAACCTACCTTTGCTCAAATCCATGAATAAATTGAGGGTGAAGAGCTTATAGATGGATCTTTTGACTTCATCGAGGATTACTATCTAGTTAAGAAATGACAAGAGGAGTGATGGACTATTGTGACCATCACCAAGTTCATATAGGGAGGAGTGATACTATCATAGACAAACTTCATTCTTCAAATAAGTGACAATGTTTAGAACATGTTGATGAGGAACAAAATGACACTCCAAGACATCTCACATCAAAGCTAGGAAGTAAATTGCTAAGTCCATGCATTCTTAAGACTTGGAATTAAGAATGCAGTAGAGTAAGGCTAAAATTAAAAGAATCCACAATCTCAAGGGATGATGGGTTTGAATTACACATTGAAGATGTTTACGGAGAACCTCGAGTTTGAATATGGTGTAATTAATGTAACTCATTTTATGGAAAGGGCACACTAGGACGGAAGAATTCCACATATACTTGTTTATCTAACTTCATGAGAACACACATTTTGGATGGTAAACAGCATGAAAAAATATGTCTTATGTTTCGAGGACTTAAAAAGTGAATATAGAATCTTCAATGATTGAGCAAAAATTAGGTGATAGGAAAGAGATAGAGGCTTCGATAGAGAAGTTGCATGATTACATGGAGAAACATGAAGGTACTATTTATCTTCTTTCTTTGAGTTTATATATGCGAATATTTTTCTCTTATAAGAAAGGGATTGTAGACTAGATGATGTTTTATAATACTAGACTTGTTACATAATATAAGTTTGCTTTTTATATAGATTGAAATTTTGAGGTGATGGTAGCTACATTGCATGACTTTAAAGACAAAAGCTTTGCTCATGTAAGGTGCAAGTATGATGATGCATGGTTGCATCTATGCCCTCCAAGGTCTGATTTATATACTATTTTGACTAAACACACAAAGTCAATTTTACACACAAAAGCATTTTCAAAGGAGGTGGAAAAATCCAAGCCATTACTTATAGGCTCACGTGGACTTCCTCGAAAGGGACTAGTACATGATCCAAAGCAAATATCTCTCAACACATTTATGTTCTCTACAAAGGTGGAAAGCCCACCATTGAACTCTCTTAATAACCATGAAGACAATGGAAATCCATTAATAAGTTTAAACTTGTTATGTTGGGCTTTATGGAGTCCAATTATTGTAGTTAACAAGAAGAAAATGAATGTGAAACCTTTATTAGATGATCAATGCGGTGGCAAGCTTTGGTTTTCAGAGCCTTTTACTAGGGCAAATCTAGATGATGGAAAAACATGCTTTCAAATAGATGGTTGCTTTCGGCATATTGAGTGTCTACGTGTTTCAACTAATGGGAAACCATTTACAGTCTTCTCTTGTAGCCATTGCAAATGTTTATCTAGGCTTAATGACTTTAGGATGAGAGTATACAGGGAGAAGCTAGTACAAAAGAAGAGAGGAAATAGGAGAACATGATTTGGTAGAAGATTAGACTATCTCACTAGACAAGAGCTTAGGAATACAACAATTGATGCTGAAAAACATATAAAAGAACTTACTCTAAAGTTATGGATGAGTAAGTCTCAACTTGTAGTTCTTTCAGTGAAAATGAGAACCTTATGCTAAGCCAACATGGAGTCTCTAAATCAAAAAGATGTCAAAAGGCTTTGTAACAATATAGTAGAAGCTCATAGATTAGGAAAATTTGGTGGAAAGCCTACTTTGTGGGACGTTTTACAAGATATGTCTACAAACATGTACGATCAAAGGAAGGTCAAAGATATAGTGCAAATAAAAAGGCTTTGTTTCAGGTTAAGAAGATGGGGGGTGGACCAAGGCTGCATGAGTTCCTTGGTAATATCCTAAATGGCCCTTCGCTCTCAACAACAAAGAGAGGCCATAGGCAAGCTACCCACTTTATACCAGACATACATGGATATATATTTGATGCCATTGCTAAAATATAACAAAAGGAGAAAGAAAAACATGGCATCATAGAAAGTATTCCATTTATTCTAGTGGAAGACAAGACAATCATAAAGAAGTGAATAAGGTAAATGTATAATATTTACTCTTTTGGCATGTAAAAAGTATTATTGATTAACTTTTAGATTTTATAACATTTACTTTTTTCATTGTAGGTGGAACCCTAAAGATGATAGTCTTATTGGGTTTGATGGATGCAAGTCTTCAATCCATGAGTGTGGGACTTCATCCATGAGAAAAGTTGGAGAAGGAAAAGCCGGATATGATGTGATTGCTGAAGCATTTGAGACTTGTATCATTGGTGGTTATGCAAGAGTCTTTGTTGCAAATCCACTTCATGAAAAACTTTCACACTTAGTCATGGTTGCTCATTGCACTTGTAATCGATTTTATGCAAGTTTTGTTCACAGACAATGGATTGAAATTCTAGCATTGTGGAATGAGAAGCTCAAATACATAGCAGGTCCAATTATTGGACATGCATTAGATGGAGATAGTCGACGAGGAAACTTGACATTGGCTGATTATGTAAATATGCATGGTACTAGAGACAAGATCAAATAGGATGGATGGCCTCTTTCAACTAGCTTGTCAAATGGAGAGGTTTTGTGCATGCATGATCAAGATTTTATACACAACGGAAAAAAGCTAGTCAACATTCTTAACAAGCAAAAGCATCAATTGGCTCTTGTTGATGTTTGGGTTACTTTGCATCATTCTACCATTGTTTATGATTCTTTTTCTTTTGATAAGCATATACTTAAGGAAGGAGATATTAGATGAGATGATCGTCAAAATTGGGTTGCGACACAAAGGATTGATAGGCAAGTATAATGGTGTTTGGGAGAGTTAGCAAACAATGGAAAACATAGAAAAGGGTGGGGCATGATAGGAACACATGCTTATCTTGAAATTGTTGGAGACTACATTGATATTTTCATGTCCCGCACTTGAGCTTGGTGGAGAGAGTCCAATTAGTAGCAAATGTGGCATTCTTATTCCAAATCTAGAGATCTTGGATTATAAAACATGCCTCCTATACACTATCAAAGAGTTTTATTTAGTAAGAGGCATTCTTAGACGTGCAGCTCTCGTGTCACTTCATTGTATTTCTTATAAATATGCTTCTAATATATCTCACAGAATCTGATGTAGTTGAAATCTTTTTCAGCAAAGTTGGCAGTATGGTTGGGCAAGAGCGTACTTATGACTTGATGGACATGTTGCACAATATAGGGATCTTAAATAGGCTTTCACATTTTGAATGCAGGAAGGATGGTGTGAAATTTGGATGGGCCCATAAGAACCAAGAACATGTATGGAGAGAGTTAAATCTCAAAGAGACCATCAAGAAAGAAAATTTAGGTGATTACAAATGTTTTTCAATTGATGAGAAGATCATTGATGCCTTAAAAATGAGACTACAAAGTGCTCAATATATTTGTGAAGATTTGCAAATGAAGCCAAAAGGTAAAGAGGATAAGAAATGGTGGCTAGAGCCTTGGTTTGAAGGCTTATTTGAGGCTTACACCAATTCAAATCCACAAGATTCTGATGTAGATGAGGAATCTTTAGTTCTTGTCAATGATGGAGCAGATTCAAAGGAGGAGGTATCTACAAGTGAGATAAGACATGTGGTAGACTCTATGTTGGATGAAACAAATGAAGTGAGCCTAGTATTGGAGCTTGAGAATAGTAGGTTTCTTTTTAAGTCTACATTGGTAAGCCAACTCAATGGCAATTCCACATTGTCCAAGGATAGGCTTACAAGGGTGCGATAAGGAGTATAATATAGTAAGGAGAAGTATCAAACTCAAACAAATGATAATGTGCTTGGTATTGGTTCAGATTGTGTTGTATTCTTCCAAGAGGAGAATACCAATGGAAGGATCACAAGGTCATCAAAGGCAAGCTATTCAAGAAGTATGAGACCATACAAAAGCCAAAGTGTATGGTACTTGGGACGAGTTCAAAAGATGAGAAGAAAAGTTGGAGGTGCTTGTGTAGAGTATAAGAGAGGGTTTAGCCTCTCAAATAGGCCATCCGAGGTAGAGGTTCAACTTAGATGGTATCAACAATCAAAGGGACTAGGGAGTTTTACATATGATTTGATAGACCTTGATATGTAGATATTGAGATTATCATTGCCTTTGCAAATCTCACATATGATTGTAACAATAACAAATATGAACTTAACGAACATGATTGGAAGATATTCAATGAATTTGTAAAGGAACATTGAGAATAGGTAAATAAACATTATGTTTTCTCTTCTTCAATATTGCTTGCTATGTAAAATGACTTTTAAAAATGTATTGTCAATGTCTTTTTTTGCCATTTTCCTTTATGTTAATTGCCTATATTTTTATATTTGCTTTAGGAACATGACTCATGGACTATGGTGATGTATCTACAAGTGTGAGAACGAGGATGTAGTCTGGATCATTGACAATGTTGGGGTGCTAAGTAGAACACACTTATGCTCTAGATGAAAATTTTGTATATTCACCTTTTTTGTATAGCTATATCTACTTTATAAAAGAAAACCAGGTAAGTTTTACAAATGTGTGAACATAAAAATCATGCTTTGTTTGCCGAGAGCTACTAAGTGGCAGTTTTTGAATCTTGGTTAATAGGCACTAATTGTTTATTGTATATCAAAGAGCATTAAAATAGATCCATTATTTCTTGATAGACACCATCTAGCTGAGATCCAATGTCAAGAAAGAGATGAAAGGGCTAGATACCAAGTAGAGATTCTTAGAAGATATTCTCCTAAGTGTAGTAGCCTGATATCCTTAAGAAAGAGTGGTCTTGTTGACCCTATTATCCCCAGCTAGTTTGTTAGGGGAAGGGGGAGGCTCTAGTGTGCCTTTTACCTCGATAAGTCACCCTACTTCGAGTGTGGGTATACTTCCACCAATACATACCCCTATACTAAATTCAGTCATTGTTATGGCACAACCCATTGCAATGCTTGCATAGACGCCAATTTTGTTAGTCCTAGGCTCCCCTCTACCCATCTTTAATGGATTAGCAAAGGAAGATGTGGAGCTTCACATCAGTGAGTTCTAGAAATTAATGTTCAATTACCGAATTCAAGATGAAGGACACCTCATGATGTTTTTCAACATGACTATATTGAAAGGAAGAGCTATAATGTGGTATCATGGCTTAGAAGTTGGGACCATACCCATGATTGACTTTTTCTTTGTAGACTTTCGAATAGAGTTTGCCCTTGAGAGAGGTGGTCAATATTGGCTACATGTTTTGAATGTGATAGATCAAGAGCCCCATGAGAATGCTCGTGTATATGCCAAGGAATTGAAAGAGGTGTTTTGCAAATTACAAATCTCTATTCCTATTCCACGTGCTACCCGTGTAGTACATTTTACATGGATTAGACTTCAACATTCAAATGCAGTTGACATGAGTAGAGGAGGTAGAGTTACATTTATAAGCAGCCTACGTATCTAGGGCTAACCTAAATTCAAGTCTAGGTCCTAGAAATAATTTGGCATTGATCAATGGAAGTCAAGATGCAATAAGTACACCTATGACCAAATCTAATGGAAGAAGAAGCATAATGTAGAATGTGCCCATCCTGTTGGCTCCTCTTAACATAACTATGCCAATGGCTAGCCAAATGGTTTCACTAAATAATGGAAGCCAAATGATGAACCCTAATGTCGTGCCAACTAATTAGCAGTCAATCTCTAATGAGGTGGTTAGACCAATTGAATAGCAAGCAAATGATTACAATGATGAGTCTAGTGTGTCAAATGTTCTTGGTGAACTCAAGGACATGATAAAGTATTATACGATATGATAATAGAAGAATATAGACAAGTAGCCGTAGATGTTAATTTCCTAAAGATGCAGCAAAACTTAAAAGAAAGTTGATGTCTTGAAGAGGGTGGTCCATCAAGATTTAGCTGTAAGTAGTGTTGTGGTCAGCACTTTTTGAGAAACTACCCTAATGTCAAATACAACATATGTGGAAAGTATCTAGCTAGTACTTGCTAGAGTAAGATCACCTCTCTTCAGCGCAAAGGAAGTAGGCAACCAGATTTTATTAATCATCGAGCACAAGAAAATGACCTTCAAACAAGATGATGGATCAAATAAAATATTGTAATGAGGAAAGACTATTGTAGAAGAGTTGCCTAGTGGTAATGGTATCAGCCTTATCAAAGTTGTGCGTGTCAACACTACTAAGGCTTTCAATTTACGAGCTATTATAAGAGGACAAAAGGTTAAAGAATGCAAGTCCTTAACTCTGATGTGGAAGCCCGTTCACTAAAAGCTATTGATAGCAAAGTTGACTCTAATAAGGAGCTACCAAAGAAGAAGGTAAAAGCTAAGAAAGAGGTACCGAAGCCTATTCAATGACCAAGAGAAAGAATGGTCTAGCAGGAGAAGAGAGCCATTGCTAATTATCATGAATTTGACTTAGCCAAATCTCTTTGCGAGGTAAAGCCTAATGTGAATCTCCTATAGCTAATCAAGTTATCTCCAGGAGTGCATAAAGAGTTTAATAAGATCCTTGACATTGGGTATATCATTGAATCCTTAGGAATAGCCAGTGTGGAAGGTGACTAATTTGAACATTCTGAAAAGCATTGCCCAAGGGTGGTAGCATATGTTGACGGTATATTAGTGGATCATGCTATTGTGGATATGGGATCCTTTATCAACATTATGAGTTCAGAATTGATGGAAAGGCTGGGATTGGAAATCCAAAAGGATGCCTCCACAATTCTTTGGATGGCTAACAAACATTTTAAGGCAATCGGAAGGTTGCATTACCAAAGTCCATGTGATTGTTGATAATGTGGAATGTATTTTGGACTTTAGGGTTACTAGGTTTGTAGCAGGGCAGCCAAGCTATTAAGTATTATTAGGAAGGCCATGGGTCTTGCAATTCAACTATCAAGTTAATATACTTGTTGGTTGTTTGATTTTTGGTAGAGATGCCAAATGCATAATAGTGGATGCATATCCTAAATCTCATCAAAGCGAGAGAGTACCCTTATCTTCCACATAATTAGATGCATTATAGGATCATTATGGTAGTGAGACTTCGTTAAGCAATGAATCAAGAGAGGGATCCACTATAGAAGATGTCTACCAAATGGTTCTAAATGATTCGATAGAAGCTCAAGAGAAAATCAGATATGCAAAAGTGATTGAGTTAGATCTTAGTACATTGAATTAGGATCTATTGAAGAAGGGTAGCCATCCTGTTTGATAAGAAGTGAGGCACGTGCCTTTTGAGCTAAGTGACAATGTTTCATGGAATACATGCAAGAGTTTGTGAAAATCACTCATCATAGGGATGCTAAGCAAGATGGGAGCAAGATCAAGATCAATTCAAGACAACAAATTTGATGACAAAGGTCTCGTGTATTGCAATTTTCAACAATGCTTAAAAAGTCCAAACGCTTTAATGATAGAAGAGACTATCTTGATGGCAATATATGAGCTCGAATCCAAAGCAATGTGTCCTGACTCGAAAGACCTCTCTGAGATCAGTATTAGCCACTCCAACTCTTCATATACAAATTCAGTAGCATAAGAAATATCATAGTTGAGGAAGAATATTTAGTAGACAATAGGTTAGAGGAGTTTTTGAATTCAATGAGCATGATCATCAGATTTAACCATAGAGGCTTCTCGTAATGTCCTATCATTCACCATGACATGGGGTATACTTGAGATAATGCATTATTGCTATGCTAATGATCCTTTGAGCTTGGCTTTTGCTAAGTGCATCATGTGATGCTTCCATGCTGGATCCACACGATCAAATTGATGTGGTACTGCTGATGATATAGAGAAAGGATGCGCCTAATCATAGAAGCCTCTTTTATCTTTTTGAATACCTCTTAATCCATGCAAGGAGTGACAAGCTTGATGTTATCTCCATATCTTCCCATTGTGGACTATTGCCCCTCAAGCTCCTTGTCTGATTGTTGGTTTGGCTTTTGGATTTCAATCAATTCACTTTGATGACACAAGCAAGAGGATGATGAAACTAGACAATTCTTTTCGGTGGGACATGATCATCCATCCTGTGCTTTACACAAATTTGATTTCCAGCAACAACTTCTAGTATCATCGTTAGAATAGGAAAGAATAAATCCACAGTCTTGTTAGCTGACCTTGAGGGGATATAATTTAAAAATAAGGTTAATCTTAATAAGATTAAACCTTATTATTTCTGATTGCACTAATACTATGACTGCCTTGCAGGTTTAGGCGAGATCGATCAAATATCTGCAAGGAAATCGTGATAGAGGTTGATGGGTCGTCTGATCCCTTATTTAGAACACCCATATTTAGAATAGAGGTATCATCAGGGAAAGCTCATTTGGTGGAGCAAAGGATATAAGGTGACTGAGCAAGAAGGCGGGACATTTATTTGGGAGATCAAGGTCTTTTGCCATTACTGCCTACAAATTTTGACGAGCATCCCTCTTGAATTCAATGATGATGGAGGGATGGAGCCTACAGTCCACCCATTGAATATGCTGAATTTCGATTATCATAATTACGAGTAGAGTTCAGGATGGCGGGTTATGTAAACCCTTTATAGACGTAAACCTTGTACTTTGATGGGGCGTCCAGGGGTGCATGCAAAAAAGGAAGTGTAGGAGTTGTCATCCGAGACCCCCGACGACGTATTGTCATGAAGTTAGCTGCTTATCTCAGGGTGAATTTTACCAATAATATGGCCAAATACAAAGCCCTAATTATGGGTTTGAATATTGCAAAGAAGGGTGGTATCCGTCAGTTATTGGTGAAAGGGAACTCTCAGTTGGTTTTAAATCAACTCAATGGGACGTACATGGTACGAAACCCCATCCTTTACATGTACCATCATACTGCCATAGCCCTGCTAGATGAATTTGATAGAGTGTCTTTTCAGCTGATTCCACAAAATCGGAATCAGTTTGCCGATTCATTGGCTAATTTTGTGTATGAAGAAGACATCTTCTTTAATTGTGGCCCTTGTCCTGATATATCTATTGACGATGAGACAGGACCTGGTCGTTTGTGGGGTATGCTTTCTGAACATGCCCTCTTTGGCAGACGATGGTTGATCTGGGTAATGCAGAGGGTAGACGAGACTCATCTGCCTTTATTATCTTGGACCCACAGACTGATTAGACAGCATGTGATGCAAACACCTCTTGCGATATACGCAGGAGGGATGGGTCATAATTTAATGCACCTAGTTTAGGGCTATGAGCCTCTGTCCCCCTGGGACTGGTCTGCTTTGATGTCTATCATAGTTGTTTCCAGGAGGATGTTATGCGAAGTCATGTTTGATTTCATTAGGCCAAGAGGGGCATTTTCCTGTCTAGTGCGGGTGCGTTTAATCGGGTTTTTATTTTAAGTGTTGTGCTGGACAGGTTTTGTGATTCGTGGAATTTGGTGGAGCCTGGAGGAGCCTTTGCTGCGATGGAAGCTTCTTGTGGCCAATCGAGGTGATACCTCTCCTTTACGAGTACCTTTCTTTCCTGTATATGTGTATTTGTACTTGTCGAGGGGATATATTTTGTTGGGGACCGGCAACCAAGGCATGAAGTCCCAAGTTTAGGCTAAGTATGTTTGAGGGAGGTCGGAGTAGTCCTTGCCTCCTGTAAAGACATTGTCAGGCATCGAAAGACGTGTTTTGGAAGAAAGTCCCAGTGACCCTGTTCTGCTAGCTTGCTAGACAGCCGTTCTAGGAGTTCTTGTTAGTAGTGAGGCAGTTAGAGAAGCCTGCCAAAAGATAATAATGATGATGCCAAGAAACCCTGAACATCCTAAAAGATGAATATAAATACGAAGGTGTGTAAAAAGGGGTTCTAACCCCTATCAAAGAAAAGAAAAGGAATGAAAATGTATAGGCAATTGATCATTGCCTTGCGAAGGCCTGGTAGGTCCCTGGGGACGAGTCAGACCCAGGGCCGATACCTTGTCTTCCTAGGGGTGGCTTCTTGCTGGAAAAAAAAAAAAAAACTAATAACAAAACAAGGAAGGTTGGAGCGAGAATAAAAGTGAGCATTAGAAAAGGATTAAGTGTCGCCTTGCGAGGGCTTGGTATGTTCTTGGGTGCCGAGACAGGTCCTGAGGCCGATGCCCTGTTCTCCTTGGGTCACTACGCTCAGCTCCCTCCTTTTAACATGCCCAAGTATGTTAATAAAATAAAAACCCTAAAAGAAGAAATGTACTGAAAGAAAATACTCCTTGATCAGGCTATAGGAGTCCTCGCCTTGTAGGAGCTCCTAGTTGTGTTGTCTTTAGTTGGTAGGTAGTTCAGACCACCACTTAGGGTGACCTCTTTGATAGGTTTTTTAGTTTGGCTGTGTTGGAGCAGTTGGTTAGTCACTCGCTTTGGATCTTCTATTAGATGATGCTAGGCCTACTCCTTGTGGATGTCATGCCTTGGTTCTGTCTAGGGGTAGGGGGAGCATTGTGCTAAGTTTTATCGCATATTTGTTTTGTATCAGCTTGATGCTTCTTTGGTTGTTTACGTGCAGATATGTTCGTGGATTCGACGGGTTGAGTCGCCCTATCCCGTGGTCGCCAATGAGAGTGGAATTTTGATGCCGGGAATTGCTTAAAAATAGCTAAAAATTATGAATATCAAGGGAAAAATATCCAATGTCAAAGGCGGCGGCTCGACCTAGGCCGATTTTAAGCGTCAAAGTGCTCTAAGGACGCCCAGGCAACACTTGCAGATTTTTAGTAATTTTTCCATGCGCATGTGGCAGTCAGTGGAGCTGTCAGTCAGTGCGGGATGCCGAGACGAGCTCACAGAAATTTTCAGATCGGGATTCGGACACCGTGTGCGAGAGAGGCGGGAAAAGGGCCAAAAGGCCGGTCAAAATTTGGGAGGTGCCCAAAAAAGAGAAGTGAAGGGGTGCCTTTGTGAAGGGGCACCCCCCCTTCCAAAAAAAAACACGATTTAGGAGGGGGGCGGTGGCTGCAGCAGGCCGTCGCGAGAAAAACGCCCCCCCCCCCCCCAAAATGGAGATGATGGCTTGAAAGCAAGCCATGAAACAAATGGCAGCAGGCAACTACTCTCACTCCGCGCTCCGCATCGCTCTGTTCCGTGCAGTCAATGGTAGCCTGTAGAGGGAGAGAGAAAATTAGTCTTTCTCTCTCCTCCCTCACTCTCCTCTAAGGGGGAGTTCATGTGGGAAGAGAAAGGAAGAAGAAAGAATGGTGGAGGCTTGTCCGGTATCGATTGGATTGCTTCACAGGCTGGAGATGGTGACGTGTGATCATCATGAGCATGAAGTGCTGCTGATTTTCAGATTTGCAGCCATGGACATGAAACCCGAAACACGCAAATAAGCGGTAATTCAAATTTTTCAAAGGAAATTTGAGATTTCATGGCTTTTGATTGATAAAATGTTGTTCATGTGGGCCAAAATTTGTTTATGTTACTGTTTTCCATGAGTATTTGTTGATCATAATCAGAAAATCAGAAAAACATGCATCTTATGTCTCAAACTAATACACTAAAACACGTAAAATGTGGAAAATCAAGGGAAAATGATGTTTTTGGGCATAAAAATGGAGGAATAAATAGGAACACCAACTAAAATTTCATTTTTGTTGCAAGAAGGAACTAAGGGCTATAGCCCATAACCTATTTTGAATTTTTAGTAATAAAATAATGCAAAAAATAAGGGAAAATACAAGGAAAATAGAGAAAAACCACAAAAAATAGGGAAAAGATGCATTTTGGGTGCGAAAAATTAATGAAAATTAAGAACAATGTTCATGAATCTTTGGTGGGACTGAAGCATGAGGATTTGCCTCAGTTCAGCCCCACTTTCTTGTTCTAGTGTGTCTTTTTCCACTTTTTACACATAAAATGATGGCAAAATGCCTTATAAATCTATGCAACAATGCAACATTTGATCGATGGGAGGGTAGAGTGGTTAAAATGTGTCTAAATGCGGAGTAAAATGATGAAATGATTGCTGGTTTTTTTTTGCGTGCCATATAGGTCGGTGAATAATTATAGAATGAGAACCTAGTAGCACGAGGGTTCCCTCGGTGCTAGGTTCGTGCAACGCCGCATAAGAACGGTAGTTGAAAATCATTAAAAGGAGGTTTTCCACATGTGCACAATATTGATTTTATAATTGTTTGAGCACTTGGCATCCACAATATTCATAAATCATGGAAATATTTAAAGGTATCAGAAATCCTGGATGCACAGCAATTGCTTTCATTAGGACCTTGACCCACGTCGAGTGAGAGACAGGACACCCTAAGCCATAGGCTAGTCGTGGGGTCTGGGGGAAAGGGAAGTAAGGACAATGGTACATTCCTGTATATGATTAAATGGTACCTTGAGTGGATTTTGTGTGAAATGTTTATATGTTGAGCGATGCACCGAGGGGCCAATCCCCAAAGTGTAGGAGAGTCGCAGAGGGGTGGCAGCACTCAGCCGTTGGAGGACCCCCTATGTTTGTGCTTCGTGCCATTAGGCAATGTGTAAGGGACTCCCTCTGAGGAGTAGTGGGTGAGAGAAGAGTGGACTACAAGCAACGTAATACAAACGCAAGATATTTAGGAAGGCAATATATGGGTCATCAACGCTCCTGGCCGCAAGGCCGTGGGGTTGTTGAGCGCGTGAGATAGAGGTCCGGCTAGTGCATGAGCCAGTGCCGGCCCGTTCTAGGTTCCGTCAAGGGCCAAATGGCCAAGCGGTCCAAGGGCCGATTTTGGGAGTCGGCCCAAAATCGCGATCACTCGGACGAGCCGAGCACGACGCATTTTTTTCGTCGGACTTCAAAAAATTTGTTACGCCGATCGATGGAGGCCATCCTATTGGTCCAACAGCTCTAGATCCAACCTACTCATGTAGTTGAAGGTGTGGAATTACCTGGGCTTGGCAAATAACTCCTGGATGGCAAGATCAAAACCGATCCACTCAATGAAGCTTCCTTCCTCTCTCTTGCTCTCCTGAAACCCTACAATGCACAATGTGGCCTTTCTTGCCACTCTTGGCCCCTTATTACCTTGTCCAGGCCTGCATTCACCTTAATCTTGCTTCCCTTACTAACATTTAACCCAAAATCTCATTTCTTGCCCTTCTTTTTCCTATTTCAGCCTATTATACAACAATAGAAAACCCTACTGTTTGCTCCAACGTTTTTCTCCTATCCTTTCTAAATGCAAGGAAAAATTATAAGGAAAATACCTACACTACTCCATCATGCTTTCCCAAGTCCAAAACAACAAAAACCTACTTGATAAGGAGATCGAATACCTCTTCAAACTCCCTCGCTTCCTACCTATCTA
The DNA here is from genome assembly GCF_053477565.2 of Lygodium microphyllum. Taxonomy (NCBI): domain Eukaryota; kingdom Viridiplantae; phylum Streptophyta; class Polypodiopsida; order Schizaeales; family Lygodiaceae; genus Lygodium; species Lygodium microphyllum. The sequence continues at coordinate 48,715,113 of NC_141143.1, forward strand.
CCGCAAGCACCAGCTCGATTCGAAGTGCGCATGTGCTCAAGGCTTGAATCTATTGGTCCCAACAACCGAACCAATATGTGGGAGCTTTCGCTCAACTGCCAAGACCCACAGACCGCTTATTGCTTTAAGTATTCCAAGCCAAGCACTAATGGCTACCTCTCACATAGCCGACGCGCCATTCATATCTATGGGTGTAGTGAGATTACCTCCATGCCGATCAAGTTACCTCCTCCTCCCGTGCACTCTGGTAGCTCTACCATCCAAGTGCAAGCTTCAAGCAAGCTCCATCCTCAAGCTCCACGCTCCAAGTTCCATAGTTGCAAGCAAGAGAAGAGAAGAGAAGAAGAGAGGAGAAGATGGAGAGCTTCTCCCCCCCTGTAATGTCCCCCCCCCCACGTGACCCCCGTACTTTCCCCCCCATGAGAACACCCCCTTCAAAATTTCTTAAATTTTTTTGAAATTTTTTTAATCCCTCCCTCTCTCCCCGCCGACAGCACGTCAGGGAGAGAGAGAGAGGGAGTGAAGTGTGTGTGATGGGGGGGCATGAAACCCCCCCAGATGGCGGGGAGCGCCGACTCCTTTCCCCCTTACCACCTCCCTCTCTTCCATATAAGGCAAACCCCCCCCCCCCTCGTGAGACATCGCCCCCTCCTACCTTGACGGTATAGGCCCCCCCTTGCCGAGGAGTCCAACGCGCCACCCTCATGCCCTATCATAACGCCATCTTCCTAGTCAAAACCCTACCTTGCCACGCTATCATCACCACCATCATCATCATCTTCTTCACACCTGCCCTGCAGCTGTAATAAAAAAAAGGGAGAAGGATGCCATTCAAATTAGCAGACAGAGGAGAGAAGAAGCTAAGGAAGCTTCTTAGAAGCTTCCAAAGAAGCTTCTATTGAAGCTCCCCTACACCAAGTTCACCCGTAGTTTTCGGGTTTTTCACAAATTGTGTTTCTCAAGGTCTATTTCCCGCGAAGAAGGAGATCTTGGCCTATTCGTAGATTTTTAAGGAGTCCAAGGGAGAGTTTTTGATGGCCCCTAAGTGAAGAATGAGAGGTGCACATGCAGGTGTTGCCACACGCCCCACTAGGGTAGTCAACACATCAAACGATGATGCCCAGCAAAGAAGAAGAGGGAGAGAGAGAGTAGGAGAAGGAGAGAAGAAAAGAAGAAGAGAAGGAGAGAGAGAAGAGGAAGAGGAGAGGGAGAGAAGAAGAGAAGGAGAGAGAGAAGAGAGAGGGAGAAGAAGAAGAGAAGAAGGAGAAGAAGAGAAAAATAAGTAGAAGAGGAAGAGGAGAGGGAGAGAAGAAGAGAAGGAGAGAGAGAAGAGGAAGAGGAGAGGGAAAGAAGAAGAGAAGGAGAGAGAGAAGAGAGAGAAGAAGAAGAGGAAGAAGGAGAAGAAGAGAGAGAGAGGGGGAAGAGAGAGAGAGAGAAGAAGAAGAAGAAGAAGAAGAAGAAGAAGAACAACAACAACAACAACAAGGAGAAGAAGAGAGAGAGAGAGAAGAGAGAGAGAAGGAGAAGGAGAAGAGAAGAAGAAGAGGAAGAAGAAGAAGGAGAAGAAGAGAGAGAGAGAGAAGAGGGAGAGAAGAAAGAGAAGGAGAAGAAGAGAAGAAGAAGTAGAGAAAGAAGGGAAACAAATTGGGGAGAGGGTGAATGAAGAAGAAAAGTTATTCATGTTGAAGTTACATTGTTTGGCCTTAGATTCCTTGCAAACCCACATACCACTTCCTTCTGCGAAGGCAAGAGTGGTCGATTTACCTCAAGGATTGCAAGACCGGGAATGCACAAGGATGGCACCCAAGAGGCGAGTTACAAGAAGCACAAGTGCTGAAGTTGCAAATGGGGCTAGGAACATATCCAATGCAAGCGGAGACATGAATACTACCAACCCTCCAGCAACTATAGCTCATATCCAAGTTGTACCAAGATTTAGATTCTTCTCACACATCTTGAATTCTTAAATAGAGGTAGAGTTGCATGTTTTTGCCATTAAAGGGCTTAGGATGGGTTGATCTTCTACCCTAAATAGGTAGCCCTGATTAATAAAGGTCAAGGTGAAACCACTTAGTTCATTTAAAGGATCTAGAAGGATTTTTTTCAATCAACCTTGCAAAGCCCTAACCCAAGGGGGATAGCAAACTTTAGGATAGTTGATTTATGCTAAGCATGTTGCTTGGAACTGTTGAAATGGTTTTAATGAGGGTTGATCTTGTTAAAGACGGATTGTTGATCCAAGTTATGATTGGTTGTTTGAAAAGGGTAACTCCAAGTGAATGTCGACTGGTTGTGTTGGTAAGAAGAGAAAATCTTACTAAGGATAGGTGGATCATAAGCAAGGTGATTGCTTGATGTGGTTTTGGATGCTAATCCAAGTTGTTTGTGATTGATTTTTGCATGGCCAGATTTGAGATGATTGATTGCCATGGAAACAAAAGGGATGTTTTCCTTAGTAAATGTTATTAAGCTAGTTGCTTCAGCTATGGTTGATTTCCTAAAGGGATAATTAAGGAAGGATGGCTCTAGCTACCCCCCACAAACCGCCAAACCCTAACCAAGGAGGTTATGAATCTGCGCCGGGAATGTGGACTGAACCCACCGCGAGAGGTCTCTCCTTGGAAATTACTTGGCGTAGGAGGATGCTTGGGTGCCAGTGGGGGCTTTGGCTGTAAATCCCAATGCCTCCAGGCCCTACACAAGTGTTCTACATGACTCGAGATGGGATCTCGAGGCCTTGATACTAGTTGCAAGGCGCAATCTTGGTAGGATAAACCTTTAGGTTTTTATTTTTGGGGTACGGAAGGATTTTTTTGCGAAGGCAAAATGAACACTTAATTCTCCTATATGGGCAGGAGACAAACATTAATCTGAAGATAAAACAAGGAAGTGTTTAATCTTGTTTAATCTTGTTTTCGTGTCAATGCCCTGAAGTACGTAAAGGAACTTGTGATTAACATGTTAATTAAGAAAGCTGCTTTTATTTGTCAAACATAATGTGGTTAGATAATTAGATAACTAAAACAACCATCGAGGGAATCGTGGTGGATGTGACCAATGGGTCTATCCTATGGAAGGGTGGTATCAGTTAGCCGAGAGCTTTCCTCAAAGGAAATGTTAACGAGAAATGTTAGGAAAAGTCAGAAGATGACCTTAGACAATGTTGGTTAGAACCCTGATTCATACCATTTTAGGGGACCAAAATGGGACTATGCCCTACGGGTAGAGAGGTCAAGCGATGCATCCCTCTCGGTTCCCATTCTCTTTGAACCAAGTGCGGTATGAGTCTACTTTGCCCAGTTGTGTCTGCGCAAAGTGGAGCAGTTGTAGACCGACGCTAGAAGGCTGTTAGGAAGACCCAATTTACAAGGAACCCGGACTTCAGGTCGATCCTAGTGGAAACAGCTGGATAAGTTCTGTTGTGAGACAGACTCGAGAGACCCTAGTTGGCAAACCCCATGTCATTCCTTGGGAGTGCCGGGCAGCATCTTCTAGATATATCTTTCGCTGGATTGCTAAGACGTGTTTTGTAATTTGAGGAGAATGTTGAAGGGGGGCGTTCTCATGGGGAGAAAGTACAGGGGTCATTGGGGGGGGGGGGGGGGGGGGGAACATTACATCCTCTCCCCCTTAGAGAAATCGAGATGTCCTCATCTCAAATGCGCTTAGGGTTCATTGATGACAAGTTATCATTGGGTTCAAGAACGTGTGGGTTAGGACCCATCACGCTTCTACTGTGCAACTCTGTTCATGTAGCATAGCTCTTAGCTTAAGCAGTTTTGCTTTGATACCAATTGTGACATGCCCGCTTCTCAAATCACGGGGAACGTATTAGCAGTCCATCGAGAGATATATCTAGAAGATGCCGCCCGACACTCCCAAGGAATGACACGGGGTTTGCCAACTAGGGTCTCTCGAGTCTGCCCGGCAACGGAACTTATCCGGCCATTCCCACTAGGATCGACCTGAAGTCCGAGCTCCTTGTAATTGGGTCTTTCTAACAGCCTTCTAGTGTCGGTCTACAACTACTCCACTTTGAGCAGACACAACTGGGCCAAAGCAGACTCATATCGCACTTGGTTCAAAGAGAATGGAAAATGAGAGGGATGCATCGCTCGACCTCTCTGTCCGTAGGGCATACTCCCATTTCGGTCCCCTAAAATGGTATGAATTAGCAGGGTTCTAACCAACATTGTCTAAGGTCATCGTCTAACTCTTCCTAACATTTCTCGTTAACATTTCCTTTGAGGAAAGCTCTCGACTAACCGAGACCGCCCTTCCGTAGGATAGATCCATTGGTCACATCCACCACGCTTCCCTCAAGGGTTGTTTTAGTTATCTAATTACCTAACCACATTATGTTTGACAGATAAAAGCAACTTTCTTAATTAACCCGTTAATCATAGGTTCCTTTATGTAATTTAGGGCACTGACACGAAAACAAGATCAAACACTTCCTTATCTTATCTTCAGATTAATGTTTGTCTCCCATCCATATAGGGGAATTAAGTGTTCCTTTCTGCCTCTGCAAAAAAATCATTTCGTACCCCAAAAATAAAAACCCAAAGGTTTATCCTACCAAGATTCCACCTTGTAACTAGTATCAAGGCCTCGAGATCCCATCTCGAGTCACGTAGAATACTTGTGTAGGGCCCAGATGCATTGGGATTTACGACTAGAGCCCCCACTGGCACCCAAGCGTCCCCTACACCAAGTAATTTCCACGGAGAGACTTCTCGCAGCAGGTTCGGTCCACATAACCGACGCGGATTCATAACCCCCTTGGTTAGGGTTTGGCAGTTCGCGGGGGATAGCTAGTGCCATCCTTCCTTAATTATCCCTTTAGGAAATCAGCCATAGCTGAAGCAACTAGCTTAATAACATTTACTAGGGAAAACATCCCTTTTGTTTCCATGGCAATTAGTCATCTCAGACCTGGCCATGCAATCATCAATCACAAACAACTTGGATTAGCATCCAAAACCACATCAAGCAATCACCTTGCTTATGATCCACCTATCCTTAGTAAGATTCTCTCCTCTTACCAACACAACCAGTCGACATTCACTTGGAATTACCATTTTCAAACAACCAATCATAACTTGGATCAACAATATGTCTTTAACAAGATCAACCCTCGTTAAAACCATTTCAACAGTTCCAAGCAACATGCTTAGCATAAATCAACTACCCTAAAGTTCGCTCTCCCCCTTGGGTTAGGGCTTCACAAGGTCAATTTAACAAATTCCTTCTAGATCCTTTAAATGAACTAAGTGGTTTCACCTTGACCTTTATTAATCAAGGCTACCTATTTAGGGTAGAAGATTATTAACCCCAAGTCAAGATGGTGAAAAAATGAAGGAAAAAGCAAAAGGAAGATGGAAAAAAAGGAAAGACATGTAGGTGGCCTCTAAAGATGAACAGGGGAAAAAAGCGCAACTTTAAATAAAACGGTGCCTCAAAAAACTCAGAAAGCTCTTGTAAAAGAGTGCTAGGCTCCCTCCTCTGCCAATTGTAAAATATTAGATGGGTGTAGGCTAGAGGAACAAGGCTAGAAGAGGGAAATGAAAAAAGGACCTTGCCACAATGGCCGGTCATGTAAAAAGGAGATGGGCACCCATGCGGTTTTAGGGTTTGTATATATAAAGTTCAAAAAGTGAATAAGAGATCATTCTTTGGTGTGTGGCAACAAGAGTCTTCTTCTTCTTCTCTCCTTCTCATCTTCTTTCTTGTGTGTGCTCTTGAGAGAGGGAGTGTGAGAGTGTGAGGGAGTGAGTGTGTGAGAGTGAGGGATCAAGAGGGTGAAGCTCTTCACCAGCTCCCCTTCTCTTTTTCTCTTCTCTTCTCTCTTCTTGCGAGTGCGGCTATGGAGGATGGAGCTTGGAGGTGGAGGAGGCTTGAGGATGCTTGAACTTGCATCTAGAATCGTGGAGCTACCGGCATGTGTGAGAGAGGAGGCAACTCATATCGGCACTAAGGTAAGCTCACTACACTCGTAGGATTGACGGCGCGTCAGCTAGGTGAGAGATAGCCATTAGAGCTCGCTTGGAACCCTTGAAACAATAAGCGGTCCATGGGTCTTGGCGGTTGAGTGAAAGCTCCCACATTTTGGTTCCGTTTTTTCTGGGACCAACGGATTCAAGCTTAAGCACTTGCTCGCCTCATATCGAGCATCGAAGTAAGGGATTTATCCCCGAAACGGAACTTGAAATAGGTAGAAAGTTTGGCTGTTTTTTATCTTCAAAACAAGTAAGTATTTTGGGTTATTTCATTTGTTTGATGATTAGGAAACATGGAGAAATCATTTTAGTGTTTTGCTTTCGATTCTTGTTGCATTTAGAGTAGGATAGGATTAGGAAATTACACCGGAGAAAGGTAGGGTTTACTGTTGCAAAACAAGGCAAAAATCATGCAAAAATGGCAAAAAGCTCGCTTGTGATGCCTTAGATCTGCAAGTGAGTGATTGGGGGCATCAACATCATACTCGGGAAGGGGTATAAGAGCCAAGAGGCCAAGAAAGGACTCATTTGCAACCATTTCACAGAGAGAGAGAGAGAGAGAGAGAGCTATTGCCCGATTTGATTCAAGCACCAACACGAGCCCACCACTCTATCCAGGTATATGAATCCCTTCTTTTATCCCCTTAGCTAGGATCAGAAGGTTTGTGCCTGATACGATTGAGTAAATCACAAGAGACGATCGAAATCAAACTCGCACTATTGATGTGCACCGCACTCGGCCTGTTCGAATGGTCACTTCTGGGCCGAGTCCCAGAATCAGCCGTCGGCCCCTTGCCATTCGGCCCATTCGGCCAAAACCCTAATCAGCCCACTCGGCCCGTCCGAGTCTACCATTTAGACCGTGGACAAATTCAGCCCTCTACCACGTGTCAAACTTGACCCTCGGCCCAATTGCCTCGGCCCGTCCGAGCAACCTTGTCCGAATCGACCACTCGGCCCATCCAAGCCAACCTGTCCGAGTGACTTCGTCCAAGTCTGCTCCTCAGCCTATTCGAGTCCTGATGGGACCTAAAATGGGCCGGCACTGGCTATAGCACTAGCCGGACCTCATGCTCATGACACACAAACACCCTCACGGCCTCACGGACCAAGAGCGTCAATCTAATACTAAAGGACACTTCCCTAAAGCTTAATCTATGCGTTTATAGTTTATAGTCCAACGTTTCCCTTTTTATAAACTCCTCAAAGAGAGAACCCTTACACATTGGCAATGCATCACACACATGGAGGTAACCTCTCAGTAGAAACACCGCAGCCCCACTAGAGCTCTCCTACATCACAGGGATTAGCCCTTTGATGCACTGCTAAACATATAAAACAAACGAACACAAACTCCTCTCTTTTATATTTCTTGTATTTCTAGGAGATATACCATGTGTTCTTACTTAACAGCCCCTTAGGAAATCGACCCTCTATCCTATGGCAAGGGATAATCTCACACTCTCAATCGTGGGTCAAATTCCTAAGAAAACAATTGCTATGTAGTCCAGGAGATTTTCCTTTGATAACATGAACCATGCATAGTGCATAATGTAAATGGTTTACTATACAAACAGAAGAAAATCAGCATTGTGCATCGTGCGAAACCAATCTTTTCATGATTTCCATGCTAACGTTTATGTACTGAAACAAGGAGAGACACCAAGCCTTACACTCATGCTGCCTTTTCCTTTATTTTAAAACAATGGCCTATAGACATGATGCAACACATAAATCAAATTTTAATTTATATTTTGAAGCTCAGCCTCCCCTCTCACCCTACCGTTTAATGTTTTGCATTCGTTGATAGGTGAAAAGATCATTTTATGTGTATTTCTTTATACAAAAAGCGATAAACATGGACAGAAACATAGAAACGAGGGTAAACCGAGGCCAACCTTGTGTTTTACCTTCATTATACATTGCACAAACACACATGTAATTTTTTGGAATTTTCCTTTTACTGTTTCCTAAATTTCTCCCATTTAAACCCATTTTCCACCATTTTTTGGTATTTTTCCTCTATTTTCTTCAATAAAAATGACTAGAAATTAAGATTGATTGTGGGCCGTGGCCCTTAGGTTCTTTGACAATAAAATTTCAAGTTTTGTTGATGTTATGTCTCATATTTCCCATTTATTTTGCAAAAAAACCCCATTTTACCCCTTAAACGCATGTTTTATAGGTTTTATACCATTAATTTTAGCCATATCACTTATGATTTTCTGATTTTCTGATCATAAACTGATAGAACTCATAGAAAACAACATCATGATGCATAATCAGCCCATGGAAACAAGGTTTCATCAATCAAATAGCATAAAAACTCATTTTTTCTTCATAAAAATTGAATTACCACTTAGGTTTCATGTCTCGGGATCTCGGTTTTGCTATGGGACTACAGTCAGCCCATATTCAATGTCCAACATCTTCACAATCAGCAATCTTCATGTCTACACCGATCCAGAAGCAATTCGATTTCAATCGGACAAGCTTTCCTTCACCATTCTTCATTTTCTTCTTGCACACAAGAACAACCCCTTAGGGGAGAGAGAGGGAGGAGAGAGAAATACTAGATCTGGTTCTTCTCATTCCCACAGCCATTTCACGGGCAAAGATAGGGGATAAAACCGGCAAAGAGGGAGAAGATCAGGGGTATCATCGGTTGGATAGGGTGTTTGTAACCTGCCATCACCCCCATCATGAGAGAGGGCGCAAATTTCATCGTGATTTGGTGCCTCCATCTCCACCTTCTTCATCTTCTCTCTCCACATTTTTTGCTTCATAAGGTGCATAAAATTTTTGGCGGTGGGGGAGGTCCAAACTCAAACGGCATGCCCAATTTTGGCCTCCCAAGTGTCCACCTTTTCATATCTTGAACATTTTGTGGCCATTTCCCCATCCTGGCTCTGATTCGAGCTCTAAAAAATCCTGGGCATTCGGCTTGACATCCCGCACTCCCTAAAAACTCTTGACAACCCACACGACATTTTGAAGAATTATCAAAAATCAACAAGTGTTGCTCGAGCGCCTTTTAAAAGTCGTATTTCACTTGGTGCTCACAAGGATACTTGTCAACAGTTGTAAGCAGTGATGGCAGAAGACTTTGATCTCCAGCACAAAGGTTCCATCTTCTTGCTCAATCACTTTGTATCCTTTTCTCTACCAGATAAGTTTCCCCTGATGGTATCTCTGCTCCAGATATGGGTGCTCCAAATAAGGAATTAACCGACCCATCAACCAGCTTTAAGCTCTTTTGCAGGTCTCAAATCATCCCCAGCATGGACCTGCAATGCATTTTTCCCATGTTAGCATACTCAGAAATAATAAGGTTTAATCTTATTAAGATTAACCTTATTTTTAAACTCTAGTCCCTCTGCAGATCAGCTAGTAAAGCTGTAGACCTATTTTTCCCTATCCTGACAATCTTGTAGGGGCCATCCCATCTAGGTTCCAGCTTCCCTGGAAACAGCTTCCTACGTGCATCGTAGTACAGAACTAATTGCCATTTTTTAAAGGTATACTTCTTCTCTCTAAGGTCGTGCAATTGCTTCATCCGACATTTAGCTATCTCCTGGTGTAATAAGCTCTGCAACTTCAGTTCATCCAGATGGGCTATGGTCATAAAACGTTCAAAGAGCGAATCCTCATCTCCCAAAGAATGGTTAATTTCAAATCATATGGTTGGCAACTCAATTTCGAGGGGTAGCACACACTCTTCCCCATAAACTAATTTAAATGGAGTATGGCCGATAGCTCGCTTGAACGTTATATTGTACGCCCATACTGCCACATACAACTTCCTATCCCAGTCTCGTTTCTTCTCAGAGACTATTTTAGACAAGATCCCCACAAGCTACTTATTAGTACTTTCGACTTGTCCGTTTGCTTGCGGATCATAAGGGGTCATTTTATTATGCTTGATTTGCCAAGCTTCAGTCAAGCTTTTAATCATTTTATTCAAAAAATGGGTTCCACGGTCTGACACTAATTCCTTCGGTGGACTGAAACGACAGATAACCTGCTCTAAAAGAAAACTTGCAGTCTCTTTTGCATTTTTATGCCTCGTCACCCGCACTTTTGACCATTTTGTAAAATAATCAGTTGCTACTATAATGTGTCTCTTCCGGGTAGTAGACGACGGGGTGATAGGACCCACAAAATCAATGCCCCACTTCTCAAATGGAAGGATAGCCATGATAGGTGTAAGTGGGCGTTTCCTATTCTCTCTCATGTCATGTCTTTGACAGGTATCACATCTCTTAACATACTCAAAAGAATCTTGGAATATGGACGGCCACCAATATCCATCTCATAAAGCTTTCTGCGCCATCAACCGTCTAGCGAAGTGTCCTCCACATGCAGAGTCATGGCACTCTTCCAAGATGAAAGGAACCTCGTCAAGCATCACACATCGGCGGTAGATATCATCAACACCCTATTGATATAGTGTTCTTGCGATCAAGGAAAACTTCAAAGCTTGTTGTTTGATTTTCCTCTTTTTTGATTTTGACAAACTAGCTCTAGTCTCTCCTATTGATAGATAATGCGTAATAGCAACATACCAAGATGGGATAGAAGTTGTATCGATTTTAAACATTTCTTCAATATCATTTCCTTCAGCCAAAGTCTCTTTCGGCTCCCCGAAATCCACAAGGCATTCCACAATTCCTTGCAACCTCGGTGGCTTACTCTTAATCTCATAATCGAACTCCTGCAAAGTGATTAACCACTTTGCCAAACGATCAGGCGGCTGTAGCTTGTTCATAAGCAATCTAAGCCCTTCCGCCTTCGTATAGAAAATTACCTTCTCATAGAGGATGTAGTGCCTGAATTTTTTAGTCCCAAAGACCATTGCAAGACACAACTTCTCCATGTAGGTATAGTTAATTTCTAATATGCCCAATTTTCGACTAGCAAAAGCTATCGGATGATACCACTTTTCCTCCCAGATTTGGGCTAAACAGCAGCTGATACTATGCATGGTGGCTGTTGAATATATGTAAAATACCTCGCCTCTTTTAGGTGCTTTTAAAACTGGTGCTTTTACTAGCTCCTGTTTCATATCCTCAAAAGCTACCTTACAAGGATTGCTCCATTCAAATAGACAACTAAAGGATAATAAATTCGTTAGTGGCAACATCCTTTCTGCCAAGGCATTTATAAACCTACCCTATCGATGACAAAAGCCTGTGTACCTCTTTCGGAGTGCGTGGTGGACTCATAGCAACTATGATCTTGATCTTTTTAGGGTCAGTGGCTATTCCTACTGAAGTGACCACATGGCCTAGCAATAGCCCATAAGGTACTCCAAAGACACACTTTCGTGGGTTAAGAGCGATACAAAATTGTCTGCAGCGCTCAAAGCACTTTCTTAAGATAATCAACATCCTTTCTCTTACAGTGGCTGCCCCCAGGTCATCGATAAATACTTTCAACTCATTTGGGGAGATGTCACCAAAGGTCTTGTCTGTTGTTCATTGCCATGATCCAGGTGCATTGCACAAACCAAAGGCCATCACATGGTACATAAAAGTACCAAAGACAATAATAAAAGTCATTTTCAACTTGTCCTCTTTTGCAATTGCCATCTGATTGTATCCTGCAAAGCAATCCATAAAAGAATATATTTTCCTACCCGCTAATTGATCCAAAATCTGGTCAATAAATGGCAACGGGTAGTAATCCTTAACCATCTTCTTATTCAACTCTCTAAAATCTACATAGAGTCGGATCTGGTTTTTTTTCTTCTTCTTGATGACAACTAGTGAACACCATTCTGTGTGTTGTACAAGGAAGATTAAACCAGCTTTTCTTAACTTCTGTAGCTCCTCAAACAACCCGTCCCTCAATTCAAAAGGCATACGTTTTACCTTCTGACGCATAGGATGACTGCCTTCTTTTACAGGAATAGTATGAACAGCCAGGCTGGGAGGAATGCCTCTCAGCTCATCATAACTCCAAGCAAAGATGTCGCGGAATTCTTGAATCAAGGACACATAGTCCTCCCTTTCTGCTAAACTGAGCATGAAACCTAATTTAATCGGCCGTGAATCATTCGGCGTGCCAAGGTCTAACTCAATCACATCCGCTTCTCTTATCCTATCTTGTGGCTCTATCGGCTCATTTAGAGTTATCTGATAAATATCCTCTGTAGTGGACCCCTCTTTAGATTCATCATTGGATGATGTCTCACTACCAGATGGATCATCTGTTGTTTCTAAAGTATAGGATAAATGAGCTCTCTCACTCTAAGGAGACTCAGGGTAAGCATCGACTATTACTCGATTAGCACCTCTACCTAGAACCACTCGACCGGCGGGTATATTGACTTGACAGTCTATTCATAAGATCCAAGGCCTACCTAGCAAGACTTGATAGCTAGAACGTCCTGCGAATCTTATCACCCTAAAGTCCAAGAAGCATTCTACACTTGCCACTGTACTGTAACATGGACCTTAGTAATGCAACCTTTTGATTGCCTTAGACTATCATCAGCCATTCTAAGAAGGGTGGAGCTATCTTTTTGGATGCCTAGACCCAGCCTCTCCATCAACTCTGAACTCATGATATTGACGGAGGACTCAATGTCTACAATAGCATGTTCCACTAATATTCCATCTACATATGCCAGAACCCTAGGGAAATTCTTTTCAGCATGATCAAACCAATCTTCCCCTACTCGTGCTATGCCCAAAGGTTCTACAATATACCCAATATGCAGGATCTTCTTAAATTCCTTACGTACTCCTGGAGATAATTTGATCAACTGTAGAAGGTTTACGTCTGGTTTGACTTCGCAAAGAGAACTTGCTAAATCAAAATCATGACAGGTAGACAAAGCTCTCTTTTCTCGCCAATCCATTCTTTCTTTTGGTCTCGGGACCGGCTTTGGTGCTTCTTTTTTAGCTCTTGCCTTCTTTCTTGGCACTTCCTCATCCTTCTTAGGATCGACTTTTTTGTCAACCGGCCTTAGAGGTCAACCTTCCACGCCAGGATTCTGGACTTGCATCCCCTTATCCCCTTGTTTAGGGTTTCCCTCAACCGGTTTTTCCTTATCTTTATCACCCTCTTTAGCCTTTTGGCCTCTTGTCACGGCTCTTAGGTTAGAGGTTTTAGTGTCATTGACTCGTACACCCTCAATAAGGCTGACTCCATTGCCTTGTGGCAGCTCCTCTATAGTGGTCTTTCCCCTTTGCAGTATTTGTCTTGGTACATCATTTTGCTGTAGGTTATTACCTTGCGCTCTATGATTAACTGGACTTGGCTGTTTACTCCCTTGTTGGACGGAACTAATCTTACTCCAATAGGTAGCGGCTAAATGGCCCGACTTCCCACAAATATTACATTTAACATTTGGGCAGTTTCTAGGGAAATGTTGTCCCCCACACCACTTACATCTGAATCTTGAGGGTCCACCCTCTTCAGGGCGTCGACTCCCTATTAGATTCTGTTGCTTCTTCAAGAAATTGACATCAACAGCTATTTGCTGATATTGTTCAGAAATCATGTCAGTGTAGTGTTTCATCATATCCTTAACTTCGCCAAGGACATTAGATGTACTCGACTCATAGCCTCGATCATCTACCCATCGTTCCATTGGCCTAACAATTTGATTGGGCATTGGTTGTTGACTCACAGTAACAACATTAGGGTTCGAAACTTGGCCTCCAACATTTGGTGGAGCCAACTGACTTGCCATATGCATTGTCACATTGGGAGGAGTTGGTAGCAAAGGTACATTATGAACCATGCTTCCTCTCCCATTAGGGCTAGTCATAGGCATCCCTTGACTTCCATTCGTTAATGATAGATTGCCTCCAGGTACTAAACCTGCATTAACATTTATTCGAGAGGAGTAGGCCGTTTGTAATCGTGCTTCTACTCCTTCTGCCCGTGCAATGGCGGTGTCGTTATCAGTCAAAGCCACACTGCTCAATTGTACTTGAATATTGAAATCCAATCCATGCAAGAAGTATTACAATTGGGCAGCCGGTGGAATAGAAATGTAAGTTTGTAACTTACGAAACACTTCCTTAAGCTTCTTAGCATAGGCTTTCACATTCTCATGGGGGTCTTGGCGTGTTACATTCAAGACACGCAACCAATATTGGCCACCTCTTTCAGGGGCATACTCTCCTCGGAAAGCTGCATAAAATTGATCGATTGTGGTTATGGTTCCAAACTCTATGTTGTGATACCATACCGCAACCCTTTCTTTTAATGTCATGTTGAAGAACATCATAAGATGTCCCTCATCTTGGATGCGATAATTAAACATTAGTCTTTGGAATTCACAAATGTGAAACTCCGCATCTTATTCGGTTAACCCATTAAAAATGGGCAAAGGAACTCCTAAAGCTGGCAAATCCGGCGTCCCTGCAGGAATTTCAATGGGTTGTGCCATGGCGACAATCGGATTAGCAATGGGAGTTTGAACTGATGGAATCACACCCCCACTTGAAGTGGGCAGACTTGGTGGAAGAGAGGAAGAACTTGCGCTTCCTCCTGCACCTAACAAACTATTTGCAACAGTTGGGTCAGTAAGACCACTGCCTCCTATGCATATCGGGCTACTCCTTTGAGGAGAATAACGACTTACGATCTCTAACCGCCGTCTAGCCCTCTCAACATGTTCTGTTTTTTGTATTTCAGCTTGATGGTCCTTGTTAGAGAACATAAACCAACTTTCTTTTGGTCCCCAGAAACCCTAAATTTGAGAACCACCACGTATTGGTAGCTCCCGGCAGACGCACCACTGATGGGACCTGAAATGGGCCGGCACTGGCTATAGCACTAGCCGGATCTCATGCTCATGACACACAAAACACCCTCACGGCCTCGCGGACTAGGAGCGTCAATCTAATGCTAAAGGAAAAACTGCCCTAAAGCTTAATCTATGCGTTTATAGTTTATAGTCCAACGTTTTCCTATTTTATAAACTCCTCAAAGGGAGAACCCTTACACATTGGCAATGCCGCGATCACACACATGGAGGCAACCTCTTGGTAAAAACACCGCAGCCCCACTACAGCTCTCCTACATTGCAGAGATTAGCCCTTTGATGCACTGCTAAACATATAAAACAAACGAACACAAAATCCTCTCTTTTATATTTCTTGTATTTATAGGAGATATACCATGTGTCCTTACTTAACACTCCCTTAGGAAACCGATTCTCTATCCTACGGCACAAGGGATAACCTCACACTCTCAATCGTGGGTCAAATTCCTAAGAAAACAATTGTTATGCAATCGAGGAGATTTTCTTTTGATACCATGAACCATGCATAGTGCATAATGTGAGTGGTTTAGTGCACAAACAGAAGAAAATCAGCATTGTGCATCGTGCGACACCAATCTTTTCATGATTTCCATGCTAACGTTTATGTAGTGAAACGAGGAGAGACACCGAGCCTTACACTCATGCTGCCTTTTCCTTTATTTTAAAACAACGGCCTATAGGCATGATACAACACATAAATCAGATTTTAATTCATATTTTGACGCTCAACCTCCTCTCTCACCCTACCGTTTAATGTTTTGCATTCGTTGATAGGTGAAAATGTCGTTTTATGTGTATTTCTTTATACACAAAGCGATAAACACGGACATAAACATAGAAACGAGTGTAAACCGAGGCCAACCTCGTGCTTTAAATTCATTATACATTGCACAAACACACATGTAATTTTTTGGAATTTTCCTTTTACCGTTTCCTAATTTTCTCCCATTGAAAACCCATTTTCCACCATTTTTTGGTATTTTTCCTCTATTTTCTTCAATAAAAATTACTAGAAATTAAGATTGATTGTGGGCTGTGGCCCTTAGG
This sequence comes from Lygodium microphyllum, assembly GCF_053477565.2. NCBI lineage: Eukaryota > Viridiplantae > Streptophyta > Polypodiopsida > Schizaeales > Lygodiaceae > Lygodium > Lygodium microphyllum. The sequence continues at coordinate 48,730,944 of NC_141143.1, forward strand.
TTCTTTGATAGTAAAATTTCAGGTTTTGTTGATGTTATGTCTCATATTTCCTATTTATTTTGCAAAAAAAACCCATTTTACCCCTTAAACGCATGTTTTACGAGTTTTATACCATTAATTTCAGCCATATCACTTATGATTTTCTGATTTTATGATCATAAAATGATAAAACTCATAGAAAACAACATCATGATGCGTAATCAGCCCATGGGAACAAGGTTTCATCAATCAAATATTATAAAAACTCATTTTTCTTTCATAAAAATTGAATTACCGCTTAGGTCTCATGTCTCGGGATCTCGGTTTTGCTATGGGGCTGTAGGTTAGCCCACATTCAATGTCCAACATCTTCACAATCAGCAATCTTCATGTCTACACCAATCCGAAAGCAATCCGGTTCCAACCGGACAAGCTTTCCTTCACCATTCTTCATTTTTCTCTTGCACTTCTGCATGACCTATCATGTGGTTTGATGCACCTGAGTCAACATACCATACATCGTTGCTTTCTTATGTACTTGTCACAGAATTGTTCATGTGCTGCACCATAAACAGATGCTCATTTCTGTCATCACCCTGTCTACTAGAGGATGCATAATTTCCTTGTTGCAGTTTTCCATTCATGATGTCATTCTGCTTTTTATAGCAGTCTTTAGCCATATGACCCATTTTACCACAATAGTAGCATTCAACATTACTGTTTGCATTTTGGCCTCTTTGCCATCCACCACGACCTCTTTGGCTCCCCCTGCCTCTAGAGTTACCACGTCCTCCTCCATAGGACTGGTTTTCTTGAGTTTGCTGCATATTCTGATTTCTACCACGGCCTCCATATCGGCCTCCTCTACCTCTGCCTCTACCTCTTCCAGCATTGGAGTAGAAGACAGCTTCTTTTGAAGTTCCTCCTGAAGAAGATGCACCACCATTTCTCTGCTCCTCAGAAATTAGAAGAGCAATCAGCTCCTCAAAATCAGGAAATCTTTCACGAACTGAAATGGATGTCCGAAACTGTGCATAATCCTTTCCTAGACCATTCAAGGTCACAGAAACTAAATCATCATCTTCCACTGGTGACCCAATGGAAGCAAGTGCATCTGCAATCTTCTTCACCTTCATGTGGTAGTCGTTGATGCTCATATTTTCTCTTTGCACATTGTGTAACTCTTGCTTGAGCTGCATTTTCCTGGCTTGCGTATTTGTGCTATACATTTTTGACAAAGTATCCCATGCCTCCTTTGGCGTACTTGCATCCTGAATATGCACAATCATAGAGTCTGAAATGCTGATAGACAGCCAATACATAACTTTCCTGGCTCTCTCATGCCATGCTTTAAATGCCTGCATTTGCTGTTGATTGGGAACATCAGGAAGAACTGGTTCTTCTTCATTTCCTGCAACAAATTCCCAATATCCTTTTCCCATAAGGAAACTCGTCATTCTAAACTTCCATGCTTGGAAATTGTTCTTGTCAAGCTTTTCAGTGACAATCTGTGAAAGAGAATCAGATGCCATTACAGAAGACTGCAAAAAATTCTGTCACTGCAAAAACCACAGCTTCACCCTCACAAGGGAAAATCTGCAAAACTGGCGAAAGTGGTATTTGACCACACAGTCACTTCCTAGTGACAATTTTGCATCAACAGGCAACAGGGATGATTCTGTAACTCCCAATGTCTCTGCGCACAAGCATACAAAGCAATTTTTACAGTAACTATTCACCGACCTGTAGAACAGTGGCTGCACAGCATAAAACTGGGCCTTTTCCTGAGTGCATGCGGAAAACTTCCGCCTCCAAAACAGGCCCCGAAATGGCCTCAAATAAAAAAAACAAGGTCGCCAAGGGCTAACACTACGAGCTTGGCTTGCTTTCTTGAGCTTCTTACCACGAACAAGGCTCTGATACCATGTCAAGATTGTGGGAGAGAAGGAAGGAGTCTCGCTTGAAGCTTTCTTGCTTGCACAATGGGGGAAGACACACAAGGGTGGAGGCTGAAAACAGTTTTCCTCTTCTTAGTTGTGTAAGCCAAAAGAACTCTAGTACAAAGAAATAGAAGAACCCTATATATGGGTCTCAAACCAAACTCAACTAACTAAGGTGGCATACTAACTGAGCCACGAACTAAAGTAGATAAGGATAGCTATCATGTAGCTATTATTCATGGGCGGTGTACCAACCGCGTCTGCAACTGACAAGTCGGTGACATAAATACACAACGGTCACCCTGGCATATCACGAGTGGAGCTCGATATCTCAACATGCCCTGTTCTCCTTGGGTCACTACGCTCAGCTCCCTCCTTTTTACATACCCGAGTATGGAAAATAAAAACCCTAAAAGAAGCAATGTGTTAAAGAACATACTTCTTGATCAGGCTATAGGAGTCCTCGTCTAGTAGGAGCTCCTGGTTGTGTTGTCCTTAGTTAGGTAGGTAGTTCAGACCACCACTTAGGCCAACCTCTTTGATAGTTCTCTTTAGTTTGGTCGTGTTGCAGTAGTTGGTTAGTGACTAGCTTTGGACCTTCTATCAGATTATGCTAGGCCTACTCCTTGTGGATGTCATGCCTTGGTTCTGTCAGGGAGTAGGGTGAGCATTGTGCTGTGTTTAGTATGTATCTACTTTGTATCAGCTTGATGCTTCCTTTGGTTATTTTGTGCAGATCTAATGTGGGATTCGACGGGCTGAGTCGCCCTATCCCGTGGTTGCCAATGAGAGCGGAATTTTGGTGCCGATAAGTGCTTAAAAATAGCTAAAAATTACAAATATCAAGGGAAAAATATTCAACGTCAAAGCCAGCGGCTCGATCTAGGACGATTTTAAGCGCCAAAGTGCTTTAAAGGCGCCTGAGTGACACTTGTTGATTTTTCATAATTCTTTAGACTGTCGTGAGGGTTGATAAGAGTTACTAGCCAATGCGGGATGTCGAGTCGGATGCCCAGGATTTTTCAGCGCTCAATTCGAAGTCCGGACGGGGAAGGAGCCAAGAAACCGGTCAAGATTTGAAGAGGTGGACCAAAGTTTGGCCAAGTGGTCATGACCTTTGGGGGGGACATGCAACTTTTAATGTAGCATGACATTTCACATGAAGAAGGAGAGGAAAAAATGTGGAGGAGGCATGGAGGAAGATGGCGCCGAAAAATGCGCTTCATGGCATGGAGAGGGTGATGGCTGGCTGTGAGCAACCATGCCAATTGACATTGGGTCTTCAATTCCCCCTGGATGCTGACTCTATCGCCGTGCTTCGCTCCTCCAATGGCGGTCTCTATGAAGAACTCTGATTTCAGTCTTTCTCGCTCCTCCCTCTCTCTCTTCTAAGGGCAGATTCATGTGGTGAAGAAGAAGAAGAAGAATGGATGACGAATGCTTGTCCAATGAAGACTGGATTGCTCCGTGGTTCAAGAGGAATGAAGATTGCTGATTGTGGACTGTCATGAGCATTAATGGTGGCTGGAAATCAATCCCGAGATATGGCAAATAAAAACCCGCAACCTGCAAAGAACGGTAATCTCATTTTTACAAAGGAAATTGATGTTTTATGCAATTTACTTCATGAATACTTGTTTCCATGGGATGATTATGCATTATAATGTTGTTTGCAATGTCTTCCAACTGTTTGAAATCAGAAAATCAGAAAATCACAAGTGTTGTGATTGAAATTAATAGTGTAAAACCCGTAAAACACGCTAAATATAGGAAAATTGGGTGTTTTTGAGATATAAATGGAAAATATAATAAGACATACCAACTAAATTTGTGTTTTTGCTGCAAATGAATCTAAGGGCCACAGCCCACAACTCATTTTGTATTTTTAGTCATTTAATATTGCAAAAAATACAAGAAAAATAGAAAAAATTGGGTAAAAATAGGGAAAAAATAAATTTTGAGTGTCGAAAATTAAGGAAAAATAAGAACCATGTTTGTAGATGTATGGGGGGTCTGAAGTATGAGCTTTAGCCTCAGTTCAGCCCTACCTTTATGTTTTAGTGAGTTTTTATTACTTTTCATACAATAAAAATGTGGGAAATGAACCCTAAACCTATGCACCATGCATAATCTAAACGGGTGAGGGGGTAGAGTGTATAAAAGGTGTTTAAATGCTGAAGGAAGTGATGAAAAGATTGCTGGTTTTTATGCATACCATTTAGGTTGGTCGATAATTTCAAATTAAGAACCTAGTAGCACGAGGGTTTCTCGGTGCTAGGTTCATGCAACACCGCATACGAGCGATAGTCAAAATCATTGAAAGAATGCTTTTGTACTAAACACAAATGCTGATTTTCTTAATTATTTGAGCATGTGGGCATTCACAATTTGCATGAATCATAAAGAAATTTAAAAGGTATCAGACAATATCTCCTAGATGCATGGCAATTGCTTTCTAGAGGAATATGACCAACGTTGAGTGAGTAAAGTTGTCCAAGCTGTAGGCTAGGCGTTGGGTCTAGGGGAAAGTAAAGTGAGGAATGGTACATTCCTGGATACGATCAATTGGTACCTTGAGTGGAAATATGTATGATATTGTGATATATATGTTTTGCGACGCATCGAGGGGCCAATCCCCAAGGTGTAGAAGAGTCGCAGTGAGGTAGCAGCAGTCAACCGTGGGAGGACCTCCTATGTTTGTACTTCGTGCTATTGGGCAATGTGCTGGGACTCACTCTGAGGAGTGTTAATTGGGTTAGAGTTGGACTGCAAGACGTGATACAAATGCAAGATGTTTAGGAAGATGATGTATGTGTCATCCACGCTCCTGGCCGCGAGGCCGTGGGGTTGTTGAGCGCATGATAGAGGTCCGGCTAGTGCATGAGTCAGTGCCGGCCCATTTTAGGTCCCATCAGTGTTCAAGCTATGACAAATTCAAAGATTTGACCACATGTCCCAAACTTATGGAGAATTCCCATATTCCCCAATATGGTATTCAAGGAGGGTATAATTCAATCATGGTGATTGTGGATATGCTGACAAAGGTCACTCATCTTATCTGAGTCAAGACCAACTACAAAGCTTCAGATATTGCCTTTAGGCTTCATGGATTGCCTAAATGGGTCGTTAGTGACTGCAACTCTCTGTCTATGTCACATTTTTGGAGAAGCCTATTTGAAGCAATTGGAATCCAACTTTGCTTTACATAGCTTACTATCCCCAAATTGATGAACACAATATTAATGAGTTTGGGAATCTCCCAATTCCCATTTTTTGAATACTAAAAGGTGGCACCTGGATAACATGCCCATAAGTTTCTCAAAACCATATGATGTGACCTATCAATGAAAAGCACTTGAAAAATGGAATCTATTGAGCTATAGAGCCCTCGATTAGAAGTTATAGTGTTCAAGTTATAACAAATGCAAAGATTTGACCACGTGTCCCAAACTTATGGAAAATTCCAATATTCTCCAATATGGTGTTGATGGTTTAAAAAAGTGGGTTAATAAGGTCATTGAAGATATACTGAGAGCTTACTATTCCAGAGAACCGACAAGGTGGATACAGTATTTGCCCTTAGCAGAATTTTCCTACAATGTGTCATATCACCAGAGTATTCAAATGACTCCATTTCAAGCATTGTATGGGCAAGATTATTTGACACAACTGAATTTGTATGATCCAACCCTAAAGGTTGAGGCTTCTAAGAAAATGCTAGAAGACATGGATGAGCAAGTCAAATCTTTTAGACAAGACATCTAAGCTGCCAAAGACCATTAGAAAGCTTATGCTGATCTAGGACGGTAAGACCATATCTTCCAAGAGGGAGACCTGGTTTTCATCCATGTATGCCCAAAGAAGAGTCTCTATCATTGGGAAAATTTAAAAAGTTGAGTCCAAGGTATTGTGGACCATACAAGTTCTCAAATGCCTAGGAGCTAATGCCTACAAATTGCAACTTCTTGATCACGTGAAAGTCCACAATGTATTTCATATTAGTGTTCTGAAAGCTTATGTGGCAAATCAAGATCATATTCTTGATGACCATCAAATTGTAATACCTAGTCAAGGAGTCCTTCAACTCTAGCTTGATTAGAATCTAGATGTAAAAGAGAGAGTATCTTATCCCGTAGTTAAAGACTATCTTGAGGAGAATGCCACCTGGATAGAAGAGACAGCTCTAGAAAAAATAGTTTTCCCAATTCTTTTTCAAGATGACGACATCTTGACTCCTCTAAGGAGGAGAGGATGTAATATTCCTGCCACAATGCTTCATATAAAGAAACAAATACAAGCTTGAGGCGTTTTAAAAAATTACTCATTGAGCTATCACATAAGTGATCATACATCATTTTTTTAACATCGAGTCTTGCATTAAATCAATTTCGCAATTCGACACAAGAAGATGTCTCAATGTTCCCAGTCAACAAAAATAAAAGATGCCTCATAAATAATATTATGATGGCTTGATCATAAATTTTCCCGCATTATATTAGATTTAGCATTCCCGATTCCATTTAATGCATCAAAGATCGCATTGATTTCATAACAGCAAAACAAATTGCAAAAGCCTTAATTGGTAGACAAAGAATGCACAAGAACGAGCATAATATTGAGTAAGTTAAGTATTAAAGAGTATGGCATGACTTTATAAACTAGATAAGTCATGAGGTAACATGGCCAAGAACTACCAAATGAAGTCATTTTGAAAAAAAATATATGTTTTTAAAAAAATAAGCCAAAATTCTTGACGTTTTTAATGCTTGGAGGGAGAGAAAGCATAAAATAATCATCCCCATGCCATCAACCAACATGTAGGAAATCAAAATGCATTTTTAATAAATCTCACTTGGCTCTTGACAAGTAGCCAAAAGAATGAGTCGACTGCATATTCCCCCTCATGCCTATAAATACACCCCTTCTCCTTCACAAAGAAAGCAAGAAGGAAGACCTACTGATGATGGAAAATTTTCTCTACTTCTCTTATCCATTGAAGCTTTGAGCTTGAAAGAGGAAAACACCCCCCTTCTACCTCATTTTCATTTTCTCTACTCCCTGCTATGGCTTCGTCCCATACAACCATACCGCTAAGCGAAACATTGGTGAAATTTTTCTAGACAACCAACAACTCTCCTTGAACTACTACGTCAATTTCACCTGACATCCATGGCTCTGCGTGGTCGTAGAAATTCAAAAGGCCCTTTTGAATCAAGGGAAGCAAGGAATGTGGCCGATGGAGAAAATGGTGCAATAGGAATTGATAAAATCCCCGTTACTGCAAAACTGATAGAGGTAGCATCTCCTCGGTTTGGAAAAACTTAATGTTTTATAGGCTTATTGCTATATTTGGCTTGAAACTATTATAAACACATTCTAAAGAAAATGCATATGAATTGTCACTTAGGAAAATAAGCTAAGTAATATAATAATTAACTATTCAGTGAAAAGACACTTTCACTTGGAAAATGATTATATGCCTATCATTAAGAAAATATCATAATTATGATTTATTTTTGTGGTATTTATTGTCATTTTATTAATGACGCATGCGATCAAAACAATAGAAACAATGTAGACGGTGTTAGGAAAGGGAGTATTTTATAAAAAATTTCTAAAAGTGATTATCTCTATTTCATTTTTCTAATGATAAATAGATGCATATGAGTTTTATAATAATTTATAGAAAATAATTTGGATAATATTAGTTAATAATCAATGCACTAAATCAACAAAAAAATACATAGAAAAATATATACTAGACGCACATAAATTAGATGCATAGTAATATAATTCGATGTCTAAAAGATGAAAAAAAATTACACTTATAATTTTTACATTGCCTAGAATAAAGTTTTCAGAAAAACAATCAGCATTGCACTTAGGGCATAGCTAAATGAAAATTGATCTTTCTAGATAATGTTGAAAGTTCATCATACATTGTTGATTAAACCATAGAATATTAATAGAATAAAATAAACATTATTTTTCTACTAAAACACACACAATGTTAATATTAATGATTATATTAGCGAGAGCATCAATATCATGAGTTGGCCCATGTATGAATCAACATGAAAACCTAACCTAAAATATCAAGAATGTTGAAGCAAAAATACTTATGAAATACTTGACAACCTAAAACTATTAGTATCAAGAAATTAAATAAATATCGAAAGTCTATATGACTTATTGGACATTGACAAGAATTTGTCGATACAAATTCTAAAGTCTAAAAAAACTTGGAGAAGCATTTGAAATACTACTAAGTGTAAGTTAGCGCAAGGAAACAACCATGAATTGCCTACCATAGGTATAAATGTCCATATTATCTTTTAGGATGAAAATACTAAATTTTTCATAAGGGTAAAATAGACTTAAGATTCGTGAAATAACTTGCGGATCCCAAAAAAGAGTTGCAAGTAGGAAGTGTAACCCTAAGAATAAGGTCAGACCCTAACAAAGAAACCCTAGATTTGGGTGGGGCTGCTTCCTATGCTAAAAAAAACTTGTTGCTGTTACTTTTTTATTTGTGCATGCATTGATGGTTGCATAGGAAATATTGATTGTGCTTGCATTAGTTAGATTTGATTGTAAATATCTAATCAGGATAATAAGAGGAAAGATCATGCTATGCCTCTCCCACGGCTAGACGCAGAACCCTGCTCCAAGGGGGATTGTTTTGTACCATCGTGAGGGGCTTGGGCTCTGGCCGTAAATATCTAAATCACTTCTAGGAACTGCATGACCCTCACACAAATCAAGATGGGATCCTTGAGTCCTTAGTACTAGTGAAGGATGGAAATCTTGGAGCCTTCGAAGTCGAAGGGTTGAAGGCCATTTTCTTTTTGCTCCCACACTATGAGCTCCGTACTTGAATCCACTAGGAAGCAATCCGCTTGTGGTGGAATGGGCGCTTTAGGGGTGATTGTTGGTTGGGCTTTTAATCTTCTATTTTCCTGCTCCAATATTCTCACCCTTTTCTTATTGAGTTCTATTTTTCTCTCGGTAGTGGTGTCTCTACTTCTTGTTGTATTTTTTGTGTGGAGAGGGAGGTCGCAGTAGTAGTTTCTCTTCTTGCTATCCCAATTCAAACACTGGCCCAACTTTTGGGAGTGGCATCTGCCTTTCAGCTTCTCTTCTAGGCTCTTCTGGCTCTACTTCCTTGGGTCCTACAGCTTGCAATTGGACATGCAGCATGTGTCTAGGAGTCCTGCAAGCAATCTCTGGCTTTTTCTTTAGAGATTCAATGGCCTCCTCCTCCTTTGACTATGTGACATCCATTATAGTGCTAAGGAAGGCATGTTATTGGGCTTCTAGTATTATCTATGCAGCTTCGGCCACCTTACTCTCCACAAACACCCTACTTCCTTCTACAAGGGCCAAGCGGTTTGCTAGGTCTTTCGCCCTTCTCTCACTCTTCATCACTTATTCGTTAGCCTTTTGTTGCATCTCCTTTAGGCTCTAATCATGTCTTTGTACTAGGGCCACTATGGTCGGTTCTTATGCTTTCCACTTTTTAGTTATTGTCTCATTCTCCTTCTTCAAGTATTCGATCTCTCTCTCTCTAACCTCCATTGCTCTTCCATTTCCATCGATAGCCTATTTATCGTTTCATCTATTTGTTTTTTATGCTCCTCCCCTCCTAGGGTTTTCACTGCTTCTTCTGTTGCAAGTTGATCCATGGCTTGTTGGATCTTGTCCATTTTCCTTGTTAGTTCTTCATTCTGCACTATGAGGAGTTTGTATTGCCTTGCAGGCTAATAAGTTCCTGATGCTCTTCCTCAAGCTCCTTTCACCACTTATCTTATTCTCCTTCTATAGCCTTGAGCTCTACTTTTAGCTCACTTATTTCATTCTAGTAGCATGCCACTTGGTGTGTTTTTTGAAGTTGAAAGATTGCCATATCCTCCTTTTCAACTTCGAGCTTAGCAACAATGATTTTCTTTTCTTCTTTTTCCTTCTTGAGTTGAGACAGGAGTTTCTTGACATAGTCACCATAATGTGTAGATGACGATGGCATTGTAGGAGTAGTCGTTTTGTGGATGCTTCTATTTTTTGTCTTTTGGGGTCTTATTTGGACTCCGCATTCGCAGTAGCTCTTCTTTTTGTTCCAATAACAAGGGTTCCTCCACTTCCACCTTGAACTATGTCTCTATCAATCAAAAACTGCACCTAGGCCACAAGGTTGCTGGCATCCATTGTGGTAGTAGAGCCTTGGGTGGGTTTAGAGGCTACGGTGGTGGGCACTAGGACAGGTGGGATGGGGTTAATTAGACCCTTTCCCTTGCCCTCTGCTATTGGAGGTGGTATTTTGTTGGGTGCTTGGGAGCTTGTGCTTAGGTTTTCTTCTTTGTGAGGGCTCATGGGTGCCAGCTCTTCTTGCCTTAAAGAATGCTCCACTGATGAGAGGAAAATGGCTAGGGTTATGTCTTCTTCTTCCTTCCTCTTGAGCTCCTTGGCCTCTCACTCCACTTTTCTACTCCTAATGCCAGGAGGCATATTCCACGGTGGATTTCGTGAGGTTTTTCGGTGGATTACGTAAAACTATTTATTTTCGAAGACGCGTACACAAGGTGGATTCCTTGTGTGAGAAGCTGAGGGGACGCCTGTCCTTTTCAGGCATCACATTAATTTAATGTGCACATGGCTGATTCCACAGCGACTGATTCCGCAAAATACATATCAAATTAATGGATGTTTATGAGTTTAGAGTGTGCACTCAAATTAAATTAAGGTTAGGATAGTGTTCCAACCTATTTTAATGATTTGTAGCTAAACATTGCTAGGTATTCACTATTGTTTGTTTGCTTTATTTATAAAGAAATGTGAATGCTTCAATTGATGTGCAGAGCAGGTAGCGGTGGCTTTGGGTAGCACTAGGCATTACCGCAAGTCCAAGCATAAATTTTATAGTTATGATTAGTTATCTTAAGTATAATATATAATATTACATATTTATATGATATTATATTATTCAAATTATTACTCTATTTATAAGTTATAAGTTTAAACTTATTTAGTAATAAAGATTAATTTAATGTGCACGTGGGTGATTCCAAAAAATACATATCAAATTAAAGGACATTTATGAGTTTAGAGTGTGCATTCGAATTAAATTAAGGTTAGGACAATGTTTCAACCTATTTTAATTATTTGTAGCTAAAGACTGCTAGGTATTCATTATTGTTTGTTTATTTTATTTGTAACAATTGTGAATGCTTCAGATGATGTGTAGAGTAGGTAGTGGTGGCTTTGGGTAGCACTAGGCGCTAGCATAAGTCCAAACGTAAATTTCATCATTATGATTAGTTATCTTAAGTATAATATATCATATTATGTATTTATATGATATTATATTATTAAAATTATTACTCTATTTGTAAGTTATAAGTTTAAACTTCTTTAGTAATAATTAGATCATTGTCCTTAGTACTATTAATTTATTTATTTTTAATTTAGATTATTTTAGAATATGAGATTTAAAATATAATTTTATTGAAATAAGATTTCTTAATGTGGTTAAGTTTTAGAAGGTTTTTCTATCTTTCTTAATAAAAGCAACAACATCACGCGCAGAATAAGAGAATAGTGTGAAAACTGATTTTTTCATTTGTTCCTCATCGAAAATCAAAATTCAAAGCTTCAAGAGTCGTTTTGGAGGTTTGACTCTTAAAACTTTGTATTTCAATTGATATTTATACTTTCTTTATAATTATATGTAAGATATGAATGCAAATATCCATGAAAAACTATAATATATAATTAAGGATGGCAAACCATGGCTTTTGCCATGGGGGAGGTTAGGCCGAATCGTGTGTTTTTCTCTTGTCTTTCTCAATCTATTGAGTTATTCAAATCCTCTTATGTATTATAATGTTGTTTGTATTTAATAGTTGAGATGTTTGATTTGCTAGATTTTTCACGTGTTCCGCTTCGTAACATTAGTATCAGAGCTTGTCTACGCTCCGAGTTTTCAATTGTATGATATCAATGTATAAAGGCGAATACCGTGGAACAATCGCAATCTACAAGAAAAATCACTACATATGAATATTGCAGCTGCATTTCTTGTGTTTTGGACAACCTTATATCCACAGTTGATTGACTCAAATTTGATCCAATTTGTTCTTCTCTGAATTTGGATTATAGCATGGACTTGGCTATGCAAACATGATGTTATAGCCAAAAATCTTTTGAAGTTTATTTCATAGTAAATCATAGCCTTGTTTTATTTTATAAAAGTTTCAATTTTAAGCATGTTAAGTCTTTATTTATTTAGCATGCTATATAAAAGAGGCACTTGAAAGTAGTCTAGCTATTGCATATGCTTCACCATAAAAATCCTCTCGAAAAACTATTTTTTAGGTAATGTAACTTTTTATGGTTCATATTTTGAGGATGGTGTAAAAACAAAATTTTTAGCCCTCAGAAAGATCTACAATTATTATTACACATATTTTATAAATTATGAATATTTAAAGAATTATTTGAGTCCTAAAGTGACCCTGGATGCAAATTTTATAGTAGTATGCAAAAAGCTGTATAATAGCTAACTTTGAGCCATATTTTTATGACCTTACCTTCAGATTTGGTAATCCATCATAAGGACATGAATTGTAGACCTTTTTGCTATCTACAACTCTCTAGTTATCATCATGAGCTAATTCTCTACAAAGAAAGTTATTTATCTTGAAAGTAGGTCTCACAATTTAGTGAATTTTGTAAATTTCAATCTATACAAACATCTAATTTCCTAGTAGGATAGCTTTTAATCCATTTGGAATTTGAGTATACTCCCAAAAGAAAAATTTTTAGCTTGTTCAAAGATATAAAACTTATACTAGACATGGTTTTGTCTAAATATGTATATATTAAAAGATAATCATATCCAAAGATGCCATAGAACTTGAATATTACTATTTTTAGCTAAGAGACTAGTATTTTATCCAACTTTAGCCTTATCTTTAATATGTTTCTTTTTAAATTTTAGTCTTAGTCATTAGTAAATGTTTTGTAAAATTTCTTATAAGCTCCAAATCTCTAGTTATAGACTAACTTGATTCACTAACTAAATTTTAGTCTTAGTCATTAGTTATTGTTTTTATTCAAACTAGGCCTTCAATATGATTCTCGCTAATTTTTTACGATTATAGTATTCCTTTAATGTTGTTATCTTTTGATTTGATAAACATTGAGACTAACAAATTTTTCTTAAAAGTACTTTGGAAATTCTTCAACTTCCTAATTTTGTTGTGAATTCATGCTTTTTAGTAAAGATAGAGATCTCCAATCAAGGTAAGATAGGTAAGTCTTTTACTTTTTTTTCTAGAATTCTTAGGTAAATTTTTACTTACTACTAAACTAGAATAACAATTTTATTTGTTATTGTCAATGCTTTGAGTATGAGACCTAGCATTCATAATCTTTCTATCTAATCTTTTGACTCTCTTACTCCCATGAAAGACATCTACGGCACTAACACTAGTTTTTTCAATCTTATTAGAATCAATTTTTTGCTAATAATTAGAATCCGATTGATTCATTGTCCTATACTAGATACTTGCTATAAAAAAAAAAAAAAACTCATTCAGTTGAAGACGTGCAACGGATGACTGCCCGTGCCCTTAGTGCTTACCCTACACTGCTAGCTCCACAGCTGCTAATAGCAATTGATGATAATTTCTATCCCATCTCGAGGGTATGATACCAGGAGACATATTCCATGGTGGATTATGTGAGGTTTTCTGGTGGATTCCATAAAACTATTTATTCATCTTCCACACAAAGTCGTTTAGGTTCACCTCATTGAAGGACTTGGAAATGATGCTTTTCAACATTAGCACCTTGATTATGCTCATCATTGCATTGTACCTTTGGTTGGAGAACAAGGAGTGCACCATTTTTGCTTATAGTTTGACTTCGGGGTCAAGGATGTCAGCTAGGCCGATGCCATCATTGGTGTGGACCATCACCTTATCCATTCCCAACATGTTGTACGTGTCCCTTTTTTGTCATCTTTCAACTTTGTTGGGTAGGCCTTGTGCTCTTTGCACCAACTCGGGACTTAACTCGATTTCCACTTGGCCAGCTTCATTCTCTTGACGCAGGGTGATGGTGTCACGGTCCCTATTGAAGGTCCGGATGAATTTTAAGAACTTCTCGTAGTCCACGGCTTGGCCCACCTTCTCCACATACTTCTGTAGCAGCTTACACTACTCACGAGTCGCTTGATGATTGGCTCCTCCATGACTGTGTCTTTCAAATTTAGGATGTGTCTGAATTTGAATTGGGTGTAGGCCCTTGTGTCCACTGAGAGGCCATACTTAGCCAGCTCTTCCTCCGAGAATGGCAGCTTGCTGGTTTTCTCATGTCCTGTCATTGTAGGTGCCTGCTATCATGAAGCCATAGCCCACCATTAGTATTATTTACATAATTTTTGTGAAAAGACGCATAGGAAATGGAAGAAATGCTTATGAAATTTAAAATTCTTAATTATATAAAGAGAATTTTTCTTTAAACAGTGCATGCATTTCACAAAACTTTTAGCACTTGTTCTTAATCATGAGTTCATTTTTATACATTCTTTTCCATTTTGAAAGTTGATTGAGGTTTTCGAGTTTGTTTTTATGGTCCACACCTTTTATCATTCACATCCTCCCCCCTTAGAGATGAGAAGAATCCTTCCTAGGATTAGAGGTTGAAGGGGAAAGACTATTCAGCATGTGCTCACTTGTATTTCACTTTTGCATGAGCCAAGCATAAAAGTGTGGGTTGTACTCCATTTGAGCATAATGGTCCATGTCAATAGGTTGGATGCTTACGTGGGTAAGGTAAGTGGGAACATCCATGAGGAAATCATCGGAGTCCATTCGGTTGGCAATTTATAGCTCCTCTTCAGTCAATGTGCAATCTAAGTAGGGGTGAGTCATGATGTGCTCTTCAAGGGGCTGGTTGCAAATGATGATCAATACCCTATAGGAGGTTGGTGCTATGTAAGTTGGGTTGTATTTCGAGGTCTTGATTACATGTCTCTGCTCAAGGTTGGTCATAATTTGGTAGCCCTCTTGCTCCCATTGAATTAAGATAGCATACCATTTTTGCAAGAAAGAGGAGTTGTTGTCAGTAAGCCATTTCAACTCCTCAACTTCTTGGTCGGTGGCAAGGAACATGCCCTTGTTGTTGTAGGATATAATGAGGTGTTGCTTGCGTGCATGTTCATGGGAAATTTTGAAGTCTACCGATTTCTCAACTTCTTGGGGAGCCTTCATGAATACAAATTCTGATTCTTTCCATGAGCAAGGCAGTGTGTGTACCTCCGTTGCTAAATGTTCAAATAAGAGACCTAGGTCTAATCGATCATAGCTTTTGGCAAGTGTGGGGAATGTGACATCCAAGTATCGAAGGCAACCAACTAAGTCATCCCCTATATTTTTGGAGAAGTTTGCGGCCAAAGTAAGAATCGATTCTCGTTTGTAAGAGGGTTTAAGGCCTTGAGATGTTGACGTTGTGCTACTAGCTATCTATGAGGCTTGAGTAGCACTAATAGTGCTAGGTTGGGTTAGTTTGGAGTTAGTAAGTTGTAGTTTTGGTTGATAGGCTCGTTTTTTTAGGTTCTGTAGGTTTAACAGTGTTGAGCTCTATGGGCTTCATAGCTTGAGTTTTTTGCAGTCATAGTGCATGATCCATTGTGCAACTCTATATAGTCAACTTTGAGGGTGGCGTTTGAATAATGCTGCTAGCCAATTGAGCTTTAGGCACTCATATCCAGGCATTGCCCTTGTAATAGCCTTGCGCTTGCAATAAGGTCTTGGGGACCCATCGCAGGTTGATTGTTTGTCGGTGCCTATAGTTTCTTCTTTGCCTTCTAGGTCTCATGTAAGAGTTCCTAGACTTGCAAGGTCGTAATTGCATGCTCCTAGGCATCAGTCCTTGATGTTTAGGCACCCACTTGAACTATGGTTTAGGGGCTTTAGCTTTGATCTCTGTAGTGTGTTGATTGTGTGACATGGTGGGTTGTCTCGACCCCCCTCCTTAGACTTGGTGGTGGGTTTCTCTATCAGTGGCCTCACAAGCTTTGATGGAGCTACACTGCCCTTGCTAAAAGCTATGACTATGCATACATTGCCGATAGCAAGGTGAATATGCTATGACTTGTAATGGACACTACAATGTGCTTGCTTTTTAAATGAGCATCCTAATAGTGATTCCTGACCAACATCTTTTGTTTTTGGAAAAATGTAAAAGATTAAGAATATGTTTTTAGACTGGATAGAGGTACGACTTTGCACTTTTCTAAAAGGGCATACAATCGGCCCTAAAAAGGACCGAGTTTAGCGTTGGTGAGTTGTACTTGTGGTGGGCGGCCAATTTGAGTCCAAAAATCACGAGTTAAGATATTAAAATAAACTCCCTCATCGATTAATGCATCAAAGGCATGTGTCTATTGGGCAGTAACCGTTATGTGCATAGGTAAGTGGGTGCTACTACCTCTTCATCTTTCTCCTCAATTTCTATTATTGTGGCAACTCGAACTTTCATAGGGGACTCTAGCATGGGAGGCTCGTGTAGTGGATGTGTAGGGGGTTAGTACTTCTTTATGCAGCTCCTGTTGAAGAAGCCTATACCCTCTCCATCTAGGGTCTCAAGCTCTACATTGTCGGTTTGACTAAAAGTGCGAACTCAAAAAGGCCCTAATCCTCTAAAGTTCATCTTCTATTTGTGGCCTTTTATTGAGTACAACAACACTAAATCACCCTATTCAAATTCTCACTATTTGATGTGCTTGTCAAACCAACTCTTGTGATGTGCCTTTTCACTAAATTAGGTCATTGGTGGCTAGAAGTTGAAACTTTGATAAGTGTTCTAGCTTGATTAGGCAGTTAGTCCATGCCTCCTTTCCATCCCATCTTTCCTGGGTGGCTACTCTCAAGCTCAGGACAAGAACTCTACAAGTAGGATGGCCTTAGTCCCGTAGGTTAACTTGAAGGGAGCCTATCCTACCACTATTTTATAGATTGTTTGATAGGCCCATAAGGTTGCCATTAGATTGTTGTTGTCCCAATCACTATGCGCGACAAAGAGCACTTTGGTTAGGACGTTCACTAAGGTCTTATTAGTAGACTCATCCTGACCATTTGGTTGAGGGTAGTAGGGTGAGTATTTTTTATGGATGATTAGAAAGGTTGACATGAGAGGTGAGCGATCACTTCATTGATGAAGTGTGTGCCTTAATCACTAACTACTTCAATGGGGTAGCCAAATCATGAGATCACTTGCTTCCAAAGGAGCTTAGTAGTAGTTCTAGCATCATTTTTCATTGTGGTTTGTGCTTTTGCCCATTTTGTGACATATTTGGTAGCGATGATGATATACTTGGCATGTGAATATTGTGCCGATAGGACTAATCAACCCAATGAAGTCAATTCCCCATTTGTCGAATGGTTGTCTAGCAATGTTTGGACTTAGCTACATTTTTTCCTTACGAATGGGTACCTTGGTCCATTGGCACTCGTCACAATGCTTTACAAATCCTACTCCATCTCGAAAAAGAGTACATTCTTTGACACCATGTGCCCTAGGATGCATCGGTGCTTCACCAATAAGTGGCACTTCAAGGGGCGCAACGAGAGATGATACAATCTATATCTTTCAAATACTTCTTGGAGCTTATCTAGGTGTTCCTTTCAATTAGAGTGAATGCATAGATCATCAACAAATACCTCTAACTCTCTCCTTAGCATGTCCTTGAAAATGGCACACATGAGCCTTTCGAATGTGGCTAGTGCATTCGTCAAGCAGAGGGCATGACTATGTAGGCAAAAGTGGCCCACTTGATAGCAAAAGCGGTGATGAATGAAAGATTTAAAATCCATAAAATTTTTGGCATATCATTCCCTAATGGAGGTGAATGCCTATAGACAAGTCAAATATATAGGAAAATGTATATGTAGATATGGTGTAATTACTCTTGTAGAGATTAAATTAAAAAAATTGGAGAGCACACATTGTGTGCCTAGTTCATTGAAGGTTACAAAATAATTATTAGGTGATATTTATTTTACTTTTTGTTGGGAGATTTTATCATTGGCAGCTTCATAGAAACCCTTATGTCTTTGACTAGTTTCCCTAAGGAACTTCTGAGTAAATTGGGAAAGGAATATTACAATTAGCATTACTCAAGTGTTGTGGATAGTGGCTACTCTCTATTCTATTGGTCAAGTAATTTAGCGACTGATGAATCTGTTGCAGTTAGCATTATCTTGGCACATCACTTGGCAACCAACTGATATAATCTATTAGCTATACAAATAATAATCATATAATGTAAATGAATAAATAGAAAGAATAATACTAAGTCCACCCATGTAGAAAATCACAACTAGCAACAAATTATTCTTTTATGCTAGACCACGTGATGCCTTGAGGATTTTACCTATAACATATCATCCATATCTGTGGGAGCTTTCACTCAACCGCCAAGACCCACGGACTGCTTATTGTTTCAAGCGTTCCAAGCCGATCACTAATGGCTACCTCTCACATAGCCAACGCGCCATCCATATCTATGGGTGTAGTGAGCTTACCTCCATGCCAATCGAGTTACCTCCTCTCTCGTGCACTTCGGTAGCTCCACGATACAAGTGCAAGCTTCAAGCAAGCTCCATCCTCAAGCTCCACGCTCCAAGCTCCATCACCACGAGCAAGACAAGAGAAGAGAAGAGAAGAGAAGAAGAGAGGAGAAGATGGAGAGCTTCTCCTCCCCGGTCCCTCAACCTCACACACTCACTCCCTCACACTCTCACACTCCCTCTCTCAAGCACAAGCTCAAGCAAGCAAGAAGAAGAAGAAGAAGAAGAAGAAGAGGAGAGCCACTTTTGGCCACACACAAGAATGAGCTTCTCATTCACTTTTCAACTTTATATATAAAACCCTAAATCCATTTTGGGCAATCATTCCCTTATCCCCTTTTTTACATTGCCGGCCGTGGCCTAGGCCCTTTTTCCCATTGTCCTCTTATCTTCCTAGCTTCCTTCCTACCGCCTATCTACCTTTACAAATTGCACGGATGAGAGCCCGGCGCTCCTTAAATTAAATCATGATGAGCTTGCTCTCTTTTACAAAAGTATTGAATTGCGCTTTTCCTTGTGCGCCTTTTTTCCTTAATTAGGACTTTTCTGTGCTTCTTGTGTCTCTAGATTTTTCTTGGCACGCCTTCGCCTTCCATTTTACTTTGCCTTGGCTTTTGTCTTCTACTTTAGCTTTTCTAGATTTTCCACCTTATTCGTCTGACGATTAACATTATCTCCCTCCTAGACGAGTGCCAGTCCCATGGCACTCACCGTCGTAGGTAGCAGGCTTTTGCAAGCACCGAAGACGTGAGTGGCAAGGGCGCCTGTGGTTACCGTGGAGAAGTGTTGGTGGTGGTGTAGAGGACAGTCCTTGGGGGACATGTTGGTGGCCTAGGTGGCTGGTGGAAGGGTTGTTGGAGGTGGTGGTAGGGTTGTTCTTTGTTGGGGATTGCACTGATGGCCAGCACAAGTGTTGGCTTGTTGGAGATTCTGCACATGATGATTCTTTGCGGGCTTGTAGGATGATAAAGGGTCGATAAAGAGCAAACAACACTTTCGTTGGAGTTTTCAATACATGCAATTTGAAAACCTCTCATAAGTGGTCTCTCCCTAGGGGTAGTGCTAGTCTTCTCTATTGTGCACAAGACATAGTTCAATTAGTTTGGGAGACAGGTCGAACTCTAAGCAAGCTGAGAGTATTGTCCTGAACTTGAGGACCGAAACTGTGTATATATTTTGGTGCAGATATTATGTGAGTGCTCGTGTATACTTAGATATTACGTAGTTAGAAGACCATAGGCTGGTTTCTCGTAACAATGTGTGGATGAAGCAAAGTTGTCCATGTTGAGAAGAAGTACATGTGAAGGTGTATGAGACATCCTTTGCATTGTGATTACACGACGTAGCATAATTGAATATAGGGACACCACACTTTCGATAGCTGGGAGCTATGGGACTTGCTTGATGAGGACGATGTATTTTAATGGCCATTCATGTGGTGTGCTTACCCCAATTGATTGCAATGGTATTAAGGCAGAGTGTAAGAGGGAATCGTGCGAATGGGTCAGGGTGACAGGTCTAACCATAGGCAAGACAAGCTCCCTAGGTATGTCCTGCCCTTGAAGTGCCCTGAACAATTGTGGGTAATGCTAAAGGCTAGGGGACTAGGGACAGAGCCATCCGACCAAGGTCACTGGACGTACCTAATTTGAGGACCCCTAGGTGTTGTGCTGTGATCGTGGGTGCTTTATATCTTTTTGTTCTTTTCTTTTCTTATATTTTCTTTTCTTTTCTTTTTTCATTTCCTTTTCTTGTTCTTTTTTTTTGGGACTTGCCTCACTACAAGATATAGGCCTTATACCGACGTTTAAAGCGATGAAAATGCAAATAACAAAATTTACGCTCGTCGTCGCAAAAAGCGTCGTTATTGGCGACACCATAGAAGAGTCGGTATTACCGTCGGTATCAACATCAGTATTTGCGATGCTGATACCGATGCCAATATCAACACTGATAGTGATGGTTTGCGACGTACATAACGACGCCAATAACGACGCGAGCTATAAAATTTGCGACGCTAATAGCGACGGTAACAGGAAAAAAAAATTTGCAAACAAAAACAATGTATACTGAAATCATAAAACTGATACATGAAATAAATACATGATCGCATAAAAAGCGATTGGTACAATCATGACAGGATATCACTAATACATAGAAAATGTCTACATAGATCAGGCGACTCAAAAATAAAGGTGTGTGAGCTCCAAGGTCCAAGGGCGAGCTACAAATCCTTGTTCCCCGAAAGCTCGTTCCGTTGCAAAGGAGCATCGAACGGACTCTACAGAAAAAGAAACAACATATCAGTCCACCATAAAATAATGCATTCAAATATCTCATGGTAACTACGGACAAGAAAGATGAGTGACTTACAGGGCCGCCGCGTCTATAAAATCGGTCGATTAATGCAGTGAGACCGTGCTTCTCTGCATATCGAGTCTCAAGGCCAGTTGGATCGCGATTTGTAATGGAGTGCTGCAAAGAAAATAAAAATGCTAACTGTTAGAAACATAATTGTCAGTACAAAGAATATTTCAAAAAAATAAACAAGCAAAACAAAAGAAAAACTTACAAAATCCTCCAAATATGTCATGTGGCCGCCACTCCCAAGATGATGGACCACTCCGATCTTGAGTCGTGCCCTCACCACCTCGCGCTGCTAACTCCAACGTCCTGGAGAATCTGTAGCCTCCTCCCTCAATCGGTGCCAGTTGTCTGCATCTAACCACTCGGGCTTTGCAGCCCCACTCTTGATTGCCTTGCATGCGTCGGATCGTCTATGTGACATGTATGCACGCATGCAATCCATCATCCAGCCTATAGAGAATCTATCTATTGCGGCTTGCACCGGAAACTCCTCGTGCAAGGATGCTACTATGTAGTCCTTGCTCCCCTCCGATATGTTCTTCCAATTATCCAAGAGGTTGTGCCAAAAAACTTATTGGCAAAACTCTCTCATGAGAGCCATCACCCTCCTCCCCTCATCATTCATGATGATGGCTCCTGACCTACTATCGACTAGATATCCATAACCCCCTGGAGTTTTCCTAAGATGGGTCCTCTCCCATGTACGTCCACGCTCCTGGGCATATCCAGGAAACCCTTGTGCATCCGATGTACCAACAGGGGTAATATCTCTCGAAGTGGCACCCACATGGGTGCCGCCTCCTGACGGCTGCGCAAAAGCCGGAGTAACTGGAGTAGACGTCCCCACAGGTGTGACAAATCCTGGAGGTGACGCAGCTCCAGCTGAACGACGAGATGGAGACATCGCATCCGTGTCTCCACAGCATCCACCTGAGCTTGAGGCACGCTCCCTGGAAGGGCCACGAGAGCGAGGAGTCGCACTTATATCCCGTGTCGACCACGGGCTCACTGCCTCTGTATCTATGCATCATCCCCCTGATCCCGATGCACTCCCTCCCTCTAGCCCAAGTCGTGAGCATCGAGCTCATTTGCTCGAAGCCGAAGCATCTGATTGCACTGAAGCAGATCTAGTAGAGTGCCCTGACGAAGACCGAGACTGCTATCTCTCTGAATCTGGTGATTTGGTTTGGAGACATGTGTGCGAAGATGTCCTGTAACTCCTCATCTCTCATTCCTCGACTCATCCTGAAAATGTCACTTGCGCAGACAAAAAATGATTTTAGAATAATCAATTTAAATCATACAAAGCACAGTAATATAAATCATTTAAAAAAAATCTCACTTTAAATGCATATCTTATGTACCCTTATAAGCGATTGGTCAACGAATTGAGTAAGTGGATGCTCCAAGTATGAAGTATCCTATGGTCCCATGTTAATCTCCTGACACAACTCCGCATACACTGGAAGGTCGATAGACATGTCACCACAAAAGAACGAGTCCGCCTCGTTCTCAAAGAATTCTTGGACTCTTGTATTTCCATCATTGTTAGTCAATCCTGGCTCCAAGCTTTCGACGGCCTCCACCCCTTGCAATATCAACCCCTCTATTTGCATATTATCTTCATCTATGCTCGGAACATCGCTTTGATCATATACTCTCGCACTTCGGGGTGTTGAATGTATAAGATACCAACCTTCGAGGTTGTCGGGGGTTAGGATAGAAGATTACTTGTTTACAAACACGTATAAGAGAGTTCAAACCATTATGACATAAATCATGTCGTAATACAATTAGCAAGCAAATGAGTCTATGGCGCACCTATTCACAATGGGCCGGAAACACAAGCGTGTCGTGCAAATCCGTCCATTTTTTTTCGGAATCTATTTCGAGAAATCCAGATAGACCCCCTCGAACTGTTGCTCTAGCTCCTCCAAGTACCACTTTGAACCACTACACATCGAATAGTATCATGGAGAAGCTATGCTAATCCACCGTAATAATACTTTGCAAGTTCCCAAAATGCTCCATCTCATCCACAACCGTGTTTGGATCCGTTGCTCGTCGCCGGCTCTCTTGCTCAAACCTTGCCATGACACCACAGTCCATTGTGGAGCGCATTTTGTCAATATGCTCCACGCAAAAATGCCATCCGCGCAACCACGCTGCACTATATATTTTGTACTGTACATTGAAACACTCAAATTAGATGTCTTATATAAAATTTAGATACGACAGATTCTAAACCCCTCATCACCTTTGGACTACATCCCCTCGAGAATTCCCACTCCTCCATTGAGACCTCTGTCCCTTCGCGAGACACTGTGGTCAAGGCTCCATGCAGCCATCGCATTGACATAAGCCGCGGCATCTCCTCCATGCCTTCAGGATATCGAATCGGTCGATGACGCGTACTACGTCGGAATTCAGCTCACGCTTCCTCTCGATCTTGCCTAGCGATCTGATACTTGGCGAGCCATGTCTCCATAGAGGCATGGTGCAACATACAAAAGCGATTCACCTTCTCTTCCATTGAGACATCCATTCTTTTTTCTACCCCATTTTCAACCACCACATCTCTAGTCAGTCTATCATCGTCCTTCAGCGACCATAGCATTTCATTGTCTGGTTCCACCATTGGTAGCCATTGTGAAATATGCACTAGCACCTCAAACACCAACCAACCTTCGACCATGCTACCTTCTGGCCGAGCTCGTTGTCGCACAAAGCCTTTCAGGGTTTTCATGAAGCACTCCAAGAAGAACATCCATTGCGTATAGACAGGTCCAGCAATCTCCACTTCATCCATAAGATGCACAAGAAGGTGGATTTGTATCATGAGCATGCTGGTGGGCGGGTATTTCTCAAAGAGACAGACTATCTCCACTGCTCCCTGCCTCGCGGATTCAATAGAGGACATCTTAATCTCCTTCTGTGAGATCCATTGCACCAAAGACGACAACTTGTAAATGGCCCTGCGTATTTCTGGAGTAAGACATCCTGTGATCGCGATCAATAGTACAAACTGCTACAAATGAGAAAGCATTATGAATAATGGCTACATTCCAAATAGCAAAATTTCCACGCTAATTACAATCCATTCGTAGTACAAACCTGACATATCTTATGCCAGTCATGGGATTTTAGCCCTGATAATTGGTCATCTTTAGAAAATGCGAACCTGAGAGAACACATCATACCCATCGAAGTGCAGATAGACTTGATTACTTGCTTCACAATGTGCTCTTATTTAGTGGATAAAACCCAAGGAGCGCGAGGAAGCTGCACGCGACCATCAGCACTTGACAAAGCACCTCCATCTTACCTACCTCCTTCAAATCCATTCGTGCCCCTATAGTGTCTCTCTTTCCTATAATGTGATCCCATAATAAGCTACCCACATTCTTGAAAATATGCATGGGATCCAATAAGTGATTGACTAGTAAGTGAGTCCAATATGGCAACTCGTAGAAAACTGAGAACCATCGCATTCCATTTGGATGTGATTCCACGTGGACCATTTTCAGCTCATACCAGCTTGCGGCGTTCATACGTGTTGGAGGTCGTCCAAGGAAACCTTCCCTGAGTTCATAATCCTCTGACAAGAAAGCAGCGTGTCCTTGATATACCATCTTCTTCATGGTTCGTGACCTTCAGGAGTCCAACTATTGCCCACACAATGGACATGCATGATAACTTGAGGTAACCAGACCTGTTCCAACACCAGGACCTAGTGAATACTTGGTTGAACGAGATAAAATATAGATATTACTAGTGAGAATGGAGGCCTGCTCACCTGAGCACTCTCCCAATCCCAGAAAGTCATGCATCGTCCACATGAGAATAGCTCGAATATTGGCTGACTGCCGACCATCGCGCCTGCTCATATCTTGCACGGTGACCCCCTGCTCCCACAAAATCTTAAGCTCGTCGACTAATGGATGAAGATACACCTCCATATTTTTTACTTTGTAGTGGCCTGGGACGAGCAAGCTAAGGATGAGATGTCCTTTCTTCGTAGAAAGCCATGGTGGGATATTGTAATTGACAAGGATTATAGGCCACACATTGTAAGAAGTTGAACTCAGACCGAATGCGTTCACGCCATCCATTGCAAGACCGAGCCGAAGATTCCTTGGCTCTCGGGCAAAGCCTGGGAAGGTTGAGTCAATGTGGCTCCATGCGTGCAAATCCACTGATATTCGTTGAACTCCATCCGTGGACTTATTCTGTGCATGCCATGTTGTCAAGCTTGCCATGCCGGACGCACAAAACATGTGGTTTATGTGGGGGATGAGCGGAAAGTGTCTGAGAACTTTTTGAGGGATGGTTTGCCCTTGCAAGTCCTATAGATACCTGTGAGCACCACACTTTGGACATGTCTCCATAGTCTCCTATTCTCCTCGAAACAATATGCAATCGTTGATACATGCATGGATGTTATTGTAGTCCATGCTAAGCTTCCGTAAAACATGTCGTGCGCATCATCACGAGACTCAGGCATGGTATTTGTAGATGGTAATATATGATATTTCAATAACCTGAAAAAAATCATAAAACACCTTGAAAGAGGACAAATGTTTGTAATAATAGTGCCGAAAAGAAAAATCAATGAAGCGTATGTACAAGGTACCTGAACAACTCGGTCACACTCCTATCGCTCCACCCATATTTTGCTTGCACACTTAAGAGTGCAAGCAGTGTCTTCAGCCAAGATACTCGGCACCCATCATATAATGGTATGGATGCTTCCTCTCTAAGCGGATTAGAAGTCTCAACATCCATGGGAATCAATGCATCGATCATTGCCTCCATCTCAGGCTCTAAGATTGTAGATAGGTCTGGAAGGTTGCCTATCTCCTCTGGCATTGACGGTATAGATTGGCCTTGCAAGTGGTGGATTGGCTCCTGCACTCCATCCATCGCACACCTACATACTCTTCTAATTGGCCGCAAAGGGTGCACTCCCCCTTGGGACGAGACATCACCTCCCTGGATAAAAATTTTGCCAACAAGACCCAATCTTATTGTATATGGTATTCAATTTGCTTCAAATTACCGTTTGCTGAAAATCCGCAATCGCCTGATCAATGATCTTAGATTGAAACTCGCCAACTTGCCGTATGTGTTCTATAGACAATCGGTGTTTTCATCTAATTGCCAACTTACATTAAGACCAAGGACATGGGACATGCTAATTAAGATACGCCTCGTGATCTTGAACAACAGGACCTTCTTCGTTTTCCATTTTGTCTACGTTACAAGAAACAATTTGTTTTTGTTATCATTCTTTTCTTTTCTTAGATTGTTATCCTCTCCTTCCATCTCTCTCTTTTTCTATGACCTAGCATATAGTATCATAGAGCACTAGTATTTAGTACCTAGTACTCAGTACCTAACACATAATATTTCATTTTCTCTCTTCCTCTCCCTCTCTCATTTCCTCTCCCTCCCTCGCCCTCACCCTCTCTTTCTCTCTTTCCCTATTAGGTTTAATGATATTTCTCTTTTTATCTCTCCTCTCTCTCTCTCATTTTCTTTTTCTCTCTCCTCTCTCTCTCTCTCATTTCCTCTCCCTCCCTCACCCTCACCCTCTCTTTCTCTCTTTTCCTATTAGGTTTAATGATATTTTTCTTTTTCTGTCTCCTCTCTCTCTCATTCCTTTTCTCTCTCCTCTCCCTCTCATTCCTCTCCCTCCCTCTCTCTTTTTCTCTCTCCTCTCTCTCTCTCATTCCTCTCCCTCCCTTGCCCTCTCTCATTCCTTTTTCTCTCTCCTCTCCCTCTCTCATTTCCTCTCCCTCCCTCGCCCCTCACCCTCTCTTTCTCTCTTTCCCTATTAGGTATAATGATATTTCTCTTTTTCTCTCTCCTCTCTCTCTCATTTTCTTTTCTCTCTCTACTCTCCCTCTCATTCCTCTCCCTCCCTCTCTCTTTTTCTCTCTCCTCTCTCTCTCATTCCTTTTTCTCTCTCCTCTCCCTCTCTCATTTCCTTTTCTCTCTCCTCTCCCTCTCATTCCTCTCCCTCCCTCTCTCTTTTTCTCTCTCCTCTCTCTCTCATTTCTCTCCCTCCCTTGCCCTCTCTCATTCCTTTTTCTCTCTCCTCTCCCTCTCTCATTTCCTTTTTCTCTCTCCTCTCCCTCCCTCGCCCTCACCCTCTCTTTCTCTCTTTCCCTATTGGGTTTAATGGTTCTTCTCTCTTTTTCTCTCTCCTCTCTCTCTCTCATTTCATTTTCGCTCTTCCTCTCCCTCTCTCATTTCCTCTCCCTCTCTCACCCTCACCCTCTCTTTCTATCTCTCTTTCCCTATTAGGTTTAATGATTTTTCTCTCTTTTTCTCTCTCCTCTCTCTCTCATTTTTTCTTCTCTCTCCTCTCCCTCTCTCATTTACCTTTCTTTCTTTCTCTCCCTCTCTCATTTCTTGTCCCTTCTTCACGCCGACCCTCTCTTTTTCTCTTTCTCTATTATTTTTAATAATTTTTTCTATTTTTCTCTCTCCTCTCCCTCTCATTTTTTTCTCTCTTCTTCTCCCTCTCTCATTTCCTCTCCTTCCCTCGCCCTCACCCTCACCCATACCCTCTCTTGCTCTATTTGCCTATTATATTTAACATCTTATCTCTTTTTCTCTCTCCTCTCATTCTCTCTTTTTTCTCTCTCTCCTCTCCCTCTCTCATTTCCTTTTTCTCTCTTCCTCTCATTCTCTCATTTCTTCTCCCTCCCTCTCCCTCTCTCATTTCCCTATTATGTTTTCGTCTCTCCCCCCTCTCCCTCTCCCTCTCCCTCATTTCTTCTCCCTCTCACATTATATACAAATTATATAAAAATTAAATAAATAAGAGAGAGAATACACTCTCCCTCTCTCTCGTTCTCTCATTTCATCCCCCTCCCTCTTTCATTTCCTCCCTCTCACTCTCCCTTCCTCCCCCTCTCCCTCCCTCCCCCATTTCCTCCCTCCCCCTCTCTTTCTCTCTCATTTCCTCTCCCCTCTCAATATATATACACAAATTATAAAAGCAAAAGGGAGAGGGAGAGAGAGAATGCACTCTCCCTCCCTCTCCCTCTCCCTCTCTTTCTCTTTTCCCTCTCTCGTTTCCTCCCCCCTCCCTCTCCCTCTCCCTCTCTTTCTCTTTCTCTTTCTCTTTCTCTCCCTCTCTCTCGTTCTCTCATTTCATCCCCCTCACTCTTCCATTTCCTCCCTCTCCCTCCCTCCCCCTCCCTCTCGCTCTCCCTCTCTTTCTCTCTCATTTCCTCTCCCTCTCTCAATATATATACACAAATTATAAAAGCAAAAGGGAGAGGGAGAGAGAGAATGCACTCTCCCTCCCTCTCCCTCTCCCTCTCTTTCTCTTTTCCCTCTCTCGTTTCCTCCCCCCTCCCTCTCCCTCTCCCTCTCCCTCTCCCTCTCTTTCTCTTTCTCTTTCTCTCCCTCTCTCTCGTTCTCTCATTTCATCCCCCTCCCTCTTCCATTTCCTCCCTCTCCCTCCCTCCCCCTCCCTCTCGCTCTCCCTCTCTTTCTCTCTCATTTCCTCTCCCTCTCTCAATATATATACACAAATTATAAAAGCAAAAGTTAGAGGGAGAGAGAGAATGCACTCTCCCTCCCTCTCCCTCTCATTTCCTCCCTCTCCCTCTTCCTCTTCCTCTCTTTCTCTTTCTCTTTCTCTCCCTCTCTCATTTTCCCCCTCCCTCTCCCTCTCTTTCTCTTTCTCTTTCTCTTTCTCTTTCTCTCCCTCTCCCTTTCTCTTTCTCTCCCTCCCTATCCCTCTCCCTCTCTTTCTCTCTCATTTCCTCTCCTAAACAAGCAAAAGAGAGAGAATTAAACCCTAAACAAGCAAAAGAAGGAGAGAATGGACTCACCGATGAGATATGGCGAGGGTTTGGTGGCTCCTCTTCGCGATGAAGGCTTCTAATACCATATTGGGGAATATGGGAATTTCCCATAAGTTTGGGACACGTGGTCAAATATTTTTATTTGCCATAACTTGAACATTATGACTCCAAATCGAGCGCTCTATAGCTCAATAGATTCCGTTTTTCAAGCGCTTTCTAATGATAGGTCATATCATATGGTTTTGAGAAACTTATGGGCATGTTACCCGGGTGCCACCTTTTTAGTATTCAAAAAATGGGAATTGGGAGATTCCCAAACTCACTACTATTCTATTTTCTCCTCTCCTTCGTGAACGACGGCTGCGGCGGCGGCGGCGGCAAGCCTTCTTCCTCTCCCTCTCTCACTCTCCCTCTTAAAACAATCGATGAAAATGCACGAAATGAACCCGCACTCGGTTTCAGCCTGTTTTTTTTTCCCTGTGGAGCGTCGCTATTTGCGTCGCAAATAGCGACGCCGCTACCTGCGTCGCTACCCGCCGTCGCTATAGGTTTATTTCCTTGTAGTGCCTGAGTACAACCATTGCAATATGTTGAGGCTATCTGCCTTTCAATGGGTTGGAGATGTCAAGCTTCGAAGGCTCAGGAAATGGATATTAGAGTGATGATTGTACCCTAGCCTTGTTGTTTAGAGAAGCAATCAATGAGATGGGGAGATACACTTGAGATGTTGCAACCCTCTTTGGAATGTGCGATTTTGGTACAATTGAGGTAACAACTGCCGGGAGTGTTCGATGTAAAGTGTAACCCAGATAGAGATAGTGGTTATGATCATGCTTTGAGCCATGAGATGTGAGTGATCAGCCAAGGTGCTTTTTTCTTTGGGCAGTGTGGCTTTGTCGTGGCTCTTCGTGGGGTTGGCAGTCTTGCGATGTCTTGGGTATTGAATGCTTTCGCACAAAGATTTCTATCATCTTGCATCCACTTGTCACTTCATGAGAGTACATGCAAGTTGCATGCATCAAGTACAATGAACAGATGCAATCATGTCAAGATATTACTTTATCGAAATCCTATGATGCTTATTGTGATGCATATTCTGGTGCTTGTTAAAGACATGTCATATATTAGCAATAAGTAAGGACAGTGTATACAAGTGGGGAGTCTTCCCCTTTAACCTTTTAAAGACAAAAAGTTATGGCAGGATGGCCTTGTTAAGCTGCTTATATATCATAGGGACTACTCTATTTGCATGAGGCGGGGCGAGTCCGGGTGGTCAGGCAACTGAGGCTCTGCTCTGGTGAGGGGCTCCTATGAGGTTGGGTAGGGAAGATGTCAGCCGGGACCTGAATGGTGTAGTCCCTGACCGCAACTGTTTCCAGAATGCTTTTGAACAAGGCATCAAATTCTTCCTTGTCTCGAGTTGTCCTCTCCTCTTTCAAGCACCTAGTGCTCGAGCATCTGGTGGGGGCCCGCATGACCGGTGTTGCTACGCCCCATGTGCTCCCTTGAGCTTCTATTCCCCTGGCCTGGGGATTTTTTGGCCTACGTCCAAGGTGGTGTTGCTTGGGGCCTCGTTTCTTTGCATACCTTTTAAGGGTAGGTACATAGCGTTCGGGCAGAGGAGCTTGTGCTACATTCTCCCTTCGACGGCGGATAGTGTCCTTGCAAGCCAGCTGCACTGGGTGTTCCATGTTGCCTACCGTAGAGGGACCTACAAAATGTGAACCAAGGATTAGGCCTTGAGGCATGATAAAACTATTTGCATGGAAGGGATTATACAGTGGGTTATCAAGAGCATATGATGAGGAGGGGAGAGGTGAGGCATGCAATGTTTGTTGTAGAGAGATGGCCCCCATGATGATGTCCATTTCGCCTCTAGCCATTAGCAGATCTTGGCTTATGCTAAGTTTCATGGACTGGTTGTCATGGAGTGGAGCAAGGCTCATCCCTGGAAGGATAGACTGAAAAAGGGAAAAGATGTATAGAAAGAGACGGTGCCCCATCTACACCATCAAAGATGTTGGTTAGAGCTTCATATAGCGATAATGAGGGTTGCATGCCCTCCTCCTGTAGGTGGGAATGGTCACACGACTTCTCAATGTGTGGTGAGAGGAGGACCTAAGGAGCTCAGCTTGTCAAACCCAACTCTTCTCCCTGCGCTTGACTATGATTGCTTGTGTGTGTTGATCTTATCTATACAGGGTCACAAAAGTCATTGTTTATTTATATACATATTTACGAATCCATGTCACTTCACGAGGATAAAAACCAAATTGTAGAACTTGGGATTGTACTGGAGTGTGGCACATGCATCTAATACTCATGGTAGCATTCTTAATAACATCAGGTATTTTGCAACGTCAAGTATCATGGTACCTTGTCCGAGTCTGCTTGCAACATGTAGCTCCTCCTCAATGAGAACCTTATCAGCCAGAGAGTTCTCTTGGTTAGTTCCAGCTAAATCCATACCCCGAATGGCAATTAGCACTCGAAAGGAAGTTGGTGCCACATAGGTTGGGTCTCTTTGAGACCGCCATTTGGCCAATCGCTCCTCTGAGACTGTCATAATCTGGGCTCCTAGTTCAGCCATTGCAACGCGGCTTTCAAACCAACATTTTTCAAATTGACGTCGACCCTCTGATTGTCGCTTTAGCTACTCTATCTCTAAGAGATTTTGTTGGCAGAGCATATCATTGAATGTTACAGTTAAGCATAGCTCGTCGGCTTCCTCGTCAGAGGTAAGTCACATGCATTCATGCAAGAGCCTGTCATAGTGCTCGTTAAGATGTTCTTACTCTTCCTAGGATAGGGAAAATGGCAAGTATTCTCCAAGCTGCTCCTTAGGGAATTCACCCATATCTGCAAGGACGTAGACACGTGCGAACACCTTGAGCTTAACATCCAACTCAGTTAAGCATTCTATGACACTTCTATGTTCAACGAGGGCTTGCTCGGTTGCTATCTCATGCAAGGTTCTAGGAGTTTGCCTAGGCTTTAGCATAGCTGGGGGCTCAGGCCTAAATGAGCAAGATTAGTCAACACTAGGATTTCTTATGCTCTCGGGGTTTCCATGTTTCTCTTGAGGATTTTTTATTGCCTCATGGTTCTCCTTGGATGTGACTGGTATAAATTTGTCACCCTGTTGTGATAGCATTGTATCCACTCTTGATTGGTCAATGCGAGTTCTATTGTCGGTGGATTGAGTGTTGCAAGCAACCGTTGATGGTAATGGCTGCTTTGATTTTTCAAAGCACACGGATGTGTATGAGGTTTCCTGGCTATTAGGAGAGACATCAAAGGGTTCATTGGTGGATGGACTCGATGCTTTATTCCTCAGCTCTCCAGTGCTCTTGGTCTCAATGTTCTTGGGGTCCACAACCACTTGTAACTACTGTTGTCACTGTTTTCTTCTCTTTTTCTTGGTCAGTGAAGGTGAATCTCTCAACGACTCAGGTCCCTGGACTAGATCAACCGTTGATGTGCTTGGTTGGGCCTCAGCATTCTCTTTCTCTAGTGTGTCCTCATGGGACATAGTTGTGGCTTGCTAAATAGCCTCGCTAGGTTGTGAGGGTACAACTGCCTCCCTTTTTGGAGAGTCTAGCTCTTCAGCCAATTCCCTTTTGTTTAACTCCTCCAACCTAGGCTTTAAGAACTTTGGAAATGTTGGAGTTGTCAAGGACACTGGTTGCGGCACCTCCTCCCCAGGTAAACAGCTAAGGACACGTTCCACAAGGGGCGTTGTCACAGCCAAGGGCTGTGACTTTTGTGATCCCTGATTGGAAGTAGTAGCAGCTATTTCAATGGATTGGCTACTGCTAGTAGATTGCAGTGTCAAGTCCTTAGGGCGATTGGAAGTAGTCGTGTCTTTTGTTGCCCTTTGAGCATTCACTTTTGTAGATCGAGCATGAGTTGATCTAGTCACATTAGGTTGCACATGCATATCCTTAGACCGAGAGCTAAGGGTGGTATCATGTCCTGCCTCTTGGATATTTGGATAGGTAGAGATTGGGATTGAGTAGCCGCACTTGACGACTGTTGTGCTTCCTGTGTCCGTTTAGGGGAAGAGGGTGTAGGAGACTTGAGACTCCTAATAAGTGGCTTTGACACTGGCTGGGAGATTTGCTCGTGGCTATTAGATGATTTTGCTATTTGCTTTGTTGAGCATTTAACCTTGCCACGAGCAATGTTGTGCCTATGATTCTTGTTATCCTCTTGGAAAATCAAAGGCTTTTTGGGCACTAATGGCTTTTGCATATCCTCAAGGATTACATCTGATATCTGCTTGTCAAGCATGCTAGGCTGAGGATCTACTCTTTGAGTGGTCCCGTTTGGTTTCTTGATTTCTATTGTGAGGGCCTCGGTCACTCCATTGTTTTTGACTCAAGACTTGGGTTTTTGTTTAGATCTCCTCCTACTCTTCTTTACTCTTAATGCGATCTGACCTTCAATCAATAAAGGAGGTTTAGCAGGGGGTTTTGGCACCCAAATCCATCAGTTACATGCGTAATACCCTTGAGCACGTAGCAATGCTTTGGATATCCATCGCGGTGCTGTGTTGACTCTCCATCGATGCCTTCGTCTATAAGGCTTGGGCTTCTTTTGGGGTCTTCTATTATATTTGTATGTCCAAAGCCCATCCTTGGCATTGTCTCTTGACCTTCTTGTTTTAGGCATGGCATCACTCACTGGTTCTCATTGTTCTACCTCTGCTTGTATCAACTCTTCCAAAAAGTCATTGCTCTCATTAGTAGGCTTGGCTGTTATGTCAACACCTTCCTTGCTTTTTCCGCAAGGTTCGATGAGGTCACCCTTGTTGCTAAAGGTTGTGACTATCCTCACACCCGGTAGTGTCAGGTGTATCCTCTGTGCTACATAGTCGGTCTCACACTTGGTCGCCCTTTTGAAGGGTCTTCCTAGGAGGGTTTCCTTCCCGTAATTAGCACTATTTGGAGGAACATGAAATAGGATAGGCAAGCATTTAGTTTCAATTGTAACAAGGATATTGCACTTCCCCTTGGGTGCTTGTGGGTGGCCCCCATAAGGGCTAAGAGTTGCATTAGTCGGTGTGAGCTCTAGTTGGCCTAGTAGGGTCCATGATTCGTAGGTCAAGATATTAAAATTTGCTCCTTCATCAATCGGAGCATTGATAGTATGCTCTCTTTTCACGCTGAGTTTGACCCTAAGATAAGCACGTGGTACCATGTCTTCGTCTTTCGGGTCTTGGCATATAAATTTAAGCCTTCTAACAAATGCCCTTGAGTCCCCAACTGCACGACCAGATGTGGATTCTCCACTGATATCTTGCATCACCTGTGCAGTGCTATTCAAGGTTCATCTATCGTTAGGACTGTCGTATCTAGTCATTCAAGGTTCATCTATCGTTAGGACTGTCGTATCTAGTCATTCAAGATTTATCTATCGTTAGGACTGTGCAGTGCTATTCAAGGTTCATCTATCGTTAGGACTGTCGTATCTAGTCATTCTCGCTATTGTAGCTTGATGTCATTGTTTTCTGCTTTGACTAGATGCAATCCGAATGCAACACACATGTGTTTTTGCAGGGTGGCCTTTTTGCTCTTGTTGGCTAGATTGGCCCATTGAGGTTCTAGGGTCTCTATTTGTCTCTGTTTGAGTACGAGCTTTTAGTTGCTCTTTTGCAAGTGAGAATCCATGCTCATGTAGAGCCATTACTACACTAGGGTCTGTTTTGAAGGACTTGTTACAGCGCACGTTTTCTCTCCAATCTACTCGGGGGAGGTGAGGAGGGGATAGAGCCCCCTCTGCGAGGGTCTGGGGGGGCAGTCCCCCCTGGCTCACAGGGCCGTTACGGTAAATGCCATACGTGATTTAAAAGACCGTTTATAGCCAAATTTTGAACTACTTGCTCTAAGTTTCAGTCCAATGATCGATCTATGATATGGTTTTGGCTCTATATGGTCTCTTGGTCTATTTCACTGTCTTCAAGTTAAAATTTGAAAAAATCTAGATTCGGCCCAACATGTCCAAATTGCAGGGGCCGAGTACCCAATTCGGCCTGTCCGAGGGCCTAGTAGAAGGGTCAAATGTAACTGGTCCGAATGTCAAATTCGGCTAGTCAAAATCTAGTTGTTCGAGGGCCGAGTCAGGTGGGCCAGTCAAAATCTAGTTGTTCGAGGGCCGAGTCAGGTGGGCCAGTCAAGTTGGCCGAGGCTGAATTTCAAAGTTGGTCCGAATGCTCAATTCGGACGGGCCGAGCAGTGGGTGTCCAAGTCAAGTGGGTAGGGCTAGGGCCAAATTTTCAAGCGGTTCGAGGGCTGATTCTAGGACTTGGCCCAAAATCTCCGTCACTCGGACACATCGAGCGTGGCACGTTTTTTTGCCGGACTTCACGAAATTCGCCACGCTGAGCATTGTCGACTCGAGATCCAACCTACTCATGTAGGGGAAGGTGTAGAATTACCTGGGCTGGGCAAATAACTCCCAGATGGCCTGATCGAAGCGGATCTATGCGACAAAGCTTTCTCCCTCTCTCCTGCTTTCCTGAAACCCTGCAATGCATAATGTGGCCTTTCTTGCCACTCCTAGCCCCTTATCACCCTGCCCAAGTATATACTCACCTTAGTCTTGCCTCCCTTACTAACATTTAACCCAAATTTTCATTTTTAGCCCTTCTTTTTCCTATTTCAGCCTGTTATACAGCAACAGAAAACCCTACTGTTTGCTCCAATGTTTTACTCCTATCCTTCCTAAATGTAAGAAAAAATCATAAGGAAAATATCTACCCTACTCTATCATACTTTCCCAAGTCCAAAACAACAAAAATCTACTTGCTAAGGAGATTGAATACCTCTTCAAACTCCCTCTCTTCCTACCTATCTACCTCAAGCACTGGTTCAGGAAAAACCCTACTCCAATGCTTGATTCGAAGCGCACAAGCGCTCAAGGATTGAATCCGTTTGTCCCGACAATAGAACCAAAATGTGGGAGCTTTCACTGAACTGCCAAGACCCATGGATCGCTTATTGTTTCAAGCGTTTCAAGCTGAGCACTAATGGCTACCTCTCAAATAGCCGACGCGCCATCCATATCCACGGGTGTAGTGAGCTTACCTCCATGCCGATCGAGTTACCTCCTCTCTCGGGCACTCCGGTAGCTCCATGATCCAAGTGCAAGCTCCATGCTCCAAGCTCCATCGCCATGAGTAAGACAAGAGGAGAAGAGAAGAGAAGAAGAGAGGAGATGGAGAGCTTCTCCTCCCCGGTCCCTCACCCTCACACACTCACTCCCTCACACTCTCACACTCCCTCTCTCAAGCACAAGCTCAAGCAAGCAAGAACAAGAAGAAGAAGAAGAAGAAGAAGAGAGCCACTTTTGGCCACACACAAGAATGAGCTTCTCATTCACTTTTCAACTTTATATACAAAACCCTAAATCCCTTTTGGGCGGTCATCCCCTTATCCCCTTTTTTACATGGCCGACCTAGGCCCTTTTTCCCATTGTCCTCCTATCTTCCTAGCTTCCTTCCTACCGCCCATCTACCTTTACAAATTGCACACCCGATGCTCCTTAAATTAAATCATGATGCGCTTGCTCTCTTTTACAAAAGTATTGAATTGCGCTTTTCCTTATGCACCTTTTTCCCTTATTTAGGACTTTTCTGTGCTTCTTGTGTTTCTAGATTTTTCTTGCCGCACCTTCGTCTTCCGTTTCACTTTGCCTTGGCCTTTGTCTTCTACTTTAGCTTTTCCAAAATTTCTACCTTATTCATCTGACGATTAACAATATCATTTATATTTAAAGTATATTTTAAAAAATCATTCTCTTACATGTTATAAGGCTAAAAAAACCCCTTATCCTCATGAAACTCGCAATTTTTCTTCCAACTATAATGAACAAACATTCATGTAAAAAAATTCTATGAGCTTTACTAAATAACACTTTTTGAGGTGCATCCCCTTAGGGAATGCTCATTATAATATGCTAATAGAGCATATAGCTTGTCCTACAGGTTAGGGAAATATTAACCAAAACATCCTCATAGAGTAGATTACCTTAGCAAATCAAATGATGAGCCCAGAGTACTCAAGTAATGCTCATTGTCATCATGCTTGTGTAGTTAACT
Source organism: Lygodium microphyllum (assembly GCF_053477565.2). NCBI lineage: Eukaryota > Viridiplantae > Streptophyta > Polypodiopsida > Schizaeales > Lygodiaceae > Lygodium > Lygodium microphyllum. The sequence goes on from NC_141143.1 coordinate 48,767,788, forward strand.
TGGGAAGTTACTTTAGGGAAAGTAGCTAAAGCCATTAGGGTTTTTGTGAGCATCCCAATAATGAAAACCTCCCCAAAATAAAAATAAATATCACCTACTAATCAAATTTGTTAACATTGAATGATAGAACACTTGGGATTCTCCATGTCCTAGGGTAAAAATTATTGTAGCACACTTGCAAATTGTAGCGGAAAAGATGGATTTGATTTCAACAATCCTTAGTATTTACCTAGACATAAGTATTCAATTTGAAAATATTACCCAAAAGTATTATCCCTTGTAGGGAAAGTAATAATTTAGCAACATATACAAGGAGCTCAAACTCAGCTAATATAGTTATCCATCATAAGTAAGATTTTTCTTGTGTAGCCACAAATTTAAATGAACATCCTATAAACCATTCTAGAAGTACTAGATGTTTTTACCACTAAACGTAGATTCATTTAACAAGGGTGCACTTTTGCATGCAAGAGCATTACCCTTTTTTTTTTAGAGAGAGAGACAGAGACAGAGAGAGAGAGAGAGAGAGAGAGAGAGAGCTCTTCTTTCTTAAAAAGCAAGATATTCACACATTTCAAGGCTAACTCAACCACTTAACTGAAGTTAATAGTGGGTACGTTTTTTGAGACACCATTGCATAAGCACATGCCACCCCAGAAGGCAATGCTAATAAACCTTCATATTATTCAAGGTTTAGGGAGGATTTTTTGATCGATATGCTTACAAAACAGTGAATTGTTGTGTAATATCCCGAAGGCACACGTGAACTGCCTCAATAAAAATGAAATTGGATAAATGAAATTTTTTTAATTCCCCTTATCCCCCAACCGACTGACGAGTTGGAGGGGGAGGGGAATAGAAGGAGTGATTAAGCTCCTTGGTGGAGCTTGGAGTGAGGGAGAGGCATGCATGATGCCACGCAGGGGAGGGAGGATCCCCCTCCCCTCCCCTATTTAAATCAAGGGGGTGCAGGCTGGGAGAAAACGACTGAGACGGGGTTGCCATGGAACAAAAGAAGACATTGTCACCACCATGAAGTAGAGAGAGAGGGTGGTCGTGAAGGAGAGAGGGAGGAGCTAAGCTGGACGCTGGGAAACGAGACACGCCAGCAGTCACCTCTGAGCTGCCGTAGCAATCCGACCCCCTGCCCATATTCACGCCACCAGCAGCTTGAAGTGCAGTCTGCCCTGCCGTCAACACGTCGCCAACTGTCGCCTGGATCGCAAGCTGCCGCCATCAACATCCCTTTTCTTCCACGTGGCGAATTCACCCTCTAGAAGCTTTGGAAGCTTCTTGGGAAGCTTCCAAAGCCCTTAGGTAGCCCCCTTTTACCCCCATGTCCTAAAAACCCCCAAGGCCCCCCTTCTTATGTTTTTTTTTGAAACCTCACACCCCCCCCCCCCCCCGGGTTTTTAAAAACCCTTAAGGCCCCTTTCACCCTCGTGCTAAAACCCCTTACCTTCACTTTGGAGTCACTCCCCCCTAGAGCACGAAGGCCTTAAGGGTCTTATTACTTTTTCCCCCGTGTATAATCCCTAAAAGCCCCTTTCCCCTAGTTCAAACCCACCTTACCCCCCCCGTATCTTAAACAAAAAACCCCCTAGGGCCCCTTCCTGTGGGATTGGAGATTTTCCCCCATAAAAGGATTTTTTACCATAAAGGTCTTATCTTCCCAGTTTTTATTTCCCCCTTAGGGCCCTTGCTCATTATAACCCTCGGACTACCCCCTTATATCTTCTCCTAAGGCCTCCTTAGGCCCCCTTTTCCAATAACCTTTAAGGCTACTTTCCCCCCCCCCCCCCCCCCCTTGGAGTTCCTCCCTTAGAATTCTATAAGGCCCTTTTCCCCCCAAGAGAATTTTTCCTTAGCCTTTCCTTCAAACTCGCAAAATACCTTGAAGTTTTGTTCTTCTTCCCCCACTTGTTAAAGGGAAGAGAGTGCTGAGTGTTTTTTTTTAAAAACACCTTCCTTTCACGCTCTAAAGCCTCGAGGAAGCCTTCTAAAACTACTTTCGACGGAAACGGTGCAAGGGAGCGACGGTGGAGTTTCGAAAGAAGTGTAAAGCTGCTTCCACGTTCGACGGACTACAATTGCAATGCCTCCTAAGAAAGTCCAAGGCGTAGCCGTGGGAGGGTCATCTCCCGGTATCCATGTGGATATATCACCCCAAAACCAGGTTTTTCTTCTTGACTTTAATTCGGTTTTAAGTCGATCATGCAAAGAGAAATTGTTAGGGATAGGATATATTGGTCCGAGTTATTTGTAATGAAGGAGTCTAGCTTATTTGAATGATTGATAATGTATAGAACTTAGTTTCCTTCAAATTGCATCAAGCATTATAAATTACGAGCAAGATTATCCATTTACTATAGTAGTATATTTTAGTTAAATCCTACAGGTATAGAAATTATATCTTGCACCATTAGTCTTATTCCTTCGCAACGAATCATTGTAAATGATTAAATTCATGAAAGGTTTCTTTCGTTGCTCAAATTACTAGGGAGTTATCATTGCTAATTGCACATCTTAGCAAGGGAAATGTTTGTTATTTGGCATGAGTTCATCTACAAGGAAAAAGGAAGTTTAAATTGAACTGTATTGGCTGAAAATGAAATTGTCACAAGGATAGCAAAACTGTGACAAGACGATTAATATTACCTTCCAAAAGTTATCCAAACCAATCTAAACATAGAAATATTCATACCCTAAACACTTGACTACTTTCCTTATTGTAGGGTCAAAAAAAAAATTCGTAAAGATAAAGAACTAGGGCTGTCCCCAAGATCCTTAAATAGAAACCCTAGGCCTGACATACGTCAGCTTAAAGGATCTAAAACGGATTATTCCATCGCAGGACTTGCGCAGCAAGTACGAAATCATTTAGTCTTGTGATTGATTCATAAGGAGAAAGGGTAAAAACCCTCAATAAGGATGGCAGATCCCTACGCAAGTTATCTTGCAAAAGGACGTATTTTTGGATATCCTTCTAAATAAGGAAAGTTGTAAACCGAAAACTAGCATATCTAAGGAACTTAAGGGTTGACCAAGTTGGGTTAATAAGGTACGCCCTACACCGGAATCTAAAGGATCTTGCCAAATTACAAGACACCTTGGGAACGAGTGCTGATACACTCAAAATGAAAGAACACTTCCTTAGCAGTTTGCCAAACAACACGGTTGATTAATGAAAATGTTTGTGCTTGCTAGAGATTTTAGCGCTCTGTTTGAATTATGAATTACAAATTAAATGAGTACCTATACTTCAGGTTAAAGGCCTGAAGGAAGAGACAGTTCAGTTACCCCCGACTACCTGCCTAACCCTAACCAAGGGGGTTGTTCACCGCGCCGGGAACGTGGACCGAACCCGCTGCGAGAGGTCTCTCCGTTGAGCTCTACTTGGAGTAGGAGGATGCTTGGGTGCCAAGGGGGGCTCTGGCCATAAATCCCTCGCCTTCCGGGTCCTGCACAAGAGGCTAACGTGACTCGGGATTGGATCTCGAGGCCCGCATACTAGTTTACGGGCGGAAGCTTGGAATAGTGATCCCTAGGGATTACTGGATAGCAACCTTCGGGCGGATTATGGACAAGCCTACGGGCGGAACTCCTTGTATTTCAAAGATAAAATGATGAAATGCTTAAAAAAAAAAGAGAACTTGCTTGATATTGTTTTTCTATGTCATGTGATAAGATTACGTGAAGAAACCAGTGCTTAACAAGATTAATTAAAGAAGCTGATTGTTATATGTCAAATTAATGTGTTAGATAATTACATAACTAAAACAAACCGAGGAAAGTGCGGAGGATGGGCCATGGATCCGTCCTATGGTTGGGTGGTCCCGATTAGCCGGGAACTTTTCTCAAAAATCTCGAAGAACAGCGGGATGATCATCATCATCAAAACGAATAACGAGAGCGATGACCTAGAGTTACATCTTACCCGATTTACATTGTTTTAGGGGAACGGAATGGGACTATGCCTTATGGCAGAGAGGTTGAGCCTTGCATCCCTCTCATTTCCCATTCTCCTTGAACCAAGTGCAGCGTGAATCCGCTTCAGACCTGGTGTTTCTGCATAAAGTAGTTCGCTCGGGTCTGACGCTAGTTGCTGTTAGCTAATGATCAATCAGGAAAACCCTAATTCCGATCGATCCTAAGTGGGAATGGCCAGGATACTTCCGCTACGTGGCAGACGCGGGAAGACCTAGATCGCAAAACCCATAACATTCCATGGGAGTGCCGGGCGGAGTTTTCTAGACATCCTTTCCGATGGACTGCTAAGACGTGTCCTAGATGATACTAGTGGACATGTTACAGTTGGTATCAGAGCCGACCAACAACGGAATTGTTTTTATGAGATCTCAATAAAATGAAGTAAACAAATTGTTGTTGTCCAAACATTTTCTCATCTTCAATGCTGTCTTGCAGAATTATGAAGCGTGGAACAAGTTTTTGGTATTTCGGGTCATGTTTATGACTGCAATGCATTCTCCCCTTTATAGACAAAGAATTGGGATGATGAACATCCTGGAGCAGATTTATAATCCATCACCTTTATACATAGAACGAAGATGGACGGGGTCTTCAGGAATCTACTATATAGCCGCCCACCAGTTTGCTTATCTACAGACCAACCTAAAGAGGATCAAGTGGTTGGAAGACTTGAAAGTCGTGAAGCTATTCATTTTTGTGGAAGCTCACGTAAATTCAACTTTAGATATTCAAGGTCGGAGGGTTGAAATGAACTCATATGTATATGAGGAAGTAACCCGTGTAATCCCAGCCGACAGGATTTAAGTGTTGGGCCGCCATGAGAAGTATGGATTCCAACGGAAAGGGTATCCTGAACTTCCAATGAATTATCGATTCCTAAAGATCCATGACCCAAAACCCTAATATTACACAGTTCCTGTAGACAAATGCAATACAACATTGTTCTCCCCAAACTGAATGTAATGATTGGCTTATCATCACATGAAACGTTGTATAAGGCTATGCCCATGTAAATACAAATAAAGTCATCTTTTTATCAATATCTGGCTGTGCATAAGAGTTGTTAAAAAAGTTAAGTAGCTACATTGTTTACGAGATAGCTAAACAAAAAATGAAAGATAAGCTAACGTCGATTATCATATAATAACGTTAAGAAAACTTTTATCCAGGCACAACCCCAGGTACAGGTTCCAAATTCGCCTCCTACATCAAGTACTGCTGTGACCCAGGAGAAGAAGTTCCTCCTCAAGTAGATAAAGCCACCCGAGTTTGACGAGAGAGGCAAATTCGTCCAGGCTGATGCTAAAATTTGGATTGAATCCATGGAGGATTACTTTGAAGCAGCTAGTACTGCACCTACCAATCAGGCCATGCTCACCAAGTTAAAGCTCACCGGCGAAGCCAGACTTTGGTGGAAGCAATGGTGCAAGGATCAAGGGATTTCAGAGGGGTCCATTACCTGGGAGAAGTTGAAGAAAGCCGTGCAGGGAAGATATTTACCAGTTGCATATCGTACGCAGAAAATAAATGAGTTCTACGAGCTAAAACAGCTAGGACTCACTCTTGACGCATACTACTCTAAATTCGTCTCACTTTTAAAGTATGTGCCACAGATGGACATGACGCAACAGGTGTCGAAATTTTGTGCGGGCTTAAATCCACCCGTAAATACCCGTCTCGAATCTATGCGTCCATCAGATCTTCAGGATGCACTTATTAGAGCGGTGCCTATAATTCAGGAGGTGCAAGCTAGACCAAGGGGTAACAAAACTTGGTCCTATAGTGACCCGAACAGAGGAGCATTCAGACCTCAAATGAAGAGAGTTCAAGGTCATAATCAGGGACAAAGGAAGAAAGGAAGGATAAATAACGTTAAGACCAAGCACCTCTAGAGATAAACAAGTATTATATGTTGGCAAGATGGACCAGCTTTTAAGTGATTTTTGTGAAGGGACCAGACACACTGAGAAGTTCTGCCATGCCAAAAAAAGGTCCCAAAAATCCTATCTTGTTGTAGTTAAAGAAGAAGAAGACCATGGAGCAAAGGAAGAAGAAGAAGAAGAAGACCACCAAGGAAGCCTCATTAGTCATTCTATTCTGATAGATTGTTTTAGCCTTGTAATGTCTAAAGCCCAAATTCCTTTATCATAAGCTTGTAAACTTCTCATGTAGCCATGTACTACAGCCTTTGTATACTTTGTGAGGCCCCTGTTACAGCCTCTGGATAACCACCATATTTGTGGTACCCACACTTAGCCTTTTTTGTGATGCCTTTGGTGTTTTGCCATGTCTATGGTGTGCCCACACTTTGTAGGTGTTGCTCTCACTAAAGCCTCTATATACTTTGTATCTCTAGTTGTGATCGAGGAGGGGTGTTGAGATTTGCAATCACACCTATTGTAGCCTCTTTGGATAAGGTAGTTCTGGGATGAGGACATACAGACTATAGTAATCCCATAGGCATAGAGGAAAAGAGTGTCACCTACCCAACTCTATTTAACATTGTATTTGCTTGTTATTTTCATATGAGATGAATATAATGTCATTGTCATGTCTCTCCTTAGTATAGTATACATGATGATTGTCATTTACTCTTGAATCAAGGTTCTTGGTCTCTATCATGTTAGTATCTTCATGTTTCTAGTCAAGGTCTAAGAGCCACCATAAATGGCATGCTCTAGATCTTGTGTTTTTGACAAGAGTTTGGTCAAACCTTAGGCCCAAGCCCGAGGTTTTGTCCCACACTTGATGACTAAATTCGTGTATAGAGAAAGTGCAGTGAGTATGACTTAGAGAGACAGGTGTGACCTCCCAAGGTGTGTCCTACCCTTGATGTGCCCTAAGCATGAAGTGGAGGCAAAAGGGCTAGGGATTTAGGAATGAAGCTAGCTAAACATAGCCACCAAAGGTGCCTAACTTGAGGACCCCTATGTGCATTGATTATGACACTCATCAAGTGAGGTGTGTTTTCTTGCTTTCTATTTTATCTTCTTTTCCTTCCGTATTCTTCTCTTTGTACTTTTTCTTATCCTTTCCTTTCTTTCTTTCTTTTTTCTTTTTATCCCCTTCCTTTTTCCATTTTTTTATTTTTATTTTTCTCTTTTTTTTGAATGAACAAACTTAATAAGTGAGAGCAGAATTTAGGTGACGGGAAGTGCTTAAAAATAGCTAAAAATTATGAATATCAAGGGAAAAATATTCACCGTCAAAGGCGGCGGCTCGATCTAGGACGATTTTAAGCGCCAAAGTGCTTTAAAGGCGCCCGAGCGACACTTGGTGATTTTTCATAATTTTTCAGAGAGTCGTGCGGGTTGACACAAGCTACTGGCCAATGCGGGATGCTAAGCCGGACGCCCAGGATTTTTCAGAGCTCGATTCCGAGTCCGGACGGGGAGATGGCCAAGAAACCGGTCAAGATGCGAAGAGGTGGACAAAATTTGGCCAAAATGAGTAAGTGACTCTTGGGAGCCCAAGATTAAAAGTCACATGAAATGTTAGATGCAAAATCGTGGTGAGAGAAAGGAGGAGGAGATGGCGCCATCACGTCCGAAAAATGCGCCCTCAATGTTGATCATCTCATCTCCAGCCTGCAAACAACCCCCCCCAATCATCATTGCCCTTCATTCCCCTCTGTATCTTGACTCTATCGCCGCCCTTCGCTCGCGCAATGATGCCCTCTTTGGAGAATTCTGATTTCAGTCTTTCTCTCTCCTCCCTCTCTCTCTTCTAAAGGCAAGATCATGTGGGGAGAAGGAGGAAGAAGAAAGAATGATGGAGGCTTGTCCGGCATGGACCGGATTGCTCCACGGGCTGAGAATGGTGATTTGTGATGTTGCTGGACATGAAGTGTTGCTGTTTTCCAAATCTACAGCCATGGAAAAAAAACCCGAAACACGCGTTTAAGCGGTAAACCAAAAAATTACAAAGAAAATTTAGTGTTTTATGCTTTTGATTGATGGAATGCCGTTCATATGGACTAAGATTTGATTATGTTGCTGATTCTTCTGAGTTCTTACTGTTTATAACCAGAAATTATGAAAACCATGCATTTCATGGCTCGAAATAATGTCAAGAAACCCGAAAACGCATGAAAAAGGGGGAAAAACAAGGGTTTTGGGCATATAAATGGGGAAAATCGTCGATACACATCAACTAATCTTTCAATTTTGTTGCAAATGAACTAAGGGCCACAGCCCACAAACTGGTTTTCATTTTCAGCAATTTAAAAAATACAAGAAAATGAAGAAAATGGGGGAAAATGATAAAAAAAACCATGAAAAATAGGGGAAAAATACATTTGGGGCTACGAAAAATATAGAAAAATAGGGTTTATGTTTGTTGATGTAAAACAAGATTGGGGCATGAAGTTATGCTTCAGTTCAGCCTTGTTTATATGTTTTAGTGCGTGTTTCCTTCTTTTCTACACATAAAATGACAAGGAAACCCTAAAAGAAATGAATGCAGTGATGCACTATCAACGGGGGAGGGTAGAGTTGTGGAAAAAATGGTTAAATGCCACTGAGCATGAGGAATAATTTTCTGATTTTATATGCATCGCATCTAGGACGGAATAATAATGATAAAAATTAAAACCTAGTAGCACGAAGATCACTTCGGTGCTAGGTGTTGCAGCGAAGCACAAAGCGGTTAGAAAGAAAAGCATGAAAGAGATGTTTTTGCACTTGCACGCTGCTGGTTTTTAAAATGTTTGAGCACTAGGCATATACCTCTTTGCATGATCATTTAGAGGAAATTAAAAGTATCAGAGTTAGCTCCTGGATATGCATAGCAATTGTTTTCAGTAGGCCTTTGACCCACCGTTGAGAGCGTGAGGTTCCTATGCTGTAGGATAGACGAGGGTTATAGGGGACAACAAGTGAGGAAATGGTACATTCCTGGATACGTTTATTTGGTACCTTGAGTGACGTTTGTGCGAAATGTCTAAATGTTGAGCGGCGCATTGAGGGGCCAATCCCCAAGGTGTAGGAGAGTCGCAGAGGGTTGACGGCATTCAGCCGTAGGAGGAACCCCATGTGTATGTGATTCGAGCCTTTTGGCCATGTGAAAGGGACTCCCTCTGAGGAGCAATATTGGGTTAGGATCTGTTGGACTACAACATATTACAAACGCAATGTTTAGGAAGGCAGAGATTTTGATAGACGCTCCTGGCCGCGAGGCCGAGGGGTTGTCTTGCGCGTAGTGACGAGGTCCGGCTAGTGCATGAGCCAGTGCCGGCCCGTTTTTAGGTCCATCAGTGGTGCGTCTGCCGGGAGCTGCTTAAAAGTGGCGGTTCTCGAATCCTGGTTGTTTAAGGACCAACTAGCAGTTTATGCCAAGGGATACTGAGATTGATCCGTTATTTATTGATAAGCATCGTCTAGCAGAAATCCAAAAGCAAGAAAGAGACGAAAGAGCTAGGCGACGTGCTGAAATTTTTAGGAGATATTCCCCTAAGCGTAGCGGTGCTGAACCCTTACGAGGGAGTGGATCTAGTGGTCTTAGTACCACGAGCAATAAGTTAGGAGAAGGTGGAAGCTCTAGTGCTCCCCTTCCTTCTATAAGCCAGTCCACGTCAAGTACGGGAGGTGTAACCCCACCGGTCCCTATTCCTAGTGCAAATCCAATCCTCGTCATGGCGCAGCCTATTGCAATTCCAGCAGGAACGACGGATTTGCCGGCTCTAGGTTACCCGCTACCCATTTTTAATGGGCTAGTTGAGGAAGATGCGGAACTCCACATTAGGGAGTTTCAAAACCTGATGTTTAACTGTCGCATTCAAGAAGAAGGGCATTTAATGATGTTCTTCAACATGACTCTCAAAGGAAGAGCCGCTATATGGTATCATGGTTTAGAAGCCGGAACTATATTGAACATTGATGCATTTTATGGAGCTTTTCGAAGGGAGTTTGCCCCTGAAAGGGGTGGGCAGTATTGGTTGCGTGTACTCAATGTGACCCGCCAAGATCCACACGAGGATATTCGTGCTTATGCGAAGAAGATAAAAGAGGTCTTCCGTAAGTTGGACACCTCTATTCCTATCCCCGCAGCTGCCCAATTGCAATATTTCCTACATGGTTTGGACTTTAATATCCAATTGCAGTTGAGTAGTGTCCCCTTGGGGGATATAGATACTGCCATTACACGAGCACAAGAGGTGGAATCCCGACTACAAGCAGCCTATGCTTCTCGAGGCAATTCGAATATGGGTTTAGTATTGGGAAACAATATGGCAATAGCCAATGGCAGTAGTGGCCAAGGGATAGCGATGGCTAATCCTAATGGGAGAGGGAACATGATACAGAATGTCCCTTTATTACCAGCTCCCCCTAGCATGTCGATGCCGACGGGCAGTCAAATGGCTCCGAATGGTGGAGGCCAGGCGGTCAATTCTAATACCATGCCTGTGACTCAACAGCCTGTGCCTAATCGAATTGTTAGGCCGATTGAACGACATGGTAATGACCAAGGCTATGAGTCGAGTTCTTCCAATGTTCTTGGCGAGGTTAAGGACATGATGAAGCATTATACCGACATGATTACGGAGCAGTATCGACAAATAGCTGTTGATGTCAACTTCCTTAAAAAACAACAAAATTTGATAGGAAGTAGATACCCAGAGGAGGGTGCACCGTCGAGGTTTAGTTGCAAATGGTGTGGCGGGCAGCACTATCCAAGAAATTGCCCAAATGTTAAGTGCGACATTTGTGGAAAATCCGGCCATCTAGCAGCTACTTGCTGGAGTAAGATCAGTTCTCTCCAGCGTGGTAGTCGGCAACCAGGGCCTGTTAATCATCGTGCCCAAGGAAATGATTCCCAGCCAGAAAATGGGCCTAAACAAATACTTCAACGACCAAAGACTACAGTGGAGGAGCTACCAAGTGGTAGTGGGGTTAGTTTGATTGAGGCTGTACGCGTTAACGATGCTGAAACCTCTAATTTGCGAGCTGTCCTTACAAGAGGTAAAAAGGGTAGAGAAGCCGACATGGATAAGCCTGTCGACGGAAACCCTAAACAAGGCGACAAAGGAACGCAAGTTTTGGATCCTGCCCTAGAAGGGGGACCTTTGAAGCCCGTAGAGAGTAAAGCCGATAAGGAAGCACCAAAGAAGAAGGTGAAAGTTAAGAAAGAGGCAATAAAGCCAGCTCAGCGACCTAAAGAGCGGATGATTTGGCGTGAAAAGCGAGCTCTTTCGAACTATCATGAATTCGATTTGGCGGGCTCTCTTTGCGAAGTCAAGCCGGATGTGAACCTTTTGCAGCTTATTAAGCTTTCCCCAGGAGTACGCAAGGAATTTAGAAAGATCCTACGTACCGGGTATATCGTAGAACCTTTGGGTATTGCGCGAGTTGGTGATGACTGGTTTGAGCATGCTGAGAAGCATTGCCCAAGGGTTGCAGCCTATGTCGATGGGATATTAGTAGATTATGCCATTGTCGACATGGGATCATCTGTTAACATTATGAGTTCTGAACTGATGGAAAGGTTAGGTCTTGCAATTCAGAAAGATACCTCCACAATTCTCAGAATGGCAGATGACAGTTTGAGACAGCCGGAAGGCTGCATTACTAAGGTCCATGTCACTGTTGCAAATGTAGAATGCATGTTGGACTTTAGGGTGATTCGTTTTGCAGGGCGGCCAAGTTACCAAGTATTACTTGGACGACCTTGGATCTTGCAAGCGGATTGCCAAGTGGATATACCCGCCGGTCGATTAATATTTGGCAGAGGTGCCCAGCGTGTGGTGGTTGATGCTTATCCTGAGTCCCCGCAGAGTGAGAGAGCTCCTCTATCTTCTACAGAATTGGAGACATTAGAAGATTTATCTGCTAGTGAGACATCATCGAGTGATGAGTCCAAAGAGGGATCCACCACGGAGGACATCTATCATATCACTTTGAACGAGCCGATAGAGGCCCCAGATCGTATAAGAGATGCAGATGTTATCGAGCTAGACCTTGGTACGCTTGATGATTCGCGGCCAATCAAATTAGGCTCTATGCTCAGCTCAGCAGAAAGGGAGGACTATGTGGCCTTGATCCAGGAGTTCCGTGATATTTTTGCCTGGAGTTATGATGAGTTGAGAGGCATCCCTCCGAGTCTTGCTGTTCATACAATTCCGTTGAAAGAGGGCAGTCGTCCTGTACAGCAGAAAGTAAGGCGTATGCCTTTCGAATTGAGGGACGGGCTGTTTGAGGAGTTGCAGAAGCTTCGAAAAGCGGGTTTGATTTTTCCTGTACAACACACGGAATGGTGTTCGCCAGTTGTGATTAGAAAGAAGAAGAATAATCAGATCCGTTTATGTGTAGACTTTAGGGAGCTGAATAAGCAGACAGTTAAGGACTACTACCCATTGCCATTTATTGACCAGATTTTGGATCAATTAGCGGGTAGGGAGATATATTCGTTTATGGATTGCTTTGCAGGATATAACCAAATGGCAATTGCAGAAGAGGACAAGTTGAAAACAACTTTTATCACTGTATTTGGCACTTTTGCTTACCACGTGATGGCTTTTGGTTTATGCAATGCGCCTGGTTCGTGGCAACGAACAGCCGATAAGACATTCGGTGACATATCCCCTGAAGAGTTGAGGGTGTTTATTGATGACTTAGGGGCCGCCACCGTGAGAGAAAGGCAGTTGATCATTTTGAGAAAATGCTTTGAGCGCTGTAGACAATTTTGCATCGCCCTAAACCCACGGAAGTGTGCTTTTGGAGTACCTTATGGGCTATTGCTGGGCCATGTGGTCAGTTCGGTAGGAATTGCGACAGACCCTGAGAAGGTCAAAGTTATAGTTGCCATGGGTCCACCACGCACTCCGAAAGAAGTTCATAGCTTTCTGTCTTCGGTTGGTTACTACCGTAGATTCATTAACGCCTTAGCAGAAAGAACGTTGCCACTTACAAATTTATTGTCCTTTAGCTGTTCATTTGTATGGGGTGACCCTTGTAAGGTAGCATTCGAGGATGTGAAACAAGAGCTAGCAAGAGCGCCCATTTTAAAAGCACCTAAAAGAGGTGAGGTGTTCTATATATTTTCGGCAGCCACCATGTATAGTATCAGCTGCTGTTTAGCCCAAATTTGGGAAGAGAAGTGGTACCACCCGATTGCTTTTGCTAGTCGAAAGCTGGGGGTATCCGAAATCAATTACACCTACATGGAGAAGCTGTGTCTAGCGATGGTCTTTGGGACCAAGAAATTCAGGCATTACATTATCTATGAGAAAGTCGTACTTTATACGAAGGCGGAGGGACTTCGACTATTGATGAACAAGTTACAGCCGCCTGATCGTTTAGCGAAGTGGTTGATCACTTTGCAGGAATTTGATTATGAAATCAAGAGTAAGCCACCAAGGTTGCAAGGCATCGTGGAATGTCTAGTGGACTTTGGGGAGCCGAAAGAATCTGTGGCTGAAGGTAGTGACATGGAGATGATATTTAAAATAGATACGGCATCTATTCCCTCTTGGTATGCTGCAATAACGCATTATTTATCAACGGGAGAGGCGGGATCCGAGTTATCTAAGGCTGAGAAACGGAAAATTAAGCAGCAAGCGTTAAAGTTTGCCTTGATCGCAGGTACATTATATCGGCAAGGGGTTGATGATATCTATCGCCGATGTGTGACGCCTGACGAGGTGCCATTCATTTTGGAAGAGTGCCATGATTTTGCTTCCGGTGGCCATTTTGCTGGACGGCTTACAGCACAGAAAGCTTTGAGAGCAGGTTATTGGTGGCCTGCCATCTTCCAGGATGCGTTTGCGTATGTTAAGAGATGCGATATTTGCCAACGACATGATAGTCGAGAGAATAGGAAACGACCACTCACCCCTATTATGGCGATACTTCCATTTGAGAAGTGGGGAATAGACTTTGTGGGTCCTATTACTCCGTCATCGACTACGCAAAAGCGGTACATCATTGTAGCAACTGACTACTTCACAAAGTGGTCAGAAGCACGTGCAACAAGGAAAGATGATGCTAAAGAAACTGCTAGTTTCCTTTTAGAGCAGATAATATGCCGGTTTGGTCCTCCGAAAGAATTAGTGTCGGACCGCGGAACCCATTTCCTGAATAAGGTGATCAAAGGTTTGACAGAGTTGTGGAACATCAAGCATAACAAGACAACCCCATATAATCCGCAAGCCAATGGGCAAGTCGAAAGCACCAACAAGCAGCTTGTGGGCATCCTGTCCAAAATTGTGTCGGAAAAGAAACGGGATTGGGATAAAAAGTTATACGTGGCAGTGTGGGCTTATAATACGACCTTCAAACGAGCCACTGGCCATACCCCGTTCAAGTTAGTATATGGGGAGGAGTGTGTCTTGCCTCTAGAAATTGAGCTGCCGACTATTCGGTTTGCCATCAATCATTCTTTGAGCGATGAAGACGCTCTTTTTGAGCGCTTGACGACACTGGCACATTTAGATGAGCTTAAGTTGCAGAGCTTATTGCACCAAGAAGTGGCGAAGCGCCGAATGAAGAAGCTACACGACCTCAAAGCCAAGAAATACACCTTCAAGAAAGGACAGCTTGTTCTGTATTATGACGCACGACGAGAATTATTCCCAGGCAAGCTAGAACCCAAATGGGATGGGCCCTATAGGATCGTTAGAATAGGAAAGAATAAATCTACAGTGTTGTTAGCTGACCTTGAGGGGATAGAATTTAAAAATAAGGTTAATCTTAATAAGATTAAACCTTATTACTTCTGATTGCACTAATGCTATGACTGCCTTGCAGGTCTAGGCAAGATTGATCAAACATCTGCAAGGAAATCGTGATAGAGGTTGATGGGTCGTCTGATCCCTTATTTAGAACACCCATATTTGGAACAGAGGTATCATCAGGGAAAGCTCATTTGGTGGAGCAAAGGATACAAGGTGATTGAGCAAGAAGGCGGGACATTTATTTGGGAAATCAAGGTCTTCTGCCATCACTGCCTACAACTTTTGACGAGCCTCCCTGTTGAATTCAATGATGATGGAGGGATGGAGCCTACAGTCCACCCATTGAATATGTTGAATTTCGATTACCATAATTACGAGTAGAGTTCCGGATGGCGGGATGTGTAAACCCTTTATGGACGTATACCTTGTACTTTGATGGGGCGTCCAGGGGTGCATGCAAAAAAGGAAGTGTAGGAGTTGTCATCCGCGACCCCCGACGACACGTTGTCATGAAGTTAGCTGCTTATCTCGGGGCGAATTTTACCAATAATATGGCAGAATACAAAGCCCTAATTATGGGTTTGAATATTGCAAAGAAGGGTGGTATCTGCCAGTTGTTGGTGAAAGGGGACTCTCAGTTGGTTTTAAATCAACTCAATGGGACGTACATGGTGCGGAACCCGATCCTTTGTATGTACCATCATACTGCCATAGCCCTGCTAGACGAATTCGATAGAGTGTCTTTTCAGCTGATTCCACGGAATTGGAATCAGTTTGCCGATTCATTGGCTAATCTTGCGTATGAAGAGGACCTCTTCTTTAATTGTGGCCCTTGTCCCGATATATCTATTGATGGTGAGACAGGACCTGGTCGTTTGTGGGGTATGCTTTCTGAACATGCCCTCTTTGGCAGACGATGGTTGATTTGGGTGATGCAGAGGGTAAGCGAGACTCATCTACCTTTATTATCTCAGACCCATAGACTGATTCGACGACATGTGATGCGAACACCTCTTGCGATATACGCAGGAGGGATAGGTCATAATTTAATGCACCTAGTTTAGGGCTACAAGCCCTGTTCCCCTGGGAATAGTATGCTTTGATGTCTATCATGGTTGTTTCCAGGTGGATGTTCTGCATAGTATTGTTTTATTTCATTAGGCCACGAGGGCCGATTTAGTTTTGTAGCAAAGTCATGTCTGATTTCATTAGGCCAAGAGGGCCATTTCCCTGTCTAGTGCGGGTGCGTTTAATTGGGTTTTTGTTTAGTGTTGTGCTGGACAGGTTTCGCGGGTTGTGGAATTTTGTGGAGCCTGGAGGAGCCTTTGCTGCGATGGAAGCTTCTTGTGGCCACTCCAGGTGATATTTCTCCTTTACGGGTACCTTTCTTTCCTGTTATATGTGTATTTGCACTTGTCGAGGGGATCTATTTTTTTGGGGACCGGCAACCAAGGCATGAAGTCCCAGGTTTAGGGTAAGTATGTTTGAGGGAGGTCGGAGTAGTCATTGCCTCCTGTAAAGACATTGTTAGGCATTGAAAGACCTGTTTTAGAAGGAAGTCCTAGTGGCCCTGTCCTGCTAACCTGCTAGGCAGCCGTTCTAGGAGTTCTTGTTAGTAGTGAGGCAGTTAGAGAAGCCTGCTAGAAGATAATAATAATGATGTCAAGAAATCCTGACTATCCTAAAAGATGACTATCAATGCAAAGGTGTGTAAAAAGGGGTTCTAACCCCTATCAACGAAGAGGAAAAAAATGAAAATATATAAGCCGTTGCTCATTGCCTTGCGAGGGCTTGGTAGGTTCCTGGGGACGAGTCAGACCCGGGGCCGATACCTTGTCTTCCTAGGGGTGGCTTCTTACTGGAAAAATAATATCGAAACAAGGAAGGTTGGAGCGAAAATAAAAGTGAGTGTTAGAAAAGGATTAAGTGTCGCTTTGCGAGGGCTTGGTAGGTTCTTGGGTGCCGAGACAGGTCCTGAGACCGATGCCCTGTTCTCCTTGGGTCACTACGCTCAGCTCCCTCCTTTTTACATGCCCAAGTATGTTCATCCAATAAAAATCCTAAAAGAAGACATGTACTGAATGAAAATATTCCTTGATCAGGCTATAGGAGTCCTCGCCTTGTAGGAGCTCCTAGTTGTGTTGTCTTTAGTTGGTAAGTAGTTCGGACTACCACTTAGGGCAACCTCTTTGGCAGTTCTTTTTCGTTTGGCTGTGTTGGAGCAGCTGGTTAGTGACTCGCTTCGGATCTTCTATTAGATGGTGCTCGGCCTATTCCTTGTGGATATCATGCTTTGGTTCTGTCCAGGGGTAGGGGAAGCATTGTGCTGAGTTTTATTATATATTTGTTTTGTATCAGTTTGATGCTTCGTTGGTAGTTTATGTGCAGATATGTTCGTGGATTCGACGGGCTGAGTCGCTCTATCCCGTGGTCGCCAATGAGAGCGGAATTTAGGTGACGGGAAGTGCTTAAAAATAGCTAAAAATTATGAATATCAAGGGAAAAATATTCACCGTCAAAGGCGGCGGCTCGATCTAGGACGATTTTAAGCGCCAAAGTGCTTTAAAGGCGCCCGAGCGACACTTGGTGATTTTTCATAATTTTTCAGACAGTCGTGCGGGTTGACACAAGCTATTGGCCAATGCGGGATGCTAAGCCGGACGCCCAGGATTTTTCAGAGCTCGATTCCGAGTCCGGACAGGGAAATGGCCAAGAAACCGGTCAAGATGCGAAGAGGTGGACAAAATTTGGCCAAAATGAGTAAGTGACTCTTGGGAGCCCAAGATTAAAAGTCACATGAAATGTTAGATGCAAAATCGTGGTGAGAGAAAGGAGGAGGAGATGGCGCCATCACGTCCGAAAAATGCGCCCTCAATGTTGATCATCTCATCTCCAGCCTGCAAACAACCCCCCCCAATCATCATTGCCCTTCATTCCCCTCTGTATCCTGACTCTATCGCCGCCCTTCGCTCGCGCAATGATGCCCTCTTTGGAGAATTCTGATTTCAGTCTTTCTCTCTCCTCCCTCTCTCTCTTCTAAAGGCAAGATCATGTGGGGAGAAGGAGGAAGAAGAAAGAATGATGGAGGCTTGTCCGGCATGGACCGGATTGCTCCACAGGCTGAGAATGGTGATTTGTGATGTTGCTGGACATGAAGTGTTGCTGTTTTCCAAATCTACAGCCATGGAAAAAAAACTCGAAACACGCGTTTAAGCGGTAAACCAAAAAATTACAAAGAAAATTTAGTGTTTTATGCTTTTGATTGATGGAATGCCGTTCATATGGACTAAGATTTGATTATGCTACTGATTCTTCTGAGTTCTTACTGTTTATAACCAGAAATTATGAAAACCATGCATTTCATGGCTCGAAATAATGTCAAGAAACCCGAAAACGCATGAAAAAGGGGGAAAAACAAGGGTTTTGGGCATATAAATGGGGAAAATCGTCGATACACATCAACTAATCTTTCAATTTTGTTGCAAATGAACTAAGGGCCACAGCCCACAAACTAGTTTTCATTTTCAGCAATTTAAAAAATACAAGAAAATGAAGAAAATGAGGGAAAATGATAAAAAAAACCATGAAAAATAGGGGAAAAATACATTTGGGGCTACGAAAAATATAGAAAAATAGGGTTTATGTTTGTTGATGTAAAACAAGATTGGGGCATGAAGTTATGCTTCAGTTCAGCCTTGTTTATATGTTTTAGTGTGTGTTTCCTTCTTTTCTACACATAAAATGACAAGGAAACCCTAAAAGAAATGAATGCAGTGATGCACTATCAACGGGGGAGGGTAGAGTTGTGGAAAAAATGGTTAAATGCCACTGAGCATGAGGAATAATTTGCTGATTTTATATGCATCGCATCTAGGACGGAATAATAATGATAAAAATTAAAACCTAGTAGCACGAAGATCACTTCGGTGCTAGGTGTTGCAGCGAAGCACAAAGCGGTTAGAAAGAAAAGCATGAAAGAGATGTTTTTGCACTTGCACGCTGCTGGTTTTTAAAATGTTTGAGCACTAGGCATATACCTCTTTGCATGATCATTTAGAGGAAATTAAAAGTATCAGAGTTAGCTCCTGGATATGCATAGCAATTGTTTTCAGTAGGCCTTTGACCCACCGTTGAGAGCGTGAGGTTCCTATGCTGTAGGATAGACGAGGGTTATAGGGGACAGCAAGTGAGGAAATGGTACATTCCTGGATACGTTTATTTGGTACCTTGAGTGACGTTTGTGCGAAATGTCTAAATGTTGAGCGGCGCATTGAGGGGCCAATCCCCAAGGTGTAGGAGAGTCGCAGAGGGTTGACGGCATTCAGCCGTAGGAGGAACCCCATGTGTATGTGATTCGAGCCTTTTGGCCATGTGAAAGGGACTCCCTCTGAGGAGCAATATTGGGTTAGGATCTGTTGGACTACAACATATTACAAACGCAATGTTTAGGAAGGCAGAGATTTTGATAGACGCTCCTGGCCGCGAGGCCGAGGGGTTGTCTTGCGCGTAGTGACGAGGTCCGGCTAGTGCATGAGCCAGTGCCGGCCCGTTTTTAGGTCCATCAATAAGGGAGAATGCTAAGAGGCATCCCATTGTGGAGGAGCAAGTGCCAAGCTATGTGGTGGTTTGAGGGCTTTACTGAGGAATGCCCTACTTTGCAGATACCTCCTTAAGCTACTTTTTACATTGAGTGGAGTAGATGATAAAAATGGATGGTTACACCTGGTGAATTTACTATCACTCATGTCCTTTAAGATGTTCATGAAAAATGTTGGTAGGAGGGTGGCTTTCATCATGAGGCACACCATTGCACTGCTATAAATCCCAACATTGAGGTAAAAAAAGAGGTTCTTATGGCCACCTAGTGAGGTGCCTCCTTCAATCCTCTAGTCATCTCCTTCCTAGACTAGCTAAGAGCTTGATGACATCCTCCACCACCCTAGGAGATAGTACTCTATCCAATGAGCAAGGGTAGGTGAAAGAGAACTCAAAGGGGCTGCGGTTCTCCCATTTCTTCCACACCGCAAGTTCATGGCCCGAGTTGATGGGATCACACTCCTCACTTTGAGGGATGGCTGCTTGGGGAACTTGCAGTGTCCTAGCTTGAAACTTTCTACGAGCCCATTGTACTTACTCCCTATGCATGTGCCTTTCCTCCACCATTTGTTCAGGTGGCCTTGATTCCTCCCCTTGCTTGTTTGGTTGCTCTTCTGGTGGCATAGGGGGGTTTCATTCCTGCATTAGCTTCTCCTCTTGATGATCTACTTTGAAATCATGTCCTTCCTCTTGAACCTGCTCTAACGGCTCCTATTGTAGTGGTTGTATTGGTTTCTCTGGATCCTCAAGCCCTAAAAAAGTGAGCTCTTGTGTGTTCAAGCCAATTGAGAGTAGGTGAGTGCTTGCTCTTCTAGTCCCAAATTGGTGCTAGTCTGAGGTGCCCTCCATGTAGTCCATGCTATAGAGCCCTCCTTCTCAACTCTAATTTTCTCCCAATTTACTCTTCCATCTCTTCTCCTCCTAGTTGTGTGGCATTCAACACTACTTTTGTAATAATCCCCCCCCACATATCATAGGACCCCCCTAAAAAAATAAATAAAATTACTTGATTTTTTTTAACTTTCCCCTATCAATGCCGCCAAGCTGGTGAGAGAGAGGGAAAGTAGGAGATGACGTCAAGGAGTTGAAGAGGATGACGACAACGATGTTGATAATGGAGACAATGATGATAAGGATGGGGAGGAGGGGCACATGTGTGCCACCTCCCTCTCTCTCCCCCCCCCCCACTATCTATTCCCCCCCCCTCCCAAATGCAAGCTGCATGGCAACGGGCCAATCTAGCCACCCATATGGAGGGTAAGGAGAGAGGCTCCATCATGCCCCCCCCCCCCCCCAAATACCCCTCGTCCTCCCTATAAACCTCCCCTCCTTGGGGTGAATCGTTACCACCTTCCCCCCCTATCAAGCTATGGAGAGAGAGAGAGAGAGAGAGAAGGAATCTTCTAAGAAGCTTCCAATTTCCCCCCCTTGAGAGGGGTTCCCACTTCTGATCTCTCGCAAGGAGCTAGCTTCCCTAGTAGTCCGTGTGCGCCTCTATGAAGAAGGCCCAAGCTAAACAATGGCTCCAAAGTGAAGCAAGGTGCAAGAGAATGCTAATCCTACGTCAAATGATGGAGCTACGGGTCAAGGAACCACAACACTTAATAACCAAGTGAACTCAATTAATTTCACTCTAGTAGAAATCGTCTTAAAGGAACAATAAACGTAGATGGACTACATTAAGTAGGAGAAACTTGTTCATGCTAAAATTTATGACAATAAGCCACCAATTATGTTGCATTAAAAATCATATTGGAGATTGTACTTATATTCACCTTAGCAAAAAAAAAAGGGGATTTTATTGCACTAAAATCATGTTATAGAATGTAACAAATTCCATAATAGACTTTGCATTGGTGCACATAGAAATTAGGAGATTTTGTATTGGCTTTTGTTCTTGGAGCATTAAATTTTATGTGCTAGCATTGGCATGCATGAGAGATAAAAGGAATTGATAGATGTTTGCACTGGAGTGTGTAGAAAAATGATACGGACTGTCAAGGATTGACGTTCTACATCAAAGATATCATGAAGGAGAATTGCATCTAGGAAAGTTGTGTTGTATGATTGCAAGGCAAGATCCTAAGTATCGTAGTCAATAAAGAAATATTCACATCTGTTTTTGTAAGAAATAAATGCATCCATGAAAACCAGTAAATTCTTGCTTCACTACATGAGCAAAAGAGATAAGTTCTTATTCGCTTGCATAAGTAGTGTATTCAATTTCCGCTTCACTTGCAAAGAGGATGGAATTGAAGGAGATAAAAGTGTTTTTCGTTTTTCCACAAAATTGTATTTACACCTCATGATTGCAATGTGCATGAATTAGGATACTTACGTTCACTCAAGCATTTTAAAAAATGTATCTACAATAATGAATACTTGAAAGATATACAAGTTTTGATCTTCTTGAGGTAATGATGTAGATAATTAGACTATTTAAAATTGTCCAAGTAAGAAGGTCAACTCACTTAGGTTATTCCTCCCAAGGATTCACGATCAATAGATAAACCTTAGAGTGATGTTTGTGACCCAACCATCAAAACAATGGAAACACTGGGCCGACCCATAGGACTACTGAGCTCTCTTTCCACACTTGTTGGCAAGAGCATAGTTGCCCACAAACATGCGACTACTCATAGCAAACTAGGGTTTGCTATTGTGGAAAAATAAAACCCCATGCTAGTGGTGGTCATACAAACTACGGTAGAGTTATTTTTATCATACATGGGGGGTAGTTGATAATGATTTTTGCCAAGGAAAAATCAAAGGAGCAAGATAACGAGAATACGAGGGACCCTAAATAGGGCCTAGAGTGATCTAGGATGACATAATTCAACTTACACGAAAACTCTAAATCCTAGAGGATTGGGGTAGGGTTTCGTGGGGATAATAATGGGGAGGGTAATGCCTACTAAAGGCAAATTTCAATTCCTATTGCAAGAATAGTTGAGGGATGAAGCATATATTACTCACCCAGGAATAAGAGGACTTGTACCTAGAATACCCCTGTCATGCGAGAGATATGGACAATAACATCGAGGATTTGATGCAAATTTACCATGACCTATCTCTCCAAGGCAAGAAAATCGAGCAGTTGAATGCTAAGCGTTCAAACGAGAACTCCACCTTAGTAGGTATTCTGAGCACTCACCCACATTATTGTTTGTATTTGTAATTTTAGGAGCACTGTCTATGAAAGGATTGTTTGACCCAAGCTCTCATAAGAAACTAGTACAATGAATCACATTAAATTACTAGAGGGGCATGCCAAACCACCCCCAACTGGCCGTCAACCCTATCCAAGGGGGTTCTATATAATCGTGATGAGAATATGGACCGAACCCACCACAAGAGGTCTATCCATGGATTAGTTTGAATGTAGGAGGACACTTGATTGCCATGGGGGATCTAGCTGTACATCGTCTGCCTCCAGATCCTACTCAAATGGTCTACACGACTCGAGATGGATTCTGGAGGCCATGTTACTAGTTCAAGGGCAAAAACTTAGAGGAAAATAATATGCATCCTCATGGGTTTCGGGAATGGTCCTTTGGACGGGACTTGTATCTCGGTTGAAATGTTAATATAAAGTTTACTTCCAAGGAACTTGTCTGAACTATTTTAGTGTCAATGCATAAATTTACATAAAGAAACATGTGGCTAACGGATTAATTAAGGTAGCTACTTGTATGTGTTACCAGTAATGTGTCTTAGGTAAGTAGAAAACTAAAGATATCAAGGGAAGCGGGTGGATGATACCCCCAATGGGTCCATCCTATGGCAAGGTGGTTCCAGAGAACTAGGAGGCTTCTCAACATTCAAATTGTAATGACGTATTGACCTTAGATAATGTAGGGTAGAACCCTGGCTCATATCATTTTAGGGGACCAGAATGGGACTTTATCCTATGGATAGAGAGATTAAGATATGCATCCATCTTGTTTCCTATTTGAACCAAGTGTGATATGAGTCCGCCTCACTTTAGATGCTCTGTGCAAAATAGATTGTCTGAAGACCAACTCTAGAAGACTATAGCATGACTTGATTGTTAGAAAACCAGAAAGATTCAAGTCAATCCTAATAGGTTTGGCTAATATGCTTCATTGTGGAGTGGACTCGGGATTTTCTATCCGACAAAACCTGTGACATTCCGTGGGAGTGCCAAGCGGCATCTTTTAGGTAGACTACTAAAACGTGTCGTGACCCAGGCATGTTACAGCTGGTATCAGAGAAAACCAATGAATAAAAAAATCAAGATAAGAATAATCAGGAAGAGTGAAGTGATGTTTTCACTAGAAAACATTTTTTCTTTTACTCACTTCTGGATTGTTGTTGCTTCCAGACCTACGAGGCATGGAGCAGGTTACTCATATTTCATATCATGTTCAGGACGGCTATGAATTCTTCAAGTTATCCTAGAAGAACTGACATGATGGGGACCCTAGATCACCTCTACAATCCTTCACTACTGTATGGGAAAAGGCATTGGACTTGGAGTGCAAGTTACTGCTACATAGATGCCAACTGGCTTGCCTATCTTCAAAACAATCTGAAGAGGCTAAAATGGTTGGAGGGCTTGAAGATTATCAAGCAATTCATCTTCCATGAGGTAGTGTGAACTCAATCCTACACATCGGACACTGGTAGGTAGACAAGCTCGCTGCATCTATGAGGAGGTGGTCAAAGTCTTGCCAGCAAATAGAATTAAAGTAATGGGGCGAAATGAACGTCATGGCTATCAAAAATGGAGATTTCCTAAACTTCCCACGACTTACCGCTTCTTGAGAATCCATTTCCCAAACTTGTATTACTATTCTATTCCCATAGCTAAATCCAATAAGGAATTATTAACCTGGCACTTATGTATCTCTTGAAAGAAAAAACATCCCAGCCTATCTCTATCTATCCCCAAATAATTGTACTTGAGGCTTATTCTTCTTTATGGACAAATAATAATTTTATGATTATTTGTCTTGTTACACATTATTGATGAAAAATAATCTATGCATTGAGATAAGTTGTGGAGAGATGTGTAAATGCAATCTTAATGGAAAATTTTTAATTGAAATCAGATACAACCCCAAATGCAGAATTAGAATTTTGTTCTCACAGCAAAGGCACAAGAGAAGACGTTTCTTCTCAAACAAATCAAATCATCGGAATTTGATGGGAAAGGGAAGACTATTGAAGCTAATGCCAAAGTATGGATTGAATCCATGGAGGATTACTTCAATGCAGTAGGAATAGCACATGCAAACTAGGCTATGATTGCCAAGCTCAAACTCATTGGTGAAGCTAGGCTCTGGTGGAAGTAGTGGTGTAAAGATTGATCAATCACACAGAAAGCACAGTAACTTGGGTTAAGCTAAAAGAAGCAGTACAAGGAAGGTACATGCCACCCACATACAGAACTCAGGAGATGAATGATTTCTTTAATTTGAAGCAGTCGAGCCTATCTCTGGAGGCGTACTACTCGATATTTGTCTCTTTGTTAAAATATGCCCCAATAATGAGAATTTTCCAACAAGTCTCAAAGTTTTGTGATGGGCTGAACCCACCAAGGAACAGTCGATTGGAATCAATGCATTTTTTAGATTTACAAGATGCACTGATAAGAGCGGGACCCATTGCCCAAGAAGTCTAGTTCAAAGAATGATAGACCCTGATCTCACAAAGATCAGAATCTAGGGATGTTGAAGGCTCAATTTAAAAGGGTGCAAGGACAGAGTCAAGGCTAATAGAAGAAGCCAAGGGAAAATGTAGTTAGTGACTTTGTCTCCACTCAAAGAAGCAACCAAGGCTTGCGATGTTTTTACTACAAGGAACTTGTGCACTTCAAAAGAGTATGTCCTAATTGGCTAAGATCATCGTTAAGGAAAATTTTAGGGTCAAGCCAGGGTTCTCCATGGTCGTGGTTGTGGTCATGTTGTACCAATGGGAAGGGTGAAAACTTCCAATATCACCATTAAGGAAATCGATAAAGAAGAAGACCCGTCCATGGAAGCTAAGATTGAGAGAGCATCAGTTCATGCTACCCTCCATAAAAAGGGGCCAAACCACTAATTTTTGATGATCCAAACTCCATCGGACCCTAGTTGACTGTGGTAGTACTCATTCTTTCATTTCACAAGCTTGTGAAAGAAGTTTAGGGATAGCCAGTGTAGCTGCACCTACTTTTCTTGTCAAACTAGCAAATGGGCGAGCAATTATTTACACTAGACAAACTCCTAAGGTGGAATTTCCACTTGGAGAAGAGCCCATGTCTGTTAAGTCTAGGGTAATGAACTTAGGAGTCCATGAGTGCCTACTTGGGATGGATTGGCTAGTCCCCTATCACATCCATTGTCAGAAGGGCCAAGTTTCCTTTCAGAATCCTAAAGGTGAGTTAGTTACAACACAAGGAGAAGCAGGTAAACCAAAAAGTTTTGGATTGTACGAATTGTCTGGTTATTCCAGCACAGAGTTTACTTATGATTTAGAATGATCAATATGTTGAGTCACAACATATTATTGCAGGAGTACGAACCAGGGAGTTCCCTCTTAAGGAACGTATTCTAAAATCCATTTATCCAAACCATAAAAGCAACGGGAAAATTTGCACAAATACCATTTAGTAATTCTTTCTTAGGCCTTTAAGCCAGTAAATGCTTTGGCCCCCAACCGATCGATGGAAAGGGTCAAATCCCAACTTCTGAGTCTAGATCTAGCTATCCAAGGCAACCCGAATAGCTCAAGGGATAAGGAAAGGATTACTCATCTATCTAATCAAACTAAACAAGCTGGAACATGTAGATGACCTCAATGAAGAACTATCATGGTTAAAAGAGTACGGGATGTATTTCTGGAAGAATTGACAGAATTATCACTATCTAGGGAAGTGGATCATGAGATTAAGCTAATACCACGTGCTACACCAGTTGTAAAAAGGCCTTACAAGATGTCCATTCCTGAAGCTATTGAGTTAAAATAACAACTCAAACAGCTATTGGACAAAGCGTACATACACCCCAGCAGTTCTCCTTGGAGGGCTCCAATATTATTCCAGAAGAAGAAGGATGGAACACTTCGCATTTGCATCGATTATAGAGGCCTGAAGTAAGAAACCATCAAGAATAAATATCCTATCCCAAGGATAGACGAGTTACTTGATCGATTGTAGGGGGCAAAATTATTCTCCAAAATTTACTTGAGGTTAGGATACTACTAGATTTGCATCAAGGATGAGGATATGATGGGACCTAAAATGGGCCGGCACTAGCTATAGCACTAGCCGAACCTCATGCTCATGACACACAAACACCCTCATGGCCTCGCAGACCAGGACCGTCAATCTAATGCTAAAGGACAAACTGCCCTAAAGCTTAGTTTATGCATTTATAGTTTATAGTCCAATGTTTCCCTTAAACTACTCAAAGAGAGAACCCATACACGTTGGCAATTCCACGATCACACACATATAAAGGTACTCCACGGACTAATAGTCGAAGCCCCACTGCAGCTCTCCTACATTGCATGGATTGGCCCTTTGATACGCTGCTAAACATATAACACGAACGAACACAAACTCCTCTCTTTTATATTTCTCGTATTTCCAGGAGATATACCATGCTTCCTCACCAAACAGTCCCTTAGGAAACCTCCCCTCTATCCTACGGCAAGGGATAACCTTACACTCTCAATCGTGGGTCAAAGTCCTAAGAAAACAATTGCTATGCAGTCCAGGAGATTTTTCTTTTGATACCATGAACCATGCATAGTGCATAATATGAATGGTTTAGTGCACAAACAAAAGAAAATCAGCATTGTGTATCGTGCAAGACCAATCTTTCCATAATTTCCATACTAACATTTATGTATTGAAACGAGGAGAGACACCAAGCCTTACGCTCATGCTGCCTTTTTCTTTATTTTCAAACAACGGCCTATAGGCATGATACAACACATAAATACGATTTAAGATTATAATTTGACGCTCAACCTCCCATCTCACCCTACCGTTTAATGTTTTGCATTCGTTGATAGGTGTAAGAGTCATTTTATGTGTATTTCTTTATAGAGAAAGCGATAAACACGGATAAAAACATAAAAACGAGGGTAAAACGAGGCCAACCTCATACTCTACCTTTATTATACATTGCACAAACACTTATGTAATTTTTTGGAATTTTTCTTTTATCGTTTCCTAATTTTCACCCATTTAAAATCCATTTTCCATATTTTTTGGTATTTTTCCTCTATTTTTTTCAATAAAAAATGACTAGAAATTAAAATTGATTGTGGGCTGTGGCCCTTAGGTTTTTTTACAGCAAAATTTCAGGTTTTGTAGATATTATATCTCATATATCCCCCTTTATTTTGCAAAAAATCCCCATTTTACCCCTTAAACGCGTGTTTTACGGGTTTTATGACATTGATTTCAGCCATATCACTTATGATTTTCTGATTTTCTGAGCATAGACTGATCAAACTCATAGCAAAAAACATTATGATGCATAATCAGCCCATGGGAACAATATTTCATCAACCAAATAGCATAAAAACTCATTTTTTCTTCATAAAAATTTAATTACCGCTTAGGCTTCATGTCTCGGGATCTCGATTTTGCTACGGGACTGCGTGTCAGCCCTCATTCAATGTCTAGCATCTTCAAGATCAGCAATCTTCATGTCTACATTGATCTAGAAGCAATCCGGTCTCATCCGGACAAGCTTTCCTTCACCATTCTTCATTTTCCTCTTGCACACAAGAACAATCCCTTAGGGGAGAGAGAGGGAGGAGAGAGAAATACTAGAATTGGCTCTTTTCATTCAGGCCACCATTGGATGGGCGAAGACAGGCGATAAGACCGGCAAAGATGGAGAAGATCGGGGGTATGATCGATTAGGTGGGTTATTTGTAGGCTGCAATCATGATCTCCATCTCCGCATGGCGCATTTTTCGGCGTGAAGATGGTGCCTTCTTCCTCCATTCTCTCTCCACGTTTTTTGATGGCCCCCAAACTCAAAAATTGAAGGGGGGTTAAGATTCCTCCAAAGGGCACTCCTTTTGGCCCTCTCAAATGTCCACCTTTTCATATATTGCCCCTTTTGTGGCCATTTTCCCGTCCTGGCTCGGATTCGAGTGCTGTTAATTTTTGCGCATCTGGCTTGACATCCCGCATTGATTGGAAACTCCTGACAACCCGCACAGTAGTCTAAAAAATGATCAAAAATCCACAAGTGTCGCTCGGGCACCCTTTAAGAGTCGTATTTCACTTGGTGCTTAAAATCGTCCTAGCTGGAGCCACCGCCTTTGATGTCAAATATTTTTCCCCTAAATTTCAAAATTTTTGGTAAATTTTAGGCCTATCCCGGGCTCAAAAATCCGCTCTCATTGGCGACCACGGGATAGGGCGACTCAGCCCGTCGAATCCCACAATAGATTTGCACAAAACAACCAAAGGAAGCATCAAGATGATACAAAATAGACACACAACAAAACACAGCACAGTGCTCACCCTACCCCTTGAAAAAACCAAGGCATGACATCCACAAGGAGTAGGCTTAGCATAATCTGATAAAAGGTCTGAAGCTAGTCACTAACCGACTGCTCCAACACGGCCAAACTAAAATGAACTATCAAAGAGGTTTCCCTAGGTGGTGGTCTGAACTACCTAGCTAACTAAGGACAATACAACCAGGAGCTCCTACTAGGCGAGGATTCCTATAGCCTGATCAAGAAATATTTTCCTTCAGCACATTTCTTCTTTTAGGGTTTTATCCTTCTATACTGAGGTATGTAAAAAGGAGGGAGCTGAGAGTAGTGACCCAAGGAGAATAGGGCATCGGCCTCAGGTCCTGTCTCGGTACCCAAGAACCTACCAAGCCCTCGCAAGGCGACACTTAATCCTTTTCTGATGCTCAATTTTATTTTCGCTCCAACCTTCCTTACTTTCTTCTTTTCCAGCAAGATGCCACCCCTAGGAAGACAAGGCATCGGTGATTCGTCCCTAGGAACCTACCAGGCCTTCGCTAGGCGATGATCAACTGCTTATAAATTTTCCTTTCTTTTCTTTTCTATTTTTATAGGGGGTTAGAATCCCTTTTTACACACCTTCATATATATTTATTGTCTTTTAGATATTCAGGGTTTTGTTTCATCATCATCATTTTTCTGGCAGGCTTCTCTAATTGCCTCACAACTAACAAGAACTCCTAGAATGGCTGCCTAGCAGGCTAGCAGAATAGGGTCACTAGAACTACCTTCGAAAACAGGTCTTTTGATGCCTGACAATGTCTTTACAGGAGGCAAGGACTACTCAGACCTCCCTTAAACATACTAAACCTAACCCTGGGACTTCATACCTTGGACTCCGGTCCCCAACAAGAAAATAAAATCCCCTACAAGTACATAGACACAAATATCATAAAACATGGTACTCATAAAGGAGAAATATCACCTGGATAGGGCCACGAGAAGCGTCCACGCAACAAAAGGCTCCTTCCAAGGTCTTCTTTAAACCTGTCTAGCACAAAACTAAAACAAGAAACCATTAACTGCACCTGTACTAAACAGACAACTAGCCCTCTTGGCCTAACGAAATCTGGACGTAATATCCAAAGCAACTAGCCTTCCTAGCTTAAAACTAGATAGGTCATTTTAGTCCACGTAATACTTATGTCCTTGGCATATACATCACACCCTATCAGACTACCCACGGTGCCTAGGATAGCATATCATAGGTCGACTAGCCCCATGCTACTCATGCAAGTTAGCTAAAAGATTGATCTTGTATTTTTTTTATCTTAGGTTTTTTTTTGTAGAGCTAGAAGTCCAAGCCTTTCCACGAATAACTCGTCAATAAGGCCAATCCCTTCTAGGACACTATGAGCTGAATGAACGGCCTCAGTAGGCTCACATGTTCCACATTTATTGTAATCCGAATAAAGTGGTCGTTCAAGCGGCTGAGTGGCTCCTTTGGGAGAAAGAATCATAGCTTTTTACTCATTCAAACCTCCCCTATTTGGGTTTTCACCTAAATTAGTGCTGTGACCCAAACTAGGTAGAGCTTCAAGCCTAGGCACATCACATGGGTGTATCCCAAGGCAATGTATATTGTCAGATGTATATCCAGTCTTATCCTCTTGGGGGTTCGACAAAATATATCCAGATGTGATCCTTGGCCTTGCATCCGACACTCCTGCCATACTTTTGGAGATTTTGGGTCTCCAAACCCATCTCACATTTCCTTTAATATTCTTGCATTTCCTTGATTTGCTGCATTGGTCTAACAAACTCAATGCAAACTTATCCCTATGGCCAAATGGCCTCACATCCTTATGACCTTTGTGAAGCACAGGTGGACTTTTAGCATTTTTCATCCTCTTTACAAAAGATGTCTTTACTTGTTTATGTCCATATTGCAAATTTTTTCCCATAAGATTCATGCTTTCACTGAAGGGAACAACATCCACCCGAAATAATGATTCTGACACCAAAGGTCTCTCAATAGCCTTACTAGCAACAAAATTAGAACCACACATAGAATGCTTATCAACACTCATAGGCCCATTGGTGCGATCCATATTGCCATCACAACCACCTTTCGTGGAAGTGTTGCAAGCCCTAATGGGTCTTACATGGCTTAGAATCTTTTCACTGATAGGCATGTCATTACTACTCATAGGATGGCCATTTTCTGCTTTGAAATTTTTGCCACCAAGGTTCCCCTCATAGGCTACCTTGGTATCAAAAAGTGAGCTATCTTCTTGCACGAATGGTTGGAAGCTAGGATGCACTTGTACTGAACGGGGAAAACTCCAAAAGTTTTCCCAACATCTCTGAATATGACCCTCGTAATCAATGGCATACATTTTTTCTTCCCTTAATGACTTAAGATTCCGCAGTCCCACTTGGATTTGTGTATTAATCTCTAGGCCATTTAGAAAGATCTCACATAGCACATCATCCGGTAGTGCATTGGCTCCTCTTGGCCAAAGCTTAGAAGTACTATCAAAGGCTCTAGCATACTCTTTAACAGAAAGATAAGACTCCTCTCTAAACTGCATAAGCCGCCCTAAGACATGAATCATAGGGAGCTTCTTTTCATACTCATCTAGAAATCTATCACAAGATTCTTCAAATGATTTGATCGACCCTCTTGGGAGGCTCCAATACCATTTCCTTACCTCTCCCTTTAGGGTACTTGGGAATACGAGCATCCGATGTATATCGTCGAACCCACTTGCAATTCAAGTTAGGTCATATTCTCTTAAATGAATCATCGGATCCTCATTTGGCAACCCATAAAACACTGGGAGATCCCTATAAAGAGGAGGACATTTAGTCCTCCCTTTTGGGATCAACACCGGGTCATTAAAATCTTCATATTCATCATGATCTAGGTCCAACATCTTAGGATCTTTAACCTCTTCCATCCCCACCCTTTCTAGTGTGGGGAGGTTAATATCCTCATTGACATCCCTTTCTGCCAACTCACTGAGTGGTCTAGGGAGTCCTATAAATTTCAACATGTCCTTTTGATTCCCTCTTAGAGGGCCTTCCATACCAATCCCTTTAAAAGGAAAGTCCATAACGGGTTTATATAAGAGCTTTTGGTCCTTATCTAAAGCAGATTTATCATTACCACTTCTTAAAACTTGGGAACAATGCCTTTTAAGCAACGGTTTTCCCTTGACAGCTAGGGCTTCTAACATCCTTGTGATGCCTACTATGTCATCATGGTGGCCCATTAGACGGGATGTTTCAACCACAAGCACATTCCATCGTATATCAGCACTTTCCCATGGCATCATGGCTCTAGCATGATAACTTGTTGATGCCATAACTACCCTAGTTTCCAACATGCTTGTTTCATTTCCTCTAGGTTGATGGATGGTTAAATATGATTTCTATTGGGTAGAGACCACACCAAGGCGAACCTCGGCCCATGCCATCGTATTAGAGGATGGGGTAACCACTAATGGGCTACTCTTTTCATCACATAAATTATCTTCTGCAGAGGACTCATGCTCTACATAACTAACTAAGTCCATTAGTAAGTTTTGTATGGGGAAAGCCAAGTTTTTCCATCCTCGAACAAACCCCATTTTATGGATAATTTAGGGTCCCTTGAAACCCTAGATTCGAAAAAAACCACTTATAGGCAGCTCCCCGTAGACGCACCACTGATGGGACCTCAAATGGGCCGGCACTAGCTATAGCACTAGCCGGACCTCATGCTCATGACACACAAACACCCTCACGGCCTCGCAGACCAGGAGCGTCAATCTAATGCTAAAGGACAAACTGCCCTAAAGCTTAATTTATGCTTTTATAGTTTATAATCCAACATTTCCCTTAAACTCCTCAAAGGGAGAACCCATACATGTTAGCAATGCCACGATCATACACATATGGAGGCACTCCACTGACTAATAGTCGGAGCCCCACTGCAGCTCTCCTACATCGCATGGATTGGCCCTTTGATGCGCTGCTAAACATATAACACAAATGAATACAAACTCCTCTCTTTTATATTTCTCGTATTTCCAGGAGATATACCATGCTTCCTCACCAAACAGTCCCTTAGGAAACCTCCCCTCTATCCTACAGCAAGGGATAACCTTACACTCTCAATCGTGGGTCAAAGTCCTAAGAAAACAATTGCTATGCAGTCCAGCAGATTTTCCTTTGATACCATGAACCATGCATAGTGTATAATGTGAATGGTTTAGTGCACAAACAAAAGAAAATTAGCATTGTGTATTGTGCAAGACCAATCTTTCCATGATTTCCATACTAATGTTTATGTATTGAAACGAGGAGAGACACCCAGCCTTATGCTCATGCTGCCTTTACCTTTATTTTAAAACAACGGCCTATAGGCATGATACAACACATAAATCAGATTTAAGATTATACTTTGACGCTCAACCTCCTCTCTCACCCTACCGTTTAATGTTTTGCATTCGTTGATAGGTGTAAGAGTCATTTTATGTGTATTTCTTTATAGAGAAAGTGATAAACACGGACAAAAACATAGAATCGAGGGTAAACCAAGGCCAACCTCGTGCTGTACCTTCATTATACATTGCACAAACACTTATGTAATTTTCTAGAATTTTTCTTTTATCGTTTCCTAATTTTCTCCCATTTAAAACCCATTTTCCACCATTTTTTGGTATTTTTTCTCTATTTTCTTCAATAAAAAATGACTAGAAATTAAAATTGATTGTGTGCTGTGGCTGTTAGATTTTTTTACAGCAAAATTTCTGGTTTTGTAGATGTTATATCTCATATTCCCCCTTTATTTTGCAAAAAATCCCCATTTTACCCCTTAAACGCGTGTTTTACGGGTTTTATGACATTGATTTCAGCCATATCACTTATGATTTTCTGATTTTCTGAGCATAGAATGATCAAACTCATAGCAAAAAACATTATGATGCATAATCAGCCCATGGGAACAATATTTCATCAACCAAATAGCATAAAAACTCATTTTTTCTTCACAAAAATTTAATTACTGCTTAGGCTTTATGTCTCGGGATCTCGATTTGCTACGGGACTGCGTGTCAGCCCTCATTCAATGTCCATCATCTTCAAGATCAGCAATCTTCATTTCTACATTGATCCGAAAGCAATCCTGTCTCATCTGGACAAGCTTTCCTTCACCATTCTTCATTTTCCTCTTGCACACAAGAACAACCCCTTAGGGGAAAGAGAGGGAGGAGAGAGAAATACTAGAATTGGCTCTTTTCATTTAGGCCACCATTGGATGGGCGAAGACAGGCGATAAGACCGGGAAAGATGGAGAAGATCGGGGGTATGATCGATTAGGTGGGTTATTTGTAGGCTGCAATCATGATCTCCATCTCCACATGGTGCATTTTTTGGTGTGAAGATGGCACCTTCTTCCTCCATTCTCTCTCCACGTTTTTTGATGGCCCCCAAACTCAAAAATTGAAGGGGGGTTAAAATTCCCCCAAAGGGCACTCCTTTTGGCCCTCTCACATGTCCACCTTTTCATATCTTGCCCCTATTGTGGCCATTTTCCCGTCCTGGCTCCGATTTGAGTGCTGTAAATTTCTACGTGTCCGGCTTGATATCCCGCATTGATTGGCAACTCCTGACAATCCATATAGGAGTTTGAAAAATAATCAAAAATCCACAAGTGTCGCTCAGGCGCCTTTTAAGAGTCGTATATCACTTGGTGCTTAAAATCGTCCTAAGCTGGAGCCGCCGCCTTCGATGTTAAATATTTTTTCCCTAAATTTCAGATTTTTTGGCAAATTTTAGGCACATCCCGGGCTCAAAACTCCACTCTCAGGATATTCCTAAGATGGCCCCTACCACATTTAATAGGCTAATGCATGAAATTTTCAAACCATATCTCGATGATTTTATACTTGTCTTCTTTGATGACACCTTGGTTTATTCCAAGGAAGAGGGGGTGTTGAGATAGTTGCAATCACACCTACTTTAGTCCCTTTGTATGGAACACCTAGGCTAGGAAGATGCGGTCCATTCTAGGAAGAGAGACAGATCCCATAGGCACAGTGGATGTTAAGTACTACCAAAGAACTCTATATAATGATGTACTTGAACTATTACTTTGACATGATGATAATGCAATAGTACTCGTCTCTTTCTGTCAAGTATCTGTGTCATTATTGTCCATACACAAGATTGTGTTTATGAGTTCAAGTCTCAATCTTGAAACCTAATTCAGTTGTGTAACAGTTGTCTACATTGTCATGTCAACATGAGTTGTGTCTTTATCTTCCATCCTCCATAGATTCCGCATCTACCATGCTCTAGATCCCGCACATCTTGACATGGTATCAGAGCTCAGTCAGGCATGGCATAACTCCCTTCTCTGCTCTCTCATTCCCTCTTAACCTCAGGTCAACTCAAGTCCAGCTCATGGTTCCATTTCTCACCTCCATCTCTACTTGACCTTCCTTGGCAGCCATAGCCAGCAGCACCCTGTCAACTTGAAGCTACTCGATCTCTCTCCATAGGTCATATCTGAACGTGCTCTCTTTTGGACATTTCTTCCTTGACTCCCAAGCTTTCTCTATATCACTTAAGAGCTTGACATTGGCCACTCCATAGCTCAGCATTGCTCGAATTGTCAGTCACTACCATAGCCTAAATCTGTGACCTGCAAGATATACCTTGATTGGAGTCCCTCGATCTCCCAACACAAAGCATATCTCCTCTTGCTTCCTTCTAAGGAATCATTCTTCACATCAGGGCACTTCATCCCAACACCAACAACCATAACACTGGCCATTGTATGCATCGGCATTGCAAGAATTTGTGCTCGCAGTTTTGAATTGTGCCTGTTCACGGTCTTCTTCTTTGTGCACGCAGTACGGGCCACGATCTGGACGAGGAGGATAGGGCTTTGGTAGATCATCACATAAGCTTCATTTCTATTTTAAAAAAATTAAAATGATCCACCATAACTGATGCAATGTCAGAAAAACCAGGCCCCTGTCATGAAACCCTAAAATCCACCATAGCCAAATTTTCACTCAAGCTAAAAAATCTCATCATTTTCTCTCTCCTACCACTGGAGCAACACACTGACACTTTGATCTATTGTCCCAACATTAAATCAAGGAGGGGAAGGACCTGGAGAGATTGAAGAAGGATCGATGACCCTGAATAAAGAAGATTCAAGCTCAACATCAACACAGACATAGTCTCTGCATAGTGTGTTTTCACACTGTCATTACTTGTGTCTCTTAACACATTGTAATCTGCTCTTCAACTGATAAATCTCAAAATTCTGAAGTTGATTTGCTATTGTTCCCATAAGTCTAACATGGGCAAAGACTCTCTAATTGCTCGCTTCAAAGGAGTCGGGTTTCACACCTGGCAAACCCGCATCAAACTGAACCTGATGAAGAAGGGCCTCTAGGCCATTACCATTGGAAAAGAAAAGAAGCCTCGTGATGCGGATCTTGCTGTAACTTGGCAAAAGGTTGATGATAAGGCCCACGCCATTATCAAACTGAAGCTAGACGACAGCTATATCCACCATGTGGATAATTGTGAGACCTCACAGGATACATGGAAGAGACTTGACACCTTGTTCGGTGCACTATCTAAATCATCAAAGTATGGTCTCCTGATTGAATTTTTCAGGCTTGAAGTGAAGTCCAGCACATCACTTGCCACACATCTAAATTACATGGAAGGACTTCTAACCCAACTTGCAGGAATCAACATTAAAATGGAAGAAGATGTTTGCATCGGTGTTCTACTTAAGATTTTGCCTCCTGAATATAATAATGTATCAACAACTTTAATCAACATGCCAAATCCTGAACTTGTTGATATCCAGACATCACTGTTAGAAGAGGAAAAGAAGCTAAAAACTAAGGAAGAACCAGGTATCTCTAGAGATGAGCATGCATTATATGTTGGCAACAGGTACAAAGGCAAGAAGGACTTTTGTGACTTCTGCAGAAGGACCGAACACACCGAGAAGTTCTTCCACGCAAGAAAGAGGTCCCAAAAAGCCTATCTAGTTGTAGTCAAAGAAGAAGAAGAAAATGAAGCAAAGGAAGAAGAAGAAGAAGAAGACCACCAGGAAAAGGACAAACCTCGTCAGTACTTCTATTCAGATAGAATTTTTTAGTTTTGTATTTCCTAGCCCTAATGTCTCAAACATAAACTTGTAAACTCCTTAGTTATCCTTGTACTACAGTCTCTGTACACTTTGTAAGGCCATTGCTACAGCCTCTAGATGTCCATCATGTTTGTGGTACCCACACTTTGCCTTTTCTGTGAGACAGCCTTTGGTGTTTTGCCATGTTTATGGTGTGTCCACACTTTGCAGGTGTTGCTTTAACTAAAGCCTTTACACACTTTGTATTTTTTGTTGTGATTGAGGAGGGGTGTTGAGATATTTGCAATCACACCTAATTTAGTTTCTTTGTATGGAACAAATAGGCTAGGAAGATGTAGTCCATTCTAGAAAGAGAGACAGATCCCATATGCACAGTGGATGCTAAGTACTACCAAGGAACTCTATATAATGATGTACTTGAACTATCACTTTCACATGATGATAATACAATCTTGACATGTTGAGATATCGAGCTCCACTCATGATATGCCAGGGTGACCATTGTGCATTTATGTCACCGACTTGTCAGCTGCAGATGTGGTTGGTACACCGCCCATGAATAATAGCTAGATGACAGCTATCCTTATCTACTCTAGTTCGTGGCTCAGTTAGTATGCCACCTTAGTTAGTTGAGTTTGGTTTGAGACCCATATATAGGGTTCTTCTATTTCTATGTACTTGAGTTCTTTTTTGCTTACACAACTAGAATAGGAAAGCTGTTTTCAGCCTCCACCTTTGTGTGTGTTCCCCCATTGTACAAGCAAGAAAGCTACAAGTAAGACTCCTTCCTTCCCTCCCACAATCTTGACATGGTATCAGAGCCTTGTTCGTGGTAAGGAGCTCAAGAAAGCAAACCAAGTTCACAGTGTTCTGGTAAGAGGACCAGTGTTGATTTCATTTCTCTATTTTGGGAGCAAGTCTCTGCAGGTACACAGTCGGAAAGTGCAAGAGTGCATTGTCTCAAATTGAGACGCCCTTCCCGGTGTAACAAGAGGGCAGTATATGCTATTTTTTTGATTTGAGGCCATTTCGGGGCCTGTTTTGGAGGCGGAAGTTTTCTGCATGCACTCAAGAAAAGGCCCTATTTTATGCTGTGCGAACACTGTTCTACAGGTCGGTGAAAAGTTACTATACAAATTGCATCGTATACCTGTGCGGAGAGACATTGGGAGTTATAGAATCATCCTTGTTGCCTATTGATGCAAAATCGTCACTAGGAAGTGACTGTGTGGTCAAATACCACTTTCGTCAGTTTTGCAGATTTGCCCTTGTGAGGCTGAAGCTGTGTTCTTTGCAATGACAGAATTTTTTGCAGTGTTCTATAGTGGCATTTGATTCTCTTTCACAGATTGTCACTGAAAAGCTTGATAAGAACAACTTCCAAGCATGGAAGTTTAGAATGACGAATTTCCTTATGGGAAAAGGATATTGGGAATTTGTTGCAAGAAATGAAGAAGAACCAGTTCTTCCTGATGTTCCCAATCAACAACAAATGCAGGCATTTAAAGCATGGCATGAGAGAGCCAGAAAAGTTATGTACTGGCTATCCAGCATTTCAGACTCTATGATTGTGCATATTCAGGATGCAAGTACGCCAAAGGAGGCATGGGATACTTTGTCAAAAATGTATAGCACAAATACGCAAGCCAGGAAAATGCAGCTCAAGCAAGAGTTGCATAATGTGCAGAGAGAAAATATGAGCATCAATGACTACCACATGAAGGTGAAGAAGATTGCAGATGCACTTGCTTCCATTGGGTTGCCAGTGGAAGATGATGATTTAGTTTCTGTGACCTTGAATGGTCTAGGAAAGGATTATACACAGTTTCGGACATCCATTTCAGTTCGTGAAAGATTTCCTGACTTTGAGGAGTTGATTGCTCTTCTAATTTCTGAGGAGCAGAGAAATGGTGGTGCATCTTCTTCAGGAGGAACTTCAAAAGAAGCTGTCTTCTACTCAAATGCTGGAAGAGGTAGAGGCAGAGGTAGAGAAGGCCGATTTGGAGGCCGTGGTAGAAATCAGAATATGCAGCAAACTCAAGAAAACCAGTCCTATGGAGGAGGACGTGGTAACTCTAGAGGTAGGGGGAGCCAAAGAGGTCATGGTTGATGGCAAAGAGGGAAAAATGCAAAGAGCAATGTTGAATGCTACTATTGTGGTAAAATGGGTCATATGGCTAAAGACTACTATAAAAAGCAGAATGACATCATGAATGGAAAACTGCAACAAGGAAATTATGCATCCTCTAGTAGACAGGGTGATGACAGAAATGAGCATCTGTTTATGGTGCAACACATGAACAATTCTGTGACAAGTGCAGAAGAAAGCAACGATGTATGGTATGTTGACTCAGGTGCATCAAACCACATGACAGGTCATGCAGAATGGATGGAGGATGCAAGGAAAATGGAAAAACCAGGATTTGTGGAGACTGGTGATGATACTGCACATCCTATTGTGCAGATTGGAAAAATTCCTTTGTCTATGCAGGATGGGAAAAAGAAATACCTGTCCGATGTATTTCATGTCCCAAATATCACCAAGAATCTGGTTTTTGTTGGTCAAATGGTTGAGCAAGGCTTGCAGGTCAGATTTAATCCTCATGGATGCTTTGTTGAGGATATGAAAAATAAAGGTCGCTTGATAGCAAAAGGAAAGAAGAAGGGTAGAATGTTTACGTTGGATGCGAACATGTCTGAATTGAGTGCAGCAATGTTTGCACATGGGACCGGTGTAGTTGCAGATATTGATATCTGGCAGAAACGCATTGGTCATGTTAATGTATAGTGACTTAAATCAATGCAGGCCCAAAATATTGTTGCAGGATTGCCAAAATTCAAGATTGCAAAAATGCATAAGGTATGTGAAGCCTATCAATTTGGAAAACATGCAAGGAAACCATTTTCTAGACATGTTCAGGAGAGTAAGAAGCCATTGGAATTCATCCACTCTGATGTGTGGACTACTAAAGCTGCATCTCTTGGAGGCTGTCATTAATTTGTCACTTTTATTGATGACTATAGTAGAAAAGTTTGGGTGTATTTTATGAAAAAGAAAAGTGAATTTTTTGGGCATTTCAAAACTCTTAAAGCTATGGTTGAAAAAGAAACAGGCTTGCAAATAAAATGCCTAAGGTCAGATGGAGGGGGAGAGTACCTCTCAAATGAGTTTGCAAGGTTCTTGCAGGAGCATGGCATAAAGCAGCAATATTCATGCAGTCATACCCCACAACAAAATGGAATTGCAGAAATGAAAAATAGGCATATTGGAGAGGTATCTTGTGCCATGCTCAATGAAAAAGACCTGCCAGATTTTTATTGGGCTGAGGCAGTTGCTACAGCAGTCTACATAATGTACAGGACTCCCACTGCAGCAATACATGGGATGACTCCAGAGGAGAGGTATACTAGCAGGAAACGAGAAATTTCTCATTTGAAAACTTTTGGTTGCATTGCGTATGTTCATGTGCCAGATGAGTTGAGATCCAAGTTGGATCCAAAAGCTGAGAAGTGCAACTTTATTGGTTACTCTTTGCAGCAAAAAGGGTATAGATGCTATAACCCTTCTACTCGTAAGTTTACAGTGAGCAGAGATGTTGTTTTTGATGAGATGAGTAGCTGGTATAAACCAGTAAATGTGATTGATGATGTAGATGCACAAAATGGTAATGCTGTACAGAATTCATAGCAGCAGTCATAAGATATTAGTGGACCTAGAGCATCCTCTAGCAGTGGTTCACATTCTTCGCCATGGACAGGCAGATTGAGATCAGGAGAATCTTCTCAAAGCAATGCAGATAGTGGTATGCAAGTATCATGAAAAGGAAAAGAAAAGGTAGATCAGCCCATGTTTGATGTGAATGAAGGTCACTCTTATGTGGATGGTGAATCCAGTTGCTCAGAACAGAGCATTGATGATGAGTTGGGTATTCCTTCTATTGTTACACCTGGAGTAAGGAAGACCACAGATGTTTTGAGAGTACCTGGGAGTGAACCTACTTTGCGCAGGTCTACCAGAGCTAGGTATCCTGTGGATAGGCTGAAATATGATGGATTTACAGCCATTCACTATGCATATATGATCAAAGTGATATAGGAACCAGAACCCACTTCTTTTGAGCAAGCCACGGGAAAAGAAAAATGGGAGAAAGCCATGGATGAAGAAATGGATGCCTTGGAAGCAAAAGCTACATGGGAATTGGTACCTTTGCCTAAAGATAAGAATGCAATTGGTAGTAAGTGGGTTTATAAGGTGAAACACAATGCATATGGTTCTGTGAATAGATACAAGGCAAGATTAGTAGTCAAGGGGTATGCACAAACATATGGCATTGATTATGAAGAAACATTCAGTCCGGTTGCAAGGATGGCAATTGTAAGAGTAGTCATTGCTATGGCTACATCAAAGGGATGGTCTTTACATCAGATGGATGTAAAGAATGCTTTCTTGCATGGTGATTTGCAAGAAGAGGTCTATATGGAGCAGCCAGCAGGTTATGTGCATGCTGTTCATCCTGAGTTTGTTTGCAGGTTAAAGAAAGCCTTCTATGGCTTGAAGCAAGCACCTAGAGCATGGTCTGACAAGATAGGACAGTATCTTGTCACTATTGGCTTTCAGATTTTCAAGGCAAAATTTTCACTTTATGTGAGAAAAACAGAGAAAGGTATTATGCTACTTGTCATTTATGTTGATGATTTGATTATGACAGGCGACAGTGATGAAGATATCCTTCATGTGAAAATGCTATTGAAGCAGAAGTTTGAGATGAAGGATTTGGGAGAGCTGCGTTATTTCTTGGGCATTGAGGTGATTAGATCACCAAGTGGGATACAGCTCTTGCAGAGGCAGTATGATTGGACATGCTATCCAAATATGGGATGACAGGCTGTAAGCCTATTTCAATTCCTTTGGAGCAGAATGTGAAGCTGAGTGCAGATGCAAGCGAGCTTCTGGAAGACCCTACTATGTACAGACACATAGTAGGAAGTTTGATTTATATGACTATTACCAGGCCAGATTTGAGCTATGATGTTGGATTGGTAAGTCAGTTTATGAAGGCTCCAGGGAAACCGCATTTGGATGCGGCTAGACGCATACTCAGGTATGTGAAGTCCACATTGCAGTATGGACTACTTTATGAGACTGGGGTTCAGATACAGTTGTATGGATACACTGATGCTGATGGGGCTGGTAGTATTTCTGATAGACGATCTACCAGTGGATATGTGTTCTCTTTTGGGAGTGCTGCAATCACTTGGAGCAGCAAGAAACAGCCTACAGTTGCCTTATCTAGCACAGAGGCTGAGTACAGGGGCGCAGCAATGGCTGCATGTGAGGTAGCTTGGTTGCATAAGCTACTTTATGATATGAATCAGTCACAGATGGGCCAATTGTCATTTATTGTGACAACATGAGTAGTATACACTTGGAAAATAACCCAGTCTATCATGCTAGAACAAAGCACATTGAGGTGCATTATTACTATGTGCGGGAGAGGGTTTTACTAGGTCTTATTGATCTAGTTTATGTCAGCATAGAGGATCAGTAGCTGACATATTCACGAAGGCATTGGGCGCAGAGAAGCTGCACAAGTTCAGAGACCTGCTTGGTGTGTAGGAATTGGGATTGAGCTCGAGGGGGAGTGTTGAGATATCGAGCTCCACTCATGATATGCCAGGGTGACCATTGTGCATTTATATCACTGACTTGTCTTGCAGATGCGGTTGGTACACCGCCCAGGAATAATAGCTAGATGACAGCTATCCTTATCTACTCTAGTTCATGGCTCAGTTAGTATGCCACCTTAGTTAGTTGAGTTTGGTTTGAGACCCATATATAGGGTTCTTCTATTTCTATGTACTTGATTTCTTTTTGGCTTACACAACTAAGAAGAGGAAAACTGTTTTCAACCTCCACCTTTGTGTGTATTCCCCCATTGTGCAAGCAAGAAAGCTACAAGTGAGACTCCTTCCTTCTCTCCCACAATCTTGACAGTAACCCTATCCTTGAATTAGCTAAGGAGGAAGCTAGCCATGACCCAGAATATCTAAAGATGATAAAGGAGATTTTGGAAAAGGACCAGAACCCTAGACTTAAGATCAAGTATCAAGAATTCTCTGTCAATGGGAGATTTGTCT
This sequence comes from Lygodium microphyllum, assembly GCF_053477565.2. NCBI lineage: Eukaryota > Viridiplantae > Streptophyta > Polypodiopsida > Schizaeales > Lygodiaceae > Lygodium > Lygodium microphyllum. Next base: position 48,810,810 of record NC_141143.1, read on the forward strand.
ATTTTAGGACAAGATTATCCATTCCCTCAAGTAAAAACTCAAATAGAGAATACCCTGGGAAGCACATGACTTCCCCTTTTTAGGCCACCCTGAATATGTCAAGATCCTTAACAAAACCATCAGGAAGACCTACCATTGAGAAAGACTTAAGGGAGATGTACTTAAATATATCATGGAATGTTTGTCTTGCCAGCACATTAAGGCAGAGCATGTCAAGATGACTAGGAAGCTACAACCTCTTGACATTCCTCAACTGAAGTGGGAATTTATCAGCATGGACTTTGTTGTTGGGTTACCTTTAGTTCAAGAAGGATACAATTCAATTATGATTATAGTAGATATGCTCACCAAGGTTGCACATCTCATTCCAGTCAATACAAAATCTTGGGTAAGTTACTCATGAATATATATGTGCATCACGTGGGTTCAAAATAATGTATTTTTAAAATACCATTTTTCACATATAGAAAGGTGTAATATAAAGGGATTATTTATAGAATGAATAGAAAAGAGTTATGTTTTACTCAAAAAAAATCACAAATAAGGATATTTATAAACTGGTCTTGAACGCACGTGATGTAGAGGATATACATATAGTAACTTCCCCGAGGACAAACTATAAAGCTTCAAATATTTCCAGATTATTCATTAAGGAGATATTCAGACTCCATGGGTTGCCTAGAAGGATCATTAGTGACTGCGACTCCCTCTTCACATCTCACTTCTGGAAATGGATATTTGAGACCATTGGGACTCAACTCTGTTTCAGTACAGCCTATCGCCCTCAAACTAATGGCCAAACGGAGAGAGTCAACCAAGTCATTTTGAAGATATTCTTAGAGCATATTGCTACCACAAACCCAAGAAATGGATCCAATATCTACCATTGGTAGAGTTCATCTATAATGCTTCTTACCAGCAATGCATTCAAATGACACCTTTTCAAGCATTGTATGGGCATGACTGTCGTACTCCATTGAATTTTTCAGATCCTACCTTAAGGGTAGAGGCTTCCAAGAAAATGATAGAGGAAATGGATGAGTAGGTCAAGACCATCAGAGAAGACATTAGAGCTACCAAAGATAGGTAGAAAGCCTATGCAGATCTAAATAGACAAGAAGAGTGATTCTTAAAAAAAGAAGATATGGTTTTTATTTGTGTACGACCCAAGAAGAGCTCATTATCATTGGGAGAGTTTAAAAAGCTAAGTCCAAGGTATTGTGGACCCTATAGAATCATCAGGTGCCTAGGGCCCAATGCCTACAAACTCCAACTCCTCGAGAATGTAAAGGTTCAAAATGTATTTCATGTTATCCTACTAAAGAAATATGTATCTTAATAATCAACAAGTTGTGATGCCGAGTTAAGGAGTCCTTGAGCTCTGGCCAGATAGGATCCTAGGCATTCGGGAGAAGCGATTGAGGAGTAGAAGTCTCAAAGATTACATCATCTAGCATAAGGACTATCCAGAAGAAGATGCCACATGGATTGATGAGAGTACTCTCAACCAACAATACCCCCAAATCCTTTCGAGATGAGGACATCTCGACTACTTAAGGGGGGAAGGATGTAATAACAACCCCCCTTCGCATCCCATAGAACCCCCCCTTTAAAAATAAATTGAAATTTTTTTTATTCCCCCCCTTGTCGACGCCGCTTGGTAGGAGGGAGGGAAAGTAGGAGATGATGTCGAGGGAGTTGAAGAGGACGGCGATGACAATGCTGATGATGGAGATGATGATGATAATGATGGGGAGGAGGGGCACATGTGTGCCACCTCCCTCCCCCCAACTATCTCTTTCCCCTCTAAAAAATAGGCTGCATGGCAGCGAGTGAATCTAGCCACCCATATGGAGGGTATGAAGGTCATGCCCCCCCCCCCCCCCCCAATACCCCTCTTCCTCCCTATAAAACCCCCTCCTTGGGATGAATCATTACCACCTCTCCCCCCTATCAAGCTTAGAGAGAGAGAGAGAGAGAGAGAGAGAGAGAGAGAGGAGGAATCTTCTAAGAAGCTTCCAAGTCCCCCCCTTGAGAGGGGTTCCCATGCCCAATCTCTCGCAAGGAGCTAGCTTCCCTAGTAGTTAGAGTGCACATCCGTGAAGAAGTCCCAAGCTAAACAATGGGTCCAAAGAAAGGCAAGGTCCAAGCAAACACTAATCCCCGTCAAAGAGCTACAGGTCAAGGAACCGCAACACTTAATAACCAGGTGCAGTCAATTAATTTCACTCTAGTAGAAATCATCTTAAAGGAACAATAAATGCAAATGGACTACATTAAAAGTAGGAGAAAATTATTCATGCTAAAACTCATGATAGTAAGCCACCAATTATATTGCATTAAAAATCATGTTGGAGATTGTACTTATATTCACCTTAGTAAAAAATTATGGATTTAATTGCACTAAAAGCATGTTATAGAATGTAACAATTTGCATAATAGACTTTGCATTGGTGCACTAAAAGCATGTTATAGAATGTCCGCACCAATCATCTGTGTCTAGCCACTCAAGCTTTGAGGCCCCACTCTTAAGTTCCTTGCATGTGTCCGATCTTCTGTGTGACATGTACGCACGCATACACTCCATCATCCAACTTGTGGGAAACCTATATGCTGTTGTGGGTACCAAAAAAACCTCATGCAAGGATGCTATTATGTAATCCATACTCCCCTCCGGTATGTTCTTCCAATGATCCAAGATGTTGTGTTGAAAAACTTGTTGACACAACTCTCTCATACGAGTCATCACCTTCTCCTCTCATCATTGATGATGGCAATTCCTGTCCTATCATCTACATGGTATCCATATCCCTTTGGGGTATTTCTAAGATGTGTCCTCTCTCACCTATGACTATGCTCTTGGGGCATATCTAGGAGACCTCTATATATCTAATGTACCTATGAAGGTGGTATCTCTTGGAGTAGCACCCATAGGGGTGCCACCTCCGAACGGTTGAGCAAAAGATGGAGTGATTGGAGTAGACATCCCCATAGGTGTGACAAATCCCATAGGTAACACAACTCCAAAAAGAACAACGAGATGGAGACAATGTGTTGGTACCTCCACAACAACCACTTGAGCCATGCTCTCTCGAACTTGCATGAGAGCAAGGAGTAGCACCTGTATCTCGAGCCCACCATGGGCTCGTTGCATCCACGTCTCCATAGCATCCCTCAAAACCACTCCCTCCGTCTAGTCCAAGTCTAGAGCATCAACCTCATCTACTAGAAACCGAAGCATCAAAGCATACCAAAGTAGATCTAACAAAACGGCTTGATGGTGTCCAAGACAGCTTCTGGTCCGCCATATCTCTGAATCGAGCCATCTTATCTAGAGACATACGTATGAAGATCTCCTGTAGCTCCTCATCGCTCATCCCTCGACTCATAGTGCGAATCCAAATATCCACAAAGGTCACCTGCACATATAAAAATTGATGTTAGCACAGTAATATCTTTTAAAAATTATCTTACTTAAAACGCATATCTTATGTAACCTTATAAGCAATTCATCAACGAATTGAGTAGGTGGATGCTCTAAGTATGATGTATCCTATGGTCCCATGTCAATATCTTGACAAACTCTGCATACACTAGAAGGTTGATAGAAAGGTCACCACAAAAGGATGAGTCCACCTCGTTCTTAAAGAATTCTTCATCTCCTGTCTTTCCATCATTGTTATCCAATTTTGACTCCTCTACATGCTCCAAGCTTTCAGCGGTCTCCACCCCTTGCAATATCTGTTGAGATGGCAAGCTCAACACGTGCAGACATTGATGATGGACCACCTAGCTAGATGGGTCCGCATGTCTACACTTAGCACGCTGGTGGTCATTATGATACTCACATGGCCACTGACTTATTACTTATTATATTTAGTTTGTTACACCTACCTTTATGCTCAACCATGGATTTAAATGTAGTCATGTAGATCACTCCTTCTACACTAAATAGGCTAATGATGGAAGCCTTATTGTGCTGAATTTATATATGGATGATATGGTGATTGCAAGAAAGCATAAGAGTACTTTGAATACTCTTAAAAGGCAGTTGAGTTCAGCCTTCTCAATGAAAGATTAGGGGGTATTTGAATACATTTTGGGTATGCGCACTAAAAGAGATAGAGAGTAGCACTTGTTGTTTCTCTCGCAAGACAAGTACATTAGCAAAGTACTTGATAGGTTTAATATGGTTGATGCTAAGCCTCTTGGTGTGCCTTTAATGTCACATACAAAGCCTAGCAAAATCGATTGTCCAAAAGATGATGCAATTGCTAGTACTATGAAGGGCATACCTTATGGATCAGCTTGTGGAACTTTGATGTATTCCATGGTTATGACTCTGCTCATGCAGTGGGAGTTTTTAGTAGATTCATGGAACTTGGGCAAGCCACATTGGAAAGTAGTGAAATGTATCTTCAAATACTTTACAAGGTATGCAAGAGAAGTGTACATACTATGGAAAGGGCACACTAGAGTTGTAGGGATTCTATGATTCGGACATGGTAGGAGATCTTGACACTATGAAATCTACTAGTGGGTATATCTTTACTTTGGCTGGTGGGGCTATCTCTTGGTGTTCAAGGTTGCAGAAAATTGTAGTAGCGAGAACTACAGAGGCTGAATATATTTCAGCTATATAAGCTTCTAAGAAAGCTATTTTTCTTGGCCATTTGGTCAAGGATTTTGGTGTCTTTTCACGTACTTCAATTGTTGGTTGTGATAGCTAGAGTGTAGTATGTTTGGCTAAGAATGCCATTGTTCATGCATGCACCAAACACATAGATGTTCGGTACCACTTTATTGGACAGGTCTTGGAAGATGGTCTTGTCACATTGACTAAGGTCAAAATCCAAGATAACCCTATAGATGTTCTCACTAAGAGTCTTGCAAAGGCTTAGCATGATCATTGCATCCGATTGGTGCGAGTTGACTAGCTTAAAGGTACCACTTTGGGTCTTTAAGTGGGAGGGAACACATTGTATTAGTTTATACACGGAGATTAAGAGACTTCACATCCGAAGGGACTTTACATCCAACAAAATCTTGGTGCCCCTTTGAGTATTTCTTTATATCATAGAAATTGTGAAGAAATACCCAAGCACAAAAACATAAATAACACTTTAAGAGAAAGCATAGTCTGATAGAAGAACACAATTAGGGTTAGGGTAACTCAGAGACAATGAACACAGAGAATGAATGAAGTGATATGACTACTGAATATATAATGCTCATGCAACAAATACACTATGTAGTGAATGAATACTGTACCTCAAACTCCTATATCTCAAGGATCAGGGCATGGATAATGAGCTAGAGAGTGTATCGTATTCTGAATAAATCTTGAATTGCAGCAAGGCAACCTTTGAATATTGAATACCAACAAATGTAGCCAAGGAAAGGCTAAATCTAATGTAGACGGCATTGCAGGAGAGAGAGATAAAAAACGCAAGCAAGGAGAGAGAAAGACAAAACACTGGCTGTAGGAGAGACAAAATAGCAAACGTAGGTTGCAGGACAGAGAAAGACTAAAAACGCAACAAAAACCAGCAGTAGCAGTAAGCATGTTGAAATCAGCTACGAATAGTATGTGGTAAGCTGGAAACATGTGCCAAATTGTTGTAGATAGCAATTGCTAGCTTGGACCGTGATGTCCTCCGTGTGCAGATATGGGCGACAAGCTGAAATACTTGAAATTTACCAAAACGAGATTAAGGCTGAATGAAGGGTAGTATAACTATTTATAGAAAGTTTGGGCTCTCCCAAGTGGGTTTGTGCTTATGGGATACAAACACTCTCTAGAAATGCATTTCTTTTTAAATAAACAAGGTTTCTTTCTTAATTAAGCATTTTTTGGGATTGTATAAGTGAAGCTAATGCATTTTTAGCTCAACACCTTCGAGCCCAACAACAGTGCCATGAGAATTGGCTAGCCAAATCCCCCCCCTTTTTCTTTATTCTTTATCCCAAGGTGTCCCATTCGAAAGTACCTAGAGCTTCAAACAAAGGGTGTGTGTTGATTGCTTAGTGGCCTAATAAGACTACAGAGGTGATGGTGATCTTACCAAGGGAGCCCAAGTGATCACCCCAGAGAGACTAGGACATTAGACGAAGGATGCATATCGGCTGCATAATGGCCTACCAAGTCCTTCAAAGGCGGATGGAATCAGTTATGGGTTTTTTCAAAAAAGGGCTTTGTAGTTTGATAGATTTAACATTAAGTGAGGGTTTCAAAACAAGCATACTATCCCCACCATTACTCGGTGTTGGTAAAAAAGGAAAATTGCTAATGTGTGGGTGACACATATAGCAAAGATGTGAAGCAAGCAAGACGAGCAAAGCAAGAAAGCAAGCTAGGAAGATTTGCCTTGGAGAGCGCCATGTATAATGCCATGGATATGGTGGATCCAAAGTCGGCCACTCCAAAAGCCCAAAAAGAGATAAATGCACACATATACATGTTTACATTAACAAAATGCCAATCCATGGGTTAATGCAAAGGGAGATGCAAGATGTCATGCTCATGCAAAATTTAATGCAATTGTGTCACTTCCATAGTGCCCTTGTAGGGGAATTGTTCACTTGTCTAAGTGCCCTTCTACAATCATGTCATCTTGACAATGCAGATGAAGTTACAAATGTCTTTAAGTACAATACAAAAGAATAAATAAATGAATGAATGTCTAAAAGCTGTAAGCATCATCACTGTTACTATCAAGAGAAGTAGCCACCCCCTCTCAAATTGGAAGGGAAAGCAAGAGGGAAACACCCTCTTCCCATCAATATGAAGAAGTAGGAGAGGGTGTACCCAAGCCAATCTTGGGTAAAAGGTACTAAAGAACCAGCCGGTTGACCACTTTAGTTAAAATGTTTGCAAATTTTTTTGATGAAGGCACAAACTTTAGAGGGATAGTGCCTAGCTCAACTTGCTCTTTGGAAAAGTGGAAGTGGACTCCCACATGCCACGTGTGTGGTGTGATGGGTGGATTTCTCGTAGTGGCAATGTTACTTTGGTTGTTGTAGTAGACAATGGTGGGAGAATCACAAGGGAAGTGAAGTGTCCCCAATAAGCCCCTCAGGTAGATGGCCTCAATGGTGTCATCAAAGAGAGCCCTATACTCAGCCTTGGCTGTGGAAGCCGCCATCCTCTCTTGCTTATGGCTGGACCAAGGAATGGGACGCGTGTCCAAGGTGAAGAGGTAGTTGCCATGGTAACACTAGGTGTCAGGATCTCTTGTTTGATCAGAATCAGTGTGCTCTTGTAAACATAAAATAGAACCATAAGTGAGGCCATAAGAATAAGTACATCATAAATAATGCAACATTTGAAGACATGCAATCCAATGTGATATCTTAGGTACTGTAAAATACTGATTGAGAATGTTGACTGAGTAAGCTAAGTCTGGCCTAGTATGAATTAACCAAAGAAACTTTCCTATTTTATCATCAAGCTTGTGTGTGTATGTATGGCATCTGAATACTCTGAAGTGGGATATGATAGGTCGAGAGCCACAGAATGCCTCGTACAAGATCTTTTGAGGAAGAGCCATAGTCGGACACTGGTTGAGGATGTACATTGCAGTGTTAGCAACCTCAACCCAAAGGCGCTCAGGGAGCTATGCTGCGAATAACATAGAGCGTGCCACTTCCATAACTGTCGACTTCATTCTAAGAGGGAGAGTTGGTAGAGGTAAGTTAACGAGAGATGCCATGCTGTTGTAGGAACTCGGAAAACTCGTCGGAGATGAACTCACCACCGCTATCATTCCTCATGCAACCAACACGATGACCCGTTTGGTTATGAACCAGTAATATCCAAATAGAGAAATATGGGAAAGCATTGGACTTATGCTTCGGGAAGTACACCCACACGGATCTTGAATGATCATCCACTATTAAAAAGAAGTACAATGCATTGTTCAATGCGGCAATGGATGTGGGCCCACAAAGATCAATGTGAATCAATCTAAGAGGTGCCTCAAATCTATGTGTAGATTGTTGAGGAAATGGGATATGATGCTGCTTCTTCAGCTGACATGCTTTACAGACATCTTGAACTAGTTTTAGGTAAGGAAGGCCCTCAACCATCTCACGGCAAGACAACTCATAAAGAGAGTCATAGCCAAGATGCCCTACGTGGAAATGCCAAAGACACTCATTGTTTGTAGGCTTCCAAGGGGTCATTAGGCTATGCCTCATCGCGAGCAATCACTAAACTAGTCTGAGAGTCAAGGACCTTGACTGTGGTCACTATAAAGAAAATTGCTCACCCCAACTAGAAAAGCTGTTGAATAGCTAACAAGTTCACCCCAAGCTGAAGGACATGGTATATATTGTCTAGTAAATCTAGATCCAAACCCTTGTCAGTGACAAAACTGACGCAACCTTGAGCTTGGATCTTGATTGAGGAGTTGTTTCCTATGGGGACAGACCTGACTATAGGGGCTATAAAGAAAAATACCCTACCACAGAAATATAAACAGAAACTGTACGACAAAGCATAGACTAATTAAAAAGAACATAGTTAGGATTAGGGCTAGAGTAACCCAGAGACAATTAATAGAGTGAATAAATGAAATGATATGACTACTAATAATACGACGCTCATGCAGCAAACACACTATGTAGTGAATGAATACTGAACCTCAAACTCATGTATCTCTAGGATCAGGATAGGGGTAATGAACTGGAGAGTGTGTTATACTCCGAACGGATCCTGAATCACAGCAAGGCAGCCTCCGGGATGTCGAACACTAGCAAACGCAGTAGTGAGAAGCTGGATCTAATGTGCAGACAGTGGTGAGGAGAGAGAAATACTAAAATGGAGCCTGTAGGAGAGAGAAAGATTGAAAACGCAGGCAAGACAGCTCGTAGGAGAGAGAAAGACTAAAAACAGAGCGTGCAGGATAGAGAAAGACTAAAAACGGAGCATGCAGGATAGAGAAAGACTGAAAACACAGGCAAGACAGCCTATAGCAGAGAGAAAGACTGCAACGACTACAGACATGAGAGAGAAAATTGTCAGGGCGGTAGCTGGTGCCTGCAGACACAACAGTTTGCAAGCCTGGCAAGCACAGGTTGTACGATAGGAGCGCATATGAACAGTTGCCAAGCAGAAGCAACAGCACATCAATGTGTGGAGGGTTGGAAACATGCCGCTAGACTGTAGGGAACATTGATGGACAACAAGGATTGAGATGTCCTCCGTGACCGGGGTGTGTGCAGCAAGCTGGTAATGCCTGAAACTTGCAAAAACGAGATTGTAAAAGAGTAGAGGGTTGGCTACCAATTTATAAAAAATTAGGGTTCTAGATCCTCTCCCACTTAACTTTCTCGATCCGCTCCCTGTTTTAGGATTTTGGCTAAAATAAGCCTAAAATAAGCATGTTTTGGGGTTGTTTACGTGGCTAAGTGCATTTCTTAGCACAACACCCCCTCTCAGGCCCAAAATAGAGCGAGAAAAGTAGACCATCCTAAATTTTGATTTATCCCAAGGCATCCCACCCCAAAGCAGCCAGAGCATCATGCAAAAGATGCACGTCGGCTGCCCAGTGGCATACCAAGACTACAGAGGCGATGGATATCTTACCAAGGGAGCCCAAGTGATCACCCTAGAGAGGCTAGGGCATCAAACCAAGGGTGCTCGTCGGTTGCCCAAGCGCTTACCAAAGCCTACAAAGGCGGATGGAATCAACAATGGACTTGTTTGTTCTGTTATGTTATGTTTTGTTTTTTTTTTTAAAGTGTTTTGAAAATACATAAGTAATATAGGGGCAGGGGCCTATCAAGTGCCAGATAGGAAAAGATAAAGAGAGTTTTAAACTCAAGTTATTCACAAAACTAGCAAGCCAATCCCTCGCACTAACGAGGATAAGTGCCTAAGGATGATAAAAGTAAGTGTATGTGCCAATCATATGTTGAATATGCTAGAGGAAAAAAAAAAGATGGGCTTAGCAAGAAAAGCAAAGCAAGCAAGCAAGCAAGGGTAGGGAAACTGCCTTTAGGAGAACTGCCATGTGTTATGCTACGAATATGGTGGATCCTAGAGTCAACCACTCCAAAAGACCAAAAAGGGATAATGCGCATAGATGCATGTTGACATGAATAGGATGCCAATGCATAGGGTAATGCAAAGGGAGATGCAAGATGTCATGCTCATGCAATATGCTATGCAGTAGTGCCATTGGGAGAGTGCCCTCGCAGGGGAAGCGTTCACTTGTCCAACTACCCTTTTACAATTAGGCCATCACGATAGTGCGGATGAAGTTACAAATGCCCATAATACAATACAAAAGAACAAGTGAATGTAATGTCTAAAAAACTGTAAGCATCATCACTGTCACGATCAAGAGTATGAGCCACTCTCTCTCAAACTGGAAGGGAAAGCAAGAGGGAAGTACCCTCTTCTCATCAAGCTGAAGAAGTAGGGGAGGGTGTACCCAAGCCAATCTTGGGTAGCAGGTACTAAAGAACTGGCCGATTGACCTCTTTGGTCAAGATATCTGCAAAATTATCTGATGAAGGCACAAACTCTGGGCGAATAGTGCCTAGCTCAACACACTCTCTGAAAAAGTGGAAATGGACTCCAACATTCCGTGTCCGTGGTGTGATGATTGGATTGCCCATAAGGGAAATGGCACTTTGGTTGTTGCAGTAGACAAATGTGGGAGAGTCACATGGAAAATGAAGCGCCGCCAGTAAATTCCTCAGATAGATGGCCTTCATGGTGCCATCGAAGAGAGCCTGGTACTCAGTCTCGGTCGTGGAAGCCGCCACCATCTCTTGCTTACGGCTAGACCAAGAAATGGGAGCCGTATCCAAGGTAAAGAGGTAGCCACCATGGAAACGCGAGGTGTCAGGATCTCCTACTCAATTAGAATTAGTGTACCCCTGCAAACATAAACCAAAACCATATGTCAAGCCATAAAAAAAAGTACACCGCAAATAACGCAACACACGACATGCAATCCAATGTGACATCCTAGGTGCTATGAAATACTGTTTGAGTATGCTAACTGAGTAAGATAAATTTGGCCTAGTGTGAATAAACCAAATAAGTTTTCCTACAATAGAATGATAGGTATGTGCATCAAAGGGTTGTCCTAGGGTATCCCTCTCGTCAAAAACAACATCCTGCCTAACGATCATCTTGTTTGTCAAAGGATCAAACAAACGATAGGCTTCCGCTTCAGAGGAATATCCCACAAAAATAAGGAGATCAGCTCAAGGAGTAAGATTACCTATCTTGTCATCAGGCGTGTGTATGTACGCACGACACCCGAAGACTTTGAAATGGGAAATAACAGGCCGAGAGCCAAAAAATGCCTCATATGGGGTCTTTTGAGGAAGAGCCACAGTCGCGCACCATTTGAGGATGTACACCGAAGTATTTATAGCCTCGACCCAAAGACGCTCAGGAAGCTCTACTGCAAACAACATAGAGCGTGCCATTTCCATGACTATGCGGTTCCTACACACTACGACTCCATTCTGAGAGGGGGAGTTGGTAGAGGTGAGCTAGCAAGAAATGCCATGCTTCTGAAGAAACTCGAAAAACCTGTGGGGTTCTCGGCGTAGGTTGATCTGGAGACTGAATCGGTGCTGATGTGTTCGAAATCATTTGAACCTACTGTTGTTCTTGCTTCTTGCAGAGAGCTTTCAGATCAAAGGCCTAGGTTTCTCAGAGAGTGCGAGGCTCTAATACCATGTAAAGAAAAATACCCTAACACAGAAACATAAACAAAAACTGTATGACAAAGCACAGACTAATAAAAAGAACATAGTTAGGGTTAGGGTTAGAGTAACTCAAAGACAATGAACACAGTGAATAAATGAAATGATATGACTACTAATAATACGATGCTCATGCAGAAAACACACTATGCAGTGAATGAATATTTAACCTCAAACTCCTGTATCTCTAGGATCAGGGCAGGGGTAATGAGCTGGAGAGTGTGTCGTACTCCGAATGGATCTTGAATCGTAGCAAGGTAGTCTCTAGATATCGAATACCAACAAACACAGTAGTGAGAAGCTGGATCTAATGCTGACAGCAGTGAAGAGAGAGAAAGAATAGAAACGCAGGCACGATAGCTTGCAAGAGAGAGAAAGAATAAAAACGGATCTTGTAGGAGAGAGAAAGACTAAAAACGTAGGCAAGACAGCCTGTAGGAGAGAGAAAGACTGCAACGGCTGCAGACAGGAGAGAGAATTCTGTCAGGGCAGCAGCTGGAGCCTGCAAACGCAGGAGTTTGTTGGCATGGCAGGCTGTATGACAGCAATGCAGATAAATAGCAGTCAATCGCCAGGAAAAAACAGCAGCAATCAGCGGTGTGGAGGGCCGAAAACAGGTGTCAGACTGTAGGGAACAGTGATGGACAGCAAGGACTGATATGTCCTCCGTGACCAGGGTGCGGACAATAAGCTGGTAACATGTGAATCCTGCAAAAATGAGATTGTAAAAGAGCGGAGGGATGGTTGCCAATTTATAGAAAATTAGGGTTCTAGATCCTCTCCCACTTAACTTTCTCCATCCGCTCCTTGTTTTAGGGTTTTGGCTAAAATAAGCCTAAAATAAGCATGTTTTGGGGCTGTTTTAGTGGCTAAGTGTATTTCTTAGCACAACAAGGGCTTGGGTATGAAAGATGTCCTCTATAGGAGTCATGTGATGTGTAGCTCCACTATCCACACTCCATATAGGTTCTGATGTGTTCGGCTATGACGATTGGGCCTCTGCGGTAATGTCGTTAGGAGGCAACTCATAGATGTGGATGAGACTCGCATTGGATGTCTCTAGGGAGATGATGTGGGCCTCTATAGACCAATCAGACAAGCCCATCAGAGTTGAGAATGTTGTTGACTGAGATGGCTGACCGGTGGCAATGTGAGTGTGGCCTTTCCACTGCCCCTTGCCATCATCTTGCCTCCTTTGATTTGGGTTGCCTCACTAAGGGGCAGGGGTTTGTGACTTGGGTTTTGGTGTTGTGCCTCTTGCCTTTGATTGAGACTGGTCCTCAAAATGGTCAACCTTTTGACAATGTTGACAATACCTATTGTTCTTAGGTACATTCTGCCACCCGGGTTTGAGTTGAGATTGGGAGTTCCCTTGTGATTCCCTTGCTTGATTTTGATTTTGATTTCAATTTCAAGTTTGATTTGGTTTACTTGTCCCTTGTTGCCCCTTTTGAGAATGAGAAAGAAATAATGTTGGCATGCTGACCATTAGGAGAAGATGCCAAAGGAGCCATCATAAGGGAGATATAGAGAAGATGAGGAAAGGTAAGGGATCTTCAAAGAGAAAAGTATTCCAAAAATACAGACTCACAAGGTTTGCACAAGTTCCAAGCAATAAAGAAAGCACATAGAGAAAATATCTACAGTAACCAGAGTATAGTGATGAGAACATGACAACTAGATGCACATGAACCCTCTAAAGCTGAGTAGTGTACCACATAGTGAGAAGACTAACCAAAAATAACCAAAATCAGCCTGAAAATACTATTGCCCAGCCTTACACACGGAAAATAGTCAAAACACAGGGGTTGATCAATAAAAGATAGGCAGCAGATACCAAAAGGAAGATTTGGAAGGGTTAGTTAATAGGTCCTCAGCCCTGAGACAGGCCTAAAAAGTTGAAAATGAAAATGATAGTCTGCAAAACGTTGAGGAAATAGGCCGAAAATGATTAGAAGATGGCCACTCAAGCTATAAGTTGGTCGTAGAAGTAAGAATGTGTCCAATCAATAGTAGTAAAGCCAAAACCAAGACTTGAAATAGTGTAAAACAACATCATGAACAATGATCCTGCAATTGTGAGAGTGGAGGTCAGGATCGAAGCTCAACACAGAAAATAGTAGACAGTAGAGAGTGAAGCGTGACACTCAATGCAATAGACTGAAAGAGTGTAAACTGAAAGTACAAGGTACAACCCTTAAACCTTAGGGTTGTAGGGGGGTGTTCACACCCGAACATAGTAAGTGCCCGTAAGTGTGTGTCATAAGCACATAAGAAATAATACCATAAGTTTGGGGAAAAAAACCTCTCCTACCGAGAGTAAAAAGTGCCCCAGTGTCATACTAATCACCGACACTCCGATGCGAGTGTAGGCGTAAGTGAGGCGTGAGTGAAATACCCAACAAACCCCCCTAGAGTGAAGAGTGATCAAGTGTACAAGGATCATCCGCGCCACCAAAGGAGATTAAATTTAAAGCATGGCAAAATGCTTCAAATTTCTCTCACAAGGAAGAGCTTTGGTGAAGATCTTTGCCACATTACTGGTGGTAGGACAATAGATAAGGCTGATATCATCTGCATGTACTCTCTCTCTAACAAAGTGATAATGTATCTCAACGTGTTTCGTGCGCGCATGAAACACTAGGTTCCGTGCCACTGCAATGGCACTCTGACTATCAGTGAAAAAAGGAGTAGGCTTCGTAACACATACATCCATATCAATAAGCAACCGTCTGATTCATATGCATTCAACTATGGTAGTGAAACCTGCCTTGTATTCAGCTTCACATGACGTTGTGGCAACAGTGGACTGTTTCTTGCTAAGCCAAGATACGCAAGACGAGCCAAGAAAGAAACAATTGCCACTAGTGGAGTGACATGAATCATAATCACCAACCCAATCAAAATCACTGTAAGCATGTAACTGCAGTGGTTCCCCCTTGGCATAAAGCAATCCAAGAGATCTAGTACCCTGCAAGTAATGGAAGACACGCTTAACAGCTTGCCAATGTGACATACGTGGTTGATGCATATATCTGCTCAGGGCTGAAACTGCAAACTGTATGCCTGGCCTAGTGTTGCATAAGTAAATAAGACATCCAACTACTGGAGCATATGTGCGTATATCAAACAAATCATTGTCATCATGTAATGACAGTTTAAGTCCAAGTTCCATTGGTGTACAAATTGGCTTGCAATCCTGTAAGCCAAACTTCTCACGAATTTTACAAATGTATCTTGACTGTGATAACCCAATACCTCTAGCATCATGTATGAACTGAATGCCCAAGTAATAATGCAGAGACCCCAAGTCTGACATGTCAAAAGTTTGTTGCAAATTTTGTTTAAATGCTAAAATTTGATCATCATGTGTCCCTGTAAGCAAGAGATCATCAACATAAAGACAAATGATCAGCATGGGTCCCCCCTCTTTACATACGTAAAGGGTAGACTCAGATGAGCTGTTCATGAACCCTTGGCTAAGCAAGAAAGCATCTATCTTTGCATATCAAGATCTAGGAGCTTGTTTCAAACCATATAAAGCTTTTTTTAGCTTGCATACCAAGTGTTCCAAGCCCTCAATTGCAAAACCAATGGGCTACTGTACATATACTTCCTCATGAAGTTCCCCATGTAAAAATGCAGTTTTAATATCCAATTGATGCACAGTCCATCCATAATGAGCAAGCAAAGCAACCATAGACTTGATGGTCATCATACAGGAGGTAGGAGCAAATGTCTCCTCATAGTCAATGCCTTTTTTCTGTGCATAGCCTTTAGCTACAAGCCTTGCCTTGTATTTGTCAAGGATCCATCCGCATTCCGTTTGAGCTTGTAGACCCATTTTGTTCCAATGGCTTTCTTCCCAAATGGCAAAGACACCGAATCCCATGTTTGATTCTTAGTGATAGAATCTGATTCAGCTTTCATTGCTGCCATCCAATGCACAATGTGTTGTGCATCTTCAAAACATTTAGGCTCCTCTTCATCATCAAGGGTGTGTGCCGCCATAACAAACTCCATGGTATGTGCAGTATCATGCATAGGAGCTTGCCTTCTAGTATGACCAGCCATGGGTGCATCCAGATGACTATCTTTCATAGTCTGTAAATACCATCTAGGCATTTGTCTTGCCTCCTAACTGTGCAGAAGCTCTTGCTAAATTTCAATTTCAACACTTTGCTGAGTATTTAGATCAGCCAATGGCTGATTTTTTGCATTTTCCAAAGGAGTAGTTAGCTGAGCATCGAGTTCACTTGCTGAAACTCTAGCTGAATCACCAAATGTAATGGGCAGCAGCCCTTCAAATACATCACGGGAAACTTGATATGTATCTAAACCAACCAGGGACAATTCTGATTTTTCATCAAATAGTGCATCCCTACTGGCAAACACCTTTTTAGAAATAGGATCATAGAGTCTATAGCCTTTGCTCTCACTGCTATATCCCATAAAAATGCATTTAACAGCCTTGTTATCCAACTTTTTTCTTAGTACTTTTGGAATATGTGCATATGCAAGGCACCCAAAGGTATGAAAGTGTCCAACAGAAGGTTTTCGACTGTTCCAAGCCTCAAAAGGTGTAATTTTCTTCAATGCTTTGGTGGGGCATCTGTTCAAAACATGGCAAGCACACATGATGGCTTCCATCCAGAAACTGTGAGGCAAACTCTTTGCCTTCAGCATAGATATGGCCATCTCTATGAGTGACCGATTATTTCTCTCTACAACCCCATTCTGCTGTGGAGTATAAGCAGTAGTGTACTGATGGACAATGCCCTTTTGCTTCAAAAAAGAATTCAGCATAGAGGACATGTATTCCCCCCCTCGATCCCAACGGAGAGTCTTAATTTTACAACCAAACTAGTTTTCAAAAAGTGCAAGAAAAGCCAAGAATGCATCATACACTTCTGACTTTTTGACCAAAGAGTAGATCCAGCAAAATCAAGTAAAGTCATTGATAAAAGTCACAAAATAGTAACATCCTCCCAATGACTTTGTCTACATAGGTCCACATACATCTGAATGCACTAACTGCAACTTGGTTGTTGCTCTAAAAGCAACATCACGGGGAAACGAAAAACGATGCATTTTTTCCAAAATACATCCTTCGCACAAGTGCTCAGGAGGTCTCTCTAGTAGAGGTAATCCATCTAGCATCTGCGTACACTGTAAGAGCATCAAGCTGCCAAAGTTTACATGCCCCATCCTAGCATGCCATAACTCTACCTGTATCATAGCAGAAGTAAGGGTGGATGTCAAATAAGTTGACTGATCAACTAAAAGAGCATCCAACTTCTATAACCCATGACATAAAGTGCCTGTCAAGACCAAAGTCATGTGTTCTTTGTCTCTCACCATGCATCAGTCATCGTCAAATGTGACTTGCAATCCACAACATGCCAAAGAAGAGATAGAGAGAAAATTCTTCTTTATGCTTGGAAGAAATAAAGCATCTTGTAGGCGGAGAATAGAGCCTTCAATGGCTGTGAGCACAATCTCCCCAATACCTCTAATAAGTTATGATGCATTGTTGGCACACTGTACAGACTTGCCAATTGGAGTTGTATGAACAGATGCAAGTAAATCTCTGTGAGGTGTAATATGCCTAGAAGCACCACTATCAAAAAACCAAGTGCCCACATCCTTAGTAGAGCTAAATGCTTGATCTGCCCAAGAGGTGTCGTAACTGCATGTGTAAAAACAATAGTCCATGTCTGCAACAAAGGACAAGGACTCCGTAGCAGTGGAAGGAGCATCAGAAACAAACATTCCTGACTCCTTTTTCTTCTCTTTGGTAATGCGCTTTCTGCACTCAGTGATATAGTGTCCTGGTTTCTTGCAATAATGACATTTTCCTTTTTTGGCTTACATGCCCCCTTGTTTTTTGTTTGCCTAGGATGTGCTAGAAGTCCTAGAACTCTATGGAGCATTCTTCACTTGGTTGGCTCTGCCCTTTTGTCTAGCCATAAAAGCCTGCTTAGAGGATATAGCATCCACACCACTATTCCTCCGTGTTTACTCCTCCTCTAGAAGCAAACTGACTAACTGAAGAAAAGTGATTGGCTGTGCGGCAATCCTCATTGTGAGGTTTAAGGCCATATGAAAAGCCAAGTACGAAGGAGGTAATGAGTTCAAAGTGGTGGATATCATTTGTGCATCCAAATAGTACTCATCAACATTCATGAGTTGCTCTTGCAAGTCTTGAATTTTGTTCAAGTGATCCTAATTAGAATCACCTTCATCCATTTTCAATGTCTCTAGCTCTTTCTTTAGGAAAGAGATGTGAGTCTCATTCTTGCATGCAAACATCTACTCCAAAGTTAGCCAAGCTTCTCATGAAGAAGCTGTTGAACGAATGTGGGGGATGATTGACCGCTGAACTGCCAATGCAATCAGCGACAAAGCCTATGCATCCCGTGTATCCCATGCTTTTTGAGCTATTGTTCTTTGGGGAAGTGGCTGAAGTGGAGTAGGCTGAGATGCCCATGGTGCACGCCCTCCTAGAGGAGGAGTAGCTGGAGCCACAACTCCAGGTCGAGCTTCTTCTCCACTGACATAATCCCAAAGTTTTTTTGTCACAAGTACATTATTCATCATGAAGGACCAAAGTGAATAGTTATTTTCATCCAATTTGTCCTCCTTGGATACATAGGTAAAAACATCTCCTCCCTGATTTGCAATGATTTTTCAATTACCGAAAATGCAAAAGAGCAATGTCAAAGCTTCTTCATTGGAAATTTGAAAATTTCCAAAAATTGCAAGAAATAACTTTCTGCAATTAGTGTACAGAGGTGCATTCTGTCAAAACTATCTGTTATGCACGCAGTCCAATGTGCAATCAGTGTTCAGCAACGCCGTACCAACAAAATCCCCAAAATTTCCTTGCCTCAAGTTTATCAAAACAGTCTGTCAGTGACCATAACTGCTGTACTTATGCCAATATCCTCAGAAAACATAAAAGCCCCAAAAAAAATTTATGAATGTGCCTAAAAATTTTGCATCCAATGTGTCCCAGACACATTTCCTAAATTCTATGCTTACTGCCTAGGAACCCCTCCTTCCAAAAATTTATTCTAGAGAATAAAAGGATAAAAAATTTTGAAAACAAAAAACCTATTTGATGGCAGGCTGCCGCTGACGACAGGCAAGTGTAGGGGGGGTGACATGGCTAATGTAAGGACTGTCGGGCGGGTTGGACGTTAGAGGCTAGCGGGCATGGCTTGGCAAGAATGACGCAGCATGCAAGGGTGGGGCACTGGTTGAGGCGAGCACAACACAAAAGGCGGGTACATGCGGCACTGTAGACAAGGGTGCAAGTGGCACTATGGCACTTCAGACGCGAATAGTTGACGGGCGTAGCGACTGCAGGCAGGTGCTATGGTTGCTGTTGACGGGCAGACCGACGTCACATCTAACGAGTGGCAGGGCAGACTGGACTAGTGTGGCAACAACTGACGTCTAGCTCTTCAGGCTGTGACTGACAAGAGTGTTGTTAGGACGTGGCCAATATAGCAGATTGGCATGTGACACAAGGAGTAATCAAGCTGCTGCAGGTCGTGGCAAATTTGACAGGGTAGATTTAAGCTGAGGAGAACCTGAGCTTCAACTAAACAGAGCCAATGCTGCTCTGATACCAAATGTGAGAGTGGAGGTCAGGATCGAAGCTCAGCACAGAAAATAGTAGACAGTAGAGAGTGAAGCACAACACCCAATGCAATAGACTGAAAGAGTGTAAACTAAAAGTACAAGGTACAACCCTTAAACCTTAGGGTTGTAGGGGGTGTTCACACCCGAACATGGTAAGTGCCCGTAAGTGTGTGTCATAAGCACATACAAAATAATACCATAAGTCTGGGGAAAAAACCTCTCCTACAGAGAGCAAAAAGTGTCCCAGTGTCCTACTGATCACTGGCACTCCGATGTGAGCATAGGCGTAAGTGAGGGGTGAGTGAAATACCCAACAGCAATCTGATACCATGCTAGCAATGGATGCAGTGATGGAAGTGTGTGGAAATTTTCTGAACACAAGGGACAAAGGAAAGAGAGAAACACTACAAAAGAAAAGAACACTGCATAAGGAACTTTGAAGCAAGGAGATACTCGAGAAATGGAATGTATCTACCAAGATATGAGACAGTACAAAACCAATGTGAGTTATTGGCTGTGATGGCACTGACACTTGCTCCTTTCTCTCCACTAGAACTAGTCAGGTGATGAATGAGATCACAATGTGAATGAGAAACCTAAGTAAATAGGAAAAAATAATGCCATAAATAATGTCAAGTTGGCCAGCATTTATATGCTAAAATGACCATCATAAAATGCTAGGAAAAATGTCTAAATAATCAGGATAATGTCTTGGTGCTCTAGCCCACTGACATGCACTGACTCAGCCCATGAACTGATATATTTGCTAACAGATGGATGGGGCAGACTTTAGACTATCCTTAGTCACTTTACAAGAGTTTACAACCAAGGAAACTATTGTATAATGAAGTAAAGCAAGCTCTATTTATAGTAGAAAGGGGAGAGCTTGTGAAAAAAGGAAAAGTGGATCAACATAAGACTAAGTGTCTAGTCACATGTCATGAGGTGTGATAAGTAGTAGGACGCTTGGAAGTTTGTGTGACAAGTGTCTTGACACTTGTCTCTTCTCTATGGCCTTCCTCTTTGGGTTGAGTATTGTTGCGAATAGAAACTACCAAATTGAGTAAGTATTCTATAACACAAAATTTGCTATTTTCAAAATGTTATCCCTATTTTTTAGGACTAGCGTTTTTAGACTAATTTGAGGCTCTTAAAATTTAGGGACCTCCTAAAATTTGGAGATCCTCTAAAATTTAGTGGAGTCTCCCACTCTCCAAATATGAGCTTTCATATGAAAGTTGTTTACAAGTTATTTAAAAAACAATACTGAAAATTTTATGAGTTTTCTATGCAAAGATATGTACACTTTAAGCTTTCAACTTACTTATGCATATTATACAAATATTTCATGATCATGTCATCTTGCTAATTGTAATTGTTTGTTTTGGTGGATCTAGCCCACACTTCAAGACATTAATCCTTTCTTTGTGTGAGCTTGACCTTGATATACTTGAGTTTCAATCATAAGCGTCCAATTGGGCCATACAGGTGGAAGTGTGTACTATTTATTTTCTTTAATCCAATATGTGGGTCCACCATAACCAGTGACCACTCATTAGTGGCTAGCTCTAATGTACTTTTCATTATATCTAGTAAGTTTAAGGAAAAAATTTTGATAATCAATTAAATATGTTCTAAGTAATGGAAAGGATACAAATTCTTTTTCTGTTGTGTTATGATAGTTGAGGTGCTAGAGGGGGAGCTTCCTTTTCGTTGTCGTGCCACTGCATGGACACGGTGTGAAAAAGCATGGAATGCATCATCATTTGACTTTCTTATTGATCAAGAGAGTGAATGTGATCTGAGTCATTAGTACTAGTGTGAGTGGCATGACTATCCAAAAATACTAGATTTTTGGATAATTTTAGTCTATTTTTTATATTATTTATTGTAAAAATCCAAAAAGTTAGAAAACCTTCTAGATTAGGATGGTATGCAAAAAGCAAGTTGCTTTTTCAGCCAGTTATGAATTTTTTCACAAAAAAACGAGATTGATGGCGCGTTGCGATCGTTGTTGATAGACTGAAAACTGTAGTTTGAACTGGAAGAGAAAGAATGAGTGATCTGGGAGATCCGTGATTGGATGTCTTGGAGTTTTACCCCACTTTCGGAGCCAACAGAGCCATCAGATTTGGGTTCCAAGTAGTAGAGAAGGAGCTGTAATTTTGATGCACATTTTGTTCTATGAAGAAGTCCCAAGAGATCTAATGCCTAGAGATTGCTTCTGAGTAGTGCAAGGATGGTTCTTTCAATACATATTGATTCAATTTATTGTGCTTTGTCTTTGTCGTGTTTACCTCTTGTCTATTCTATTTCTTCTCTTTCATCTCCTATTTCTACTTCCTTTTATCTCTGATCCTCGGTGGATTTGACCTTTCGACAAAAACCCCTCTGAAATTGGTGAGCTCGATGTGAAAGGTCATCAAAAGAAGGAAAGACAAGATGGGAGAAAACCTTTGAACACAATCTTTAGTGACGTTTTGCAACAGTTGGTGCAAAATATGAATATGCTTATGCAGGTACAATAACAGGTGATGCAAGCTTCTGCTCAAACAAAAAGTGTTGTGATGAATGCTTTGCAAGCATTTGAGCGTGTGGTGAAGTTATTCAATGGCAGAAATGTATCTGTATATATATATACCTATGCTTAGAAGATGAAAGTTTTTGCGATGGCTCAACCTGCATGGAATCGGTATTTGGTACATGTTACTGTACATAAACTGAAAGCATGAATTACTGAATTATACATGCAGGATGTTGACTACGTAGCCTTCAAGAAGACACTAAGAGAATAATTTTATATTGAAGATACCAGTTTGATTACGCGCAAGACTTTTCACGAGTGGGTTTTACAACCCAATAAGGGTCTTGTGGCTACAAAATTGTTAAGAGAATTTGAACGTCAATTTGAGCAGTTGGACCTTGCAGAACAACAAGCTCTTGCAAGTCAGAAAATTGAATTGTTTCTACAGGCAGTTGATCTTGAGCTTCAAGAGAAGCTTGATGATTTGCTGGAGGATCAGACTACAGAGACAGGTCTTAAAATAGAGTGGAGACATGTCAAGGAAGGTGTTATTGCACTTGTGAAGAAGCATAGAAGAAGAGAAAGATTGCATGTCTCTAGCTTGCCCACTGTTACGGGCAAGACAGTTGATGCATCCAGTAAGCCATCTACTTCTGTGGCTAACCCTATGGTTGACCTGCTATTGTTCCCTCTGTTAGGGAAGATGTCTTAGATGAATTGGTCAAAGGTATGCGGGATCTTCAATTGAAGGTTGCAAAATTGGATGAAAAAGGACAAGAGGAAAGGGGACAGGCAGCATCTCCTAAGCCAGGAAAAAGATATATGGGTGTGACAATTTGGAGCATGAGAGAAAGGATTGTGTTGCTTATCAGGAGACCTTGGCACGACAGCTCATCTTTTGGAAATATAGCAAGATCCATGCACAAGAAACAAGATTGCCTCTTGCTTTGAATTTCGGAAAGGGAGGTATGCAAAAGTTGTTGGAAGACTTGATAGTTCGAAATGCTTATGCGGTGGCACATGCTTCTACATTTGGTCTACAGTTGGATAGAATGCATGACCAAGTGATGGTTGTGGTCCAAAGGCTCAAATATGGACACATGCTTTATATGCAGCTGAAAAGAGAAAGGTCATTGATAGTGAAATGTCTCATGCAGGGCAAGACATTGGTGGCATAACTAGTTGGGAATCACCGGTAGATGCATATTCAGTGTATGCATATTTAGCAAAGGTATAAAACACGGATGTACTTGTGGAAGAAAAACAAAAAAGAGATGAAGATAATGCAGGGATATCTAAAAGAATGACAAGAAGAAGTGTGGATTAGCCTAAAGCTGCAAATCAGCCACTTCTCGAGCATGTTATGAAAGAGGTTATTTAGGAGCAAAAATAGGATAACAAACAAGAGAGCAAAAAGAAGGGCAAGCAGCCAGGATATAAGTTGCAATCTGACATTGAGACAACCTCAGATCTTAAGAAGGTTCTTGAAGAATGGATCTTAAGCAGTCGGGTGGAATTCACCTTGGGAGAGGTGCTTGGCATTGTGAAGCAAGAATTTCATGATGAGATCATTGACATAATTAAGATAAAGTGTCAATTTCTTGGTGATACCACTAGTGCATTGCTACAATTTGAAGAGGAAACTGGTTTGTTGGGTATTCAGGCTGAATATGAGCATGAAGTAAGTATTGGATTATCTATGCAATATGCTACTAATCAGTGACAACATGTGGAAAAGAGAAGAAAGCCGCTGAAAATGCATTGTCTTGTAGCAATATGCATGGTGGAGTAAGATAGATGCATCAATATTGGGAAGAGACTCTAGGATTTATTCCTTGAAGACATTACGCAAGGAATCATTGGGCTAGGGCCACCATTGAAATGGTAGTGAAAATAGGAGAATGTGAAACTCCTTGTGTTGCTTTACTTAACCATGGGTCTGAGATAAATGTCATTGAGCATGGATTGTATAAAAATGATACATGGCCTGTAGACACTGATCATGGTTGGCATATGAGGGTTGCAAATAGTTCTTCAGGAGAGCTTTATGTTGGATGTCCTAATGTAAAAGTGACAATTGGTGATGTACAAGAAGAGCAACACTTCTTTATGCAAGATAATTCCTCATATGCAGTGATTTTGGGTCAACCCTATATTACAGGAATGCATATGGAAACAAAGGTGCTTGATGATGGTTCTACTTATGTAGGAGTCAAAAGCAAGGATGGGAGGAAAGTAGTCCAATTTCTTACTGTTTGTGTTAATCATCATAGAAATTGGGATATGCTTCGAGAGTCTCCTTTGGCTCCAAATGTAAGGGAATTCAAAGGCCTGTATTTTCATTAAGCACTGCTATAATGTGGGGCTAGAATAGTGTTGTTCAGAGGGTGTACTCACCTCTTGATGAAATAAAGTATGTATTTCCTATTGGTTATTCTCAGTTTATAGCAAATAATTTACTTTGGTTTAAGCATATGGAATCTATGTGCAAGGCTAAACGCATATCTAGGAAAGGGGCTACTAAGGAATTGAGAGCATTGGGGTTGTTAGTTGAAAATGATGGCATTTCAGGCATCTTTTATGGGCTGAATAGTAATGACAGTATGGCTGAAATTTCAACAACTATACATGCAAAAAATGAGGCTGAAAATAGAGTGTTGTCAGTATGTTCTTTGGACATGTATGATGTCATAGCATTGTTTGCTTAGTAGGAAGGATTACAACGGGCTGAAGCACTTGTCGAGACAAAGTATAAGACAGTTGACAAAAAGGTGAAACTAATTGCTTTGCCACTTTCACTAGAGAGTGAGGGTTTGTATGAAAAAGTGTCAAGACAACCAAGCTTATGGAATCCTAAAGATATAGGTCATCAGTTTACCTCTGAAACATTACAGGAATTGATAGTTGGTGCAAAAGGATTTCTTTTGCCTGCTGAGAGAGACTGTTTTATGCAGATGTTGGCTAGGCATGGAAAGCCATTTGCATTTCAGCCAAGTGAAATAGATTGTGTGGATCCAAATATTGTCTCTCCTATGTTAATATTTACTGCGCCACATGTACCATGCAACTTAAGGCCTATTCCAGTGCCTAAAGCTTACTTGCCAAAGCTGATGGATTTGCTAAATGAAAAGATTCACAGGAAGATCTTGGAGCCCTTTTCAGCCCCATACTCAAATCATTGGTTTATTGTGCCCAAAAAGAATGGGGCTTTGAGATTTATTCAAGACATACAACCGGTCAATAAAGTGACCATAAGAAATGTGGGTGCAGGTCCTGTGGTTGATGAATTTGCAGAGGCTTTTGCAGGCAGAGCGATCTATTCTTTGGTTAATCTTTACTCGAGGTATGATCAGTTTCAGCTTGCAATTGAAAGTAGGGATATCACAACCATGAAGACTCCCTTGGGGTTAGTACGGATGTGTACTCTTCCATAGGGTGCAACAAAATCAGTGGCACACATGACAAATGCTATGAATAGGATACTTAGGGATTTTATACCACAATTGACAATGCCCTTCTTGGATGATGTTCCAATCAAAGGATGTGCAGTGGATGAAAAGAATGAAGAAATGGATGCTCATGGATGCAAGTAGTTTGTTGTAGACCATATTGTGGATTATGAGAGGATTTTAACGTGTTTAGAAGAGGTGCATTTAACTCTTTCTAGACAAAAGTATGTCTTGGGAGTTGAAGAGGTTTTGATTGTTGGGCATATGTGTGGGCCCTATGGGCGAAGACCATCACTAGCAAAAATAGATGGGATTGATAGAATGCAATTTTTATGCACAAATGTATCAGAGGTGCGTAGATTCTTGGGAGCATGTGTATTCTATTTGATATGTATTTCTCACTTTTCACATGTAGCCGATGCTCTATATCAACTTCTAAGGAAAGGTCAAAGATTTCATTGTGAAAGAAATCATCAGAAAGCAATGAAGAAACTCTTAAAATTTGCTCCTACATTGAGAAAGATTGACTATTCATATGGAAAGCCTATCATTATTACTGTTGATACAAGCCCAATCGAGATTGGATGGGCAATTGGGCAAGATGATGAGGAAGGGCAAAGATATGCAATATGATTTGGTGCTAAATTGTTGATTGAACGATAGAGGTGGTATCCACAGGCTAAAAGAGAATTATGGGGAATTGTGATAGCCCTTAAATGTGATAAGGAGTATTTTATGGGTGCTCATGTAGTCACTGAGACTGATTGTTTGCCGGTATTGGGTATGATTACTAGTTGTGCTACCCTGGACATTGCTATGCTCCGGTGGATTGCATACATTAAATCTTTGAACCTTGAATTTTAGCATATTGCAAGAAGAGATAACCTAGTGGTAGACATGTTATCTCGAGCACGTTATGAGAATGAAGATGGGATGATGGATGAGGAGGAAGAAGATGACTTTCTTGCGACCGAAAATGATGTTGTAACAGTGAATTTAGCAATACAAGGTGTTGCTACAACATTAACACAAGCTTGGACAACAAAGAGAAGAAACTTTAGATGTTTTGCATCTTGTGTAGAAGTGTTTTTGGAAGACAAATATGCAAGAGAATGGCTGAGAATTGGTCAATATCTCAGAATGTTTACAAAGAAAGATGAATGGTCAAATGAGGAGTTTAAGTGTTTACCTAATGTTTACCGTAGCACAGAGGAGCAGGAAATGGAAAAAAGGAAATAGCAAAAGGTGCAGGACAAAAGGAAGAAAAAGGCGCCTTAACTGGTAACCAGACCCTGAAAAAATTAAAAGCACGGGCACGATCCTCAGGAAGTCTTAGAGTCACCCAAGGAAAGTAAAAGAGTAAAAAGCGCACCATTAAGTGTGAAAGCACTCCCGAATCCTTGTAAAAGAGCGCCAGGCTCACTCCTATGCAAATTGTATGCATTAGTTGGGAATAGGATAGATTAGAACGGTGGGAAATGAGAAATGGGCCTAGGCTAATGACAGGTCACGTAAAAAAGGGGATGACCGCCCATGAAAAGTAGGCCATGTATATAAAGTTCAAAAAGTGAATGAGAAGATCATTCTTGTGTGTGGCAAAAGCTTCTTCTTCTTCTTCTCTTGTTTCTTGCCTTCTTGCTTGTGCTTGAGAGAGGGATTGAGAGAGTGTGAGGAAGTGAGGGAGTGATTGTGTGAGAGTGAGGGATCTTGGAGAAGAAGCTCTCCATCTTCTCTCTTCATCTTCCCCTCCTCTCTTCTCTTCTCTTGTCTCATGCATGGCTATGGAGGATGAAGCTCATGGGAGAGGGATTGAGGTTGCTTGAGCTTGCCTCAAGGATCGTGGAGCTACTGGTGTGCAAGAAAGAGGAGGGTACTCGATCGAGCATCAAGGTAAGCTCACTACACCCGTAAGGTAGGCATTGCGCGTCGACTATGCAAGAGGTAGCCATGGCCGCTCGGTTCGAAACACTTGAGCAATAAGTGGTCCGTAAGTCTCCGGGTAGAGCTTCTAGCTCCCCTTCATTTTGGTTCCATTGCCGGGACAGATGGAATCGATCCTTGAGCGCCGCGTGCATCAAATGGAGCATATAAGTAGGGTTTGCAGCCCGAACTGGTGCTCGAGATAGCTAGGAGATTTAGAAGGTTTTCATCCGTGAAGAAAGTAAGTGTTTTGGTTTGTTGGAAGTATTAGTGTAGGATTACCATTCTGCATCTATGTTTTGCATTTTTCCTGCACTAGATTAAGGTTAGATTAGGTTAAGAAAAGAGAAAATAGAAGGTTTTGGCTGCTGCTGGAAACAGGAAAACAGGGGGCCAAATTCAAATTTCTCGGTAAAATAGGGAAAAGGGAACTGGCTTTAAGGTTTGGTAGTGCTAGGAAAGGACCTTAAGAGGCTTGGGAGGCCAGGACAAACCTCATTTCACTGGTTAGCTTTGTGTGAGAGAGAGAAAGAGAGCTTCTGGCTGCCAAGAAGAGGGAGCGCTATCACAATTCTGGGTGCCATCGATTTGTGCTACTCCAGGTGAGTTTGGTGCTTCTTAGTAGTGCCCTAATCATATCTGGAAAGTCTCTTGTGATTGTGTGTAGCAGGCGTCAAGTGGGATCGAAACGCGTCGAAATCGCGCCAGTCGCCAGACGCAGTCGGACCAGGTCTCAGTGGTCCAATTCCCAGAATCAGACCACCCGAGTCCTGGAGTTGGACCGCCGTCCAACTAAGGGAGTCAAACTGTGTGCTAGTCAGACCATCCAACATTCAGATCGGACCAAACAATTTTAGAATTGGACCCCACTACCAGATCCGATAGTCCGATCGGACGTGCCACGTGGCACTCGGACCACCCATCATAGTCGGACCATCAAACTTTAGGAATCAGACCCGACCTATCCTACTGCTGGACTCGGACCACTATGTCCAACTGTAAGAATCGGACCGTCTGACTACTAGAGTCGGACCAGCCCTGTCTGATTCTGGGAATCAGACCATCCTGCCAGAAGGAAAAATAAGTATCTTTAGTTAACCCTGCCACAGACCTGACCCCTAAGACACAACCCTGAACACCCCTAAGACCCAGTTTGACCATTAGAACCTCAGAGACCAATCAAACTTAGAGCAGAATAGAAAACGCAACACAGGCCTTCAGAAAGACCATAGAATAGTCGGGAATCGAGCTTAGAACTCAAATCAGGCTAAGAATGTGGAGAGAAATAGAGTGGAGTTCGCATTAAACGCTTTGTGCATCAGCACTTCACTCTTGGGTTCCACTAAGTTTGCACTGCAAGAAAAGAGAAAAGCTTGTTTTCACACCAAGCACCACGAAAGCACTAAGCATAACGTGTGAATAAGGATTGCAGCTGCTTTCAAATAATAAGGAACACATCAGGATATCTAATAACATTAAGGAACCCACTAGTAGGAGAAGACCCCAAGACTTAGACAGGTGCCTCAGTGCCCTACTAGTAGGACCTAGAGAAGACACGAAGACACGTAAAGCAACAATATAGAGGATTGGACACTGTCGGAGTTGCTTGGATTTATTGACAACCTCGTGGAGCTGGAAGTAGAAACAATGTCGGGATTAAGAGGCGAACGAGGAGAGGACCAATTAGACTTCGGAGAATTTCCAACCTCAGTCCAGGAACTCGTCCACAACTATGATCTACTCACTAGGACCGTGATCCAGGGCAGACCTATAGAGGAAGTGGTAGCAAACCTGGAAGAAGAGAGAAGAGCAATCAAGAGAGCGCTAGAAGGCGTAATTGCCTACAACCATGACAAAGGGCTAGGAGGCTACAACAAGATGTAGATATGTACGAGGCTAGACGAGTGCTAGACTGCTGAGCTGGAGCAGCCAAATCTGGACCAAATGTAGAGAGGGAACGGGCATCAGAGGCTGACATGACATTGAGCGAACTAGTAGCAAAGCGACTCTTGGACAATACGTCCATTGAACAGAGCATTACTGCCCTAGCCACCGCCCTACTATCGGGACTGGGAGTCACGCAAGGGGATAAAGGGCAGGCTAGAATCCCCATCATAGCAAAACAACTAGCTAGATACGAACCTAGTAGTGATCCATACAACTTCATGGAGCAGTTCAAGCAAGTATGTGAGGCAAACGGTCTTACTGACCCTGCGCAGCAAGCTCCAGCTTTCGGCCTGTGCTTAGGCAATAAGGGGAGGACCTCGTATTTTAGTCTAGATGACGCAGAACATACGAACTTTGTTTGCCTTAAGGGCCTCTTCATCAAGAGGTTTTCAGAGGCAGGGTATTCAGACAACCTCATCGTTAGGTTGATGAATATTAGTCAAAGGGAGAAGGAGACGTTAGGGATTACATCACTCAGGTGCGTAGCCTCTACAAGAGAATCCCTACCAATGTGCCACCTACAGAGAGCGTAGTGTCTACAGTGTTCATGAATGGGATTCGGAGTGAGGAGCTCTACAAGGCTTTGGCCAGTAACTCCACCTTGCAATGAGACGTGCTAGCTAGAGTTTTCGAGGAGGCAATACGCATAGATTATCAACTTAGGGAACGCAGCATGAGGACTACCAACCGAGAGAGTGCAAGCCAAAGGGACCCTGAGAGATCAACTACTTCGGGGGAAAAAGCAATTGCTAGTGTGCAGGATAAGGGAAAGAGTGTAGACCATGACCAGGGGATGGTAGAAATGAGAATGGAGATTGCACAGTTGCAAGAGCTGGTAAGGAAGCCTGTGAGATCGCATGTACAATCTATATACTGCGGCGGCAATCACCTCCCAGTTGAGTGCCAAGATCCTAGATCTCGGCCGTGCTCAAATTGTGGTAGATTTGGGCATGATGCAGTGCTTTGCAGAATGCCGAGGAGATTCCCATATGCACAGCAGTACAACCCTCTATACTTAGGTAATAGGCCACCCAATTTCTTTGGGAGGGGAGCCCAGTTAGCTCTCCCAGCACCGACTAACTCAAGACTTCCCGTACCTAGGCTGGAGATGAACCCAACTAGTATACTCAGACCACCAGGGCCTTTTGTAACCCACCCATCTAGCAATGCTCCTGTTCACTTTGTGGAGGAGCCTAATGAGAAAGAAACATATGTCAACCCGTACATATCCTATGACAAGGAGGGCAACCCAGTCCTGATGGACTATCAGCCGGTGCCGGTGATGGCTTTAGGAAGAGGAAGAGGCAGAGGCTTTGGAGGGCCAAGCCAAGATCTAGTCAGATGCTGGACTTGCAGCCACCCAGGCCACATTTCATCACGCTGCCTAGAATGAGAACAAGCTAACAAGGACAAAGCATATCTCCGATGCACACAGTGTGGAATCACACATCTGTTTCCTGACTGTCCTAGGCCGAAGCCATCAACCAGCTCTACCAACATGCCATCGGTGCCTTTGGGGCTTTTTGGAGTGGAAACCTTTGACAGTGAGGATACACCCATAAAACTACATGTTATGACATGAGCTCAAACAAAACAGGCATGCATCTCTTTGCCAGGGCCAAGTAACCTTGACGCAACCTCAATAGGAAAGAAAAGTCGGAGGAGACAAAAAAAGAGAACCGATGCAAAGATAACTCTTAATACTGAGGAAGCGACTACGTTAGTAACAGGAAAGAGGGTCACAGACGTAGAGGCAGAGACCTCAGCTCCTAAGACAGCTGAGCTAGGGAGTGCCAAGGTAGGGGAATATCCCCATCCCAAATGGTAGCTCGAGGCTATAGCTAAGGTCAAGGAGTGGATCAAGGATGCCCAAAAGCACCTCAAGGATGCTGAACCCATATTAGAAGATCCTATTGACGATTTCTCCAGAGTGAGCACACCAGTCTCACCTTCAAAACCACAAGCTGCGAGCATACCTGCACCACTGGGGGCAACTCAACAGCAAGGCCAAGGGGAAACTTGCCAGGGCAGACAGAACGCATGGCCTAGAAATGTTAGCCTCAAGGGAAGACAAGAGCCCAAAAGCCTCCTCACAACCTTGTTGTCTACTCCAGTAACTCTAAGCTTAGAAGACCTGGTTAGGCAGAATCATTCCTTATGGCAGGAGTTAAAAGACTTGATGGAGGGACACACAGGACTTGTGGGTGCTGATCCGCAAGATCATGATGTGGTTACACAAATCCCAAGTCCAACTCTACACTCAACTCCTAAGTCTTTGCACATCAATGCTTTTTGGGAAGGCACTGAAATGCATGCAGTTTTACCCATCCTAGCCTTAGGAGATATGACGCGAAAAGGAATTGTAGACACAGGCGCAGGTGTTACTGTACTAAGCCATGCAGTCTTAGAGGCATGGGGAAACCATCCTGTAGAGACTGCCAAGTTTAACGTCACGTTAGCAAATGGAATGAAGGTAAGACCATTTGGGGTCTTAAAGAATTGGCCAGTAAAGATTTCCGGTGTACAGTTTTTCGTAAACTTCATTTTCATGAAGGGATTGGATTACGACATACTATTAGGCCGACCTTGGATGAGGAATGCGCGTGTCATTGAGGACTGGGGCAATGGTTTGATTTTCCTAGGGAACATAACTAGTGCAGTAGGGGTAGAGATAGACACTTAGAAGACGACCCCTGTTGACCTAGATGCCATCTTAGCTATGTTGAAAGGCGATACTCAAACGACCAAATCCTATGGATCACTCACTAAATATATTCCTTGCCCTGAGGATGAGAGGGATTGGATGCACGTTTTGGCAACCATTGACCTACCATTCTCGGATGAGGAAGAACTATATCGGCAGGCTGCTAAAGTCGCAACCATGCCAATTGAGGAGCCAATTGTGCCACTCTGCATGATAGTAGGAAGCTCACTCAACCTAGGCAAACCAGCCTTGTTCCATATCCCCAACAACAAACTAAAGCTTTAGGAAATTGTAGAGTATTTGACCAATAAACTGGAAGGCAACTTGGCTGCTAACTTAAAACCTCTACATGATCTATTAGCTAAGCCAGAATGGAAATGGACCAAGGTCCAAGACCAGAATTTGTTATATAACTGGGCTTTAGTTACTGATGACAAGGAGACTAGAGAGGAAAGCTTAGGCGATGATGAACAGTCAGAAGGACATGACTCTGATGATGAGGAGTATGAGGACTGTCGCTCTACGGGAGAGAAGAGTGAAGAAGAGATATATACAATAGAGTACGACACGGAAGAAAAAGCGATAGAACAAATCAGGGCAGACTCGAGGCCTAGGAGAGGAAGGACCAGTCAGAATAAAAAAGGAGTCATGCGAATGGAGTGTGACAAATCCTAGCTAGAACACATAGGAGCCATGGATTACGAGCAAGCCGGAGTGGCACGACCATGGGTAATCCTAGTGCTCAAGACGGATGCACCTACTGAACTACGATCCCCTGGGGAAACACCTTCCTCAAGTGAGGGATGCGAGTTTAACTCAGAGTCGGAAGTCAGCACTGAAAGTGATCCCGAGATACCACAACCTTCTAAAGTCAAACGCACCAAGGGAGACTTGCCAGTCCACCTAAGGCGCAGGAGGCTAAAGGAGGAGGCCATGAAGCAAGCAAAGGACTCACAAAGAGAAAGGCAAAAGAAACCGCATGATCTACCCAAATGGTTTACAAAATTTAAAAAGGATGATAGAGTGGTGATTCTGCTAGGTGCGAAAAGACAAGGCCAAACTAGTGAACCGATCGAGGGACCCGCCAAAGTCAAGGAAGTTAACTTGGCTAGGGAAGGTGAAAAGCCAAGGCTTGTATTCATTGCAGATGACTTGATGAAGGATGAGGATGTTGAGATATCGAGCTCCACTCGTGATATGCAAGGGTGACAGTTGTGTATTTATGTCACCGACTTGTCAGGCAGATGCGGTTGGTACACCGTCCATGAATAATAGCTACATGACAGCTATCCTTATCTACTCTAGTTTGTGACTTAGTTAGTATGCCACCTTAGTTAGTTGAGTTTGTTTTGAGACCTATATATAGGATTCTTCTATTTCTTTGTATGAGACTTCTTTTTGGCTTACACAACTAAGAAGAGGAAAATTGTTTTCAACCTCCACCTTTGTGTGGATTCCCCCATTGTGCAAGCAAGAAAGCTACAAGTGAGACTCCTTCCTTCTCTCCCACAATCTTGACATGGTATCAGAGCCTTGTTCGTGGTAAGGAGCTCAAGAAAGCAAGCCAAGCTCGCGGTGTTCTGGTAAGAGGAGCAGTGTTGCTTTCATTTTCTGTTTTGGGAGCAGATCTCTGCATGTAGCTTGTTTTGCGACCCTGTTTTTTTTATTTGAGGCCATTTCGGGGCCTGTTTTGGAGGCGGAAGTTTTCTGCACGCACTCAAGAAAGGGCCCAGTTTTATGCTGTGCAGTCACTGTTCTACAGGTCGGTGAAAAGTTACAGTAGAAATTGCATTGTATGCCTGTGCGTAGAGACATTGGGAGTTACAAAATCATCCTTGTTGCCTGTTGATGCAAAATCGTCACTAGGAAGTGACTATATGGTCAAATACCACTTTCGTCAGTTTTGCAGATTAGCCCTTGTGAGGCTGAAGTTGTGTTCTTTGCAGTGACATAATTTTTTGCAGTGTTCTGTAATGGTGTCTGATTCTCTCTCACAGATTGTCACTGAAAAGCTTGACAAGAACAACTTCCAAGCATGGAAGTTTAGAATGAAGAATTTCCTTATGGGAAAAGGATATTGGGAATTTGTTGCAGGAAATGAAGAAGAACCAGTTCTTCCTGATGTTTCCAATCAACAGCAAATGCAGGCATTTAAAGCATAGCATGAGAGAGCCAAGAAAGTTATGTACTGGCTGTCTATCAGCATTTCAGACTCTATGATTGTGCATATTCAAGATGCAAGTACGCCAAAGGAGGCATGGGATACTTTGTCAAAAATGTATAGCACAAATACGCAAGCCAGGAAAATGCAGCTCAAGCAAGAGTTGCACAATGTGCAAAGAGAAAATATGAGCATCAACGACTACCACATGAAGGTGAAGAAGATTGTAGATGCACTTGCTTCCATTGGGTCGCGAGTGGAAGATGATGATTTAGTTTCTGTGACCTTGAATGGTCTAGGAAAGGATTATGCACAGTTTTGGACATCCATTTCAGTTCGTGAAAGATTTCCTGATTTTGAGGAGTTGATTGCTCTTCTAATTTCTGAGGAGCAGAGAAATGGTGGTGCATCTTCTTCAAGAGGAACTTCAAAGGAAGCTGTCTTCTACTCAAATGCTGGAAGAGGTAGAGGCAGAGGTAGAGGAGGCCGATTTGGAGGCCGTGGTAGAAATCAGAATATGTAGCAAACTCAAGAAAGCCAGTCCTATGGAGGAGGACATGGTAACTCTAGAGGCAGAGGGAAAAGGAAATACATGTCCGATGTATTTCATGTCCCGAATATCACCAAGAATCTGGTCTCTGTTGGTCAAATAGTTGAGCAGGGCTTGCAGGTAAGATTTAATCCTCATGGATGCTTTGTTGAGGATATGAAAAATAAAGGTCGCTTGATAGCAAAAGGAAAGAAGCAGGGCAGAATCTTTACGTTGGATGCAGACATGTCTGAATTGAGTGCAGCAATGTTTGCACATGGGATCAGTGTAGTTGCAAATATTGATATCTGGCATAAACGCATTGGTCATGTTAATGTACAATGACTTAAATCAATGCAGGCCCAAAATATTGTTGCAGGATTTCCTAAATTCAAGGTTACAGAAATGCATAAGGTATGTGAAGCCTGCCAATTTGGAAAACAGGCAAGGAAACCATTTTCTAGACATGTTCAAGAGAGTGAGAAGCCATTGGAATTAATCCACTCTGATGTGTGGACTACTAAAGCTGCATCTCTTGGAGGCTGTCATTATTTTGTCACTTTTATTGATGACTATAGCAGAAAAGTTTGGGTGTATTTTATGAAAAAGAAAAGTGAAGTTTTTGGGCATTTCAAAACTCTTAAAGCTATGGTTGAAAAAGAAACAGTCTTGCAAATAAAATGCCTAAGGTCAGATGGAGGGGGAGAGTACCTCTCAAATGAGTTTGCAAGGTTCTTGCAGGAGCATGGCATAAAGTAGCAATATTCATGTAGTCATACCCCACAACAAAATGGAATTGCAAAAAGAAAAAACATGCATATTGGAGAGGTATCTCGTGCCATGCTCAATGAAAAAGACCTGCCAGATTTTTATTGGGCTGAGGCAGTTGCTACAGCAGTCTACATAATGAACATGACTCCCACTGCAGCAATACATGGGATGACTCCAGAGGAGAGGTATACTGGTAGGAAACCAGATATTTCTCATTTGAAAATTTTTGGTTGCATTGCCTATGTACATGTGCCAGATGAGTTGAGATCCAAGTTGGATCCAAAAGCTGAGAAGTGCATCTTTATTGGTTACTCTCTACAGCAAAAAGGGTATAGATGCTATAACCCTTCTACTCGTAAGTTTACAATGAGCAGAGATGTTGTTTTTGATGAGATGTGTGGCTGGTATAAACCAGTAAATGTGATTGATGATGTAGATGCACAAAATGGTAATGCTGCACAGAATTCACAGCAGTAGTCACAAAATATTAGTGGAACTAGAGTGTCCTCTAGCAGTGGTTCACATTCTTCGCCATGGACAGGAAGATTGAGATCAAGAGAATCTTCTCAAAGCAATGCAGATAGTGGTATGCAGGTATCACGAAAAGGAAAAGAGAAGGTTAATCAGCCCATGTTTGATGTGAATGCAAGTCACTCTTATGTGGATGGTGAATCCAGTGGCTCAGAATAGAGCATTGATGATGAGTTGGATATTCCTTCTATTGTTGCACCTAGAGTAAGGAAGACCAGGGATTTTTTGAGAGCACTTGGGAGTGAACCTATTTTACGCAGGTCTACGAGAGCTAGGTATCCTGTGGATAGGCTGAAATATGATGGATTTAAAGCCATTCACTATGCATATATGGTCAAAGTGATACAGGAACCAGAACCCACATCTTTTGAGCAAGCCATGGGAAAAGAAAAATGGGAGAAAGCCATGGATGAAGAAATTGATGCCTTGGAAGCAAATGCTACATGAGAATTGGTACCTTTGCCTAAAGGTAAGAATGCAATTGGCTGTAAGTGGGTTTATAAGGTGAAGCACAATGCAGATGGTTCTGTGAACAGATACAAGGCAAGATTAGTAGTCAAGGGATATGCACAAACATATGGCATTGACTATGAAGAAACATTCAGTTCGGTTGCAAGGATGGCAACCGTAAGAGCAATCATTGCTATGGCTGCATCAAAGGGATGGTCTTTACATCAGATGGATGTTAAGAATGCCTTCTTGCATGGTGATTTGCAAGAAGAGGTCTATATGGAGCAGCCACCAGGTTATGTGCATGCTGTTCATCCTGAGTTTGTTTGCAGGTTGAAGAAAGCCTTGTATGGCTTGAAACAAGCACCTAAAGCATGGTCTGACAAGATAGGACAGTATCTTGTCACTATTGGCTTTCAGATTTCCAAGGAAGATTTCTCACTTTATGTGAGAAAAAAAGAGAAAGGTATTATGCTACTTGTCATTTATGTTGATGATTTGATTATGACAGGTGAGAGTGATGAAGATATCCTTCATGTGAAAATACTATTGAAGCAGAAGTTTGAGATGAAGGATTTGGGAGAGCTGCATTATTTCTTGGGCATTGAGGTGATTAGATCACCAAGTGGGATACAGCTCTTGCAGAGGTAGTATGGATTGGACATGCTGTCCAAATATGGGATGACAGGCTGTAAGCCTATTTCAGTTCCTTTGGAGCAAAATGTGAAGCTGAGTGCAGATGCAAGTGAGCTTCTGGAAGACCCTACTATGTACAGACGCATAGTAGGAAGTTTGATTTATATGACTATTACCAGACCAGATTTGAGCTATGCTGTTGGATTGGTAAGTCAGTTTATGAAGGCTCCAGGGAAACCGCATTTGGATGCGGCTAGACGCATACTCAGGTATGTGAAGTCCACATTGCAGTATGGACTATTTTATGAGACTGGGGTTCAGATACAGTTGCATGGATACACTGATGCTGATTGGGCTGGTAGTATTTCTGATAGACGATCTACCAGTGGGTATGTGTTCTCTTTTGGGAGTGCTGCAATCACTTGGAGCAGCAAGAAACGGCCTACAGTTGCCTTGTCGAGCACAGAGGCTGAGTACAGGGGTGCAACAATGGCTGCATGTGAGGTAGCTTTGTTGCATAAGCTACTTTATGATATGTATCAGTCTATAGATGGGCCAGTTGTCATTTATTGTGACAACATGAGTAGTGTATACTTGGCAAATAACCCAGTCTATCATGCTAGAACAAAGCACATTGAGGTGCATTATCACTATGTGCGGGAGAGGGTTTTACTAGGTCTTATTGATCTAGTTTATGTCAGCAAAGAGGATCAGGTAGCTGACATATTCACGAAGGCATTGGGCGCAAAGAAGTTGCACAAGTTCAGAGACCTGCTTGGTGTGCATGAATTTGGATTGAGCTTGAGGGGGAGTGTTGAGATATCGAGCTCTACTCGTGATACGCCACGGTGACCGTTGTGTATTTATGTCACCGACTTGTCAGTTGCAGATGCGGTTGGTACATCGTCCATGAATAATAGCTACATGACAGCTATCCTTATCTACTCTAGTTCGTGGCTTAGTTAGTATGCCACCTTAGTTAGTTGAGTTTGGTTTGAGACCCATATATAGGGTTCTTCTATTTCTTTGTATGAGACTTCTTTTTGGCTTACACAACTAAGAAGAGGAAAATTGTTTTCAGCCTCCACCTTTGTGTGTATTCCCCCATTGTGCTAGCAAGAAAGCTACAAGTGAGACTCCTTCCTTCTCTCCCACAATCTTGACAGAGGAGACCAAACTTGTTGCACTCTTGCAAGAGTACATTGACGTATTTGCCTGGACATTGGATGAACTTAAGGGAGTCGACCCTAGGGTTGGGTCTCATAATATCCCAATGGTCCCTGATGCAGTGCCAAAGAAACAACGACCTTACCCCATGAATCCCAAACACGCCCATGCAGTAAAAGAGGAGATTGATAAACTCATGAGGGCAGGATTCATATATGAGATCGAGCACACGGACTGGGTATCACCTATCATGATTGTCATGAAGAAAAATGAAAAAATCCGACTGTGCGTGAACTATAAGAAAGTGAATGCCGCTACAAAGAGGGATAACTATCCTTTACCTTACACCAAGCACATGCTTGAGAGGGTAGCAGGTAAAGAAGCCTATAGTTTTTTGGATGGTTTCTCGGGCTATAATCAAGTGCAAGTGTACCCCGACGACAGGCACAAGACTGCCTTTGCTACGGAATGGGGTGTATTCGCCTACATTATCATGCCTTTTGGGCTGATGAACGCACCTGTGACTTTTCAACGCCTAATGTGCACTATCTTTAAGGACATGCTTAAGCGCGAACTGGAAGTGTTTGTAGATGACTTATGTGTACACTCTAGTTGGGCCGAACACTTAGAGAAATTGAGAGCTGTCTTTGAAAGGTGTAGGTTGTACCACCTCTCGTTGAACCCCTTAAAGTGCCAGTTCTAGGTGAAACATGGATGCATCTTAGGGCACGTAGTGTCAAGGAACGGCATTGCCACTAACTTTTCTAAAGTTAGAGTCATTGTTGACTTACCACCACCCGATAACTACAAGGGAGTTCAGTGCTTCTTAGGACACACTGGATATTATCGACACTTTGTACTAAATTACGCACTAATTGCTAGACCATTGTACAAGTTGTTGATAGTGTTCGAGTGGACTGAGGAATGCCAGCGCTCATATGAGGAGTTGAAAAAGGCTCTTACTACTGCACCAATCTTACGAGCCCCAGACTGGAACATAACGTTTCATGTACACATAGACGCCTCTAAGTTCGCTATTGGAGCCGTGCTATGCCAACCTGGTGAACATAACTTAGATTACCCGGTGAGTTTTGCCAGCAGGCAGCTCACAGAGGCTGAGATGAACTATTCCACGACAGAAAGGGAGGGGTTGGCCATGGTATTTGTGGTAAAGAAATTTATGCATTACCTATTGGCCACTCCCATCTTCTTTGTTGACCATCAAGCCTTACTATATCTTGTGAACAAGCCTTGCGCTACGGGACGCATAGCTAGATGGTTACTCCTTCTACTGGAGTTTGACTTCTCTGTGGTTGTACACAAAGGAAAGCAACATTACATGGCTGACCACATGTCCCGCATACCCAGAGGAGAAGCCGCTGGACAAGGCATACCTGACGATTTACCGGATGCTCATCTCTTTAACCTATCTAGTGAGAGAGAATTGTTTAAAGTTGATCTGACGCCGTACTAGGCCGATGACATAGTGCAAGTGCTAGAGAGCGGACTACTTGAGAGACCCATTGAGAAGGCCAGGCTGAGAAGACTTATCCTGAAATTCAGCCATACCAACTGATATCCGGCCAATTCTACAGGTTGGGACAAGACGGTTTATTGCGCAGATGCGTATGTGAGCACGAGATGCATGATGCATTGAAAGAAGCACATGGCGGAATCATTGGAGGACACTTTAGCGGGGACACAACAGCCCGAAAGGTGCTACAATCCCAACTATGGTGGCCCACCCTTTTCTGTGATGCAGCTAAATTCGTAAAGCACTGCGATGAGTGCCAAAGGACAAAAGTGCCTGTGCGGAAAGACAAGATGGAGTTGACCCTTGTCATAGCCCGACAACCCTTTGAAAAATGGGGCATCGATTTTATTGGCCCTATCAGTCCTGCGGCACAATATTCCCAAGCTCGCTACATCATAGTGGGACTGATTATCTAACAAAGTGGGCAGAGGCACGAGCCACGAGGAAGAATGATGCTACAACCACTGCAAAGTTCTTGTGGGAGCAAGTCATTTCACGGTTTGGCTATCCAATCGAACTTGTAAGCGACCAAGGCACACACTTCATTAATGAGGTGATTTCCCACCTTCTCTCTACCTTCCTAATAATTCATCGAAAGTCCTCTCCCTATTACCCTCAGACTAATGGCCAAGCCAAATCCACGAATAAAATCTTAGTCAATGTGCTAACAAAGGTAGTGTCTATGTCAAGAAGTGACTGGGACAACAAGCTAATGGAAACCTTGTGGGCCTATCGCACAGCTTATAAAACGGTTGTAGGACAGATGCCTTTTAGGCTGACGTACAGAACTGAAGCCATTTTACCCTTAGAATTCTTCATCCCTAGCTTAAGGATAGCAGTCCAGGAGCATTGGGAGGGAAGAGAGTCTTGGACCAATTGCTTAGTGGAGTTAGAGCGCTAACGGAGACCCGACTCCTTGCCATTCACTCTCTGATTTGTGAGAAGGCTCGACGAAAGATGTGGTTTGACAAGCATGTTAAACAATGAGACTTTGAACAAGGGGACCTTGTTCTGCTATACTCTGTAAAAGGACATAAACAGAAGATGAAGTTTTCGGGGCTAGGGCCTTTTAGAGTACGCATGATTGGTAGAACA
The DNA here is from genome assembly GCF_053477565.2 of Lygodium microphyllum. Classification (NCBI taxonomy): domain Eukaryota; kingdom Viridiplantae; phylum Streptophyta; class Polypodiopsida; order Schizaeales; family Lygodiaceae; genus Lygodium; species Lygodium microphyllum. The sequence continues at coordinate 48,851,611 of NC_141143.1, forward strand.
GGGAATGTTGAGTTAGAGACACTTGAAGGCGAAGGAAAAAGCTTTTTTAATGGCAACCGCATAAAGAAGTACTATCCTCCTTCCCATCCATTACATGAGCCACCCATGCTAGAACCCCAAATGAATGTCTGCATGGCTACTATAACCGACCTTATAGATCAGGACGAAGAAGGAGTGGCACTGGCGTATCTACAAATCACAATCACAGCAGGAGCGATGTATTCTTTCGATGCCTTGATTGATGAAGGTGCCGACTACAACATCTTGACGCATGACCATTGGACACGCATTGGTCAACTGAAACTACATCCCACTAATGCCAAACTCACCCCATTTGGGGGTAATGCTTATTCACTCCTAGGGAAGTGCAAGGTAGTTGTTTCTATCGAGTTTGAAAGTTTACCAGCTTTCTTCCATGTGTTGCCTGACACTAAAGGAGCTGGTAATATGTCACTATTAGGTCGTACTTTCAAGAAGCAAACGAACTGTAATGTGGATTACAACCTAAACCGCATTCATCTTGTAGGCAATGTGCGTATAATGACGACTTTTAGCAAGGGATATCCTGACTCCCCACCATTACAAAGCCACCGGTAGAAACCCCTACGACCACGCTTCAGCCCAAGTCTAAATAGAAGAAAACTAAGGCCTCATGCCAGGCTCCCGACCCTAGGCCCAAACCCACCAAGAGTGCTCACAAGGCCAAGGAGTCCAAGCTTATATGGGTGCCAAAACGGCAAAGACCACATCTAGGTAGACCACCCAAATGTGATTCTAAACGCCAAAATAATTAGCCACACGGCCTAAGAGGCAGTCTAGACGCTATCGATGTAGACACACAACCACGCCGCGATGGATCCCCAAAGATCTCTTGCGCGCACAAGGATACTACGAGGGCAATCCCTAGATTTGGGTGCCTAAAAATGGCAAGTTTAAAAGCTCATCTACAAGAAATCTCACCCCAGTGAGGGAGGCTTGCACACATGGTGCCCAGGGCATAGTCAGCAAACCATTGCCCGCTGTGGCTAGTAAGCCCCAACTCATCTATCGACCAAAGCAAACGCCACAAGCCTTAGAATTACCTAATCCAGAGAACTTAAATACCCCCATGACTACTCACTCAGAACCCAGCACAACTCCCATGCCCCTAGAGCTTCCTACAGCACCTCAAAGTGCTTCGGAGTGCAAAGCCACACCTGTGACACCAATGATGGAGTCACCACTATCCAATCCATTTGCACCATTCCCACCAGCAGGTCTTAAAACTTCCTACGCGGTACGACCTTTCCTTTCCTTGGCTAAAGACCTCGCCACGACTTCTGGGGATGACTTAGTAACATGCATCAAGATGTTGGACAAAACTTTCACTACATTCACTAGAAGTTATGAGAGGCTAGACCTAGGTCTTCTTGACAAAACACTTGCTTCGGATGTTTGTGCATTAACATGCACTTGGGAAGAATACGAACTTATGACCGGTAAATTCCCCAAAATTGCTGCTGAACTAATAGCAAACGACGAAATCTCAAAGGAGCAAGCTGCCCTGAGAAGACTAATCACTTCATATCGTAAGCCTCCTCGTTCTGTTCTTGAGCACGAGTTGTAAGAGCTCACGCAGATGGCAAGCTCACCTTCCACGTTCTTGCAGTAGTGGTTTGCTCTGAGAATCCAATGGGAGAAAAAAGGTTGCCAGATAATGACCAATGCTGAGCAACGCTGGGCAGTTAAAACCATTGAATATGACCCTACTTATGTGGCACCTATCTCATTTAGGGTTTTGGCCATCACCTGCAACCAGCATTTAGATGACCATGTTCTCGCTCACCCTTACATTGACCAATTCCTTACGGAAGAGGAATTACATGTTGCAAGCCGCCTTAATACTGGAGATCTCTTTCACGATGTCTTGACCTACATCTCCCAAGTCTCCATCCAACCATCTGCTCTTGATTGTCATGCCCAACTTGAATACAATCTAAGCTTCTATGATTGGTTATTGGCTAAGTAAGTCAATCCACGAAAAACAGTGTTTGCCTCGTACTTCCTGATTCCTTGAAAAATCCAAGACGGGGGGGAGCAATGTGAGCAAGAGCAGAGAAAAATGAGAGTCAGCAAAATGAGAGTCATGCTATCTAGCAGAATGTTATGATTAATTGAGTTTGAATGGAAGATATTGCAAAGGGAAAACAATAGCAATTGCTGTTGTGAGCCTCTCTCTAAAATTCAAGCCTCTAAGTAAGTATACCAATTTTTGACACATACATTTTTCTCTCAAAATTGAGTTTTGTTAGAAATAAGCCGATTTTTAAGCATTAATGTTGGCATGATGTGTTGATAGGTAACCACCATGGCAGGACAAGATAAAGGGGGCAAACTCCCATTTTTTGAAGAAGAGATGACCAAGTTCGGCATCAGCGTTGAGACATGAGGATTCAGTCAATTCACCTTCAAGCACATGCTGAACCTGGATGAGGCCATCTTGGAGGAACCTGCAATCAAAGAATTGGTGGACAGATGCCACCTCCACAAGTATGTGGAAAAGGTGGGGCAGGCCGTGGATTACGGCATGTGTGCTAAATTTCTGAGGAACTTTGACAAGGGATAGAACTTTGGCACTATCACAGTGAGGACAGGGGAGTAGAAAACAAGAGTTGAAGTGCCCCTCAATGCAGCAATCGTAGAGAAGGCCTTGGGGCTCGTACCCAAGAAAGAGAGGCGGCCGAGAAGGGATGTTTACGCCATGCTAGGGGTAAAGAAAGAAGAGGTGCACACAGTGGATGGAATCAGCTTGGCTGACATCCCAGATCCAATAGTGAAGGTGCAATTGAAGATGATCCACACACTCTTCTTGGGCCAAAGGTACAACGCATTGATGAATAGGATCAGGGTCCCTCCCTGAGGAGGTAGACTGGAACGGGTTCGTGCAGAAAACCATTTAAAGCTCAGCTACTGTAATATTCCCACCCGTGAATATTGACGTCCCGCACACGACGTAAACCTTGTGCAAAGGTTATCTCTTGTATTGAAATTATTGGCGGTGTAATGTGTGACCCGCACGCGAGAAATGGGGTCCTCCGCGTTGGTAAATCAAACCCGAAAGTTCGAAACCGCTAGTCTCACAAAAACACCCTCTTGGGAGGGGCAATTTGAATATTTAAGGCAAATTTTTTTATTTCTATCCCTTTTTCCCCAGCCGATGCACGATTGGAGAAAAGGGAGTGTGGGGGGGATGGGATATGAAAGTCGTGGCCTGCATGGGAGGGGGGGAACCCATGCAAGGGGGCCACGTGGTGGAGGCCTTCTCCCCCCCCCATGCCTATAAAAACATCAGTTACGAAGGGGAGAGGGGGACCGTGCTGTGTGAGGGAAAAGCTGCCGCCGTGCTGGTGGGATCGAAGGGAGAGAAGGATTGGACAGATGAAGGGAGGCTGCCATGCTGGTGGGATTGAAGGAGGAGGGAAGCTGCCGTATTGACGAAACGCCGCCAAGGGCTGCCGGACCATCGACTGCTGCCGCCACCAGGACGCCGCCACCTTGCTGAAGGCCCCAGGCCGCCGCCCATCCTCGCCTTGACCACGACCTCCTTCCCAATCATTGGGACCCCCCCTGACGTGGCTGCTGTTGCCTAGAAGCTTCTTAGAAGCTTCTTCAAGAAGCTTCTAAGGTTTAAGGCCATAGGCCTTGATCCTATGCGGGCCTCTCAGTTTTAAAAAACGGGTTCGAGAAACTCCTATTCCTACGCGAGGAGAAGGTATCGACCTCCTAGCCGTCTCAAAAAGCAAGAGTAAAGGATAGAGGGAATCTGCGAAGTCCGTAACCACGACTACAATGGCTCCCAAGAAGTTGCAAGGCGCGCCTGCGGGAGGTTCATCTCCTAGCATTCAAGTGGACATCTCCCCGAGCCCACAGACCCAGGTTTTTTTTTTATTTTTGATTCTACGCAAAAGTAATGCATTAGGTATGATAACTCTCACGGAATAGAAAGCACCTATGCATGTTCAAATTTACCAAGCCAAATTAAAAAGGAAATTGAGGAAAATCTGTCTATTTGATCGATTACTAGAATTATCTCATGACATGAAATGGACTTATTAACATTTTTAATATGATGAACGTGAGTTGTCTATCCATCTTACGACCTTAGTATTATGTTGCCTTATCATGCATTTCAAAGTGACGAGCCTAGAACACCTACGGACTATCATTATAAGGCTGAAGTTATTAAGCGTATTTTTGACTAGACATGGAAAGAATAAGATTATGTCGCAATTTAGGAAAAATCCTTATTGTAGTGGTTCATGGGGAAAAGTTGTTAACACCCGTAGGAGGTTATCCGAAAAGTAATGGTGGTGTATCAAAAATTGAATCTAGGGATTGGCATGTGGCATGTGCTCGCAAGAAAGAATATACCAACACTAACTCTACAATAACCTCATTCAACTACGTTGTAGTTATGAAAGGGTTGCATGTTGCACTTTCATCGTGCATAAAATTGATTCATCAAGTGTTGCATTTGGGAAAGGTTGCAGAATTTAAACAAAGCATGAGATTCTAAAGTGTAGATAACAAGGTAGTAGTCATGATTATTTGAAGTGAGTCCTAGTAGGTCCTAAGAAAGTTGGTATCTAGCTTATCATGTATTTTTACTTTACCAATAAAAGATAGAGTGAGTCGCATGTTTACATGTATTGTGGTAGTCGAAACCATTTTTCTTCTTTAGATCTAGTTTATTATCTCTATGAAGGATTCATCCTTGTCGCGAGACAAGCATAGTGAATTACCCAAATCACCTAGCCGCAAAGGATTCGTATGGGCATGGTTCAGTCAATACGATAGATACCCCAAACACTAACTAGGGATTAGCACGATAAGGATTCGGCCAAGTTTTCCAATTGTCGTTAAGTCGAAACCTTCAAGCCTAATTAGTCCTAACCACATTCCCAAAATGTTGAGCTAATTGGATGCTAATGCAAACAATAATCTAGGATTCCTACCTTAAGGACCAATCGTTCAAAATGATGAGACTCGAATCGAGTTGGAACCCTAGGACTAAACGTTGTCGATCTAGTGAAATTAGGGATGGGATGGGTAAAAAAGACGCCCTAAACACTGCTTCTCGTCTGAAGATAATTCCGTGTCTAGAAAATGCCATTCAATAGGTGAAATGATCTCTTGGAATGGAGGTGACACTTGTGCAACTAGTTGCAACGTCGCATAGCCTTGTGGTTTGATCGTAAGAAAGTTTTGCCATTCCTTGGAATGAGGTTGGCAGGTTCTTGCGTAAGTTTAACTTGAAAAGGGATGGGTAGTCATCCTGTTACATCGCCCTCATTAAGGGAAAAATTTGCCAAGTTAAGGGAAGTTAAGTAATTGCTCGGCGCAAATGATTAAAGCGACATAGCCGCCGGAATCTACTATTAATAAAACCTAAGGTATTGACAGGGTATGACCCTAACCCAAGGACGATAGGAATCTTGCCAAGTTGCAATTGATTCCGGATCGAATGCGGGATGCATTCGGAGAGAAGGAGTCACTCCTTAACAGTTTGCCAACTAAACGTCCACTGGAATTGATTGTGCTTGTAACAGTTTAGAAAGCACTGTTTGCATTGTTTGTTCAAGGAACTAAAGGATGAAAGATATATAAATGCTTCAGGTTGAAGGCCTGAAGGGAGTGGCAGCTCAGTTACCCCCGACTGCCTGCCTGACCCTAACCAAGGGGGTTGTTGACCGCGCCGGGAACGTGGACCGAACCCGCCGTGTGAGGTCTTTCCGTTGAGCTCTACTTGGAGCAGGAGGACGCTTGGGTGCCAGGGGGGGCTCTGGCCGTAAATCCCTCGCCTTCCGGGTCCTGCACAAGAGGCTAACGTGACTCGGGATTGGATCCCGAGGCCCGCATACTAGTCTACAGGCAGAAGCTTGGAATAGTGATCCCTGGTGGATTACTGGATAGCCTTCGGGCGGATTATGAACAAGCCTACGGGCGGAACCCTTGTATTTCAAAGATAAAAGGATAAAATGATAATAAAGAAGTTGTTTGACATTGTTTTCTTTATGTCCTGTGATAAGATTACGTGAAGGAACCAGTGCTTAACAGGTCTAATCAAGGAAGCTGTTTGTTATATGTCAAATTAATGTGGTAGGTAATTACATAACTAAAACAAACCGAGGAAAGTGCGGAGGATGGACCATGGGTCCGTCCTATGGATGGGTGGTCCCGGTCAGCCGGGAACTTTTCTCAAAAATCTTCAACGAACAGAGGGATGATCATCATCGCCGAGCAAATAACGAGAAGGATGACTTAGATTTACCTGTTACCCGATTCACGCTGTTTTAGGGGAACGGAATGGGACTATGCCTTATGGCAGAGAGGTTGGGCATGGCATCCCTCTCGTTTCCCATTCTCCTTGAACCAAGTGCAGCGTGAATCCGCTTCGGACATGGCGTTTCTGCGTAAAGTAGTTCGCTCGGGTCTGACGCTAGTTGCTGCTAGCTAATGACCAAACTAGAAAACCTTAATTCCGGTCGATCCTAAGTGGGAATCGGCAAGGACACTTCCGCTACGTGGCAGACGCGGAAAGACCTAGATTACAAAACCCGTAACATTCCATGGGAGTGCCGGGCGGAGTTCTCTAGACAGCCTTCCGATGGACTGCCAAGACGTGTCCTAGAGGATTCTAGTGGACACGTTACAGCTACCCTTCTCACTCCAGCGAAAGCACTAGTAGGAGGAGAATCCCCTGCCTCAACAACACGCTCCACAAGGAAGAAACTTGCCTCAAAGACGGCCACAATTAGATATGGTGGTGTTTTGAGAGCCATCATAAATGAAGCAATGAAGGATGCTGGAGTCATGGAAGAGCAAGCTGCACATCAAAGCCCACCGCATCAAAACCCACCTCACCACGAAGGAGAAGAATCAAGTGAAAGAACGATAAGTGACAAGGGAGAACAGGAGGTGCCGCCTACACAAGCAAGCAAACCAGAAGGACAAAAGAAAGAGGACAAGAGACTGAAGGAAAGGAAAGAGGAATTAAGCAAAGAAGAACGAGATAAAATCAAGAGGGCTCAAAGAGAGTCTAGGAGGGCTGAGGAAGAAAGAAGGAGGAAAGAGGAGGAAGAGCTTGCAAAGATAAGAGAAGAATCAAAGAAGGCAGAAGAGGACACGAAAAGAATGGCGGAAGAAGAAGCTAAAGAGTAGAGACTGAAGAAGCTAACTGAGTTGGCAAAGGCTACACAAAGATCTGTGGAAGAGACCCACGGGGGTGGAGAGCTCGAACCTGTGAGCCCCCGTCATAAAGCCGAAGCTAGTTCAAGTGTGGAAGCAGCTCTAGTGGTGGCTGTAGGCAAGGGCAAGTCCCTACTACATCCACTTCCTTCCTCTTTTGTGCCTGCAATGACTGAAACCACGACTACAACCACCACACAACCCACACCTCCCCTCAACATGGCACAGCTAATGAACATGATGCAAATGCTAGTGAGCAAAGTGGCCGAGATTGTGCCAAAAATCGGATTGAAAAGGCCCGCTGCCACAGATGCAGAGTCATGGCAAGCCCCTAAAAGACAAAGGCTAGAGGCATCAACCACCACACCCCATACTTCCATGCCTGCCAACACTGACTATGACACATATGTGGCTGAGCTACTGGCACAACTAGACAAGGCGAAGGAAGAGAAGAAAGTGGCCTTGATGGAGCTAGAAAAGGAAAAAGAATTGTTAGCTGCTCTTAGACTAGAAGTCTCAAGACAAGGAGCCGAACGACGAAGAGAAATGAAGGCCTTGCAGGACCAGCTAGTAGCAAAAGCAAAGGAAGCCCAAGACAATGAAAGCCGCCTTAGACAAAGGCTGGAAGACAAAGAGTAGAACGTGGTGGGCAGAGCAAAGGAGTCTAAAGCTACTATTGCAGCAATACAATGATCTACAGCAAAAGGTCGCTCAAGTGGAAACGTTAAGACAGGAGGTTCAGGAAGGCGAAGTCAGTACACCACAAGAACATACCATGGAGCTCCGTTTGTGGCAGGAGCTAGAAGAACAAAATAGATTAATAAGTGAAATCGATTTTTTGAAGAGTGAAGGGCCAGGAGTCTCAGCAGTAGCAGAAGCAAAATAGCTACAAGATGAAGCACAAAGATTACAAGATGTGTTGGAGACCTCCCAGGAAGATGTAGAGGCCCTCATGGCCATGGCTTTCAATTAAAAAAAGGCTATTCCTTGCTGAGATCCAAAGCCAAGAGCAGCTGGTGCAGGAAAAATCAGAAGTACTAGCCGAGATGCAATAAAGGCTTAGCATTGTAGATCAAGCCAAAGGGATTGTTGAAGAGTAGCTGGCTCAGAAGTCAAGAGAAAGGAACCAGTTGTGGTTTTTAACAAATGAGCAGCAACAGGTAGTGACCACCCTGGCGAGCCAACTGGAGGAAGAGAGAAAAAGGATGGAAGAAAGAGCTATGGATTGGGAAAGGAATCATTTTGACAGGGTGAGAGACTTGAACGAATGCTTGGCAGTGGCAGAATGCAAAAGGGTGCTTGTAGAAGCCAGGGTTGAAGCTGCCAAAATAACTACTAAAACACTGCGGCAGGCCTTCCTCAACATGGTACTCCGTGTCACACAAGCTGAGGGCAATGATCCAGTGGAAAAGGTGAAAAGAAAGTTGGAGCTGACCACCTGATGGGACCTAAAATGGGCCGGCACTGGCTCATGCATTAGCGAAACCTCTATCATGCACTCAACAACCCCACGGCCTCGCGGCCAGGAGCGTTTATTACACATACATCATCTTCCTAAACATCTTGCGTTTGTATCACGTCTCATAGTCCAACTCTAACCCAATTGACACTCCTCAGAGGGAGTCCCAGCACATTGCCCAATGGCACAAATTATAAACATAGGAGGTCCTCCAACAGTTGAGTGCCGCCACCCCTCTACGACTCTCCTACATCGTGGGGATTGGCCCCTCGGTACGTCGCTCAACATAAAATACAATATCGCACATATTTTCACTCAAGGTACCAATTGATCTTATCCATGAATGTACCATTTTCCTCACTTTCTTTCCCCTAGGACCCTCGTCTACCTACAGCTTGGGATATCCTGTCTCTCACTCAACGCGGGTCATGTTCCTCTAGAAAGCAATTGCCATGCATCCAAGAGGTATTGTCTGATACCTGTTATCATTCTATGCTTCATGCAAATTTTGAATGTCCATGTGCTTAAACAATTAAGAAAATCAACATTTGTGTACATGTGGAAAACATTTCTTTCAATGATTTTGACTATCGCTCGTATGCGGCGTTGCATGAACCTAGCACCGAGAAACCCTCGTGCTATTAGGTTCTTATTTTAATTACCAACCAACCTAAATGGTATGCATAAAAACCAACAAGCTTTTCATCATTTCATTCAGCATTTAAACACCTTTTATACACTCTACCCCCTCACCCGTTTAGGTTGTGCATTATTGATCGGTTTAGAGTTCATTTTCCACATTTTTTGTGTATAAACGCAGAAAAAACCAACTAGAATAAAAATATAGAGCTGAACTTAGGAAAATCCTCATGCTTTAGACCCCACAAAATTCACAAACACGGTTCTTATTTTTCCTTAATTTTCGGCACTCAAAATCCATTTTTCCCCTATTTTTCAGTGGTTTTTTCCTATTTTCTTTGTATTTTCCCCATTTTTCTACATTTTTTCATGATTGAAGACTCAAAACAGGTTATGGGCTATGGCCCTTAGTTTATCTGCAGAAAAAAATACAAATTTAGTTGGTATGTCTTATTATATTTTCCATTTATATATCAAAAACACCCAATTTTCCCCTATTTCGTGTGTTTTACGAGTTTTACACCATTAATTTCAGTCAACACTTATGATTTTATGATTTTCTAAGCATAAACTGATCAAACTCATAGCAAACAATAACATAATGCATAATCATCCCATGGGAACAAGTATTCATGAAGCAAATTGCATAAAACATCAATTTCCTTTGTAAAAATGAAATTATCGTTCTTTGCGGGTTGCGGGTTTTTATTTGCCATATCTCGGGACTGATTTCCAGCAGCCATTAATGTCCATGACAGTCCACAATCAGCAATCTTCATTCCTCTTGAACCACGGAGCAATCCGGTCTTCATTGGACAAGCATCCGTCATCCATTCTTCTTCTTCTTCTTCACCGCATGAATCTGCCCTTAGAGGAGGGAGAGAGAGGAGAGAGAAAGACTAAAATCAGAGTTCTTCATAGAGACCACCATTGGAGGAGCGAAGCACAGCGATATGACCAGCAGGCAGAGGGGAAGCAAGGGCAACGATCACTTGGGTAGGTTGTTTGCAGGCTCGATTTTTCCCCTCCATCTTCTTGGCGCAAATTTCGACGCCCTCTGATGGCGCCCTCCTTCACGTTTTTTTCCTCCTCTTTTTGATGTCACAATTTCTTGTGGCATAAAATGCCCCCCAAGGCCCCCAAAGGTCATCACTCCTTTGGCCAAACTCATGTCCACCTTTTCAAATCTTGCCCACTTTGTGGCCATTTCCCCGTCCGGACTCCGAATTGAGCTCTGAAAAATCTTGGGCATCCGGCTTGGCATCCCGCATTGGCCGTAACTCTTGACAACCCGCAGGACAGCCTAAAAATTTATGAAAAATCACCAAGTGTTGCTTAAGCGCCTTTAAAGCACTTTGACGTTTAAAATCGTTCTACGTCGAGCTGCCGCCTTTGACGTTGAATATTTCTCCCTTGATATTCGTAATTTTTAGCTATTTTTAAGCACTTCTCGGCATCAAATTTAGCTATTTTTAAGCACTTCTCGACATCAAATTTCCGCTCTCATTAGCAACCACGGGATAGGGCGACTCAGCCCGTCGAATCCCTCAATAGATATGCACAAAACAACCAAAGGATGCATCAAGCTAATACAAGGGTTTCTTTCCTCGTATCATCTTTATTTTTCTTCTTTGGCAGGCTTCCCTAACGGCCTCACAACTAACAAGAACTCCTAGAACAGCCGCCTAGCAGGCTAGCAAAACAGGGTCACTAGGACTTCCGTCTAAAACAGGTCTTTCAATGCTTGACAATGTCTTTATAGGAGGCAACGACTACTCAGACCTCCCACAAACATATTGAACCTAAACATGGGACTTCATGCCTTGGACACCAGTCCCTAATAAGAAAAGAAAATCCCCTTAACAAGTACACAACCACGTATAGCATTAAAACCACAGTACTCATAAAGGAGGAATATCACCTGGATAGGGCCACAAGAAGCTTCCATGCGACAAAGGCTCCTTCCAAGCTCTTCTTCCGAACCTGTCTAGCACAAAACTCAAACAAGAAACCATTAACCGCACCTACACTAAACAGACAACTGGCCCTCTTGGCCTAATGAAATAAAGCACTTCACTACCAAACTTAATCGGCCCTCTTGGCCTAATGAAATAAAACATTCAAAACCTCGCAAAACGGGCCCTCTTGGCTTAATGAAATAAAACAGAATAGCACCTACACATCCCTCCCTGAAAGAATCTAGGTATACAATAATGGGCTCCTTCCCAAGGAGGAAAACACAGGGCTCGTAGCCCTAAACTAAATGCATAAGGTTATGGCCCATCCCTCCTGCATAGATAGCACGAGGCGTACGCATAACATGTTGTCTAATTAACCTATGGGTCCAAGATAATAACGGTAGATTCGTCTTGGCTACTCTTTGCATCACCCATATCAACCATCGTCTGCCATCTATTGCATGCTCTAATAACATACCCCACAAGCGACCGGGTCCTGTTTCATCATTGATCGCAATATCCAAACTAGGACCACAATTAAAGAAGAGATCTTCCTCATAAGCAAGATTTGCCAACGAATCCACAAACTGATTCCAGTAACGTGGAATCAGCTGGAAAGACACTCTCTCAAACTCCTCAAGTAGGGTCATAACAGTCTGATGATACATACAAAGAATGGGATTCTGCACTGTGTATGTCCCATGTAGCTAATTCAGGATCAACTGGGAATACCCTTTTACTAACAACCGACGAATACCACCTTGTTTGGCAATATGCAGTCCCATAATCAAGGCTTTATACTCCGCCATATTGTTAGTGAATCCTACCCCAAGATAAGCAGCTAACTTCATTGTAACTCTACGTCAGGGATCTTGGATTACTACTCCAACACTTCCTTTTCTATTAGGGCCCCTGGACGCTTCGTCAAAATATAATGTATATGTCCACAATGGGTTTACACAGCTGGCCATTACGAACTCCTCTATTCGTAATTATGATAATCAAAGTTTAGCATGTTAAGAGGATGAACTGACGGCTCCATCCCACCTTCTTCATTGAACTCAACAGGGATACTTGTCAACAATCGTAAGCAGTGATGGTAGAAGACTTTGATCTTCCACACAAAGGTTCCATCTTCTTGCTCAATCACTTTGTATCCTTTTCTCCACTAGATAAGTTTTCCCTGATGGTATCTTTGCTCCAGATATGGGTGCTCCAAATAAGGGATTAATCGACCCATCAACCGACTTTTAAGATCTTTTGCAGGTCTCAAATCATCCCCAGCATGGACTTGCAATGTATTTCTCTATATTAGCATACTTAGAAATAATAAGGTTTAATCTTATTAAGATTAACCTTATTTTTAAACTTTACTCCCTGTAGATCAGCTAAGAGCGCCGTAGACCTATTTTTCTCTAACTTGACAATCTTGTAGGGGCCGTCCCATTTAGGTTCCAGCTTCCCTGGAAACAACACCCTACACGCATCATAATAGAGAACTAACTGTCCTTTTTTAAAGGTATATTTCTTCGCTCTAAGGTTATGCAACTGCTTCATCCGACGCTTGGCTACCTCCTAGTGTAATAAGCTCTGCAACTTTAGCTTATCCAGGTGGGCTATAGTAGTGAAACGTTCAAAAAGGGAATCCTTATCTCCCAAAGAATGGTTAATTGCAAACTGTATGGTTGGCAACTCAATCCCAAGGGGTAACACACACTCTTCCCCATAAACCAATTTGAATGGAGTATGGCCGGTAGCTCGCTTGAACATGGTATTATACACCCATATTGCCACATACAGCTTCTTGTCCCAGTCTCGTTTTCTCTCAGAGACTATCTTAGACAAGATCCCCACAAGCTGTTTATTAGTACCTTCAACTTGCCCATTCGCTTGTGGATTATAAGGAGTTGTTTTATTGTGCTTGATTTGCCAAGCCTCAATCATGCTTTTGATCACCTTATTCAGAAAATGGGTTCCACGATCCGACACTTATTCTTTCGGGGGACCAAAACGGCAGATTATCTGCTCTAATAGGAAACTTACAGTCTCTTTTGCATTGTCCTGGCTCGTCACCCACGCTTCTGACCATTTTGTGAAATAATTAGTGGCTACTATAATATAACTCTTTTGGTTAGTAGACGACGGAGTAATAGGACCCACAAAATCAATGCCCCACTTCTCAAATGGAAGGATAGCCATGATAGGCGTAAGTGGATGTTTCCTATTCTCTCTACTGTCATGCCTCTGACAGGTATCACATTTCTTTACATACTCAAAAGAATCTTGGAAGATGGACGGCCACCAATATCCAGCTCTTACAGCTTTCTACGCAGGTTGTTTGCAGGCTGGATTTTCCCCCTCCATCTTCTTGGCGTAAATTTCGCCACCCTCTAGTGGCGCCCTCCTTCACGTTTTTTTCCTCCTCTTTTTGATGCCACGATTTGTTGTGGCATAAAATGCCCCCCAAGGCCCCCAAAGGTCACCACTCCTTTGGCCAAACTCATGTCCACCTTTTCAAATCTTGCCCACTTTGTGGCCATTTTCCCGTCCGGACTCCGAATTGAGCTTTGAAAAATCCTGGGCGTCCGGCTCGGCATCCCACATTGACCAGTAACTCTTGACAACCCACACGACAGTCTGAAAAATTATGAAAAATTACCAAGTGTCCTTCGGGCGCCTTTAAAGCACTTTGACGCTTAAAATCGTCCTAGGTCGAGCCGCTGCCTTTGATGTTGAATATTTCTCCCTTGATATTCGTAATTTTTAGCTATTTTTAAGCACTTCTCGGCATCAAATTTAGCTATTTTTAAGCATTTCTCAGCATCAAAATTCCGCTCTCACCACCCAAGCTCTAAGGTATGGTCTTCAAGAGCGGGACCTCCCAATGAGTACAGGGATCACTAAGGAGCAAGAATTCCACTACTTACACTGTACGAGCCTTTCCACTGCTAAGCTCAAGGAGCAAGGTTTTGAGGAGCATGAACAGCCACCACCACCACCGCTAGTCATCCCATCTGTGGTTGAGCGACATGTCGAAGAGGATCCGGATTTCGACCAAGGTGATAAAGAAGAGCAACAAAGAATGCCGAGTTCGCCTCAACCCGATCTCCCACAGGAAGAACCTGCAGATGCCCATCTACCTGAGCGTATAGTTGCAGCAAGGAGGAGAAGACAAGAATTAGTTGAGGAGGCCCAACGCCAAGCACGCACAATTCCAAGACAACTTCCTGAAGAGCCCATGCCACTGAGAGGTGATGCACATCCTGTAGACTGGCCCCAGGAGTTGGTCATCTGGCATCAACAAGAGTTCCAGAAAAGGCTGTTTGAGCTCTCATTTACTTTCCCACGCTCTCTGGACTGGTCTCTATCTCTAGGAGTCTTAGCCAAGATCAAGGATCTGGCTAATGAACTTGCAAACAGGTGGATTGAAGAGAGGACCCTGATAATAACTAGGTGACGACAAGAACCACAAGATTACTAAGACGATAAGGTCAATCTGGTTCCCGAAACCGTCCAAGGGTACAAGGCACAGCCGAAATGGCGGAGGAGGATTTGGGACACCAATTTTGATGCATGGACCGCCTTTTGCAGTTCACTCCCCGAAGAGCGCAATGATCCTATCTACATGCCCTACCCCTGTAGGCATGGAGTGGACTATGATAGAGACTTGCATGGGGATTACAACTTCCCAAAAATATATAATGTAAATGCTAGAAGCCCTGAGGAATGCTTAGTGTTTAGGTTAGAAGATATACTTCCTTCTATAAATCGTTTCCTTGCAGACTTCTCTTCCTGCCCAGATCCAGTGTTTTTGACCACTTGTAATTACCTCCGACTTATCAAAATCCTGCTACTCCAGAAACCCACAGCAGAGGAAGCCCATCTCCCCCCACTCTTCTTTGATATCAACCTAGGAATAGATAGTAGAGCTATGACTAGGTTAATGATGCGGGCTACTCTCCTTCCTTCCTTCTGTCTAGAGCTCTTAGAAAATATGAGTGACACCCACTTCACAAGGTGTAATCACCCTTTCTTGTCAACCACTCCTCTGAGAGCTAAGGCCGATATTAAAGAATACCTACAAAGTCACTCATTCTTATCTCAATGCCTGCGACGACCGCCCCCTGATTAAATGGGTGTGATATGCCTTGACAATTGTACTCCCTCTCTCATTCTCAAAAGAAAAGAAAAGAAAAGAAAAGAAAGCAAAGAGAGAAAAAGCCACAAGGAAACAAAGACAAGGTGACTGGAGAGAAAGACAAGAGCAAAAAATAGCAAAGCTGAAAGATGAATCTACTACTAAGCAAGTTAACAAGGAGAACACTGCACATGTGCTTGCAGTCTCCCTTCATTGTTATTGTGCACCACACTCACTGCATCTAGGGTTCTCCCTAGCCCCTTCCCCACTTCACACTTAGGGTACATCAAGGGCAAGACTTTCAGACCTGTCACCCTAAGTTATGCACCGCACCTCCAACGATGCACGAACTGGGTCCTCAAGTGTGGGACATTACCAAGAGCTTGCCCAAGGTTAGACCCATCTCCCAGTTCCACTGGCATGGGCACCATGCACTACAAAGTGAGATAGACACACCCCCTAGGAAGTGCACAACTTTTCTTGCAGGTTATGTTCGTATTTCAAGAACTGGCTGCTTGGCTGAAGAAGATCATCTACTACATCCTCCAATGACAAGGAATTTTTCCATGAGTCGGACATGACTCCATTACTGCAATTTCAGAAGCTTCGCTGCGAAGGTTTAAATTGCTCAACAGATTTCATGTTGCCAATCATCCGCCTACTGATAGCTACCATGACTGAACCAAATCAAGCAGAAGGAAAACCCAGTGATGGATCTGCCATTGGCTTAGATTTTGGAAACTCATCTTCTAAAGATGCATGCCTACCGCCTCAAGATCTACGGATCGCTTATTGATTCCACAAGCCTGAGGATTTTCAATGCAAGGTTCAAGATCTTTAGCTCAACACTGAAGATCTTGAAATCAAACCTGAAGATCTTGAAATCAAAGCTGAAGATCTTCAAATCAAAGACAAGGATCCTCAGGATAACAAGATCTTCAAAACAAAGACAAAGATTGTAAAGTTCTAAATCTCCTTCCTCGTGTGAACTACCCCTTATAGGAAAGGGGGATAATATTAAGGCAATTTTATTAATTTCTTGATGATAAATGCAATTTTTTTTTTCTTATTCCCCCCCAGCCGACAGTCATGCTAGAGGGGGAGGAATAGAAACCATGCGGAAGCTCCTCGGTGGGAGCTCGCAGGGTGTTATGGCCATGCCTCGCGACACGTTGGAGAGGAAGCATCTCCCTCCCCTCCCCTATTTAAATAGAAGGAGGCACTGCCATAGGTTGGGGGGCTGGATATACATGAAGAGTGAGGGGATCTTGCCATGGGAGAGAGAGCTGCGCTTGTGCCGCCTGAAGAAACAGAGGAGGATGCCATGGTGCTACTGAAGGAGGAGACGCTATTGAGGCCATCGCCCTACTGTCAGTTTGCGCCCGCCGCTGTTGTCTGGTTGAGCCGTCAACTAATGGCCTTATTACCTCCTCCTCCCCCCCCCTCCCCGGGTTTTTAAAAACCCTTAAGCCCCCTTTCACCCTCGTGCTAAAACCCCTTACCTTCACTTTGGAGTCACTCCCCCCAAGAGCACGAAGGCCTTAAGGGTCTTATTACTTTTTCCCCCGTGTATAATCCGTAAAAGCCCCTTTCCCCTAGCCTTGAAACCCCCCTCCCCCCCCCCCTGTCAAGATTGTGGGAGAGAAGGAAGGAGTCTCGCTTGAAGCTTTCTTGCTTGCACAATGGGGGAAGACACACAAAGGTGGAGGCTGAAAACAGTTTTCCTCTTCTTAGTTGTGTAAGCCAAAAGAACTCTTGTACAAAGAAATAGAAGAACCCTTTATATGGGTCTCAAACCAAACTCAACTAACTATGGTGGCATACTAACTGAGCCACGAACTAGAGTAGATAAGGATAGCTATCATGTAGCTATTATTCATGGGCGGTGTACCAACCGCGTCTGCAACTGACAAGTCGATGACATAAATACACAACGGTCACCCTGGCGTATCACGAGTGGAGCTCGATATCTCAATCCCCCTGGTGAGTTAACCTTTAAGCCCTTTCTTATGGGCTTCAAAAACCCTTTCACCCCCTTCTTGTGCCTTACAAAACCCTTTTTATTACCCCCCCGTGTTTAAAGCATTATATACCCCTTCCCATAGTTGGAACCCAACCCCCATTTTTTTTTTAAATTTTTCTTTAGCCCTTCCTCATTGGCCTCGGAATCATTTCCCCCTACGTGTGTAAACCCTCATAAGCCCCTTTTCTCCTAAATTGCCTAAGGGTCCTTAGACCCTTACTTATAACCTTTACAGTTATTATTTTCCCTTAGCTGCACCTTGTGTCTTTTCCACACCTTTTTATTCCCGTTCGTGCGAGCTTACAAAGGCCATTAAGCCTTCCCCATGGCTTCAATGGGTCTTAGTTGTAAAAGATTCTAAAACACCCTTTTGAATTCCCGAATTCAAGGAGGGAGCCTTCCAAAAAACTACTTTTGACGAACGGTGCAAGGGAGCTGCTGTTAGCTAATGACCAATCAGGAAAACCCTAATTTCAGTCGATCCTAAGTGGGAACGGCCAGGATACTTCTGCTACATGGCAGATGCGGGAAGACCTAGATCGCAAAACCCGTAACATTCCATGGAGTGCCGGGCAGAGTTTTCTAGACATCCTTTCCGATGGACTGCTAAGACGTGTCCCGGATGATACTAGTGGACACGTTACAAAGATCTTCCATGCGAAGACAAAGCAAACCTTTATCAAGACAGAGTTCAGGGGGGTTTCTCCAAGATAAATCCCTCCAACACCATTCTCCTAAGGGATTGCTTATTGATCGAGCGTTTCTGTTGACCAAAGGATAACCAGCTACCTATTTTCCACCAGCCAATTGGAACCTCTATCAGTCGTCGCAGAATGGGAGCCACAACTGTGTGTGAAATCCCAAGCATTTTCATGAAGTCTAAAGCACGCCGAAATCTCTCCTGATCATCGTCATCAAACTCCATCACCTTTCATTCACAAGCATCAGTGTCATCTACCCACCACTTCCACCTAGCAACAACATCATCTATCCCACTACTTCCCACCACAGTGCCATGGGACTGGCACTTGGCTAGGAGGGGGTGTTGAGATATCGAGCTCCACTCGTGATACGCCAGGGTGACCGTTGTGCATTTATGTCACCGACGTGTCAGTTGCAGATGCGGTTGGTACACCGCCCATGAATAATAGCTACATGATAGCTATCCTTATCTACTCTAGTTCGTGGCTCAGTTAGTATGCCACCTTAGTTAGTTGAGTTTGGTTTGAGACCCATATATAGGGTTCTTCTATTTCTTTGTATGTGAGTTCTTTTGGCTTATACAACTAAGAAGAGGAAAACTGTTTTCAGCCTCCACCCTTGTGTGTATTCCCCCATTGTGCAAGCAAGAAAGCTACAAGTGAGACTCCTTCCTTCTCTCCCACAATCTTGACATGGTATCAGAGCCTTGTTCGTGGTAAGGAGCTCAAGAAAGCAAGCCAAGCTCGCGGTGGTCTGGTAAGAGGAGCAGTGTTGCTTTCATTTTCTGTTTTGGGAGCAAATCTCTACACGTAGCACAGCCGGAAATTGCAGGAGTGCATTGTCTCAGGTTGAGACCTTGTTTTTTTTATTTGAGGCCATTTCGGGGCCTGTTTTGGAGGCGGAAGTTTTCTGCACGCACTCAGGAAAAGGTCCAGTTTTATGCTGTGCAGCCACTGTTCTACAGGTCGGTGAAAAGTTACTGTAGAAATTGCGTCGTATGCTTGTACGCAGAGACATTGGGAGTTACAGAATCATCCCTGTTGCCTGTTGATGCAAAATCGTCACTAGGAAGTGACTGTGTGGTCAAATACCACTTTCGTCAGTTTTGCAGATTTGCCTTTGTGAGGCTGAAGCTGTGTTCTTTGCAGTGACAGAACTTTTTGCAGTGTTCTGTAATGGCATCTGATTCTCTCTCACAGATTGTCACTGAAAAGCTTGACAAGAACAACTTCCAAGCATGGAAGTTTAGAATGACGAATTTCCTTATGGGAAAAGGATATTGGGAATTTGTTGCAGGAAATGAAGAAGAACCAGTTCTTCCTGATGTTTCCAATCAACAGCAAATGCAGGCATTTAAAGCATGGCATGAGAGAGCCAGGAAAGTTATGTACTGGCTGTCTATCAGCATTTCAGACTCTATGATTGTGCATATACAAGATGCAAGTACGCCAAAGGAGGCATGGGATACTTTGTCAAAAATGTATAGCACAAATACGCAAGCCAGGAAAATGCAGCTCAAGCAAGAGTTGCACAATGTGCAAAGAGAAAATATGAGCATCAACGACTACCACATGAAGGTGAAGAAGATTGCAGATGCACTTGCTTCCATTGGGTCGCCAGTGGAAGATGATGATTTAGTCTCTGTGACCTTGAATGGTCTAGGAAAGGATTATGCACAGTTTCGGACATCCATTTCAGTTCGTGAAAGATTTCCTGATTTTGAGGAGTTGATTGCTCTTCTAATTTCTGAGGAGCAGAGAAATGGTGGTGCATCTTCTTTAGGAGGAACTTCAAAAGAAGCTGTCTTCTACTCAAATGCTGGAAGAGGTAGAGGCAGAGGTAGAGAAGGCCGATTTGGAGGCCGTGGTAGAAATCAGAATATGTAGCAAACTCAAGAAAACCAGTCCTATGGAGGAGGACGTGGTAACTCTAGAGGCAGGGGGAGCCAAAGAGGTCATGGTGGATGGCAAAGAGGCCAAAATGCAAACAGTAATGTTGAATGCTATTACTGTGGTAAAATGGGTCATATGGCTAAAGACTACTATAAAAAGCAGAATGACATCATGAATGGAAAACTGCAACAAGGGAACTATGTATCTTCTAGTAGACAAGGTGATGACAGAAATGAGCATTTGTTTATGGTGCAGCACATGAACAATTCTGTGACAAGTGCAGAAGAAAGCAATGATGTATGGTATGTTGACTCAGGTGCATCAAACCACATGACAGGTCATGCAGAATGGATGGAGGATGCAAGGAAAATGGAAAAGCCAGGATTTGTGGAGGCTGGTGATGACACTGCACATCCTATTGTGCAGATTGGAAAAATTCCTTTGTCTATGCAGGATGGGAAAAAGAAATACCTGTCCGATGTATTTCATGTCCCGAATATCACCAAGAATCTAGTTTCTGTTGGTCAAATGGTTGAACAGGGCTTGCAGGTCAGATTTAATCCTCATGGATGCTTTGTTGAGGATATGAAAAATAAAGGTCGCTTGATAGCAAAAGGAAAGAAGAAGGGCAGAATGTTTACGTTGGATGCAGACATGTCTGAATTGAGTGCAGCAATGTTTGCACATGGGACCGGTGTAGTTGCAGATATTGATATCTGGCATAAACGCATTGGTCATGTTAATGTACAGCGACTTAAATCAATGCAGGCCCAAAATATTGTTGCAGGATTGCCTAGATTCAAGGTTGCAGAAATGCATAAGGTATGTGAAGCCTGTCAGTTTGGAAAACAGGCAAGGAAACCATTTCCTAGACATGTTCAAGAGAGTAAGAAGCCATTGGAATTAATCCACTCTGATGTGTGGACTACTAAAGCTGCATCTCTTGGAGGCTGTCATTATTTTGTCAGTTTTATTGATGACTATAGCAGAAAAGTTTGGATGTATTTTATGAAAAAGAAAAGTGAAGTTTTTGGGCATTTCAAAACTCTTAAAGCTATGGTTGAAAAAGAAACAGGCCTACAAGTAAAATGCCTAAGGTCAGATGGAGGGGGAGAGTACCTCTCAAATGAGTTTGCAAGGTTCCTGCAGGAGCATGGCATAAAGCAATAATATTCATGCAGTCATACCCCACAACAAAATGGAATTGCAGAAAGGAAAAACATGCATATTGGAGAGGTATCTCGTGCCATGCTCAATGAAAAAGACTTGCCAGATTTTTATTGGGCTGAAGCAGTTGCTATAGCAATCTACATAATGAACAGGACTCCCACTGCAGCAATACATGGAATGACTGCAGAGGAGAGGTATACTGCTAGGAAACCAGATATTTCTCATTTGAAAATTTTTGGTTGCATTGCCTATGTACATGTGCCAGATGAGCTGAGATCCAAGTTGGATCCAAAAGCTGAGAAGTGCATCTTTATTGGTTACTCTCTGCAGCAAAAAGGGTATAGATACTATAACCCTTCTACTTGTAAGTTTACAGTGAGCAGAGATGTTGTTTTTGATGAGATGAGTAGCTGGTATAAACCAGTAAATGTGATTGATGATATAGATGCACAAAATGGTAATGCTGCACAGAATTCACAGCAACAGTCACAAAATATTAGTGGACCTGGAGCGTCCTCTAGCAGTGGTTCACATTCTTCGCCATGGACAGGTAGATTGAGATCAGGAGAATCTTCTCAAAGCAATGCAGATAGTGGTATGCAGGTATCACAAAAAGGAAAAGAGAAGGTTGATCAGCCCATGTTTGATGTGAATGCAGGTCACTCTTATGTGGATGGTGAATCCAGTGGCTCAGAACAGAGCATTGATGATGAGTTGGGTATTCCTTCTATTGTTACACCTGGAGTAAGGAAGACCAGGGATGTTTTGAGAGCACCTAGGAGTGAACCCACTTTACGCAGGTCTACCAGAGTTAGGTATCCTGTGGATAGGCTGAAATATGATGGATTTACAGCCATTCACTATGCATATATGGTCAAGGTGATACAGGAACCAGAACCCACTTCTTTTGAGCAAACCATGGGAAAAGAAAAATGGGAGAAAGCCATGGATGAAGAAATGGATGCCTTGGAAGCAAATGCTACATGGGAGTTGGTACCTTTGCCTAAAGGTAAGAATGCAATTGGTTGTAAGTGGGTTTATAAGGTGAAGCACAATGCAGATGGTTCTGTGAACAGATACAAGGCAAGATTAGTAGTCAAGGGGTATGCACAAACATATGGCATTGACTATGAAGAAACATTCAGTCCAGTTGCAAGGATGGCAACTGTAAGAGCATTCATTGCTATGGCTGCATCAAAGGGATGGTCTTTACATCAGATGGATATAAAGAATGCCTTCTTGCATGGTGATTTGCAAGAAGAGGTCTATATGGAGCAGCCACCAGGTTATGTGCATGCTGTTCATCCTGAGTTTGTTTGCAGATTGAAGAAAGCCTTGTATGGCTTGAAGCAAGTACCTAGAGCATGGTCTGACAAGATAGGACAGTATCTTGTCACTATTGGCTTTCAGATTTCCAAGGCAGATTTCTTACTTTATGTGAGAAAAACAGAGAAAGGTATTATGCTACTTGTCATTTATGTTGATGATTTGATTATGACAGGTGACAGTGATGAAGATATCCTTCATGTGAAAATGCTATTGAAGCAGAAGTTTGAGATGAAGGATTTGGGAGAGCTGCGTTATTTCTTGGGCATTGAGGTGATTAGATCACCAAGTGGGATACAGCTCTTGCAGAGGCAGTATGGATTGGACATGCTGTCCAAATATGGGATGACAGGCTGTAAGCCTATTTCAGTTCCTTTGGAGCAGAATGTGAAGCTGAGTACAGATGCAGGTGAGCTTCTAGAAGACCCTACTATGTACAGACGCATAGTAGGAAGTTTGATTTATATGACTATTACCAGGCCAGATTTGAGCTATGCTGTTGGATTGGTAAGTCAGTTTATGCAGGCTCCAAGGAAACCACATTTGGATGCGGCTAGACGCATACTCAGGTATGTGAAGTCCACATTGCAGTATGGACTATTTTATGAGACTGGGGTTCAGATACAGTTGCATGGATACACTGATGCTGATTGGGCTGGTAGTATTTTTTATAGACGATCTACCAGTGGATATGTGTTCTCTTTTGGGAGTGCTGCAGTCACTTGGAGCAGCAAGAAACAGCCTACAGTTGCCTTGTCGAGCACAGAGGCTGAGTACAGGGGCGCAGCAATGGCTGCATGTGAGGTAGCTTGGTTGCATAAGCTACTTTATGATATGCATCAGTCTACAGATGGGCCAGTTGTCATTTATTGTGACAACATGAGCAGTATACACTTGGCAAATAACCCAGTCTATCATGCTAGAACAAAGCACATTGAGGTGCATTATCACTATGTGCGAGAGAGGGTTTTTACTAGGTCTTATTGATCTAGTTTATGTCAGCACAGAGGATCAGGTAGCTGACATATTCACGAAGGCATTGGGCGCAGAGAAGCTGCGCAAGTTCAGAGACCTGCTTGGTGTGCAGGACTTGGGATTGAGCTCGAGGGGGAGTGTTGAGATATCGAGCTCCACTCGTGATACGCCAGGGTGACCATTGTGCATTTATGTCACCGACGTGTCAGTTGCAGATGCGGTTGGTACACCGCCCATGAATAATAGCTACATGATAGCTATCCTTATCTACTCTAGTTCGTGGCTCAGTTAGTATGCCACCTTAGTTAGTTGAGTTTGGTTTGAGACCCATATATAGGGTTCTTCTATTTCTTTGTATGTGAGTTCTTTTGGCTTATACAACTAAGAAGAGGAAAACTGTTTTCAGCCTCCACCCTTGTGTGTATTCCCCCATTGTGCAAGCAAGAAAGCTACAAGTGAGACTCCTTCCTTCTCTCCCACAATCTTGACAGGGGGGTAATGTTTACCTAATGTTTACCGCAGCACAGAGGAGTGGGAAATGGAAAAAAGGAAATAGGAAAAGGCGTAGGACAAAAGGAAGAAAAAGGCACCTTAGCCGGTAACCAGATCCTGAAAAAATTAAAAGCATGGGCACGACCCTCAGGAAGTCTTATAGTCGCCCACCAAGGAAAGTAAAAGAGTAATAAGCGCACCATTAAGTGTGAAAGCGCTCCCGAATCCTTGTAAAAGAGCACCGGACTCACTCCTGTGCAAATTGTATGCATTAGTTGGGAATAGGATATATTAGAACGGTGGGAAATGAGAAATGGGCCTAGGCTAATGCCGGCCATGTAAAAAAGGGATGACCGCCCATGAAAAGTAGGGCATGTATATAAAGTTCAAAAAGTGAATGAGAAGATCATTCTTGTGTGTGGCCAAAGCTTCTTCTTCTTCTTCTCTTTTTTCTTGCCTTCTTGCTTGTGCTTGAGAGAGTGTGAGGGAGTGATTGTGTGAGAGTGAGGGATCTTGGAGAAGAAGCTCTCCATCTTCTCTCTTCATCTTCCCCTCCTCTCTTCTCTTCTCTTGTCTCGCGCGTGGCTATGGAGAATGAAGCTCATGGGAGAGGGATTGAGGTTGCTTGAGCTTGCCTCAAGGATCTGGAGCTACCGGTGTGCAAGAAAGAGGAGGGTCCTCGATCGAGCATTAAGGTAAGCTCACTACACCCGTAAGGTAGACATTGCGCATCGGCTATGTGTGAGGTAGCCATGGCCGCTCGATTCAAAACACTTGAGCAATAAGTGGTCCGTAGGTCTCGGGGTATGCCTATGGGTTTTTCTTAAAAGATCAAGAAGAAAGCCTATGGGTTTTTCTTAAAAGATGGATACTTATGGAAGCATGCTAAAAAGAAACAGAGTATGCCATTGCGAGTTTTGGGTGACAGAGCTTCACAAGTAAATGTTATGCAAGAATTTCATGAAAGCTTATGGGGTGGTCTTAGAAGTGTTTGGAGTAATTTTGCAAAGATCAAATAAAGATATTGGTGGCAGGGTATGTATAAGGATGTTGCTCACTTTTTGGAAACATGTATGACATATCAAATATATTCATCTGTGAGACATCGGGATGGATTGTAGCCCACATATCCATTGTCTCTTCGTTTTAAGTGGGTGATGGATTTGGTCACAATGCCTACAGGTCTTTGGCAAATGAGATATCTTGTGCTTGCTCATAAAAACTTGAATAATCAAGTGGAAGGGAGAGCTCTACATACTAAGACAACAAATGTTGAGTGTACTTTTCTCTCAGAAGAGATCTTTTGTCGGTATGGCTGTGTGGGCAAAATTATAGTAGATAGGGGTGAGTTGGATGCAAATGAAGCTCATGATTTCTTTGCATGGTTTGGGATAAAGCTTGCTTTAACTGCAGTCTATAACCCTGAAGGAAATGGAAAAAATGAAAGAGGTCATCCACCTATTGTGAAGGCATTGGGAAAAGCATGTGGAGAGAAGGTAAAAGAGTGGCCACAATTGTTTCCTTATGCTTTGTGGGCTAACAGAGTAACTCATAGTGCCGTTATAGGATATATGCCTGCAAAATTGATGTATGGTGAAAAACCTATCATGTCAATAGAAAGATGATAGTCACATGGAGTGTGCTACCTTGGGAGGAGGAGCTAAATCGAGAGGAGTTATTAGCCTTACACATTAGATAATTGGAAAGAAAGTCAGAAGACATAGAGGCAGCAACTGCAAAGTTAAGGGCAACAAAGATACATAACAAGAAATGGTTTGATAAAAGACATAGATTGAAATCAAGAACCATACAAGATGGGGATTGGGTATTGATTTATGATAGCAATTTAGACAACCAACATAGTGCCATGCGTAAAGTTTCCAAAATATGGTTTTGACTCTATGTGGTAAGACAGGTGTTTGATAATGCTACTTATGCATTAAATGAATTGGATGGGACAGCCATAAAACTTCCGGTAGCAGGAAAAAGAATCAAATTATTCAAGAGGCAAGAATCTACTGCCTATGAGTTGCTAGAATTGGAAAAAAGAGTGGCCATGATACAGGGGCTAGCCAGGAAGATATGGAAGATGAAAAAGCAAAGGATATGGTTGCAGAGGATGTGGAGGACTTAGAATATAGTGACAACTAGGATTTTGACACATACCGGAGGATGTGCAGATTCAGAGGGGGTGGATGGCGTGCCACTACGCGGACACGGTGTGAAAAAGCATGGAATGCATCATCATCCAACTTTCTTATTGATCAAGAGAGTCAATGTAATCTGAGTCATTAGTACCTATGTGAGTGGCATGGATTATTCAAAAATACTAGATTTTTGGATAATTTTAGTCTATTTTTTATATTATTTATTGTAAAAATCCAAAAAGTTAGAAAAGCTTCTAGGTTAGGATGGCATGCAAAAAGCAAGTTTCTTTTCTAGCTAGTAATGAGATTTTTCACAAAAAAGACAGATTGACAAAATCACGCGCGTCGCGATCGCTGTTGACAAGCTCAAAACTACAGTTTGAACTGGAAGAGAAAAGAAGAAGTAAATTGGGAGATCCGTGAGTAGGTGTCTTGGAGTTTTACCCCCCTTTCAAAGCCAATGGAGCCATTAGATTTGGGTTCTGAGCAAAAGAGAAGGAGCTGTAATTTTGATGCACGTTTTGTTCTACGAAGAAACTCCAGGAGATCTAATACCTGGAGATTGCTTTTGAGTAGTGCAAGGATTCTAGGTTCTTTCAATACATATTGATTCAATTCATTGTGCTTTTTCTTTGTCGTGTTTACCTCTTTTCTATTCTCTTTATTCTCTTCCATCTCCTATTTCTACTTCCTTCTACCCTTGATCCTCTAAGGATTCGACCTTTCGACAAAAACCCTCTGACATTGTGATGAGGGGGAACCAAAATTCACCTAGTGAAGGGGAGTACCTTACTCAAATAGGTATTTTGCATGTTCCAAAGGTCCGTAGGTCTCTTTCATAGCAAGATCAGCCCATTGTCATTCTCTGGTTGTTTAGAGGGCTTATACACGATTCGAGAGCCTCTCATTTCCCCAAGGCATCAGCAGACCGATGCAGATCAGCTAGGCTTTAGGCCAAGTAGAATAGTTCACTCTATGTGAACTATGCGCTTATGTGATGGATCCTAGAAGATCGAGAGTGTAGCACTATTGAAGAGGCTTTGGCACAAGATGTTTGGCACCATGCTATGTAGGAGGAGCTGGACTTCATTGAGCATAATTAGACTTGGGAGTTGGTTCCGCATAGCAAGTAGAAAGTGATAGGTGTGAAGTTGGTCTATAAGACCTTGAGGGCTGGCCCCTTTGTCTTGAGGCTCATCTTTAGAGCCTATACACTCTCCATTGCTTCTTACTCTTTTTGTATTCAATCACGTCCACTTGGAGAGAGGGAGACTAGAGGTGCTGCTGTCTTGAGGCTGATCTTTAGAGCCTATTCACACTCCATTGCTTCTCACTCTTGTTGTATTTGATCACATTGACTTGGAGAGAGGGAGAATAGAGGTACTGTTGGTCACTACATGCCATTCACCTGTGTGGTTTGTATGGTACATCTCATGTATTGGGTTATGGACTCTGTTCTCATCAATTCGTTGTTTGAGTTCTTGTGTTCTTTTTTTCATTGTTCATTCAGTGTTCAGCAGTTGTGATTCTTCTATTTCCATTTCTCATTCTCACATGTGCATACATGAAAGAAAACACTGCCACTCAGATAGTTCATATTCTTCATGTATACATTGCTAGCTCATCTCGTTCATGTCTACATTGCTATCTTTTATTGTCTTGTATTTCTTGCCAGTTTAGAACTGAGGTTTTTCAATATTTTTGTGAGTAGCTGAGAGAGAGAGAGAGAGAGAGAGAGAGAGAGGAGGCTCTTGATCTTCTTTTGGTACAGGTTGAGAAAGTAGAAGATATAACCAGACAACAACTACTTGCTTTGCGAGATGGTCAGGTAAACTATGATGATTGTAGTCTAAGTCAATTAGCCTTGTGTTTTGGCTTTATTGTCACAAAAGAACCAAAAGCTGGTTTGGGTGAAGAGGTCAAAGTACACTTGTTTGATTTTCTGGTTATGTGTCTTTTGAAGTGTATCCATTCTGGTGAAAGCCCATCTTGATTCCATGGATCTGACTTATACTCATGTACGAAATGCCTGAGGTCATTGTTTACTCATTGTCAGCTGCCAAGTGTTTTCATTGTTTTTGTGAATGTAGCTGATAATGTATTGCTGTGAATATGCAGTTTATGCTTGAAAATGAGGGGATTCAATGGAGTCATGTGAGGTTGAATTTACATTTGCAGGAAATACAAGGAGCTGATGCCTTGAAGAAAAGGAATCTAATCAAACGCCAGTATTGACTCAGTCCTAATACTCCTTTTAAAAAAAGAAAATTGTATTTTCCATGCAAACCTTAAAAACACTATGATTTGCTGGGAATAGGGACTTTTTATAATACTCATGTCATTTCGGCTATTATTTCATTCTCTTCCATCTTTGAGCTCTTAAAATTAGTGTGAGTTGTCAATCAGTTTTATATGTTTGTTTTGAAATCTATTACTTACGTTTCTGAATATGAAAGTTTGGCAAGGATGCCCTGTAAGAAAAGGTTCAAAATTTGCTCCACGTAGGTGGAAGCCAGCAACAGATCTTACACGAGATCTATACAGAAGTGAGTTCACTTGTTTTTTCTTTCAAACAACTTGTTGTTTCTACACAAACATTCAACTGCTCAGGTTTTTATTCTGATTTCCAAGCTTTGGCATTTCTAGCCAGGGCATGCATGAATAATACCATCTGCTTTCAGGTTGGTTGTGTAGAAAGCTTGTAGGTTCTACACTTTCGTGAAATGATTGGTTTGCAGTCTGCAATAAACAATCTTATTCTTGCTGATGTCAATTTTCTTTTTCAAGGTTTGGAAGGTTGCTATGTATATGCATGACCCTATATTGTTTTAGTCTATTTGTCAGCACAGTTTTTTTGTACATGTTTCAACTTCTTATGCCCTCACAAGTTCTAATCTTAAATGCCTCTTTTCTAGTTTATGAGAAGGCTTAGAGAGGGAAGTTAGAATGATGATGGTATTTTGAGCTGAATATGTTAGGCTATGATAATTGAGTTAAGATGTCATAAACACACCTTAAGTTTGTAGATTTCCAGAAAGCAATAGACTATTGTATATGGTTCTGTTTTGCATGCCCTTTTTTTTTGGGTTGGCTCTGCTGAATTCACAGGGGATCCCAGAAATGAACTTTCTTTATCAGGTTGCATAGGGTTGCATTGAGTTTACATACCGTTTTTTCTTTCCCTTGTTCAACAAACCCTTCAGACTGCTGCATATAGATGTCTTCATGCAGATCACCATATAAAGACACAGTCTTGACATCCATCTATATGAGCTTCATATCCTCAATTGCAACCAAGCCCAAAATGGTTCTCAATGTTGTCATCTTGACTACATGAGAGAAAATCGTATCAAAGTCAATTCCATGCTCCTACTTGTATCCCTTTGCAACCAATCTGGCTTTGTACTTTGGGGAGGAACCAGAAGTGACCTTTATCTTGTAAACCCATTTGCATGAAAATGTTTTCTGCCCCTTAGGCAACTGTACCAAGTCCCAAGTGCCATTTTTCTCAAGAGATTCCATCTCTGACAACATGGCTTTATACAATTTCTTGCTTTCCTGTCTGGCCATTGCTTCCTTGAAGCAAGATGGTTCACCACAGTCTGTCAACATGACATAATTAGCCACATTGTTTGCACTAGGAACAAATCTGTTAAGTTGTCTAGTAGCCCTAGATGATCTCCTAACCCAATGGTCATTGTTTGGTGGCTGTTCCTGCAAATTTCCATTTTGAGCATGCTGTCTTGGCATTTCAACCTGCAAATTAGCATTAATAGCTTGCTGTCCTGGCTGTTCCTACACATGTAGTGGCTCATTATCATGGGAAATATCTGGTTGATCATTTCTTGCATCATTTCTTGCATTTTACAGGTTCATTTACAATAGATATTTGCTGTTGTATAGCAGGCACATTTTGCTGTCCAAAAGGTATTTTTTTTCGGAATACAACCCTACAGACCTCATTTTTTAAGGTTGTTTGTGCGTGCGATCTTCCCAGAAGATAACTTCATGGCTGCATACTACTTTACTTTTCTCGGGATCCCATAATCTATACCTCATTTCACACTCATCACCATATCCTAGGAAAATGCATTTATAGGACTTTGGCTCAAGTTTGCTGCGTTTTTCTTTACGAATATGCACAAAAGCTTCGCAACCAAACACTTTCAGATGAGCATATGAAGGTGGCTTGCCCCACCACGCTTCTTGGAGAACTCCTCTCCCTTCCCAACGACGTGTTTGGTGACCGGTTAATTAAGTGAACGGCTGTTTATAACAGCCTCTGCCCAAAAACCATGGGGTAATGCAGCATGAGACAGCATCGTACGGACCTTATCTTATATGGTTCGATTCATACGCTCTGCAACTCTATTTTGGGGTAGATTATGAGGGGCAATGAGCTTCTTCTTTATCCCTTTGTTGTCACAAAATGCCTGAAAGGCCTTGGATACATATTCTCCACCATTATCAGAGCAAAGACACTTAAGTGTCTTATTTGTCTGATTTTCAGTCAATGCCAAGAATTTTTTAAACTGGTCAAGCACTCCATTCTTGTTACGAATAGGGTAAACCCATACTTTCCGTGTAGCATCATCGACAAAGGTGACAAGATATTTATTTCTCCCTAAAGATAATCCTGGCATTTGACATACGTCCGAATGTACTAACTCTAGAGGAGAAGATTTCAAAGAAAGAGACTTTTTGTGAGACGTCTGTGCATGTTTTCTTTAAATACAATG
Source organism: Lygodium microphyllum (assembly GCF_053477565.2). NCBI lineage: Eukaryota > Viridiplantae > Streptophyta > Polypodiopsida > Schizaeales > Lygodiaceae > Lygodium > Lygodium microphyllum. The sequence continues at coordinate 48,882,498 of NC_141143.1, forward strand.
ATCAAGATAATGCTCAAAATCAACATAATGAAGATAAGGCAAGTAACCCAAATGAGAAAGCACTTTCATTCTTATTTGACTCATATGTCCCAACTGGCCATGCCACAAAGAAACGCTTGGCTGCTCGGTCACGGCAACAACATGGTCACACACGCTAGATACATGAAGTGGATACAAAGTATCTCTCTTGCAACTTTTGGTAATAACCCTAGATCCCTTACAGATCTTCCATTTTCCATCACCAAAGGTGGTATGAAAACCATCATCATCTAGCTGCCCTGTGCTAATCAAGCTCTTCTTGAGCTGAGGGACATGCCGTACATGCTGAAGTGTAAAGACAAAGCCATGCTGAAACTGTAACTGCACACTGCCAATACCGGAACTATCACATGCATACTTGTTCCCAAGATGGATAACACCATGGTGACCCCTTGTATAGGCAGAGAACCACTCACGATGAGGGGTGATATGAAAGGAAGCACCTAAATCGAGAATCCAAGTATGCATGTCATTATGCGTATCTGCAAGTAAAGCATGTGCACCAAAGTGTGAAGAGACAAAGAGTACATCACTCCCACTATCATTGTCATGAGTGACTACATTCACCTCTTTAATTTTTACACTACTCTTCTTAGGTTGGCTGTCCTTCTTCTCTTCCTTGCTATCATCTATCTTCTTGCCTTTTCCATTATCTTTCTTCCATTTGTAGCAATCACATTTAAAGTGACCCTTCTTGCCACAATGATGACATTCAACATCTTTGCCACGTGATTTACTGCATCCCTTGATATTATATTTGCCCTTTTGCTGTGATCTGCCCCTAGTATGCAAAGCACTGGAAGACTTACTGGATGCATTGTTCTACCGATTCATCTCTTCCTTAAGTAGAGCGCTCTCTACATCAGCATACAAAAGGATTACATTCGAATTGCTCATAGCAGTCCTGAATATATCCGAACTCTCTGGTAGAGTGCAAAGCAAGAAAGTAGCCTTGAATTCCTCATCAATCATGAACTTCAAGGCAACTAGCTGGATGAAAATGGAGTTAAACTCACTCAAGTGAGTAGACATTGTTGTACCCTCTTTCATACGCAAATCCATAAGCCTTTTCAGCCAATACACTTTACTTTGCAGCACTTTTTTGTGCATACAATTTTTCCATTCTAGTCCATATAGTATATGCAGAATCCAAACCTTCAATGTTAAACAAGGCATCAGAAATCGATAGCTCTATGGTTGAGCGTGCAAGCTCATTTAACTCATCCCAATAGTTGTGTTCCATGTCCACGGGCTTTGCGCCTTTGGTTTTGATCGGCTTTGCCTGCTTCTTTTGCAACAGGATATTGTAGCACTGCTTTTGCCAAATTGCAAAGTTATGTGTGCCTTTAAGCTTCTTTTATGTGCATCAGATTACTGTTGTCATTGCTGCTAGCCATGATTTTCAGCCCAAAATGCGACCAAAAAACAGCAAATGCAAGCCCAAAACTGTAACTCGAGTGGCCAAGGTACAATTAAGTACCAATCAACAATAAATGACCACGTAGAAGCGCAGATTTCAGATTTGTAATTAAATTTTCAGAAGCACCAAACCATGTGCTATAACATTCCACAACTGATTACAGCTGTTCCAAGGGCATATGCATCACATTACATGAGAAATCGCAAATTTTAGCTACAATTTATGTTGTACATGTACCCACGGGCATAAAATTTGACATGAACAGTCAAAAGCCCCAAAATTTTTGTGCTCAAAGCATCAACCGCACATCTGCATTTTCTCTACCATGCATAGAACAGGCCAATTTTGCCAAAATAGAGCAATTTCAGTAAAACCCCCAAATTTTACCAAAAGTGTTGATGTCCAAATTGCTTGGAAATCAACCTACATGTGCATAAAATAACCAAATGTTGCATAGATTTTGCCTAAATTGTTGGAGCTCCAAATTGCACGGGTCCAATGTGTATCAATGTCGAGAAATTGGGTAAATTTCAGCCCAATCTGTGCATGTACATGAAAAGCCCCAAATGTGGGGGACAAAATGTCACAAATTCTCGCAATTTTTGAGATAGTTTTGCTTGTCCTGCATCAAATTCCCCAAATTTGGGAAAAGCCCCAAATTTTTGGATCACAGTTGTACAAATCTGGCCTTTTGTGCCTGGCGCACGAAACCCCGTCAAGGAAGGGGTAGAATTTGATTTTTCCTTTAAAAAAAAGGAACGTGAAAGGGGGGGTCTGTTGACCCATAAGACGGGTCGTCGAGTGAATGTCGCCCCATTTGAGGTGCACCGTTGAGTGGCGTTGTCGATGCCCGTTGGTCGCCGTTTGACGCCGTGCTGCCGTCTCCCGTCCGTAGTGTTCTTCGTTTGCAAGTTGCGCGCTACCCGCTGCCCGTTGCACCCCCGGTACCCCGCTGGTCCTGTCGCACACTCTCCTCATCGCTGGAGCTTGGCCCTATCGCCTGTGATAAGATGCTGCCTGATTCTGCTACAATTGTCGTTAGTCGCCTATCCGACTAGCAACACGATTGCTTCTCTTGCACACAAGCTTGCCTTTGACTTGTCTCGCCTATGTGCTTGGGAATTGGAATTGTTGCCTTGGCAATTGCCTCCTCACCGAGCTCAAGCTCGACGTTTCGAGAAGTGTGCAGAACTTGATGGCTCTGATACTAGTTTGTAGTGACGGGTTGGGCACAGAGATCGCGATAGACAGTCATTACGCGCAGTGAGAGGCAGAGAGAGTGAGCCCGTTTGTAGGTACAATGAGGCACGAGGTCTTATTTCCAACATTTTCTACTTTCCAATAGATGATGAATGATTTGCTTCGTTCGTATCTGAGAAAGTGGATTCTCTCTTTCTTTGATGACATACTTATTTATAGTACGTTGTTAGGTGAGGTATAAACCATTTGGATATCATCTTATACATTTGAAGATGAGAACACTTGTTTGTAAAGCTATCCAAGTGTGAGTTTTGTCACATAGAGCTTTTGTATCTCATATACATAATCTCGGTTGATGGCATTTGAATTGATCCCAAAAATATTTGAGTAGTGCTTGATTGGTATATTTTGAGGACTCTAAGGCAAGTCAAACCTTTATTGGGTTTTATAGGTTTCTTTTGAAAGTTCATTGAGGATTATGCTTACATTACTAAAACTTTGATACCTTTGCTTAAGGGTATCTATAGCAAGGAGAAGCAGGTTAGTTTGCTGATTATTGCACTATTGAGCTTGATTAATGTTTTCAAACATTTAAAATGGTTGGTTACTCTTGCATTGATATTGCAGATTATTTATCCAAATAAATATGAGTGATGGTACTAGAGGTGTTATTCTTTATTAAGATGTTTGAGCTACTGTGTTTAAGAGTCATAAGCTCATGGATGCCTAAATATGTTACACAAGTTAGGAGGAGGATTTATTGCTAGTTATCCATGCATTTAAAATTTAGTGGTATTATTTATAAGTGGCACCTAATTCATTAGTTGGATTGACCGCTATTCATTGAAGTACCTTTGAGATTAGCCTGATCTTCGTGGTGGTAAGGCAAGATGGGTGGAGCCTATGCAAGAGTTGGGAGTTTAAGACTCCTTACCAGAAGGGCATAACTAATGTGGTTGCCGATACTCTTAATTGGATCTTTGTCTTTCTCTAAATTTTTGATTGATTTCTATCTCTCTCAATGGTGTTGCCAAAACGATTCTCATTTTGATAGGAATTGGCAATTTGTTCAATATAAACATAGTAGACATAGAAGCTTAAGCGGTTTGGACATGTAAAAGTTGGCTATTAAGAGAAAGACAATAAAAAAGTATTTCATTTGGGAAGGGTTACTATTCAAACAAGGCAAACTATGTGTGCTCGATGATGAGAATATCAGCAAAAAGATTTTGTACGAGTGCCATGATGTGTTGAGTCCAAGGCTCTTGTAGCATATATTGGACTTTGGCCTTGGTTGCACACTATTTTTATTGGTTGTACATAAAGACTAGATCTTGGTAAAATAGATGCCTTCTATTGCACACAATGCCTTCGATCTCACGCTCACCTTCTTGAAGTATGAGAGGATAGTGAATTTGGTGATGAGGAAGGTGGCATTGTCAAAGGAGGTGGTGGTGGTGTGGCCTTTGAATGCTAGCCAATGATGAATGACATATCCAACATGACCATGAAGGTGAAATTAAGCACAAACATGCTACTAAAGGGCATGGCCTCTACTAGTCTTACATGCGCAAGTGCCTTCAATGCCATTTTTATTAAGTTGAACAACACAAATAAGCAAGGATGTTACATCCTTTACAAATTCTTGATAAGAAGTGGTGTAGCATTTTTATGTTTTTGTAGTAGGATTACCTTGTACATATTGAGGTCATGATGCAATTTGGGTCGTGGTTGATTAATTGACAAAAATGGCTTGTTTCATTCCAAAAAAGACGACCGTTTAAAGCCACGATTTGGCTAGTCTCTTTCTTGAGCATTGTATAAATTTTATGGTTTGGCTGATGAGATAGTCAGTGATTGTTTTTTATTGTTTATTGGTCATTTTTGGTAAATGTTCTTCCAAAGGTTTGAGACCCAATTGTCCATGTTGTCTTGACAAGATCATAAAACTGTTGGACAAACCAAGAGAACAAATCAAACTATGGAGGATATGCTACATGCATATGTCTCTTGTAGGCAATCTAATCGGGAGCATTATCTTTCTCAAATTGAGTTTGCTTACAATAGTGTTGAGCATTCGGCTATAGCCTATTGGGCATCGCGTGTTTATGCTAATGTATGGTTATGAGCTGAAACCACCAATTACTGTTGAGCTCAAGGGGATAAAAATGTAGTCCATGGAGGACTCTTTTGCATGATATGCAAGAAATGTTGATAATTCCGAGGGAAAGCATTAAGACGGCCTAGGAATGTGCTATGCTGCATGCTAACCAAAATCATACTCCCTGAGAGCTCTAGGAGGCCATGTTGGTTTGCCTTACCCAAAGGACTCTAATTCAATAACTATTGGTAATACAAAGTGCTACAAGTTCTTCGAGGTATGTGGTCCTTGTGAGATTACCCAGAAGATAAGCAGCATGTCCTATGAGCTTGATTTACCTTTGGACATCTGAGTCTGGTGTTCCATGTGAGTCGTATGAAAGAACGATTGGGGTGAGGTGAACTAAAAGTGAGGGACAATGGCTTGATTGGGGTTTTGGCAACTATTTCTCGAGGGGGTATCAGCTATCAGCCTTGTACTGGTAAGCCAACATTAGAGTGATTATTGGTGGTCGGACGGGAGAGGATTTTTCACTGGAGAGGGCAGACAGGCTGGGTTGAGCTGGGCAGCAGATCATTGTTGAAATGTACAACAAGTTATGATAGAGCTATATAGGCAATGTTGAGTTGTAATTCAATTCATTGAATTTGGATGAAGTTTAAGAATGGTATGCAAAAGTTAGAGTAGCCTGATTTCTAGTCTGTCTGAGTTGCAGGTTTAATATGCGACAAGGATTTGACTCTAGGTGATCTTATGGGTGTTTTGAACGAGTTTTTCAAACATCGAGGTAAGATCATCATGTGGCATATGCTGTTGGCTTATCTCTCTTGTTGATTATTTGTATCATTTATTGTCAGGTATTACAAATCTCAGGTTCAAGCCAGCATACAATCCTTATACAGAACCTAGCATGGAGATATTTAGGTTTTTGTCAACATACAACCCTCCTCCAACCATCTGAACTCCTTTGATGTTCTTTTTTTTTAATGGGGGGGCCTATCAGTTTGTATTATGCAGGTAGGCTTCACTCACTTTGGTGAAGCAGATTGAGCCTTATTGATGTTGTTTAATGCAGTTACCATGATCTGCTGAAGAAATGGGTAGAGGTGGGGAATTCTGGGATGTTTCGACCTGAGATGTTACTCCCAATGGGTTTACCTGAAGATGTATTAGTGATTGCTTGGGGTTTATCACTAGAAAGGTACACTTTTCAGTGTGATGTACACGGGGGATTCACTAGTAATAATAAGGAGACGTCACTTGCATGCAAGAAATATATGAAAATACCCCTTATCTACCCCCTATTTATGGGACCTTACCTTATAAAATGTACATTCCTTCCCTTAAATAACCCCCCTCCCTTACACTCACGTGGTACCATACGGTAAACCCTAGTGGACCTCCCGGGGTGATGTATTTGTTTTGTCAAGATTTCTAGGATTTGAAAGCTCAACAAGTTTCATGGTAATGATTAGCGAACTAATCTATCCCACTGGATAATATTGTTAATATACCTAAGGCCCTATGTATGGAAGCAAGTGCTTGCTTAGTTTTGTGAACATGGATGTGGTTTCTGTCTTTTGTTGTTATGACCTAGTATATGGTATTGTTGTGTCTCTTACTTTTCTAGCTTATTAGTTGGAAGGTGAGACTGTGATATCACCTATATCCAAATTATAGGTAGTGCTAGGCTGCTGTAACTCATAATGTTAAATCCAGTGCTATGTGTAGTACCTTTCCCCAGTCCATCCCCTATTCAAATAGTCTCTGTATGTTAACAGTTATAAATATTGTGCTCTGTCCAATGTAGGTATTGTGGGACACACTAGCCTTTGGCTCTAGGAGGATGGCACCACACCATGAGAGGCTTTTAATAATAATTGATGACCTAACCTGCTGTCTGGCAAACCTGTTAACCAGCCGTAGACCGACTCATGTATGTAGTGCTCAATTCCTTGCCGAGGGCGTCTCCCACTCTGAGCCCAGTACACACGCACAACCATTTAAGTTTAGTATTCTTCTTTCAGTTCTTGTTTCATACCTACTCTGTTTTCCTGAACCATAAAGTTGCAACTCTGGTGATTGTGCATAGAATGACATTGACAAAGGGAGTTTTCGTATACCAGATTGCATAAGCTGAACTATTTCACAGTCTCTGCATTTGTGAAGACTTTGATGTATGACTGCCTATTCTGCTTTCTAGGCCAACGATGATCCTTTATGGAATTGACAACATCCGTGATCTATTTGGACACAAGGTTAGCTGTTCTACTAATTCTAATTGATCAGAGAATACTCGGACATCCACAATTAACTAATACTTACGAACTTTTTTATTTCGTAGGTGGACTTGAAGTTAATAAAGTCTAATCCAATCTCTCGCCTTGGATTGCATCTGTAGAAGGCAATGACAATGGTACGTCCATCATTGGTAGTGACAGGTGGATCAGCATTCTCCTGAGATGAGCGTAGTTTTAACCCTTCAGTTACCCTCCTCTGATATCCTCTCATTGTACAGGGGTTCCGTAACACAGAGCCATACTTGGCTTGGTGCCTTATCCAATCAAGGAAAATGAGATTGATCCTGTACCGGTTAGTGCCAAATTGCTTAATGCTATCTACTGATAACACAATTTTGTACTCCTGCTAGATTGCATAGTCAATGCAGCTTTAGTAACAGTTTTATCACACAATTTTACTAACAGTTGCAAAGAACTGTGAGACTCAGGCCTGTAACAGTCTAATTTGGGCCTTTATTCTTTTTTGTGTTCATGGAAGAAATTGATTGTTCGAAATATTTACTTCCATGTCTTGTTTTGGACAGAGATTGATCAATGTGCCATTGTCAATCTTAACTGCTCTTTTGTGTCCCTTTTCATCATGCTTCGTTGTGGTTCCAAGTTTATCTAAACAGTGTCTATAAAACTGAATTATATTCTTGGAGTGCATTGAATATTTGACAAATGGGGGGTATGGAGTGTTTGTTTGGCCATATGTATAGTTTGGTGGAACGCTGGACAGAGGTGCAATTTCTCCACTGGCAGACTCTGCATGTGTGAAGTAGAAATACAATTGTTCTTGGTGAATAATTTGAAGTATTTGATGCATCTATATCACATTATTATTTTTGTTGTGTGACGGAGCTTTTCCGCCCCCTCATAAGTGTGGCTCTTATAGGATTCTCTCTCTCTCTCTCTCTCTCTCTCTCTCTCTCTCTCTCTCCACACACACACACACACACACATGAAGGCATGTGTGCAGAAGGCGTGCGATGGGTGTGAGATACAGTGGGTGTGTAGGTGGAAGGCGCACAGGGGGCGAGGCATGACTGGTGACTCTCTCTCTGTCACTCACATGCTTCATAGTTTTTGACCATAGTTGTTCCATTGTTGGGATACCATCAAATCCCTTGACTCGGTAGGCCAATGGCGCATGATTGGAGGTCAGAAGCTTTGCTCTAGTGTTGAGATTGTATTCAGTTGAGCATTATACCAAGAATGTCTTCAAATAGTGAGATGGGATTAAACTTTTGCTATGAGGAAACTAAAATACAATGTAGGGGGAGGAATTGAGGGAAGTGATGCATGACAACCTCGCTTCCATCACGAAGTAGCTTCACGGCATCTTGGTGCATGGCGGATAAGTAGGTGGAGGGTAGGTGGAAGTAGTGGTGAGAGAGGGAGATAGGGGGGTGGGGAAACCAAAATACAATGTATGGGAAGTGAGGGAAGTGCACGACATCTTTGCTTCCATCTTGAAGCTATTTTGTAGTAGCTTTGGCGAGTGGCCTAGCGTTTCTTGTGCACAAGGAATGCTAGTTGCATGTTATTGTCGCTACTGCTGGAGTATTCTACATGACAACACCTTTTAAAACATTTTCAAAAGTTTTACTTGTTTGTGATGTGAACATAGTTTAGAACTTCATGTATCTCTATGACATTGATGAGTCATCCAATGTTTGTCTTTCACCTTGTTTTTGGCTCTCATTACATTGATCCCTTAATTGTATCTTATGCTTCCTAAATGGGATCTTACATCATCTATAAAGTTAGAAACCTAATTTCATGTCTTAGTGAGATCTAATGTTTGGGTTCATATGCAAATGCACATAGCGAAAGGAAAATGAAGCCGTGGTGCAAAATAGCCATGCAATCAAGAAGTTGTATGAAAATACAAATAAGGTGGGGATATTAAAACTTCCATATGCTTTGACCTTAAACTTTTCATATTAGGAATATGGGGATTATAAAGCATCTAATTCTTTAGATTTGCTCAAGCTTGATGTATTATAATCTAATGTTTTAAGCTCCTTCCAGTGCACAAAGTGTAGTGATTTTGGTATAGTGCAATATGTCATTGCATTAAAGTGTCTCTCACCTCTTCTTATGTTTCCACATAATAATGCGCTTGAGTTATTGAAATACTTTTGCTTGTAGGAGTGATGAATTTCAAACATGAGTTGATAAATTAGAAAAAGTAGAGTTTGATATCATTGCATCAAACTATGTGGATATGATTATATTGTTACACACCATATGAGGAGTGCCAAGGTTTATATATATCCTTTAAAATTAATTTGTCTTTTGTATTTACCCAAATATAGCCTTGCATGTGTCAAACTAGCAAAATGATATTTGCATTGAGACTGTCACACACTTTTTGTGATATCCTATGTTGGCAAACACAATTAGCACCCAACAACATTGTGGTGTAGTGGATCAAGTGTGGATTGAATGCCAAGGGGGTGTAAGTTTGATCCTTGCGTCTTGCATCCCTTGAGGCACATTACAAATCCATTCATGTCCAAAACACAATTAGCACATGTTAGTTGGATAGTGAAAAATTATGAAAATTCAAAAATGCTTTAGTAATAATTTTGGTAAACCATGAGTTGCAACCATCTTATGGAAAAGTCTAGGATGTAGAAGTTGTGCAAGCTTTAGCACAGGGATGAAAATATGGACCAACATTAGTATGTTTATGAACATACATAATGAGATTTCATTCATTGTGTAATATCTATTAATATTGTTGTTATGTAGCTCTTTAAGAAGCCTCACCATGTTCTACAAACATAACATGGTTGAATCACAATCTATTACTATCATGAATAGATTGATAATGTGAACCTCACTCTTGGAATGAATGGATTATGTTAACAAATTCAAATTCGCAAATGTTGGATGAATGATGCCCCTTTTTGATCTAGTTTATTGATAAGTATTAGGGATTTTACACACTTTTTTTGGTTGATATTTCTAGTAGCTTTTCTCAAAAATTCCCCTTTAAAATGTTCTAAAAAATGGTTTGAGAAAACTCTTCTTGGAATATATAATAAGGTAGTAGTGTATAGGTACTAGATAAGGTTGTGATCATTTTTTAAAATCTTAAGGTTTTTTGATAGTTTAGCATATAGCATGGGTTTTAGGCAAAGCATGTAGCCATTAGTTGGGCACAAGGATGTCCAACTTCCATCTAGTTGGAACAAGGATGGCTTTGAGGATGTAGTTCTTAATTGGGACTCCAATGATATTGGCGTATATTTGGCTCTTCGTTGGTGCATCTCGAAGGAAGTCCTACTAGTGTTCATTTGTTTTGGGGTCTCTCTTGAGGTATGGGCAAATCTTCACCAAAAGTACAAACCTTCATTATCCATGTAGGCTATCACCATATATGGTCATATTTATAGCATCAAGTATGAACCTATGGATTCCATTGAGTCATTTTGAGGACTATCCAAGGCCAACTTCATAACATGGAGGCTACCCTTCATGATGCACACCCTATGTGTTGGTGCTTTTCAAGCTTCCTTTGGAGTCAGATTGTGCAGCCACTACCTTAAGTGCTCAAGCATCAATGGATCCAATGAGTAGGTTGATCATTTGGTTTTGGTCGTGTTGTTGCTAAGAGATGGATTGAACCAAAATTTAAGGCAAAATAGAAAAAAATCATTGTCTTATCATATTCTTTCTTCACATTACATTTATATTGCTGAAGCATGAGTCTCCACTTAGGCTATAAGAGAGGGTGCCATATCAAGTTGATGCTCCACATCTTTGAAATTTTGCAATTGCAGAGTAGTGACAAGAGAAGAAGTTGAAGTGATTATTTTGTGGTAAGAATTGGCATCTCTAGAAGGATTACAAGAACTTTGTGGTTTTTAGAAGGAAAGGGGAAGAGGTCAAGGTCGACTCCAAATTTAAATCATTCTCACACATGTTTGAGCTTTTGCAATTGCAAGGTCAACTTGGACTTTGCATGTTCAAACTTTTGCAATTGTAGAGAGGGGTGATAAGAAGAAAAAGTTGTTAATCAACAACAACAACAACAACAAAAACAAAAGTGACAAAAAGAGATTGAGCATGATGAAAGAAGAATGAATGTTTGAGAGACCCTATCACAAATGTTTTCTCATAAAATCTCAACACAAACTAGTAATGTAATTAATTTTGATGAGAGCCGAGCTCGCTCCCATGCAAATTGTATTATTTTTCAGGTAGAAAATTAGATGTCTCCATTCTTGGATATGTGATGAGGATTCAAACTTGTAATAGTAACATGTATAAGGACCAAGCCAAGAGCCAGAAAGGGAATAGAGTGCCCAACTAAAAGAGGGTAAACCCTAAAAAGGGTGCCCATGTATATAAGTGGAGAAAATAAATAGAAGCTCATTCTAGTGTGTGCTCAATTACGATTAAGTTCCCTATCTCTACTCTTCTTGCTTTGTGGTTCTAGCTTGTTGTTGAGAGAGTGTGTGCACCAACTTACAATTAAGTTCTCTATCTCTACTACTTGCTTTGTGGTTCTCGTTTGTTGTCGAGAGATAGAGTGGGAGAGGAAGTCAGTGCAATTCGAGAGTGTAAGGGATGAGAAATGAAGCACTTGATGATTCTATTGCCCTTTGCTTCTCTGCATCTTTCTTTCGATGGAAACTTGAGCTTGGAGAAGATTGGATGTTTAGACCAAGAGCTTGGAGATGGAGGTGGTGACGTGAGGATGGTGAGCCTACCATCTGTATCACAATGAGACCACAATGATTGACAAGTTTGAGGTGTGTGATGTGAGGATCGTGAGCCTACCATCTGTATCACAATGAGACCACAATGATCATCAAGCCTTGCTTGTTTGTGAGAATAGCTAATGGTTAGAAGAAGAGAAGGTGAGTGACTAGTTAGCCTTGGATGGTTTGAACTCATGAAACAATAGGAGCTCCACACTTGTCCCTTGGTTGTTGACTTGATAGTTTGATTTTGTTTTGCCAAGACCATGGAGTCAACCATCCAAAGTGCTCTCTTCCCTATTGGCTATAGGAATAGAAGGAGAGAAAGTTCTTTATAAATGATTTTTGAAGTAATAGTTCATTTAATTTTGAGTCTGATGCAAATCATGAGCATTGTTACAATAGATTAGAAAGAGAAAATTCTTTCATACACATCTTTGATGAAGATATTCAAGAAGAAGACAGAGTAGACTTGTGAGGTGGAAGAGAGAAGGAAAGGGGTTTCCTTAACTAGATAGTACCTTGTGGGTTGCATTCAACTGCAACTTATTTGAGTGCCGAGGAGGGCAATGCTAACATTCAAATTCACTTTAGGAACTAGCATTCGAATAATGCAAGCGCTTGAATGTAACCCACATTCAAATTAGTTTGGGGAGGAGAATAGAAAGAGAAGTTGCTTTGAGCATTCACAATATCCTATCATTTGAGAGGAGGATAGAAAGATGTAGGTGGAGAGATGGAACTCGAGAGTAGGAGAGGTAAAGAAAAGTGGAGAATTGGAGCAAATAGGAAGGAGAGACGGTATTGAGCAACACACACTCAACATCTTGGGACCATTGGACACACTCCTATTCTTTTAGGAGCTTCAAAAACACACCAAATCCTTGAGCTAGCTCTCACCTAGCCATTGCACATGGATCAAAACCTAATTGTAGTGAGCATTGCATAGCATACCACAAAGTATGATGGACACATGCATAAGCTCTAGATCTAGGAGTGCTTCTTCGTTCCTCAACCCACTACAACCCTCCACTTGTGAAATAATGAGCATGAGCATGGCAAGAGAGAGTGTTTGGAGAGAAGAATAGTAAAGCTTCACCCTCTTGGTCCCACACTCTCACTCTCTCACTCTCTTGCTCTCAAGCTCTCACTCTCACTCTCACTCTCACCCTCTCTCTCACTCACAAAGAAAGAAGGCAAGTGGACAAAGTTTGCACACACATGAATAGCTTGTTCTATTCATTCTCATATTTTTTATACACTTTTTAGGGTTAGGGTTTTCCCATTCCTCGGGGGCATCCAACCTACGTTCTGGGACAAAAGATCAGTCATATCGTATTATATGTTTTTCCTATGGTGAGAATGAAATAGAACCTTTGCGATTTTTCCTTGAGAGCATATGCTATCATTATAACTTGCACAGAATCATATTTGACTTTGGATTTTCATGATGAATTAATACAACGGTGTAACCACTTAATGATTTAATTGTGCAATCACTTCATGCACATTGCAAACAATTAATCCTTGATTTTTCATGGTATGATTCTAATATGAAAAATGTGCTCCTTTAGGCTCCTTGTTGCTTGCGGTCAACATTATCCCCCTCCTAGATTAGTGCTAGTCCCATGGCACTCTCCATCGTAGGTGGCATGCTTCAGCTTGCACTAAAGACATGGATGCTATTGATTGTTGTGTGATGTCCTTGGAGGAGTCCTTCAAACTATTGATGGTGACAAAATCTTCTTAGTGTAAGGCAAGTTGTGGTTAAAGTGGTGGTAGGTGATCTGGTTGCTGACATTGATGGTATTCTTGGGATTCTCTTGGTGGATTCCAATGGCGATTATTCTGTTGGTATGTTTCAATGGTGAATCAAAGGTTAGAAATGTTGGGTTCGATGGAAGAACTTAAAGAGAGGCTGATGCCACATTAATCCTTGGAATCTTTAGTACCTATTGCAATTGGAAAACTTCTCATGCAGTTTCTTCAAGGGGACAATGCTAGTCTTCATGTTGTGCATAGGACATATTTTTTTTGGCTTCGAAGATGGGTCACAAACCCGAAGTGTTGTCCTACACTTGAGGTCCCCAAAGCATGCATAGGTTATGGTGCATATATTATGTGAGTACATGCGAATTATGTATTACCTAGTTACAAGATAGTCATACGGTTCCTCATAGCTCTGTTGTTGATGAAGCACATAAGATAGATTGGAAACAAGTGTTGCTATTGAGGGAAAATGCACTTGAAGGAGGTCTTGAATACATCATTGATATTCTAGATAAGATGCGTCATAATTGAATAGCTTGAGAATAAAGGTCTTTTGTAGTTGTAGCTTCTAGTAGTGATTAAGGAGAATGGTTTCCTCTTTACTACTTTTTCATCTTACTTCCATTGCAGATTGTGATGACTTTGACATGAAGTAGAGAAAGAAAGCCACAAGTGACTCAAGGTGATAGGTCCTAACCATAGGCAAGGCATACTGCCTAGGTATGTCTTGCCCTTGATGTGCCCTTTGTAAGTGTGGGGGGAATGACAAAAAGGATTAGGGGATTAGGGATGGCCCTCCTAATTGAGGCCACTAAATGTGCCTAATTTGAGAACCCCTAGAACACCATATTGGGGAATATGGGAATTTCCCATAAGTTTGGGACACGTGGTCAAATCTTTGGATTTGTCATAACTTGAACACTATAACTCCAAATCGAGCGCTCTGTAGCTCAATAGATTCGATTTTTCAAGTGCTTTCCAATGATTGGTTACTTCATATGGTTTTGAGAAACTTATGGGCATGTTATCCGGGTGCCACCTTTTTAGTATTAAAAAATGGGAATTGGGAGATTCCCAAACTTACTAATATTGTGTTCCAGGTGCAATGGAGTGATCATGCATGTATTTTTTTAAAATTATTTTACTTTTTTTCTTTTTTTTGTTTTGAATAATACAAGAGCGCTGTACAATGAGGCTTTCAATCTTACAGGAGAGATTAGAGGGATGGCGAAGATTTGGAAGGTTGAGAAGGATTACTCATTGAGTAAGAGGTGCTGGATTCTTAAGCTTTGATTCGATGTTGTGAAGAACTTATTGTTAATGAAGAGTTTGAAGGTTAGGAGATGATTGAACACCTTGGTAGCCATTGCGTGAAAATAATTTGAAGTTTGGGAGATGGTTGAGCTTGAGGTGGTAGACAAGGTTTGAATTTGGCTCCTTGATGTCAAATTTCTTCTTGCATTCCTTTGGAGTTTGTAGAGAATCCTACACATCCATGTCTTTATTCTTTCTTGTATCCATGAGCTCTTTCATAGCTTGTTGACGTGCCGCTTCTTTGTTGTTGCCTTAAGCATATCATTTGCCACTCTTTTTTTTACATTCACTTGAGAAAACTTTAGAGTATATGTAGTCAAGTTCAACGAAGATTTAAAAAATTTGAGAATTATTGCTTATATTACTTACCAGTTCATGTTGTTAATAGTAAGTTGCTTTTGCTTGCTCCCTCTTCCCTACACGAAAAAAATGTTACAAAGCTTTTGAGTGTTACCAAGATACTAATAGTGTGATGTGCAATTAATTTTTATTTTTTTAAAATAAATATAAATTATAATATACAAGTGTTGTGGATTATGATACAGGGTTACTTTGCCAAGGTGTGAGCTATGGATAGAAGTTAGGATTGTACTGGTGTGTAGTGTATGTGTGAAGAAGTTGTGGTAATTTTGCAATTAGAGTTAGATGTAATGCAGCATCAAGTACCACACCTCCTTGATTTAATCTACTTGCAACTTGGAGCTCTTCTTCTATGAGGATTTCATTGAGAAAAAGGGAAGGTCCATTAAGAGTGGTTGAGCTAGTGTGACTCCTCGTACAATGGCAAGTACTCTAAGGGAAGCCAGAGCTACGTGCGTTGCGTTGATTTGAATTTCCATACAGAAGAGAATGTAATATTTTTGCTGAAAATATTACGAGGCCGTATGAAGTCCCGGGCTAATGATAATGCCGGCATTTTGGTCACAGACGGTGCGAACTTTAACACGATGTATCATGATCTCCATTGGCAGAATCGAGACTATAGTCTAATGAAACCCGCATATCTTCATGAGAACCTCCTCTTGGGAGGAGGTCAAGAGGATAATATTAGAGTTAATGCAAATTTTTTTAATCCTCTTCCCCCCAACCGAAGCGTTGCTGAGGGAAGAGGATGGTGCTAAAATGGGAGAGTGTCGAGGTGGAGGGGAGAGACTACATGCGGCCACCACCTGGGGGAAAGGGAGGCGTTACCCCCTTCCTATAAATACCCCCTCTAAGGGGTGAGAAGAAAGGAGTCGTGGAGAAGCAAAGAGTGTCGTGAGGCTGCCGTAGACCATTGTGGAGGGAGGAGGATCGACGCCGCCAGGCCGTGTGAAAGAGAGAAGAAATTCTGCTTCAACCCGCTGCCAATTTAATAGTGGAAAAGGAGGAGGGGACGTTGCAGTCGCCAGGACAAGGGAGGAAAACAATAACGTGAAGATACCGTTGTGAGGTTGAAGGGGGGGAGTTGTGGAGGAGCGTAATGCTACTGGTCGTGAGGGAGGGGAGCTGGGTAGTCAAAAGACTGTCAGAGAGGAGGAATAGCAGAGGAAATCTTTACGTGAGGAGGGAGGTGAGAAGTACGCCAGCCGTCACCGCCTGAAGTCGAGTACACTGCCAAGGTCTCCATTTGCTGCCGCCTGAAGCCGAGGATCCCACCAGCAGCCAAATCGATGGCTTCCTCTTCGTCCACATGGATAGGTGTCACCCATAGAAGCTTCCAAGAAGCTTCTTGGGAAGCTTCTAAGGGGGGGGCCTCCTTAAGGCCCTTTCCCTTGCGTTCTTACACAAGGGGATTTTTACCCCGGGAAATTAAGCTTTTCCCTTGCTTTTTCCCCTCGAGAATTTAGCCTTTTCATTGAAATCCTTCCCACACAAGTCCATATTTTATCCCCTAGAATTTAAGCTCCATTGCCCCCCAAAACCCACCTTAGGTTAGGTTTTAAAGAACCTTCCCGTGGGAAATCCCCACTCAAGTTCATATTTACTTACGGGCTCTTAAAACCCTTCCTATTTCCCTTCTCAAGCGGTCTCTTATACCCTAAGAATTAGGCTTTTCTCCCCCTTGCATCCCCGGGAATTAAACCCTTTCGGCCTTGGTTTCCCAAAAAGTCAACTAGCTCGGTTTTTTTTTTTAAAAGCCCTTTTCATAGCATTTCCACAAGGCTATTTAACCCCCGTATCCTTTTAAATCCTTCCCTTGCATTCCACAAAGCCATTTTTAACCCCTTTCGTGGATTTTTTCCCCCACACAAGTTCTTTAAAGGCTCCCATGGCATTCCCACTCAAGCCATATTAGCAAGTTTTAAACCCTCTTCTCATTGGTTCTATTGAATCTTCCCCAAGTTTTTCTAACCAAATTAAAAGGCCCTTCCCTTTTGAACCCTCCGAAAGCCCAAAGTTCTTTCCCCTCATAAGCTTCAAGAAGGAAGCCTATAAGGTCTTCCAAAGCCCAATTCCACAAGACGAGGCATCGGTCAAGGAAGCCAAATCTCAAAAGGAATTGTGCATGCGAGGGAGATGGGCCAAGATCATAAGTCTGCGGCCAAGGCAAGAAGGTTGAATTCGCAATGGCCCCTAAAAAGGCACAAGGTGCAACCGCAGGAGGATCATCTCCTAACATCCATGTGGACATTTCACCACAAGTCCAAGTTTTCTTCCTATTTTTGATTTACGTCATAATATTGTAATTATGCATGGTTAATTCATGAAAGTAAGATGCACTTTTACGATTGAAAAACATTGGCTATCTTAGGGGAAATAACTCAAAATTGATGAATTGGTCATTTGTATTTCTCAAAGAAACAAACGAAAGAAGGACATAAGACATCTATATATTCTTAACAAATTGTTCTTTACATTACAAAGTAACGATTTTAGATCAACTAATGACCATTATCTCAAAGTCGAAATTATTGTAGTACACTTCGATTATTCATGGAAAGATAAAATCACATGTTGCATTATTAGACATCTCTTTCTTTGCAAGGATTCATTAAAGAATATTGCTAACAACCGTAGGAAATTGCGAGGCATGGAAATGATTCTAGGGCTACATGAAGTAGATTAAAAATCTAGTTAGTTGGCATAAATCTCAATCAATTACGTAAGTAGTTACGAAAGTTTGTGTAATGCTCATTTAGCATACGAATAATACATTCAAAAATGAAATTAGGAAAAGGTTGCATGGTTCATTTTAACATAATCCCCAAAAGCCTAACAGCATGAATCATGAATGCATGTTTTAGAAGGATCAATGAAAATTATGCTGTAACTTAACCTACGCTTTGATCTTAACCAGGAAAGTTAGGGTTGGTAAATCTAATCATACGTAGGCAATGAATCATGTGATTACGAGAATGGTATCGTAAATATCTTCAAGAATAAACAAGTAAATTGGTTTACTCTAAACACCTAAACCGCGAGGGACTCGCTTAGGAATGGTTAAATCAATGCAACATATCCCAAGTGCTAACTAGGATTTAGCACGTTGAGGACGTGACCTAGTCGCTTTTATTGCCAAGCTGAAACTCTCATACCCTAAAGACCTGCCCACATTCACGAAATGTAGCGACAATAGGACATACTTGCAAGAAACGATCTAGGGTTTTTACCCTAAGGATCGCTCACTAAAAGGATGAAACTCGGTTTGAATTGGAACCCTAGGACCGACAATGTCGGCCTAGTGCAATCAGGAATGGATTGGATATGAAGACACCCTAACCCTAATTCCTATTAATCATGATTTCCTGATTAGAAGACGCCATTCGATGGGTAAAATAGTCCCATGGATTAGATGCGACACGTGCAACGAGTTGCAGAGTTGCATGATCTTGTGGGTTGACCACAAGGGAATGGCCAATTCCTCGAAATGAGATTCGTAGATTCTTGCGCAAGTTTATCTTGCAAGAGGATGAGTGGTCATCCTGATAGAGCACCTTTCTTGGGAAAGGTGACCAAGATAAGTGGATTAGATAATTGCTTGGAAGCAAAAGACCAATCAGTAATTTGGAATAACATATTTACTGCTAATAGAACTTAAGGTATTGGTTAAGTTGGGTTAATAGGGTACGGCCCTAACCCAAGGACATAAGGGTTGACAAACAAACCCTTGGGGATCTTGCCAAGTCACAATTGATCTCGGATCAAGTGTTGGATGCATTCGGAGAGAAGGATTCACTCCTTAGCAGTTGGCCAAATAAACAACCACTAGAATTGATTGTGCTTGTAACAGTTTAGAAAGCATTGTTTGCATTGTTTGCTCAAGGAACTAAAGGATGAAAAGATATCTAATGCTTCAGGTTGAAGGCCTGAAGGGAGAGGCAGCTTCAGTTACCCCTGACTGCCTGCCTGACCCTAACCAAGGGTGTTGTTGACCGTGCCGGGAACGTGGACCGAACCCACCGCGAGAGGTCTCTCCGTTGAGCGCTACTTGGAGCAGGAGGACGCTTGGGTGCCAAGGGGGCTCTAGTCATAAATCCCTTGCCTTCCGGGTCCTACACAAGAGGCTAACATGACTCGAGATTGGATCGCGAGGCCCGCATACTAGTCTACGGCAGAATCTTGGATTAGTGATCCCTGTGGATTGTTGGATAGCCTTCGGGCGGATGGTGGATAAGCCTACGGGCTGGAGTTTATGTATTTCAAAGATAAATATGATAACCTGTTAAAAAGGAACTTGTTTGACATTGCTTTTCTATGTCAAGTGATATGATTACGTGAAGGAACCTGTGCCTAACAGGTTAATTAAGGAAGTTGATCCAACTAAAATGTGCTAGGTAATTAAATAACTAAAACAAACCTCAGGAAAGTGCGATGGATGTGGGCATAGATCCGTCCTACGGATGGGTGATCTCGGTTGGCTGGGAACTTTTCTCAAAACACGAGGAACAGCAGGATGAGCGCCAAAGGACATGAACAACAAAAGCGTTGACTTAGAGTTATGACTTAACCCAATTTATGCTGTTTTAGGGGAACGGAATGGGACTATGTCTTATGGTAGAGAGGGTCGTTTCCCATTCTCCTTGAACCAAGTGCAGCGCGAATCCGCTTCGGACCTGGCGTTTCTACGTAAAGTAGTTTGCTTGGGTCCGATGCTAGTTGCTGTTAGGAAATGACCAATCAGGAAAACCCTAATTCAGGTTGATCCTAAGTGGGAACGG
Organism: Lygodium microphyllum; assembly: GCF_053477565.2. Taxonomy (NCBI): domain Eukaryota; kingdom Viridiplantae; phylum Streptophyta; class Polypodiopsida; order Schizaeales; family Lygodiaceae; genus Lygodium; species Lygodium microphyllum. The sequence continues at coordinate 48,902,483 of NC_141143.1, forward strand.
ACGGAATACTTCCGCTACATGGCAGACGCATAAAGCCCTAGATCGCAAACCCCGTAACATTCCATGGGAGTGCGGGACGGAGCTTTCTAGACATCCTTTCCAATGGACTGCTAAGACGTGTCCTGGATGATTCTAGTGGACACGTTACACATTTCCATTCTCTCCTTTCTGTTCTAGTGTTAATATTTCCTCAATGGTTTGGGGGACAAAATGCATTACGGAATGTGGGGACCAAACGATGTTCCTCAACTTCCTCAGCAAGGATGAGTCTTAGAAGGTTCTTTGGGTGGTCACCATAATTCTCCTTGAGGTGTTCATGCTCTCCCCAAAATAGTGTCTATAATAAGAATTCCTTAAATTCCTCAAGTAGGATTCCAACATCGAATTAGACATATATATGAGCAAGGAACATGATTTTATCACTCAATTACTTAAGGCAAGGAGTCATTGTTTGATTTTCATTTTGGGAAATTTCAGCTGCAATGTCGTTTTGTTCTCTTAGCTTTGCATGTTAGGTTTGAACTGAGCTAGAGGCTTTGGTCAGGTTGAGATGACTTGAGAGGTACTAACTCACTTGGGCTCATTGGTTTTATGCAAGGATCACTCTTTTCTAAGGCATTAGGAGTATGCTCCTTAGCAGAGTTAGTGGATTTAGTCGTAGTTGGGAAGTGCAACTGTTGTGCTTCCACATCTTGATGGGAAGTAGTAATTATTGAGTCAATGGGTTTGGTATTGGTAGTAGTTGAAGGCAATTTCCATTTTAGATCTTGGGTTTGTTTGGTAATATTTTTGGATTTAAGGAGTTTGTGTGTATATCTAGTTCCTTGTGGATGTGCCCTTAAGGATTGTGGTTTGTCCCAATTAGAGTCTCTAGTAAGGGTTTCTTCAGGAGGTGTAGATTTTTGGCCTAGGTATCTAGGATTATTGCTCTCTACTCCTCTATCATTGTGAGGGAAAGTTGTGAGTAATTCACTCTGCCTTGCATTCTTAGACAAAGGATTGGGTTGTGTTAGGGTAAAATTAGAAGATAGATTAGGTTTTGTATTGCACATCCATGGATCAAACCACTTGAAGAAGTCAGGGTTATATTGAAGTGAAGCATAGCCATCCAGAATTGTCGATTCTTGGTTAAGGCAAAATACATATGCATTGATATCAAGTACTATGCTTCCTAATTCTAGTCTCCTAGCCACATGTAGATCTTCCTCTACAAGGAATTTATCGTACAAGGGATATTGTTGGATAGTGGATGAAATCTTGATATCATGGATAGTTGATAACACTCATAGGGTTGTAGGGGCGACATATGTGGGGTCATGTATAGAGGTGCATAGAGCTTTCCTTTGCTCGGCTATTGCCATTAGTTGGTGGCAAATTTTAGTTGTCGAATTGTAGTGAGAATGCCATTTGTACTCCAAGGTACATTGTCCTTTCCCTTTCCATTCTATTACCTTGAATTTTTATTTGTTTGTCTCACGAAGGATGGTGTGGAAAGAGAAAATTAAATGTAACTCTCTAGTTATGGCTTTTCGCATACCTTTCATGACTTCTTCTTAGCAATGGATGGATAACATGAGTAGTTGTGATGTTGCTCGTTCCATGTCAATGGCTTTTCTAAAATCTTCATGTGCTCGGTCATCAATTTTCCAATGTTGTTGTAGATATAGCTTGTATAAGCGATGTCAGCTTATTATCTACTTAGACTAAACACTTCATTGTTGGCTCATTAGTTTGTTGTGCTATCTTGTTATCCATCTCCTCAAGAGTTTTCTTCTTGTGCTTAGGCTTTAGGTGTGTTGAGGGTACTAGATGTGATGAGAACAATTTTTGAAGCATCACTTCTAAGAATGGACTGATAAGGGTTTGTTCCTCTATGGATGTGGCCACTGTTGTCATGGCCAAAGGCTGTGAGTTTGGAGATCCCCATTTGGAAGTAGTAGTAGTATAGTCAAAGGATTCGCTACTTTTTTTGCCGAGGTTGATTGCTTGGTTAAATCCTTAAATTGAGAGAGTGATAGTATCTTTAGTTGCACCTTGTGTATTTACTTTCTTAGACCGAGTAGGTGAACTAGGCTGTTGTTGCCATACCTCTTGTTTTCTGCTTAGGTGAAGAGTATTTAGGAGACTTGGGACTCTTAAGAGGGTTAGTTGGTGCCTCTTGTGGGTGGTTGATCATTGCTTTGTGATGGTGCTCCTTTTTCCTCATTTGAGCATTCATATGCAGCTAGAGTAGTACCATTTTGGTCCCTCTTTTGCAGTTGTTGTTCCATGAGTTATTACCAACTTCTCTTTGGATTTGACAATTGCATCAAGCGGTTGTACTTCAATCATGTTTGGTTGATTTTCCCTTTTCTGATAGGTGAAGTTTGGCTTCTTGGTTTCTGATCGATTGGTTTTTGCCCTAGACCTTGACCTACATTTAGGTATTTTCCTTCATTTCCTTGCTCTGGGTGAATTCTAGGCTATGTGACTGATAGAGGTGGTGATGTAGGTGGTTTGGATAACCAAATCCATCGGTTTCTTGCGTAATATTCTTGAGCACATAGTAACAATTTCGGAACCCATCGTGGTGTTGTGCTAACTCCTTGTCAGCATTTATGGTGGTATCCCCATGGTCTTCATCTCTTTTTGCATAAAGGCTCTATTGCTAGAGCAGCATTGAGAGCTGCTGGGGAGCTGTTAGGTATGTTGACCTTCACACTAGGATTGGGAAATTGCATACTGATGGGAATCTGATTTTGTCATTGTTGCTTCAAGAGTTGTTTGAGAATTGTTTGACTCTCCTCCCTAGGATTTCTATTGAGCTCAGAGATTGGTTGCTTACCCTTGTCTTGAGTAGGTGGTAGGTTGCCATTGCTAAACATGATAATTATCTTGACACCGAGTAGGATCAAGTGTATTCGATGCACTTCATAGTCTACATTGCACTTAGTTACAATCTCCAGGGTTATTATTAGGATCTTGCATTATCTTAGGAGAGAGTATGGGGATCCCCCATATGGGTTGATTGTGGCATTGGTTGGCACAAATTTAGGTTGTCCTATGTAAGTCTAAACATCATGGGTGAGGATATTGTAATCAGCTCCATCAACAAATGATAGCATCAATGAAATGCTCTCTTTTCACAACTAATTTGACCCACAAATGCCTTGCAGCTCACTCAATCAGAATCTGTGTATTGGAAAGCCTTTGGCTTAGTAAGAATAGCCGTGTGTTCTCAAGATCTTGTAATTCAATAGTATGCAGGGACATTGTCTTTTTCTTTAGGGCTTTAGGTAAATGGGAGCTCTATGGTAAATTGGGTAAGCTGAAGGATATGACCAAGATTTCAGTTTTCATTAGGCCCTGAACCTCTATAAGTTGAGTGGATTTTTTTTTTGATTTAATACACATCTTTTTGCGTCTAAAAATGTGGATTTCAACAATATAAAACATTTTATGGCACATAGTAACTAATATGAATGTTGCTAAATTTCATGCATTTATAAGCTCAATTTGACTATGTTAGTCATTTTGTGCATGATTAAAATATAACATGGAAAATGATCAAGAAATTGCACATGTAGCTCCACCCATAATAAAGAAATGAATGATGTTTAACAAGGAAACATACTTTTCTAATGTCTCTAGTCTCTAATAATATAATAAAAGGTATAACCTTACCCAAAATCAAATTGAATGAAGTATAACCTTATCCAAAATCAAATTGAATGAAGTATAACCTTATCCAAAATCAAATTGAATGAATTATAACCTTACCTAAATATAAATTCAATCAAGTATAGCCTTACTTGGAGGAAAATCAAACATTTGACAAACATGCATGTCTCGAGTTGCCTTTATTTGTACCAAGGCTTATCACTGAGGCCAATCAACTTAATAATTGAAAATTTTTATGGCCCACAGTATAAATTTGTCAATATAACTCTAACATACATGTAATGCAGAAAGTCAATTGCACATAGTATAAATTTGATTGTTTAACTCTAACATGCATGTATAAAGTCAATTTTAAAACTAGATGAAAATGTTTCTTAAGAATTCGAAATATCATGTTCAAGTTACCAAATTGTAGTCAATCTTGATTCTCTAATATCGGTGCATAAAGTCAAACTAATCACTTCCAAGACAACAATACAATGCTATGATAACCTCTAGAGCTCTATGCAACCGATTCCTACATAAGCATGAAGTCATTTTGCAATGCATGATTACATCTTCAATACATCCAACACCCATTCATGCAGATCTTCTTTGATAGCACCAACAAATCGACTATCAAACCATGCTCTTCTTAACTGCAAGTATAAAATATAAACATGATTAACCATTCATGCATAGAAAACAAAAAGCTGAAGTATATTGTTTGTACAAAAGTATATTTATGATATGCCTACCCAATTCTAAGGTGGTTCTCTGATGACACCACCCTCAATGATGGCTTTCATGTGTGATACCACATAAAAGCCACAATCCATCACATTATATTGTTGGGTACTCTATGAAATAAAAGAGAACAACTAACTTAGCAAAGGAGAAATTGAAGGAGGCTTACATGCATACTTTCCCTTTAATGGCCTACCCTTACATTGATGAGCTTTAGTTCATAAAGAAAAGCTAAAGCCTTGAGACACTCATTGTCCATGTAGTGCTTGTTTGGATAATGCAACAATGGCCTTACCACAAAAACAATCATTTTAAATTTTTTGTATACCCCGTAAAAAGTATCAATATAAATGCAAATAGTAAAAAGTATCTCCTTACAAAAGATAGGCACTCCATAAGATCTATTATATGTCCTAGAGCATCCAAGAAAATGATGGTGAGAGGTAGTCATGTAACCTCTCTTACCCATGGCTTGTACACAACAAATAAGCACCAATGACCTTTGAAATGACAACTCCCTCCTATGAGTGAATATTAACACTAAATACATATTGACATAAAAGTGACAATATTCTTACCAACACTACATGTAGAAAAATGAATACATAATGGCTAGCATCAATGCCCTCGAAGTAGTATTGTAATAAAATATCGTCATCCTTTTTCTCAATAAGATTGATCCCAAAGCAAATCTCATAGAGATACTATACTCTGGAAGTACATATTGCATCCATCTATGAGAGCAAATAGTTCTAAGCGATCAAAGAAATAATATGAAACACGTATACTGGCCATTGCGAAAATTGACACTCACATAGCAAATAAATTCAATGTTTAACCTCTCTTACCCATGGCTTGTATACAACAAATAAGCACCAATGACCTTTCAAATGACAACTTCTTCCTAATTAACACTATATAAATATTGACATTGATCCGGTTTTTTTACAAATCGGATTTCTACCACAAATTTTGGCCAAAACCCCTATCAAGAGCTTTACCATATCACTTTGGGTTTACTATTCAAGCACTAGGTATGCTACATCACTTCTTGATTATGATAACTTTAGCAAATGGGGGGAACAAGTTCTTAGGAGGGATGTCAATGTAAAGGGTAAAAGGGATAGTTATCTTAGTGAAGATGGAAATGGATTACACCTAGGAGTTGAGTGAGTGCATAGATTTTTCAAAGGACTAGCCTCCAACTACATGCGGGTTCCGCCTGCATCACTAAGATTTGAAACCTATCACCATCATTAGAGGACACCTCACCCTAGCACACAAGTCAATATCCACATCATGGTGTCATTTGGATCTTACACAAAAGATTACAAGCATCGACCCCTTTTGTCACATGCTTATATGTATTTATATATATATGGGAGACTAAAGTCAAATCAGCTTTTGGAAGCTGTTTTTTATAATCTCAATAAGTCCCAAGGAAAAGCGAATTTCAAGAAAATTCTCATGTTGCTTGATCCGGTTCAACATGGTCTACAAAGTTGCAGAAGAATATTTTTTTAGATTCTTCACCGATTTGAAGCTACGAAGGCGCAGACTGCTGGCTACATGTAATTTTTTTCTCTCTTTCACCACACCAACTTTCCATTCTATCCTTCTTATAAATATATTATAATAATGTGCTTTGAGCATCCACCTCTTGTAATCTAGCTCCCTTTCTCTATTTTGTCTACCACCACCCTTGGCTTCTTGCATGATGAGCAAGGTGTGAACTTGTCCCATCCACTATTCTCCATATTTTCAAAGATGCCATACATCTTCTAGGTATGTTAATCAAGAAGATTAGCTTAATCTAATTCCTCATGGAGGCTATATAAAGAGCCCATGGAGAATGGAGAAGGGGGAGAAGGACAATGACAAGCACATGAGAGCACTCTAAAATACCCTCATGATAGTCCATCTCTTTGAGGTAAGCTATGAGTAAGTTCTTTTCTTATGTAACATAATGGCAAGCTTTCTCTACCTCTTCTCCTCTTGTCTCCCTCTCTTCTCATCTTCTCATTCCATGAATACATAATGGCAAGCTTCATCTTCTCCTAATGGCAAGCTTTCTCTACCTCTTCTCCTCTTGTCTCCCCCCCCTCTCATCTCTCTCTCTCATATTCTAATAGGGTGTCTAGTACATATATTCTATCTTGTAAATTTGTGTCTTGGTTCTTTTGATTCTCTTTGAGAAAAGGGATGTCCTAGCCCATCCTCCCTTTGGCTAGGTGGTGCCCCTCTTTAGTTCTCTTAGTGAGAATTGGAGATTGGATGGGTAAGAGGCAACTCATTCATCATTTCAGTTGTTGTCAACCCCAATTCGGGATGGCGAAAAAAGGAAGGAAAAAGCAGAAAAAAATATGGAAAAAGAGCAAAGACACGCAGATGACCTCCAAAGATAAGCCGGGGCAAAATGCACAATTTTAAATGAAAGGCGCCTAAAAAAGCTTGGAAAACTCTTGTAAAAGAGCGCAAGGCTCCCTCTTGTGCCAATTGTAAAATATTAGATGGGTGTAGGCTAGAGGCATAAGGCTAGAAGAGGGAAATGGAAAAAGGACCTTGCCACAATGGCCGGTCATGTAAAAAAGGGATGTGTGCCCATGGGATTTTAGGGCTTGTATATAAAGTTCAAAAAATGAATGGAAGCTCATTCTTTGGTGTGTGGCTAACAAGAGTGCTCTTCTTCTTATCTTCTCCTCATCTTCTTGCTTGTGTGTGCTCTTGAGAGAGGGAATGTGAGAGTGTGAGGGAGTGAGTATGTGAGAGTGAGGGATCAAGAGGGTGAAGCTCTTCACCATCTCCTCTTCTCTTCTTCTCTTGTCTTCTCCTTTCTCACGCGTGTGGATATGGAGGATGGAGCTTGGAGGTGGAGGAGGCTTGAGGATGCTTGAGCTCGCATCTAGGATCGTGGAGCTACTGGGGTGTGCAAGAGAGGAGGCAACTCATCAAGGTAAGCTCACTACACTCATAGGATCGACGACGCGTCGGCTAGGTGAGAGATAGCCATTAAAACTCGCTTGAAACACTTGAAGCAATAAGTGGTCTGTGGGTCTTGGCAGTTGAGCATGAGCTCTCACTACATTTTGGTTCCATTGTCGGGACAATGGATTCAAGCTTGAGCACTTGCACACCTCATATCGAGCATCGAAGTAAGGGATTCATTCTCGAAACGGAGCTTGAGATAGGTAGGAAGTTTTGGTGTTTTTGATCTTCAAAACAAGTAAGTATTTTTGGATATTTTGTTTGTTTGATGATTGGGAAACATGGAGAAATTATTTGAGTTTTTTTCTTTCGATTCTTGTTGCATTTAGCGTAGGTTAGGATTAGGAAATCGAACCGGAGAAGGGTAGGGTTTGCTGTTGCAAAACAGGCAAAAACATGGCAAAAATCGTGCAAAATGGTAAAAAGCTCGCTTGTGATGCCTAAGATCAGAAAATGAGTGATTGGGGGCATCAACACCATACCGGGGAAGGGATATAAGAGCCAAGAGGCCATGGGAGAGCTCATTTGTGACCATTTCAGAGAGAGAGAGAGAGAGAGGGCCATCTCACGATTCGATCCGATCGCACCATCGATGAGCCTACCACTTTATTCAGGTATATGAATCCCTTCCCCTATCCGCCTAGATAGGATCTAGAGGTTTATGCTTGCTATGATTGATTAAATCGCAAGAATCGAGCAAAATCGACCTCTTGCTGTCGTCATTGTGCCACGTTCGGCCTGTCCGAACGGTCGCTTCTGGGCCGAGTCCTAGAATCCGCCCTCTGCCCTCTTTTGTTCGGCCCACTCAGCCAGAAACCCTAATCGGCCCTCGGCCTAGACCTATTCGGCTCGTTCGAGTCGACCATTTGGACCATCGACTAATTCGGCCCTCGGCCCCCGTCCGAGCCAAACCGTCCAAGCCATAGGATTCGGCCCTTGGCCACATGTCATATTCGGTCCTCGGCCCGTCTGAGTCTACCCTGACTGAGTCACGAATTCGGCCCTCAGCCCATGTACCTCGGCCCGTCCGAGTGACCCACTCGGACCTTGCAATTCAGAACAGTTAGGCCGAGTGTAAATTTTTATCAAATTCTCAGATATTTGACCTGACCTAGCTAGAGCTCAGCAGTGCAAACTGTCGAAAGTCCTTCTGACGATCAGAACTTGATTCTGGCACACGGAATAGACGAAATCGTAGGGAGCAGCCACTTAGCAGCTTGAAGTAGGTAGCAGCAAGACCCAGAGACCTAGACGCCAGCGCTGAGCAGTTAAAACTTGATTGGCAAAAAATAAACGAGGCAACATATTAGAAAAACCCTAAACCCTATCAAGGTGGCCAAAAAATTGACCAACAAGCCTATCAGGCCCGAAACAAAGCGAGAGTGATGGGACCTAAAATGGATTGACACTCGCTCATGCACTAGCGGGACCTCTATCATGCGCTCAACAACCCCACGGCCTCGCGGCCAGGAGCGTTGATGACACATACATCATCTTCCTAAACATCTTGCATTTGTATCACGCCTCGTAGTTCAACTCTAACCCAATTGACAATCCTCAGAGGGAGTCCCAGCACATTGCCAAATAGCACGAAGTACAAACATAGAAGATCCTCCCATGGCTAACTGCCGCTACCTCACTGGACTCTCCTACATCTTGGGGATTGGCCCCTCGATGCGTCGCTAAACATAAAACACAATATTGCACATATTTCCACTCAAGGTACCAATTGATCATATCCAGGAATGTACCATACCTCACTTTACTTTCCCCTTAGACCCAACGCCTAGGCTACAGCTTGGGACAACCTTACTCACTCAACGTTGGTCACGATCTAGAGAATACAGATGCTATGCATCTAGGAGGCATTGTCTGATACCTTTTATCATTTTATGTTTTATGCAAATTATGAATGTCCATGTGCTCAAACAAAGAAAAATCAGCATTGTGGTTAGTGCAAAAAAATTCTTTCAATGAATTTGACTATCGCTCGTATGCGGCGTTGCATGAATCTAGCACCCAGAAACCCTCGTGCTACTAGGTTCTTAATTTTTTAATTATCGACCAACCTAAATGGTATGCATAAAAACCAGCAAGCTTTTCATCATTTCATTTAGCATTTAAACACCTTTTATACACTACCCCCTCACCTGTTTAGGTTGTGCATTATTGATCGGTTTAGGGTTCATTTCCATGTTTCCACTCAAGGTACCAATTGATCGTATCCAGGAATGTACCATACCTCACTTTACTTTCCCCTTAGACCCAACGCCTAGGCTGCAGCTTGGAACAACCTTACTCACTCAACGTTGGTCACGATCTAGAGAATACAGATGTTATGCATCCAGGAGGCATTGTCTGATACCTTTTATCATTTTATGTTTTATGCAAATTGTGAATGTCCATGTGCTCAAACAAAGAAAAATCAGCATTGTGCATAGTGCAAAAACATTCTTTCAATGAATTTGACTATCGCTCGTATGCGGCGTCGCATGAACCTAGCACCGAGAAACCCTCGTGCTACTAGGTTCTTAATTTTTTAATTATCGACCAACCTAAATGGTATGCATAAAAACCAGCAAGATTTTCATCATTTCATTTAGCATTTAGACACCTTTTATACACTCTACCCCCTCACCCGTTTAGGTTGTGCATTATTGATCGGTTTAGGGTTCATTTCCATGTTTTTTGTTGTATGAAAAGCAATAAAAATTCAATTAAAAAAAATAAATGTAGGGCTGAACTGAGACTAAACCTCATACTTCAGACCCCCCATACATACACAAACATGAATCTTATTTTTCCTTAATTTTCGGCACTCAAAATCCATTTTTTCCCTATTTTTCAATGGTTTTAATGTCCATGACAGTCCACAATCAGCAATCTTCATTCCTCTTACATCACGGAGCAATCCGGTCTTCATAGGACAAGCATCCATCATCCATTCTTCTTCTTCTTCTTCACCACATGAATCTGCCCTTAGAGGAGACAGAGGGAGGAGAGAGAAAGACTGATTTCTGTCCTCTCTCTACAGTCCACCATTGGACACGCGAGAGACGGCGATACAGAGCGGAGAAGGAGGAGATCAGCCTTGCCTTGTCATTGATATGGCTTATTCACAGCCCAAAATCTCATCCATGGGGGGGAGAAGGGGCATTTTTTCTGCGTGCGCTGCCTGCACGCCGCCCTCCTCTTCTTGCATTTAATTTTGGGGGATAGGGGGTCCCAAGAGGCACCCCCTTTGGCCCCCTCCTTGGCCACCCTTTCATTTCTGGCCCTTTTTTGGGCACCCTCCCGGGTTTTTCCATATCTCCCGTATCCGGCGTCCGATTCAAGCCCGAAAAAATCCTGCGTGGCTGTCTTGAGACCACAAACTAACCGGCAACTTTCGTCACTTGCACAAGCGCACGTAGAAATTACTAAAAATCCGCAAGTGTTGCACGGGCATCCTTAGAGCACTTTGACGCTTAAAAACGTCCTAGATCGAGCCGCCGCCTTCGATGTTGAATACTTTTCCCTTGATATTCATAATTTTTAGCTATTTTTAAGCACTTCTCGGCATCAAAATTCTGCTCTCATTAGCGACCACTAGATAGGGTGACTTAGCCCATCGAATCCCATAATAGATCTGCACAAAACAACCAAAGGAAGCATCAAGCTGATACAAAATAGATACATATTAAACACAGCACAATGCTCACCCTACCCACTGACAGAACCAAGGCATGACATCCACAAGGAGTTGGCCTAGCATAATCTGATAAAAGGTCCAAAGCTAGTCACTAACCACCCGCTCCAACACGGTCAAACTAAAAAGAACTATCAAAGAGGTTGCCCTAAGTGGTGGTCTGAACTACCTACCTAACTAAGGACAATATAACTAGGAGCTCCTACTAGGCGAAGACTCCTATAGCCTGATCACAAAGTACTTTCTTTTAGCACATTTTTTCTTTTAAGTTTTTAATGATTTTCATACTCGAGCATGTGAAAAGGAGGGAGCTAAGTGTAGTGACCCAAGGAGAACAAGGTATCGGCCTCAGGTCCTGTCTCGGTACCCAAGGACCTACCAAGCCCTTGCAAGGCGACATTTAATCCTTTTCGAACGCTCACTTTTGTTTTCGCTCCAACCTTCCTTAATTTCTTCTTTTCCAGCAAGATGCCACCCCTAGGAAGACAAGGCATGGGCCCCAAGACTTGTCTCGTCCCCAAGAACCTACCAGGCCTTCGCAAGGCAATGATCAACTGCGTATAAATTTTTCTTTCTTTTCTTTTCAATTTTGATAGGGGTTAGAACCCCTTTTTAGATACCTTTGTATATATTTTTATTTTCTTTTGGGATATTCAGGGTTTCTTTTCCTTTATCATCTTTATTTTCCTTCTGCAGGCTTCCTAACGGCCTCACAACTAACAAGAACTCCAAGAACGACTGCCTAGCAAGCTAGCAGAACAGGGTTACTAGGACTATCATCTAAAACAAGTCTTTCAATGCCTGACAATGTCTTTACAGGAGGCAACGACTACTCAGGCCTCCCTCAAATGTACCCAACCTAAACGTGGGACTCCATGCCTTGGATGCCGGTCCCCAATAAGAAACAAAAAACCCCCTTAACAAGTACACAAACACATATATCATAAAAACCACAGTACTCATAAAGGAGAGATATCACCTGGAGAGGGCCACAAGGAGCTTCCATGCAACAAAAGGCTCCTTCCAAGCTCTTCTTCCGAATCTGTCTAGCATAGAACTCAAACAAGAAACCATTAACCGTACCTGCACTAAACAGAAAACTGGCCCTCTTGGCCTAATGAAATAAAACAGTAAAGCCTCGCAAACTAACCCACTTGGCCTAATGAAATAAAGCACTTCACTACCAAACTTAATCGGCCCTCTTGGCCTAACAAAATAAAACACTAAAGCCTCGCAAAACTGGCCCTCTTGGCCTAATGAAATAAAGCACTTCACTACCAAACTTAATCGGCCCTCTTGGCCTAATGAAATAAAACAGTAAAGCCTCGCAAACTGGCCCTATTGGCCTAACGAGATCAAACAAAATAGCACCTATACATCCCTCCCTGGAAGAATCCAGATATACAATAATAGGCTCCTTGTGAGGAGGAAAAAGAGGCTCGTAGCCCTAAACTAAATGCATAAGATTATGACCCATCCCTCTTGCATAGATAGCAAGAGGTGTATGCATAACATGTTGTCTAATTAACCTATGGGTCCAAGATAATAACGGTAGATTGGTCTCGGCTACTCTTTGCATTACCCATATCAACCATCGTCTGCCATATATTGTTGAGATATCGAGCTCCACTCATGATACGCCAGGGTGACCATTGTGTATTTATATCACCGACTTGTCAATTGCAGACGCGGTTGGTACACCGCCCATGAATAATAGCTACATGATAGCTATCCTTATCTTCTCTAGTTTGTGGCTCAGTTAGTATGCCACCTTAGTTAGTTGAGTTTGGTTTGAGACCCATATATAGGGTTCTTCTATTTCTTTGTACTTGAGTTCTTTTGGCTTACACAACTAAGAAGAGGAAAACTGTTTTCAGCCTCCACCCTTGTGTGTCTTCCCCCATTGTGCAAGCAAGAAAGCTTCAAGCGAGACTCCTTCCTTCTCTCCCACAATCTTGACATGGTATCAGAGCCTTGTTCGTGGTAAGGAGCTCAAGAAAGCAAGCCAAGCTCGCGGTGTTCTGGTAAGAGGAGCAGTGTTGCTTTCATTTTCTATTTTGAGAGCAGATCTCTGTAGGTAGCACAGCCGGAAAGTGCAGGAGTGTATTGTCTCAGGTTGAGACGCCCTTCACGGTGAAGCAAGAGGTCAGTATATCTTGCGGGACAAGGGCTTTAGCCCTTAGCGACCTTGTTTTTTTTATTTGAGGCCATTTTGGGGCCTGTTTTGGAGGCGGAAGTTCTCTGCACGCACTCAAAAAAAGGCCCAGTTTTATGCTGTGCAGCCACTATTCTACAGGTCGGTGAAAAGTTACTGTAGAAATTGCATCGTATGCTTGTGCGCAGAGACATTGGGAGTTACAGAATCATCCTTGTTGCCTGTTGATGCAAAATCGTCACTAGGAAGTGACTGTGTGGTCAAATACCACTTTCGCCAGTTTTGCAGATTTTCCCTTGTGAGGGTGAAGCTGTGTTTTTTGTAGTGACAGAATTTTTTGTAGTGTTCTGTAATGGCATCTGATTCTCTTTCACAGATTGTCACTGAAAAGCTTGACAAGAACAACTTCCAAGCATGGAAGTTTAGAATGACGAATTTCCTTATGGGAAAAGGATATTGGGAATTTGTTGCAGGAAATGAAGAAGAACCAGTTCTTCCTGATGTTCCCAATCAACAGCAAATGCAGGCATTTAAAACATGGCATGAGAGAGCCAGGAAAGTTATGTACTGGCTGTCTATCAGCACTTCAGACTCTATGATTGTGCATATTCAGGATGCAAGTACGCCAAAGGAGGCATGGGATACTTTGTCAAAAATGTATAGCACAAATACGCAAGCCAGGAAAATGCAGCTCAAGCAAGAGTTGCATAATGTGCAAAGAGAAAATATGAGCATCAATGACTACCACATGAAAGTGAAGAAGATTGCAGATGCACTTGCTTCCATCGGGTCGCCAGTGGAAGATGATGATTTAGTTTCTGTGACCTTGAATGGTCTAGGAAAGGATTATGCACAGTTTCGGACATCCATTTCAGTTCGTGAAAAATTTCCTGATTTTGAGGAGCTGATTGCTCTTCTAATTTCTGAGGAGCAAAGAAATGGTGGTACATCTTCTTCAGGAGGAACTTCAAAAGAAGTTGTCTTCTACTCAAATGCTGGAAGAGGTAGAGGCAGAGGTAGAGGAGGCCGATTTGGAGGCCGTGGCAGAAATCAGAATATGCAGCAACCTCAAGAAAACCAGTCCTATGGAGGAGGACGTGGTAACTCTAGAGGCAAGGGGAGCCAAAGAGGTCGTGGTGGATGGAAAAGAGGTCAAAATGCAAACAGTAATGTTGAATACTACTACTGTGGTAAAATGGGTCATATGGCTAAAGACTGCTATAAAAAGCAGAATGACATCATGAATGGAAAACTGCAACAAGGGAATTATGCATCTTCTAGCAGACAGGGTGATGATAGAAATGAGCATTTGTTCATGGTGCAGCACATGAACAATTCTGTGACAAGTGCAGAAGAAAGCAATGATGTATGGTATGTTGACTCAGGTGCATCAAACCACATGACAGGTCATGCAGAATGGATGCAGGATGCAAGGAAAATGGAAAAACCAGGATTTGTGGAGACTGGTGATGATACTGCACATCCTATTGTGCAGATTGGAAAAATTCCCTTGTCTATGCAGGATGGGAAAAAGAAATACCTGTCCGATGTATTTCATGTCCCGAATATCACCAAGAATCTGGTTTCTGTCGGTCAAATGGTTGAGCAGGGCTTGCAGGTCAGATTTAATCCTCATGGATGCTTTGTTGAGGATATGAAAAATAAAGGTCGCTTGATAGCAAAAGGAAAGAAGAAGGGCAGAATGTTTACGTTGGATGCAGACATGTCTGAATTGAGTGCAGCAATGTTTGCACATGGGACCGGTGTAGTTGCAGATATTGATATATGGCATAAACGCATTGGTCATGTTAATGTACAGCGACTTAAATCAATGCAGGCCCAAAATATTATTGCAGGATTGCCAAAATTCAAGGTTGCAGAAATGCATAAGGTATGTGAAGCCTGTCAGTTTGGAAAACAGGCAAGGAAACCATTTCCTAGACATGTTCAAGAGAGTGAGAAGCCATTGGAATTAATCCACTCTGATGTGTGGACTACTAAAGCTGCATCTCTGGGAGGCTGTCATTATTTTGTCACTTTTATTGATGACTATAGCAGAAAAGTTTGGGTGTATTTTATGAAAAAGAAAAGTGAAGTTTTTGGGCATTTCAAAACCCTTAAAGCTATGGTTGAAAAAGAAACAGGTCTGAAAATAAAATGCCTAAGGTCAGATGGAGGGGGAGAGTACCTCTCAAATGAGTTTGCAAAGTTCTTGCAGGAGCATGGCATAAAGCAGCAATATTCATGCAGTTATACCCCACAACAAAATGTAATTGTAGAAAGGAAAAACAGGCATATTGGAGAGGTATCTCGTGCCATGCTCAATGAAAAAGACTTGCTAGATTTTTATTGGGCTGAAGCAGTTGCTACAGCAGTCTACATAATGAACATGACTCCCACTGCAGCAATACATGGAATGACTCCAGAGGAGAGGTATACTGGTAGGAAACCAGATATTTCTCATTTGAAAATTTTTGGTTGCATTGCCTATGTACATGTGCCAGATGAGTTGAGATCCAAGTTGGATCCAAAAGCTGAGAAATGCATCTTTATTGGTTACTCTCTGCAGCAAAAAGGGTATAGATGCTATAACCCTTCTACTCGTAAGTTTACAGTGAGCAGAGATGTTGTTTTTGATGAGATGAGTAGCTGGTATAAACCAGTAAATGTGATTGATGATGTAGATGCACAAAATGGTAATGCTGCACAAAATTCACAGCAGCAGTCACAAAATATTAGTGGACCTGGAGTGTCCTCTAGTAGTGGTTCACATTCTTCACCATGGACAGGCAGATTGAGATCAAGAGAATCTTCTCAAAGTAATGTAGATAGTGGTATGCAGGTATCACGAAAAGGAAAAGAGAAGGTTGATCAGTCCATGTTTGATGTGAATGCAGGTCACTCTTATGTGGATGGTGAATCCAGTGGCTCAGAACAGAGCATTGATGATGAGTTGGGTATTCCTTCTATTGTTACACCTGGAGTAAGGAAGACCAGGGATGTTTTGAGAGCACCTGGGAGTGAACCTACTTTGCGCAGGTCTACGAGAGCTAGGTATCCTGTGGATAGGCTGAAATATGATGGATTTACAGCCATTCACTATGCATATATGGTCAAAGTGATACAGGAACCAGAACCCACATCTTTTGAGCAAGCCATGGGAAAAGAAAAATGGGAAAAATCCATGGATGAAGAAATGGATGCCTTGGAAGCAAATGCTACATGGGAGTTAGTACCTTTGCCTAAAGGTAAGAATGCAATTGGCTGTAAGTGGGTTTATAAGGTGAAGCACAATGCAGATGGTTCTGTGAACAGATACAAGGCAAGATTAGTAGTCAAGGGGTATGCACAAACATATGGCATTGACTATGAAGAAACATTCAGTCCAGTTGCAAGGATGGCAACTATAAGAGCAGTCATTGCTATGGCTGCATCAAAGGGATGGTCTTTACATCAGATGGATGTAAAGAATGCCTTCTTGCATGGTGATTTGCAAGAAGAGGTCTATATGGAGCAGCCACCAGGTTATGTGCATGCTGTTCATCCTGAGTTTGTTTGTAGGTTGAAGAAAGCCTTGTATGGCTTGAAGCAAGCACCTAGAGCATGGTCTGACAAGATAGGACAGTATCTTGTCACTATTGGCTTTCAGATTTCCAAGGCAGATTTCTCACTTTATGTGAGAAAAACAGAGAAAGGTATTATGCTACTTGTCATTTATGTTGATGATTTGATTATGACAGGTGACAGTGATGAAGATATCCTTCATGTGAAAATGCTCTTGAAGCAGAAGTTTGAGATGAAGGATTTGGGAGAGCTGCGTTATTTCTTGGGCATTGAGGCGATTAGATCACCAAGTGGGATACAGCTCTTGCAGAGGCAGTATGGATTGGACATGCTGTCCAAATATGGGATGACATGCTGTAAGTCTATTTCAGTTCCTTTGGAGCAAAATGTGAAGCTCAGCACAGATGCAGGTGAGCTTCTAGAAGACCCTACTATGTACAGACGCATAGTAGGAAGTTTGATTTATATGACTATTACCAGGCCAGATTTGAGCTATGCTGTTGGATTGGTAAGTCAGTTTATGCAGGCTCCAAGGAAACCACATTTGGATGCGGCTAGACGCATACTCAGGTATGTGAAGTCCACATTGCAGTATGGACTATTTTATGAGACTGGGGTTCAAATACAGTTGCATGGATACACTGATGCTGATTGGGCTAGTAGTATTTCTGATAGACGATCTACCAGTGGATATGTGTTCTCTTTTGGGAGTGCTGCAGTCACTTGGAGCAGCAAGAAACAGCCTACAGTTGCCTTGTCGAGCACAGAGGCTGAGTACAGGGGTGCAACAATGGCTGCATGTGAGGTAGCTTGGTTGCATAAGCTACTTTATGATATGCATCAGTCTACAGATGGACCAGTTGTCATTTATTGTGACAACATGAGTAGTATACACTTGGCAAATAACCCAGTCTATCATGCTAGAACAAAGCACATTGAGGTGCATTATCACTATGTGCGAGAGAGGGTTTTACTAGGTCTTATTGATCTAGTTTATGTCAGCACAGAGGATCAGGTAGCTGACATATTCACGAAGGCATTGGGCGCAGAGAAGCTGCGCAAGTTCAGAGACCTGCTTGGTGTGCAGGAATTGGGATTGAGGTCGAGGGGGAGTGTTGAGATATCGAGCTCCACTCGTGATACGCCAGGGTGACCGTTGTGTATTTATGTCACCGACTTGTCAGTTGCAGATGCGGTTGGTACACCGCCCATGAATAATAGCTACATGATAGCTATCCTTATCTACTCTAGTTCGTGGCTCAGTTAGTATGCCACCTTAGTTAGTTGAGTTTGGTTTGAGACCCATATATAGGGTTCTTCTATTTCTTTGTACTTGAGTTCTTTTGGCTTACACAACTAAGAAGAGGAAAACTGTTTTCAACCTCCACCCTTGTGTGTCTTCCCCCATTGTGCAAGCAAGAAAGCTTCAAGCAAGACTCCTTCCTTCTCTCCCACAATCTTGACATATATTGCATGCTCTGATAACATTCCCCACAAGCGACCGGGTCCTTTTTCATCATTGATCAAAATATCCAAACTAGGATCACAATTAAAGAAGAGGTCTTCTTCATAAGCAAGATTTGCCAAGGAATCCGCAAACTGATTCCAGTAACGTGGAATCAGCTGAAAAGGCACTCTCTCAAACTCTTCAAGCAGGGTTATCGCAGTCCGATGATACATACAAAGAATGGGATTCCGAAATGTGTATGTCCCATCTAGCTGATTCAGGATCAACTGGGAATCCCCTTTTACTAACAACTGACGAATACCACCTTGCTTGGCAATATGCAGTCCCATAATCAAGGCTTTATACTCTGCCATATTGTTAGTGAATCCTACCCCGAGATAAGCAGCTAACTTCATCGTAACTCTGCGTCGGGATCTCGGATTACTACTTCAACACTTCCTTTTTTATTAGGGCCCCTAGACGCTCCCTCAAAATATAATGTATACGTCCACAATGGGTTTACACAGTTGGCCATCACGATCCTCTATTCATAATTATGGTAATCAAAGTTTAGCATATTAAGAGGATGAACTGATGGCTCCATCCCACCTTCTTCATTGAACTCAACAGGGATACTTGTCAACAGTCGTAAGCAGTGATGGGCAGAAGACTTTGATCTCCCACACAAAGGTTTTGTCTTTTTTCTCAATCACTTTGTATCCTTTGCTCCACCAGATGAGTTTCCCTTGATGGTATCTTTGCTCCAGTTATGGGTGCTCCAAATAAGGGATTAACCGACCCATCAACCAGCTTTAAGCTATTTTGCATGTCTCAAATCATTCCTAGCATGGACCTGCAATGCATTTCTCTATATTAGCATACTTCAAAATAATAAGGTTTAATCTTATTAAGATTAACCTTATTTTGAAACTCTACTCCCTGTAGATCAGCTAATAGGGCCGTAGACCTATTTTTCCCTAGCCTGAAAATCTTGTAGGGGCCATCCCATTTAGGTTCCAGCTTCCCTAGAAATAGCTCCCTACGCGCATCATAGTAGAGGACTAATTGCCCTTTTTTAAAGGTATATTTCTTTGCTCTAAGGTCATGCAACTGCTTCATCCGATGTTTAGCTACCTTCTGGTGTAGTAAGCTCTGCAATTTCAGCTCATCCAGGTGGGCTATAGTCGTGAAACGTTCAAAAAGGGAATCCTCATCTCCCAAAGAATGGTTAATTGCAAACCATATGGTTGGCAACTCAATTTCAAGGGGTAACACACACTCTTCCCCATAAACCAATTTGAATGGAGTATGACCGGTAGCTCGCTTGAATGTGGTATAGTACGCCCATACTGCCACATACAACTTCCTGTCCCAGTCTCGTTTCTTCTTAGAGACTATCTTAGACAAGATCCCCACAAGCTGCTTATTAGTACTTTCAACTTGTCCATTTGCTTGCGGATTATAAGGAGTCGTTTTATTGTGCTTGATTTGCCAAGCTTCTGTCAGGCTTTTGATCACTTTGTTCAAAAAATGGGTTCCACGGTCCGACACTAATTCCTTCGGTAGACCAAAGCGGCAGATAATCTGCTCTAAAAGGAAACTTGTAGTCTCATTTGCATTGTCCTGCCTCGTCACCCACGCTTCTGACCATTTCGTAAAATAATCAGTGGCCACTATAATATACCTCTTCTGGGTAGTCGACGACGGGGTGATAGGACCCACAAAATCAATGCCCCACTTCTCAAATGGAAGGATAGCCATAATAGGCGTAAGTGGACGTTTCCTATTCTCTCTACTGTCATGCCTCTGACAGGTATCACATTTCTTTACATACCCAAAAGAATCTTGGAAGATAGACGGCCACCAATATCCAACTCTTAAAGCTTTCTACGCTGTCAACCGTCCCACGAAGTGCCCTCCACATGCAGAGTCATGGCACTCTTCCAAGATAAAAGGAACCTCGTCAGGCATCACACATCGGCGGTAAATATTATCAACACCTTGCCGATATAGCATCCTTGCGATCAAGGAAAACTTCAAAGCTTGCTGTTTGATTTTTCTCTTTTCAAACTTTGATAAACCGGCTCCCATCTCTCCTGTTGATAGATAATGCGTAATAGCAACATACAAAGATGGAATAGAAGTTGTATCAATTTTAAACATTTCCTCAATATCACTTCCGTCTCTTTCGGCCCCCTGAAATCCACAAGGCATTCCACAATACCTTGCAACCTCAGTGGCTTACTCTTGATCTCATAATCGAACTCCTGCAAAGTGATTAACCACTTTGCCAAACAATCAGGCGGCTGCAGCTTGTTCATAAGCAATCTAAGTCATTCCGCCTTCGTATAGAATACTACCTTTTCATAGAGGATGTAGTGCCTGAATTTCTTAGTCCCAAAGACCATCGCAAGACACAACTTCTCCATGTAGGTATAATTGATATCTGAAATGCCCAATTTCTGACTAGCAAAAGCTATTGGATGATACCACTTTTCCTCCCAAATTTGGGCTAAATAGCATGATGGCAACGCTCAAAATATATAGAACACCTCGCCCCTTTTAGGTGCTTTTAAGACAGGTGCTTTAGTGAGCTCCTGCTTCACATCCTCAAATGATATTTTGCAAGCATCACTCCATGAAAATAGACAGTTATAGGATAATAAATTCGTTAGTTGCAAGGTTCTTTCTGTCAGGGCATTGATAAACCTCCGATAATACCCTACTGATGCAGAAAGCTGTGTGCCTCTTTTGGAGTGCGTGGTGGACTCATAGCAACTATAACCTTGATCTTTTCAGGGTCAATTGCTATCCCTACTGAACTGACCACATGGCCCAGCAATAGCCCATAAGGTACTCCAAAAACACACTTCCGTGGGTTAAGAGCGATACAAAATTGTCTGCAATGCTCAAAGCACGTTCTCAAAATAATCAGCATCCTTTCCCTTATAGTGGCTGCCCCCAGGTCATCAATAAATACTTTCAACTCATCTGGGAAGATGTCATCAAAGGTCTTGTCTGCTGTTCGTTGCCACGATCCAGGTGCATTGCATAAACCAAAGGCCATCACATGGTACGCAAAAGTACCAAAGACAGTAATAAAAGTTGTTTTCAACTTGTCTTCCTCTGCAATTGCCACCTGGTTATATCCTGCAAAGCAATCCATGAACGAATATATCTCCCTATCCGCTAATTGATCCAAAATTTGATCAATAAACGTCAACGGGTAATAATCCTTAACTGTCTGCTTCTTCAGCTCTCTAAAATCCACACATAATCGGATCTGGTTGTTTTTCTTCTTCCTGATAACAACTGGTGAACACCATTCTGTGTGTTGTACAGGGAATATTAACCCAGCTTTCCTTAACTTCTGCAACTCTTCAAACAGCCCATCCCTAAGTTCAAAAGGCATACGCCTTACTTTCTGACGCACAAGACGACTGCCTTCTTTTACAGGAATAGTATGAACAGCCAAGTTGGGAGGGATGCCTCTCAGCTCATCATAACTCCAAGCAAAGATATCGTGGAATTCTTTAATCAAGGACACATAGTCCTCCCTTTCTGCTGAATTGAGCATAGACCCTAATTTAATTGGACGCGAATCATTCGACGTGCCAAGGTCCAACTCAATTACATCCGCATCTCTTATCCTATCTTGCGGCTCTATCAGCTCATTTAGAGTTATCTGATAGATATCCTCTGTAGTGGACCCCTCTTTAGATTCGTCACTAGATGATGTCTCACTACCAGATGGATCATCTGCTGTTTCTAATTCAATAGAAGATAAAGGAGCTCTCTCACTTTGAGGAGACTCAGGATAAGCATCAACTATTACTCGATTAGCACCTCTACCTAGAACCACTCGATCGGCGGGTATATCGACTTGACAGTCTGTTCGTAAGATCCAAGGCCTACCTAGCAAAACCCGATAGCTAGGACACCCTACAAATCTTATCACTCTAAAGTCCAAGAAACATTCTCTACTCGCAATTGTAACATGGACCTTAGTAACGCAACCTTCTGGTTGTCTTAGACTATCATCAGCCATTCTCAGAAGGGTGGAGTTGTCTTTCTGGATGCCTAGACCCAACCTCTCCATCAACTCTGAACTCATGATATTGACGGAGGATCCAGTGTCTACAATGGCATGTTCCACTAATATTCCATCCACATAAGCTGGAACCCTAGGGCAATTCTTTTCAATGTGGTCAAACCAATCTTCCCCTGCTCGTGCTATGCCCAGAGGTTCCACAATATACCCGATGCGCAGGATCTTCTTAAATTCCTTGCGTACTCTTGGAGATAATTTGATCAATTGCAAGAGATTCACATCTGGTTTAACTTCGCAAAGAGAACTCGCTAAATCGAAGTCATGAGAAGTAGCCAAAGCTCTCTTTTCTCGCCAAACCATCCTCTCTTTTGGTCTTTGGACCAGTTTTGGTACTTCTTTCTTAGCTCTTGCCTTCTTTCTGGGCCCTTCCTCATCCTTCTTAGGGTCACCTTTTGCGGTCCCCCTTTTATGCTAGGATTCTGGACTTGCGTCCCCTTATCCCCTTGCTTAGGGTTTTCCTCAACCGGCTTTGTATTATCTTTGTTAACCTCTTTAGCCTTTTGGCCTCTTGTCACGGCTCTTAAGTTAGAGGTTTCAGCATCATGGACGTGTACAACCTCAATAAGGCCGACTTCGTTGCCTTTTGGCAACTCTTCTATATTTGCTTTTCCCCTCTGCAATATTTGCCTAGGTGCATCATTCTACTGCAAGTTATTTCCTTGTGCTCTATGATTCACTGGGCCCGGTTGTTTACTCCCTTGTTGGAGAGAACTAACCTTACTCGGACAGGTAGCAGCTAGATGATTAGACTTTCCACAAATGTCACATTTCACATTTGGAAAATTCCTGGGGAAGTGTTGTCCACCACACCATTTACAACTAAATCTAGAGGGTCCACCCTCTGCAGGGCGTCGACTCCCTATCAAATTTTGTTGCTTCTTTAAGAAATTAACGTCAATGGCTATTTGTCGATATTGCTCGGAGATCATATTGGTATAATGCTTCATCATGTCCTTGACTTCGCCAAGGACATTGGATGCACTCGACTTGTAGCCTTGATCGTCAACCCGTCGTTCCATTGGCCTAACCATCTGATTTGGCATTGGCTGTTGACCCACAGGAACAACATTAGAATTTGAAACTTGGCCTCCAACATTTGATGGAGCCAACTGACTTGCCATGGGCATAGTTACACTGGGAGGAGCCAGTAATAAAGGTACATTCTGAACCACACTCCCTCTCCCAATAGGGTTAGTCATAGGCATCCCTTCACTTCCATTCGTCAATGATGGATTGCCACTAGGTACTAAACCCCCATTAACATTCATTTGAGAGGAGTAGGCCGTTTGTAATCATGCTTCTACTCCCTCTACCCGCGTAATAGCGGTGTCTATATCTGTTAAGGCCACACTTCTCAATTGTACTTGGATATTAAAATCTAACCCATGCAAAAAGTATTGCAATTGGGCAGCTGGTGAAATGGGAATGTAAGTTTGCAACTTACGGAATACTTCCTTCAACTTCTTAGCATATGCTTTTACATTCTCATGAGGATCTTAACGTGTCACATTCAAGACCCGCAACCAATATTGGCCACCTCTTTCAGGGGCATATTCCACTCGCAAGGCTGCATAGAATTGATCAATGGTGGTTATGGTTCCAGACTTTATGCTGTGATACCATACCGCAGCCCTTCCTTTTAACGTCATATTGAAGAACATCATGAGATGTCCCTCGTCCTGGATGCGATAATTGAACATCAATCTCTGAAATTCACAAATGTGAAATTCTACATCCTCTTCCGCTAACCCATTGTAGGAGCTTGAAGTAACGGATTCACACCCCCACTTGAAGTGGGTAAACTTTGTGGGGAAGAGGAAGAACTTATGCTTCCTCCTACCCCTAATGGAATAGGTGGAGAAGTTAGTGACTAAGACCACTTCTTTGTATACATACTGGACTACTCCTTTGAGGACAATAACGGCTTATGATCTCTAACCGACGTCTAGTCCTCTCAGCACGTTCGGCTTTTTGGAGTTCGGCTTGACGGTCCTTGTCAGAGGACATAAACCAACTTCCTTTTGGTCCCTAAAAACCCAAGATCCGAAAACCACCACTGATGGGACCTAAAACGGGCTATCACTGGCTCATGCACTAGCCAAACCTCTATCATGCACTCAACAACCCCACGGCCTCGCAGCTAGGAGCGTTGATGACACATATATCATATTTCTAAACATCTTGTGTTTGTATCACATCTCGTAGTCCAACACTACCCAATTGACACTCCTTAGAGAGAGTCCCAGCACATTGTCAAATAGCATGAAGCACAAACATAGGAGGTCCTCCCACGGCTGACTGTCGCTACCTCACTGCGACTCTCTTACATCTTGGGGATTGGGCCCTCGATACGTCGCTAAACATAAAACACAATATCGCACATATTTTCACTCAAGGTACAAATCGATCGTATCCAGGAATGTACCACATCTCACTTTACTTTTCCCTTAGACCCAACGCCTAAGCTACATCTTGGGACAACCTTACTCACTCAACGTTGGTCAGGATCTAGAGAATACAGGTGCTATGCATCCAGGACGCATTGTCTGATACCTTTTATCATTTTATGTTTTATGTAAATTGTGAATGTCCACGTGCTCAAACAAAGAAAAATCAGCATTGTGCTTAGTGCAAAAACATTCTTTCAATGAATTTGACTATCGCTCGTATGCGGCGTTGCATGAACCTAGCACCGAGAAACCCTCGTGCTACTAGGTTCTTAATTTTTTAATTATCGACCAACCTAATGGTATGCATAAAAACCAGCAAGATTTTCATCATTTCATTTAGCATTTAAACACCTTTTATACACTCTACCCCCTCACCCGTTTAGGTTGTGCATTATTGATCGGTTTAGGATTCATTTCCATGTTTTTTGTTGTATGAAAAGTAATAAAAACTCACTAAAACATAAAGCTAGGGCTGAATTGAGGCTAAACCTCATACTTCAGACCCCCCATACATACACAAACATGAATCTTATTTTTCCTTAATTTTCGGCACTCAAAATCTAAATTTTCCCTATTTTTCGATGGTTTTTCCCTATTTTTCTTGTATTTTTTGCAATATTAAATAACTAAAAATACAAAATGAGTTGTGGGCTGTGGCCCTTAGGCTCATTTGCAGAAAAAACACAAATTTAGTTGGTGTGTCTTACTATATTTTTCATTGATATATCAAAAACACCCAATTTTCCCATATTTCGCGTGTTTTACGGGTTTTACACCATTAATCTCAATCACAACACTTATAATTTTCTAATTTTCTGAGCATAAACTGATCAAACTCATAGGAAACAACAACATAATGCATAATCATCCCATGGGAACAAATATTCATAAAGTAAATTACATAAAACATAAATTTCCTTTGTAAAAATGAAATTACTGTGTTTGCGGGTTGCGGGTTTTTATTTGCCATGTCTCGGAACTGATTTCCAGCACCCATTAATGTCCATGATAGTCCACAATCAGCAATCTTCATTCCTCTTGCATCACGGAGCAATCCGGTCTTCATTGGACAAGCATCCGTCATCCATTCTTCTTCTTCTTCTTCACCACATGAATCTGCCCTTAGAGGAGAGAGAGGGAGGAGAGAGAAAGACTGATTTCTATCCTCTCTCTACAGCCCGCCATTGGACGTGTGAGAGATGGCGATACGGAGCGGAGAAGGAGAAGATCAGCCTTGCCTTGTCATTGATATGGCTTATTCACAGCCCAAAATCTCATCCATGGGGAGGGGGGGCGTTTTTTCTGCATGCGCTGCCTGCACGCCGCCCTCCTCTTCTTGCGTTTAATTTTGGGGGATAGGGGGTCCCAAGAGGCACCCCCTTTGGCCCCCTCCTTGGCCACCCTTTCATTTCTGGCCCTTTTTTGGGCACCCTCCCGGGTTTTTCCATATCTCCCGTGTCCGGCGTCTGATTTGAGCCCGAAAAAATCATGCGCGGCCATCTTGTGACCACGAACTAACCGGAAACTTCCGTCACTTGCACACGCACACGTAAAAATTACTAAAAATCTGCAAGTGTTGCACGGGCGTTCTTAGAGCACTTTGACGCTTAAAATAGTCCTAGATCGAGCGGCCGCCTTCGACGTTGAATATTTTTCTCTTGATATTCATAATTTTTAGCTTATTTTAAGCACTTATTGGCATCAAAATTCCACTCTCAGAGAGTGCGTAAGACACTTCGAGATTGTTTGCTGCACTCACCTTGAATTTCCGCACTTGAATGCACTTAAGGAAATTGAAAGCCTGATTGAGCATAAGTGCACAACAAGCGACACGCACACTGAGTGACCATAAATTGAGGATTGTATTTAATAACTGAAGGAACTCACTCAGATAAACCACTCAAGGAACCCACCAGTAGGAGAGGACCCAAGACGTAGACAAACCATCAACGTGGGAAGTAGGACCAAGTAGGTGGCGTCAACGACGTGGATTTGACAAATCTACCCAACCTGATCGACAGCTTGGTGGAGCACGATAACATGACTATGGCAGAAGGAGGCTCATACCATAGGTCTAATGAGGAACTTGACTTGAAAGTCTTCGCGAAGGCTATTCAACAGCTATGATGCACATGCCCGGTACGAGCACCGCCGGCAGGACGGCAGACGCTATCATCGCAGACCTAAAGGGAGAGAGAAAACTAGCCCACAAGCTGGCTTTGCAAAGCATAGTTGAATACAATAGGGACCAATAGGCTAGGAGCCAAAGGCAAAGAACGGAGTTGTGTGAGGTACAGTGAGTGCTGAACTTAGTAGGTAAAAATCGAACAGATCACGAGAGAACCCTAGAAGGAAACTTGACGTTGAGCAAGCTTCTCATGAAGCAACTACTAGATAACACGGCAGTAGAGCAAAGTGCCGCGGCACTAGCAACATCATTGCTCGCAGGATTAGGAGCGAACCAAGGCTCAAAGAGCCAGTCTAAAATCCCTATTGTTGCCAAGCAACTTGACAAATACCAACCCCATGATGATCCATACAGCTTTGTAGAGTAGTTTGAGCAAGTCTGCGAAGCCAACGGCCTCAACGACTTGACTCAACGCTCTCAAGCGTTTGGGCTCTACTTAGGTGACAAGGGAAGGACTTGATATACAAGCCTAGATGCCGCAGAGCGAGCCAACTTTAGTGGCCTCAAGGATCTATTCATTAAGAGATTTTTCGAGCCTAGATACTCTGATAATCTGCTAATACGCTTGATGAATGTCAAGCAGAAAGAGAAGGAGGACATTCACGACTATGTAACCCACGTGAGAAGTCTCTTCAAGAGAATCCCTATGGGCGAGCGATCGATTGAAAGAACAGTCTTGACTGTATTCATCAACAAAATTAAAGATAAGGAGTTATATAAGGCTTTGGCAGGCAATTCGATCTTGTAGCGAGACGTGCTAGCTAGAGTGTTTGAGGAAGCCATCAGAGTCGATGATCAGTTGAAAGAGCGGAGCTCCAGGAGCTCGAACCTAGAAGAGACCAACTTGCGAAGCTCAGAGAGAGCGTCAGCCTCTAGTGAGCGATTAGTCCTATCATCCCAAGATAAGGGGAAGGCCACCGAGACGAACCAAGACTTGGCTGATGTAAAGATGGAGTTGGCCAAGTTGCAAGACATGTTGAGACGACCAACACGCCCACATGTTCAATGCGTGTATTGTGGCAAAAACCACTTGCCAGCCGAGTGTCAAGACCCTAGGTCGAGACATTGTGCTAACTGCGGTAGGTTCGGTCATGACGTCGCACATTATAGATTACCAAGAAGACTTCCGTACTCGCAACCCTACGACTAGCCTTACTACCTAGCGAACAGGTCGCATCCATTCTTCGAAAGGGGAGCCCCATTGGCCCTTCCTGCGCCTAACGACATTAAGTCAACTGTTCCTAGGATGGACATAAACCCTACTAGCATACCCAGACCACCTGGTCCTTACGTGACCCATCCCACTGAGTGATGCTCCAGTCCACTACGTGGAAGAACCAAATGAGAAAGAAACTTACATATGCCCTTACGTCTCACATGATGATGAGGGCAATGCTGTCCTCATGGATTATCACCCCGTGCTAGTGATGGCATTAGGAAGAGGATGAGGTAGAGGCCTAGGAGGGCAGACGCAGGATCCAACTATGGTCACCCATGTCATGTCTCATCATGCTGCCCTGAAAGGGAGCAGCAAAACAGAGACAAGGCTGACCAAAGGTGTGCTGAGTGCGGAATCACTCATCTCTTCGTTGATTGCCCAAAGCAAAAGCCATCTTCTAGCTCAGCCAACGTACCATCTGTCCCATTGGGGCTGTTTGGTGTCGGGAACCTCGATGGGGAGGCTACACCTATCCCATTGCAGGTCATGACCCGTGCCCAGACAAAGCAGGCAGGCATATCACTACCAGGACCTAGCAACCTTGACGCAGCTTCAATAGGGAAGAAAAGTCACACGCGGAAGAAGAAGAGGTCGAAAGCTAAAATCGCACTAAAAACAGAGTGTGCTACAACTCTGCCTGCTGGAAAGAAGGTCTCTGATGCAGAGGCAGAGACTTCAGTCCTCCCTAAGATGGCCGAAAAGGGAAGTGCTAAGGTAGGGGAATACCTGCATCCGAAGCGATAGTTAGAGGCCATTGAAAAAGTGAAGGAATGGGTGAAGGAGACTCAAGAGCATCTAAAAGACGTTGAGCACATCATAGAGGATGAGATCGATGATCTCTCCAGCATAAGCACACCAATCTCACCTCCTCAACCAAGGTCGGGAGAAGCAACTGCACCACAAGCAGTGCCGCTAAGGACAAGCCTTGATGCTACAAGGCTGTAGATCAGTCACGGCCATTGGCCATGACAATCCAGGTTAGGAGAAAGACAAGCACTCAATGATCTCCTGACCACGTTGGTGATTACCCCTGTAACACTTAGCTAGGGATATCTGCTTAGGCAACATCCCACCCTATGGCAAGATCTTAAGTAGTGGGTTGAAGGGTCACGAGAGTAGGTCATGGCAGACCCTCATGATGATGATGCAGAGACGAAAATCTAGAGTTTGACGCTACACTGTATGCCTAAATCCTTACACGTCAATGCGTTCTGGTAAGGTTCCGAGATGCATACGGTCTTACCAGTTCTAGCCCTAGGCGATACAATGAGAAAGGGAATCGTGGACACAGGAGCTAGGGTTAGTGTGCTTAGCTACGCAAGGCTTCAGACTTGGGAAAACCCACTTGTCAAAACTTCTAGGTTTAATGTCACATTAGCAAATGGTATGAGAGTCAAGCCATTCGGGATGCTTCAAAATTGGCCAGTGAAGATCGCAGGTGTCCAATTCTCTATGGACTTTATAGTCATGAAGGGAGTGGACTACGATATCCTATTAGGCCGACCCTAGATGTGCAATGCTAGAGTCATCAAAGATTGGGGTAATGGCTTGATCTTCCTTGGCAATAGAACGGATGCCGTGAGAATAGAGATAGACACTTGGAAGACCTCACCAGTTGACTTAGATGCCATCTGTGCTATGCTCAAGGGTAAGACCCAGGTCAAGAAGTCCTATGGGCCCTTGACTAAGTATATCCCATGCCCAGAGGACGAGCGTGATTGGATGCACATCCTTGCTACAATCGACCTACCATTCTCAGATCATGAGGCGTATGAGCAAGCCATCAAAACAATTGGCAAGTCTAACGACACACCCTCCGTACCAGTTTGTATGATGGCAGGAACCCTTCGTGGGAAACCTAAGCCTGTCAACTTCCAAGTCCCAACCAACAAAAGGGAACTCCAGGAGATACTAGAATACTTAACGGAAAAGCTAGCTAGCAATCCAATTGCAAACTTCAAACCACTCCAGGATATCTTAGATGAATCCAAGGGGCAATGGACCAGAGTGCATGACTTAAACCTTATGTATAACTGGGCCCTGACCAAAGACAAGAGATATACCAAGCCCTAGATGATGAGCAGTCTGATGAAGAGTATTTTAACGATGAATACAAAGACTGCCAATCCTTAAGTGATGAAAGTGAGGGTGAGGTAGATACCATGGAATACGACACTGAAGGACAAGAAATAGAGCAAATACGAGGAGACTCCAAGCTGCAGAAAAAGAGTATCTTCAGGATAGAGAGAGGAGTCATGCGCATGGTATGTGATCGTGTCTAGTTGGAACACGTAGGCACCATAGACCTTGAGCAAGCAGGCCTAGCCCAACCAGGAACGACATCAGTGCTTAGGACATAGTCGTCATCCTAATTGTGCCCACGAGGGGAGACCACCTCTTCTAGCGAGGACAGGGAGTTCAACTTTGAGTCAGAGGTTAGTTCGGATAATGATCCGGAAATCCCTAGGCCGCCCAGGTGCACCAAGGGGACCTACCCATCCACCTGAGGCACAGACGATTAAGGTAGAAAAAGGCAAAACAACCTAGGGATACACAAACAAAAGAACAACGAAAACTGTAGGACCTCCCTAAACGATTTATGAAATTCAAAAAATGAGATAGGGTAGTAGTTCTGTTAGGTGCCAAGCGTCAAGGGAAAATGAGCGAACCAATCGAGGGACTAGCTAAGGTCAAGGAGGTGAACCTAGCCCAGGAAGGGGAAACACCGCGACCAGTCTTCATTGCCGATGACTTGACTGAGGAAGAAGAAATGAGTCTTGTCACTCTCTTGCGAGAGTACATAGATGTGCTTGCTTGGTCCTTAGAAGAGCTTAAGGGGGTAGATTCGAGTGTTGTGGCTCACAACATACCCATGACGCCAGACACAACGCCGGTCAAGCAGCAACCGTACCCTATGAATCCAAAACACGCTCATGCTGTCAAAGAGGAGATTGATAAGCTGATGAGAGCAGGATTCATTTACAAAATTGAACACATAGACTGGGTATCGCCCATAGTTATCGTGATGAAGAAGAATGGAAAAATCTGAGTGTGTGTCAATTACAAGAAGGTGAATGCTGCTACTAAGAGGGACAAGTATCCATTGCCGTACACCGAGCACATGCTTGAGAGAGTGACAGGAAAGGAATCCTATAGTTTTCTAGATGGCTTCTCAGGGTACAACCAAGTGCAAGTGCATCCTGCGCGGACAGGCACAAGAGTGCCTTCGCCACTGAGTGGGGCATCTTTGCTTACATAGTCATGCCCTTTGGGTTGACTAATGCCCCTGCCACCTTCCAACGCCTCATGTGCACCATCTTTAAAGACATGCTTCGCAAGGATTTAGAAGTATTTGTCGATGACCTCTATGTCGACTCGACCTGGATTGAACACTTAGACAAACTCTGCACAGTCTTTGAGCGGTGTCGCTTATATCATCTCTCCTTGAACCCCTTAAAGTGCTAGTTTTGGGTAAAGCATGGATGTATCTTAGGGCACATGGTGTCAAAGAACGACATTGCCACTGACTTCTTGAAAGTTAGGGTTATTGTTGACCTTCCACCCCCAATCAACTACAAGGGAGTTCAATGCTTCCTAGGCCATATGGGGTACTATCGGCGGTTTGTAGTGAACTATGCATTGATTGCCAGACCTTTGTACAAGCTGTTGATCGTCTTCGAATGGAACGAGGCATGCCAATGAGCATATGAAGAGTTGAAAAAGGCTCTAACCACAACACCAATTCTAGGAGCCCCAGATTGGACCATTACTTTCCACGTGCATATCGATGCTTCTAAGTTTGCCTTGGGGACAGTGTTGTGCCAACCTGGTGAACACAACTTAGACTATCCAGTGAGCTTTTCTAGCAAACAACTCACTGACATAGAAATGAACTACTCGACGACACAAAGAGAAGGATTAGCCATGGTGTTTGCTATGAAGAAATTTCGGCACTATCTATTGGCCACACCTTTTACCTTTTTTGTGGACCATCAAGCCCTGCTCTATCTAATAAACAAACCTTGCGCTACATGACACATAGCTTGGTGGCTCCTTCTGCTCTTGGATTTCAACTTCTCCGTGGTTGTACGAAAAGAAAAACAACACTACATGGCTGACCATATGTCACGCATTCCCACGGGAGAAGCCGCTGGACAAGGCATTGTTGACAAATTACCCGACACCCATCTAGTTAACTTGTCCAGCGAGAGAGATTTATTCAAGGCAGATCTAACGCCATATTGGGTGGATGACATAGTCCAAGTGCTTAAACACGGACTGCCTGATCAACCGATAGAAAAAGCCTGACTTAGGCGATTAATCCTTAAGATCCAACCCTATCACCTGATCGCAGGCCAACTCTATAGGCTAGGGCAAGACGGATTACTACGCACATGCATATGCGAACATGAGATGCACGATATGCTCTTGGAGGCACACACCGGCATTGCTGGAGGGCACTTTAGCGGAGATACGACAGCACAAAAGGTGTTGCAATCTCAACTGTGGTGGCCTACACTTTTCCGCGATGCAGCACGATTTGTCAAGCATTGTGACGAGTGCCAATAGACAAAAGTCCCGATTCACAAGGATCAGATGGAGTTGACCCCAGTTATTGCATGACAACCCTTCGAAAAATGGGAAATTGACTTCATAGGACCCATGAGTCCTACGGCACAGTATTCACAGGCCAAGTAAATCATTGTGGCCACGGACTACCTCACGAAATGGGCAGAGGCAAGAGCGACATGAAAAAACAACACTAGGACGACTGCCAACTTCTTATGGGAGCAAGTGATCTTGCGATTCGGTTGCCCCATCGAACTAGTTAGTGACCAAGGCATGCACTTCATCAACGAAGTGATAGCGCATCTCCTGTCCACCTTTCTCATCATCCATTGCAAATCCTCGCCATCCTACCCTTAGGCAAATGGTCAGGCAGAATCCACGAATAAGAATCTTGTCAATATCCTGACCAAGGTGTCTCAGCCTCATGTAGGGACAACAAGTTGATGGCAGCTTTGTGGGCTTACTGCACATCTTATAAAACAGTTGTCGGCGGTCAAACCCCCTTCAAGCTGACCAATGGAACTAAAGCGGTTCTACCATTAGAATTCTTCGTTCCTAGCTTGAGAATAGCACTTCAAGAATGATGGGAAGGGAAGGAGGCATGGTTGCAATGCTTGGTTGAACTCAAATGCCTCTCAGAGACTCACCTTCTAGCCACCCATGCGCTTATATGTGAGAAGGATTGACGCAAGAGTTGGTTTGACAAGCATGTCAAGCAGCGCGACTTTGAATAGGGCAACTTAATGCTCCTCTACTCAGTTAAGGGGCATAAGCAAAAAATGAAATTTAGAGGTCTTGGACCTTTCAAAGTTTGTGCGATCAGCCACACAGGCAATGTCAAGCTCGAGACCTTAGACGGTGAGGGCATAGGCTTCTTCAATGGGCAGTTTTGTCAAGAAGTACTACCCTCCCACCCATCCTTTGCACGAGCCCCCGATGTTAGAACTGCCTGTCAAGATACGAGTGGCCATAATCAGTGAGATTGATGATGAGGATGAGGAAGCCATAGAGCCCGCATACCTCCATATCACGGTCACTGCAAAACAAACATGCGCTTTCAACGCTTTGATCGACAAAGGAGCAGACTTCAATGTCTTAACTCACAATCATTGGACTCAACTTGGTAGACCACCACTTCAACCCACTAATGAGAAATTAAGCCCATATGGGGCCCATTCCTGTGCACTTCTTGGCAAGTGCAGAGCCGCCGTTTCTATCAAGTCTGAGACTGTCCCAATGATTTTTTACATGTTGCCAAATGCTAAAAACGCAAGCACGGAGTCGCTGCTGGGGTGAAGTTTGAAAAAGCAGACTCGCTGCAATGTTGATTATGAGTCGCAGCGCATCCACCTCGCAATAGGCAACGTTCGCATTGTCATAGCTTTCAGTAAGGGCTGCGTGACCTCATCACTATTCGCAACACCACCGGTAGAAATATCCATAACCAAGTCCAAGGAGGGGGGTAGTGCGCGGCCGCCACCTCCCAAATTTCATGAATCACAGCCCACAATAGCAAAACCTAAGGCCCAATAGCCTAGATTTCAAAGGCAGCCTAAACAACCGCAATCGCCACCTAGGAGTTGATGCTCCTATCCTCATAAAACCAAAAACTCTAAACCTAGGAGGCCAAGACGCAGTCACAGAAAGCGCCGCATGATCAAGCAAAGATGGGTCCCTAAAGCCCTCTTGCATACGCAAGGCTACTACGTGGGCAACACCTAGCTGTGGATCCCTAAGGCCTATATGGCTAAAGGCACTACTCATACGCTGCCCTCAAGCTTGATCAACCCAAGTCCCATAAACCCTCCAAACCATAAGCTGCAGTGCTCTCCAAAACCACAGCCATTCGATTCACCCATGCCTAAACCCAAGAGAGTCACACAAGCCTATCAGCCCAAACAATAGACTCTGTCACAAGAGTCATCACCCGACGAAGTCAATCCGACTCCCCAAATCTAACCTGAGTGTAGCAGTCCGTCTATCGTGGCTGCTCCTAATCCACCCATAATGCAAGTAGCTCAACTGCAGACTCAAGAACACTCCCAACCGCAACTCTTCGTTGTCACAAGATCTAGTTCTAGCAAACCTTGACCACCCATTGGCCTTACGCCCTCCTATGAATGCAAATCCTTTTTAGCGCTGGCCGCCAAACTCGCTGAGGACACCAGGGATGATGTGATGGAATGCATTAAACAACTAGACACCACCTTCATGTCGCTAGCACTAAGCTACGACCGCTTGGACGTAGGACTATTGGAGGAACCCTTTGCAATTGAAGTTAAAACAATGCCATGCTCCTAGGAGACCTTTGAATTCACATTCGCAAAAGCTTCTCGCTTCGCTACCTACTGAATGGCTCAACACCGAGATCTCCAAGGAGCAAGCCATCAAACAACGCCTCATCACGACATACGATCAGCGAACCACTTCTGCTATCATTGATCAAGAAATCACATCGTTATCAAAGCTCCCTAATACTAACTCCCCGTCTCCTCCCCGTTCTTGAGGCATTGGTACACTCTTAGGCTGCAATAGGAAGTTGAAGGGTGCCGCATAATGACCAACACTGAGTAGCGCTGTGCTATCAAAATAGCGGAATACGACCCCACATATGTCGCGCCAACCTCGTATAGAGTGTTAACCACTCTTCGGGGCCAACCCATGGAAGAACACATCAAAGAACATCCCTACCTCGATCGCTTGTTGATTGAGGAAGAGTTACACATTGCTAGCTGTGTCAACTTTGGTGAATTCCTAACAGATGTTCTCACATACATCACACAAGTGGGGATTCGACCCTTTGATTTGGACCACGAAGCTCATTTAGAATACAACCCCCAGTTCTATGATTGGCTCCTTCACAAGTAACTCCTACACCACCATGCTGAACGCCCTTGCCCTTCTAACCCTAAATCCTAGGAAGGATTCTTCTAAAGCTGGAAGGGGAGAGGGTAAGGTGAATCAAATCAAGCCAATCAAATCGTAATTAGTGAAACACATAAACATATATTATGAAAAACGGATGGGATAGGAAAAAGGGCATGGAAACTTTGAAGTAAAGGGCAAAATGTCAAAGTCTGAAAAGGAAAATCTACATCTGTTATTAATGAATTCATTAAAAAATCAACAAATTACTATGTGGAAAGCACTAATGAAAATTACGATTTATGATAGGAACATAAAATGTCGCAACAAGACCGTGCCCAGCGACTCCCATTCACTGAGGAGGAAAGAGCGCAGTATGGCATATCCCTAGAAAACCACACCTACAATCAACTAAAGTTTCAAACCATCCAGAACATCGAAGTAGTGTCGAAGGAGGAAGCAGCCAAGAGAGTCGTCGAGGAGTGCAACCTCACCAAGTACCTAGAGAAATTTGCACAAGAGCCTGACCACACGAAGTGTGTGGAGTTTCTCAGGACATACGACCTCAACTAGGAGTACGGCACCATGACAGTGGGAAGGGGAGAAAATGCTAAACAAGTACATGTGCACTTGAACCCAGCCTTGGTGGAGAAGGCATTGGGATTGGAACCGAAGATAGAGAAAAAACAGAAAAGGGATATCTACACCATGCTGAAAATGAAAAGAGAGGAGGTGCTAACCAATGACGGGATCAGCATCCACGACATCCCTGATGCTGAAGCCAGGCTACAGGCAAAGCTAGGGCATGCGCTCTTTTCCAGCCAGCGCTACAATGCCTTAATGCATCAAATTAGCATGCCTGTGCTGGAGAATGTAGCAGCCCACACCTTAGATGAAGTTGACTGGAATGAGTATGTCCACAAAACCATCGATTAAGCGGCTAAAGCACTAGCTTTGGGAACAACAAAGCAGGCAGATGAATTGGGGAATTTGAGCCTGCAAAGAGAAGAAGGGCCTGTTTCTAGCACACAGGCATCGAAAATCATGCCGCGCGCTGTCATTGAGGGCAAGGGCAAAGCCCCAATTCACTCGATTCCTCCCCTCATGGTGCTTCCCACCGAACCAACCACCATCACCCCCAACATCTCGACCAGTGCCGATGTTTTGAATTTGGTGGCATGGATGCAATACTTCATCAACAAAGAAATGGCCTAGGGACAAAGCACCAAAACTACGATCACAGGGCAAAAGAGGCTAGCCACTGATGCAAAATCAAGGCAAGACCCTAAAAGGCAGAAGGTGGAAGCCTCGACATCACCAATCCACACAACGATGACGCCATCAACTAACTACGACGAGTTCACCGCCGAGCTACTCTCCCAATTGGAGAAAGCTAAGGAGGAATGAAAGATAGTTGTGGTTGAGTTGGCGAATGAAAAGGAGTCACTAGATGCCTTCCAACTCGACAAAACTATATTGATAGCCATGCAACAAAGGGAGATCTCGGATCTCAAGCAAGAAGTGAAGGCTAAGGATGATAGGGAAGGCACTGGAGGCAGCTACTAGACAATGAAACACAGGAACTTGTGAAAATGCAGAGAGAACACAAGCTCTTGATCATGCAGTATGAGGAGCTCATTGCAAAAACCAACAAAGTCAAAGCACTTATGGCTGAGCTCAATGCCATGAACGAGGAAAGAAAACAAAACATGGAGTAGCAACAGAACGAGATTGAGTCCCTGACCGTCAATTGAACTCCAAAAAAGAACAGGAGAAACTGGTGAGAGAATGGGAAGACCAAGAACAAAGGCTCACGACCCTGGCTCCAAGGAGAGAGGTAGGGTCATGAGCCAAGGTCAGAGAACGGGAAGACCAAGAACAAAGGCTCATGACCCTCGCTCTAAGGCAAGGAGAGAGCTTAGAAGAGATGAAAAAGAGAGTAGAGGAGTGGGCCACATAGAATGAAAGCAGGGTGAAGACACTGGCACGACGCCTTGCTCTGGTGGAAAAAGAGAAGATCATCGTAGAGAATAAGGCAGAAGCCGCCCAGGTGGCCTTCGGTGCCCAACAAAAGGCCTTTCTCAACACAATCATGGACATCACATGCCCAGAGGAGGGAGAATCATTGGAGGTGGCACAAAAGAAGCTTAACATTACACATAGAGCCATGCATGCAGGACTGCAGATGCTACCCCAACCTGTGGAGGCTAGACTAAGCCTGGAAGAGCAAAGGAAATACCTACTGCTGGCCGGCCTAACCCCCCAGGAAATAGATGCCATAGGATTTGAAGAGGGAGCACAACAAGGATACCGGCAGGGGGAGGAAGCAGAACTCGAATTTGACTGATCCCATAACCCCCCTCGCTGCAGTCTCAAGAGCAACAACAGGAGGACCCATCTACCGGAGAGACAAGGCGCACTTAAAGAGAGATGCAGGAAGTTAGTCAAAGAAGCCAGGAAGTAGTTAAGGGCCAAGCCAACTGTGTAGCCGTCCGTACCCCTCCCACCTTGCCCTAATGACATCCCAGCTGGATTCCATGTAGAGCTAGTGGTTTGGGAGAGACAAGAAAAAGAAAATTATACATTCACCTTTAGCTTTCTCCTGCCCAACAGCCTGTGGAGGGTCTTGCCGCTTAAGGTGATGGAGGAGGTGATCGCGACTGGTGGCCGACTAGGGCAAAAGTGGCTAGAAGAGAGAGAGAAGACCCCCACCTCTTGGGGAACTGAAGAGGCCGACTACTGGCAAAACAAAGTTTTTGAAGTTCCACATATAGTATATGGCTATAAAAGCCAACCCTTGTGGAGGAGGCGAGTATGCAACATTAGTATGCTTGCCTAGATGTTGTTTTGTAACACGCTACCCTTCGAAAGGAACAACCCCACATACATGGAATATCCTCGAAGGGTAAGTGTGGATTTTGATGCCACCCTCCACAGGCATTTACGACTTTCCCATTATCTATAACTCCAGTATAGTATCCTTCAAACATGCCCTCCTCTTTAACTTAGAAAGCCTAGATGACTCTATGACGTGCTTCCTCACAGATTTCTCTTAATGCCCCAATCCATCTTTTGTAACTACATGTAACTACCTTAGATTACTTAAGCTATTACTTAAGCAGGACCCGACTCCACAAGAGCGCGGCCTACCTCCCCTCTTCTTCGACCCTAACGCCATTGACAGCTATGCCATGGCTCATCTAATGATGAGGGCTAGTCTCCTCCCCTCTTTTTGCTGAGCCCTCCTAGAAGACATGAATGACAGCCAGTTTACTAGATGCAATCACCCTTTCCTCTCCACCAACTCTCTCCACGTCCGCATGAATCTGAAAGGATACATGCAAAGCTACCAATTTTTGAGCAAATCCATCTGACCTCCTTTCCCTCCTCATTCAGATGAAGAGAATTAGGCCCTAGCTGTCATTCCACTACTGTAACTTCAAAAAAAAAAGAAAAAAAGAAAAGTAAAGTAAAGTAAAAGCGAAGAAAAGAACAACATGAAAGGAAAAGCACAAAAAACACTCTCCAGTGATGACTGGGCAACGTAGCCCACTTGCAGAAGCACTTACCACCACATAAAGCACAATCACTACACCTAGGGGCTCTCAAGCTAGGCGTGCCCAGTGGCTTTGGTCGGCCGGCTCCACTCCTTAACCCCCTAGCCCTTTTGCTCCTCCACTTCATGCTTAGGGCACATCAAGGGCAGGACATACCTAGGGAGGTAACACTCACCTATGGTTAGAGTTGTCACCCTAAGCCACTTGCAACGCACCTCCCTTGGCACAAATGGGGTCATCAAGTGTGGGACATCATCCAAGCTTGCCTGTGGTTAGACCCACCTCCCCATTCCACTAGCACGAGCACAATGCACTAACACAATGAGGTAGGAACTCCCCTTAGGAACAACACTGCACCTTTTTCTTTCAAGCATCACAAAAAGCAACAAAACACCAACTTCGGGGGTCCCCATCAACCATGCAATATCCATTTCGCTTCTCTGACAAAAATCATTTCACAGCTTCCACAAGCACCTGAGTCTCCAAGTGGCCCTCACCTTTACACCACTTGGCCAATTGCCGGCCAATCTACAACAAACAGAAGTGCCATGGGACTGGCACCCATCTAGGAGGGGGTAATATTAACCCCAAGTCGAGATGGCAGAAAAAGGAAGGAAAAAGTAGAAAAAAACATGGAAAAAGAGCAAAGACACGGACACGACCTCCAAAGCTAAGCCGGGGCAAAAAGCGCAATTTTAAATGAAAGGCGCCTCAAAAAACTTGA
Source organism: Lygodium microphyllum (assembly GCF_053477565.2). NCBI lineage: Eukaryota > Viridiplantae > Streptophyta > Polypodiopsida > Schizaeales > Lygodiaceae > Lygodium > Lygodium microphyllum. Next base: position 48,942,391 of record NC_141143.1, read on the forward strand.
AAAACTCTTGTAAAAGAGTGCCAGGCTCCCTCTTGTGCCAATTGTAAAATATTAGACAGGTGTAGGCTAGAGGCATAAGGCTAGAAGAGGGAAATGGAAAAAGGACCTTGCCACAATGGCCGGTCATGTAAAAAAGGGATGGGTGCCCATGGGATTTTAGGGCTTGTATATAAAGTTCAAAAAATGAATGGAAGCTCATTCTTTGGTGTATGGCTAACAAGAGCTCTCTTCTTCTTCTCTTCTCCTCATCTTCTTGCTTGTGTGTGCTCTTGAGAGAGGGAGTGTAAGAGTGTAAGGGAGTGAGTGTGTGAGTGTGTGAGAGTGAGGGATCAAGAGGGTGAAGCTCTTCACCATCTCCTTTTCTCTTCTTCTCTTATCTTCTCCTTTCTCGCGCCCGCGGTGTTACCGTGTTTCCGACCACATTACCGCAGCACAGAGAAGCGAAAACTGGGAAGAAGGAAAAAGAGCAAAAAAGGTGTAAAAACAGAAAAAGACGCCTTGACTGGCAACCAATCCCTGAAAAATTCAAATGTTCGGAAACGACCCTCAAGAGGCTTCGGTCTTGGGCCACGGCAATGAAAGACGAAAAGGCGCATCATTAAAATGCGGGAGCGCTCCCAAATCTATGTAAAAGAGTGCCAGGCTCGCTCCTGTGCAAAGTGTATGCATTTGTGGGAATAGGATAAATTAGAATGGTGGAAAATGGGAAAAAGGGCCTAGGCTACGACCGGCCATGTAAAAGAGGAAAAAGGGGATGACTGCCCGAAAGGGATTTAGGGTTTTGTACATAAAGTTGAAAAGTGAATGAGAAGCTCATTCTTTAGTGTGTGGCAAAAGGAGTCCTCTTCTTCCTCTCTTCTTCTCTCCTTCTTACTTGTGTGTGCTCTTGAGAGAGGGAGTGTGAGAGTGTGAGGGAGTGAGTGTGTGTGAGGGTGAGGGATCAAGAGGGTGAAGCTCTTCACCATCTCCTCTCCTCTTCTTCTCTTCTCTCCCCTTCTCTTCTCTTGCGCATGCGGCTATGGAGGATGGAGCTTAGAGATGGAGGAGGCTTGAGGATGCTTGAGCTAGCATCTAGGGTCGTGGCGCTATCGGAGTGCAAGAGAGAGGAGGGTACTCGATCGAGCATCAAAGTAAGCTCACTACACTCGTAGGATTGACGGCGCGTCGGCTAGGTGAGAGATAGCCATTAGAGCTCGCTTGAAGCGCTTGAAAGAATAAGCGGTTCGAGGGTCTTGGCAGTTGAGCAAAAGCTCCCACATTTTGGTTCCGTTGCCGAGACTAACAGATTCAAGCTTGAGCACTTGCACGCCTCACATCGAGCATCGAAGTAGGGTATTCATCCCCGAAACGGAGCTTGAGATAGGTAGGAAGTTGGGTGCCTTTAATCTTCGGAACAAGTAAGTATTTTGGGATATTTTGGTTGTTTGATGATTGGAAAGCATGGAGAATCTATTCCAGTTTTTTGCCTTTGATTTTTGTTGCATTTAGCGTAGGTTAGAGTTCGGAGATCGAACCGGAAAAGGGTAGGGTTCACTGTTTCAAAACAGGGTAAAAACAAGGAGAAGGTCATGCAAATGCCCAAAATGCTCGCTAATGAGGACTAAGATCGACAAGAGAGGGATCAGGGGTGTGAACACCATAGCTGGGAGGGCATATAAGAACCGAGAGGCCAAAAGAAAACTCATTTGTGCCATTTCAGTGTAAGAAAAAGAGAGAGAGAGAGCTAGAAAGCCCCAGGCTGTGTGATTCGATCGCATCACCGACGCACTCACCGACCCATTCAGGTATATGAATCCCTCCCTCAAACCCCCTAGATAGTATCTAGAGGTTTGTGCTTAGAATGGTTGAGTAGATCATAAGAACCGGGCAAGATCGGCATAGCACTCTTTCCGTCGCGCCGCTTTCGGCGCGTCCAAGCTATTGCTTCTAGGCCGAGTCCCAGAATCGGCCTTCGGCCCCTTGCCATTCAGCCACTCGGTCGGAGCCCTAGTCGGCACTCAGACCGTCCGATTCAATCCATCCGAGTGACCCTCCTCGAACCGTCCGAGCCAGAACTTTTTGACCATGTGGCACATTTGTCCTTGTGCCATTCGGCCCGTTCGAGCGACCCGTTCGAGTTCCAAAATCGAAACTCGGCCACACTCGGGATTCGACCCTCGGCCAACTGCGGTTCGACCCCGTCCGAATTAGTCTATCCGAATCTGTGAAACCTGCCATTCGGCCCATCCAAGTAAAAATCATCCGAGCCAGATTTGGAGATTCGGCCCTTGACCCTGTGCCATTTGGCCCGTCCGAATGACCCACTTGGACCCTGCAATTCGGATCACTTGGTCCAAATGCAACTTTTTGTCAAAGCTGTCAGAAATTTGACCCAATCGACAAACGCACATTAGCGCAACTTGTCGAAACCCTTCGGGCATTCAGAACTTGATTCTGGCACACGGGATAAGAGAAATTGTAGTACACAATCGCTTAGTGGTGGGTAGTAGACAGTTGAGGGATCCACGGACTAGGACGCAATCCGTTGAGCCACAAAGACCTGATTGATCGGAGCAAACAAGGAAACATATAAAGAGTCCTAAACCCTGACTAAATGGCCGAAAAATGGGTCTACAAGCTTACCAGGCCAGAAACGAGCGAGAGTGAGTGAGGCCCTGAGGAATTGCTTGCTACACTCACATTGAATTTTGCACTTGAAGTACACTTAAGGAAACTGAAAGCCTGATTGGGCACAAGTGCACGAGGAACAACACACTCACCGAGTGGCTGTAAATCAAGAATTGTATTCAGTAATTAAGGGAACTCACTTAGATAAATCGCTCAAGGAACCCACCAATAGGAGAGGACCCAGGATGTAGACAAACACACGAAGTGCAGGAGAGAACCAAGCGAGGAGCGCCAACGACAAGGACCTGTCACGACTAGTCAACCTGATAGATAGCGCAGCGAGGCGCTAGAATTCGACCATGACGGAGGAAGGCTCAGACCATCGGTTTACCGAGGAGCTCGATGTGAGCGCATTCCCAGACGCTATACAGCAGATGGTGAGCAGTTACGATGTGCATACCTGGTACGAGCACCGTGGTAGGACGGCAGATGCAATCATTGCAGACCTAGAGGAGGAGAGAAGGCTAGCCCGCAAGGCATAGCTGAGTATAATAGAGACTAACAATCCAGGAGCCTAAGGCAAAGCATGGAGCTGCATGAGGTGCAGCGAGTGCTAAACCTGGCTGGCCAAAACCGAACAGACCAGGAAAGAGCACTAGAGGGAGACCTGACGCTGAGCGAGCTCCTCATGAAACCACTGCTCGATAACACCATAGTAGAGCAGAGTGCCACTACACTAGCGACGTCGCTGCTTGCAGGATTAGGGGCAAACCAGGGCTCAAAGAGCTAGGCCAAAATACTGATTTTTGCCAAGCAACTCGACAAGTACCAGCCACATGACGATCCGTACAGCTTTGTTGAGCAGTTTGAGCAAGTCTGCAAAGCCAATGGCCTCAACGACCAGACTCAACATTCGCAAGCATTTGGACTTTGATTAAGCGATAAGGGTAGGATGTGGTATACAAGCCTGGATGTCGTAGAATGAGCAAACTTCAATAACCTCAAGGATCTCTTCGTCAAGAGGTTTGCCGAGTCCAGATACTCCGACAACCTGCTAGTACGCTTGATGAATGTCAAACAGAAGGAGAAGGAGGGCATCCGCGACTATGTGACCCATGTGAGAAGTCTCTTAAAAAGAATCCCCTTAGGCGAGTGACCGACTGAGAGAGTAGTATCAACTGTATTCATCAGTGGAATTAGAGACGAGGAGTTATATAAGGCACTGGCAGGCAATTCAAGCTTGCAGTGAGACGTGGTGGCTAGGATTTTTGAGGAAGCCATCAGAGTCGATGACGAGCTGAAAGAGCGGAGCTCTAGGAGCTCAAATCTAGAAGAAACCAACCCGCGGAGTTTAGAGAGAATGCCAGCCTCTAGTGAGCAGTCGAACCCATCATCCCAAGATAAGGGGAAAGCCACCGAGATAGACCAAGGCCTGGCGAAGGTCAAGATGGAATTAGCCAAGATATAGGACGTGCTAAGATGACCAACGCACTCGCACATCCAGTGCGTATACTATGGCTGAAACCACTTGCCGGCCGAGTGTCAAAACCCTAGGTCAAGACCTTGCACTAACTGTGGGAGGTTCGGCCACGATGCCGCACAATGCAGAGTACCAAGAAGGTTTCCATACTCGCAACCCTACGGCCAGCCTTATCTAGCTAACAGTGATGCCAGGAGGCATATTCCACGGTGGATTCCGTGAGGTTTTACGGTGGATTCCGTAAACTTAGATGACCGGGGCTCATACACAAAGAGGATTCTTTGTGCGAGAAGTTGATGGGGACGCCTGTCCTTTTCGGGCGTTTCATTAATTTAGTGTGTACATGGGTGATTCCATAGCGGGTGATTCCACAAAATGCATATTAAATTAATAAACGTTTATGAGTTTAGAGTGCGCACTCGTAATAAATTAAGGTTAGGATTTATTTCTAACCAGTTGATTTATTTATGTAGCTGAAGATTGCTAGGTATTCACTTTTGTCGGTTTAATTGTATTATTTTACTAACGATTGTGAATTCTTCAGTTGATGTGTAGAGATAGCAGCAGTGGCGGAGGAAAGCATTGGAGTCTAGCGGATTTTCGACTCTTGGACTAGATTTTGATAGGCGCCATGCCTATATTTTGTTATGTCTATTGAGACATCGATTATTTATTATTATTTTGTATGCGCTTATGCACCCGGATATGTTATTTCTATTTGGACATTGAGATTGGGCGTGCCAGACTCTATGGGCACCGTCCATTAGCTTTATTTTCCTATTTTTGTAGAAAGCAAACTCAAAAGCTAAAAAGCTTGTCATATTTTTGTAATTGGGCTATTATTGAGCATGAAGATTGAAAATATACATAAAATACATGCTTTGTGAAGCGCTCACACAAGGCATGGGGGAGATTGAACCCAATTTGTCTCTTGCCTCTTGTCGTGCATGCTTTTACATGGTTTTCTGTGCAAAAAGGTAGAGTACTTTGTTCTTGGGGACCTTCCGGGATTCACCTCGTGAGCTATCTGCAACCGTTCTGCACACCAGTGGTGTTAGAGCGGAGCAGAGATCAAGAGCTTCCAATCACTACAAATCTCGGGCGAAGGCGGAGCTCCAGGAACAAACGGCCTCTACAGTCAATCTCGTCGTGAACCGTCGATACAGGCAGACTTCTGGCGATCAAGAACCCATGTTTCCACTGTCAGATCGCGAAGGACCAGGCTCTGCGGGCGGAGGACCACGCAAACACCTCCTTCATCAAGTCGTTGAAAACCAGAGATAAGTTTCATTGTTTTTATCATAATTTCTTTCAATAAGCTTAGAGAAAGCTTAAGAAGCTTATTAAGCTTCAAAATTTCACGTCGATCTGCAAGAAGGGCCCTCCGAATTTCACGCGCGGCCAAAAAAACGGCCCCCCCCCTCACGAAAAAAAACGGCGGCCTGCTAGTCCACCATTAAGCTACTAAGCTTAATTACCAAGTCAAATTAAGCTAAGTCACACAACTCTCTGCAAGTTACACTGGGCAGACAAGTTCAGTAACTCCAGGTCCTGCACTGTCAAAGTCAAGTTCCGCAAGTCGACGGTAATCAAGTTCTGCAAGTTCTGCAAGTCGGCCTAAGTCCAGCAAGTCAACAACTCTGCAAGTCTGGTAAGTCTGCAACTCTGCAAGTCAGACTAAATCAGAACTGACTAGTGCTTAAAACTCATAGAAGACTTGTTCGTATGCAAAAATTCTGAACTGGAAAGTTGTTCGTAGCAAGCTGTTCTACCTATCTACAAGTTCCTTGAAGTACTTTCAGCAAACGGAGACAGAAATATTGCAGAATTTCTGAAAATTGAAGAAGAAATACCCAAAAACACATAGCCTTGTAACCCCAAATTTGAGCTACGCTCATCCCGCTAACTGATTTTGAGTGAGAAAGGTTTGTTGAGTTTTACAGGATGACTACCCCACATATGGATGATCCTATGGCTGAAGATGATCTACCCGAGCCTACCATGGAACAAAAGCTGGATCTTATCATGCTGCAATTGGAAGAAGAGCGAAGAGCTAGGCAAGCCTTGCAAGCGCAATTGACAAAGCTATAAGGAGCGTCCACCGATAAAGAAGAACCACAAGCTGAAGATTTGATTTGCCATACTATCGACGCCACTCTTGAAGCACAAACCATTCGCAAGGAATCCAAGATAAGTAAACGAAGTTTCAAGTTCCGCACTTTCAATGGCATAAGAGAAGGAAAGACTGTTTTATCATTCATTAGCCAGTTTGATGACTATTTCCATGAGGAAACTTATCCCAAAAAAGATAAAATCAAGTGTGTTACTAATCATCTGATAGACAGAGCATCACTTTGGTGGATTGTAGTCCGCAAGAGTATAGAATGTCCTGCTACATGGGAAGATTTCAAGAAGAAGTTCATGCAAAATTTCCTTCCACCGCAATTTCATGAGAAGGCTATCAAGCAATGGGATTTACTTCAACAGCGAGATCGTGAGCCTATTCCACAGTATACAGAGCGTTTTTGGAATGCACTCCTATAGCTACGCATGCTTGAAGACGTACCAGACACGACACATAAGCGGAAGTATATGTCTGGACTTCTTGGACATTACTATGCTGAAGTAAACATGTTCAAGCCTGCTACCCTTGAAGACGCCATCTCCTTAGCTCACGACACTGAAGATAAGTTACGCGGAAGAGATCGACGACCACAGCCATTCCAAGCAAACGGTAATTATGGATCTAAACAATTCAATTCCAATTTCAGAAGGTTTAATCCAGGTCGTTTCTCATCACCATCTTTCCGCAAGAATTGGCCTAAACCACTTGCATTACCATCCACTGTCAATTCAAATTCTAAGCCTATTCCACAAGCAAATCCAAATATACCCAGACTCCCAGCCATTGCAAATAATGTGACCAAAGCTAAGCCAATAGTATGCTACAAGTGTCACCAGCCAGGGCATCTCGCAGCAAATTGTCATTCAAAGAAGCCATCAGCACATATCAACTACCTTGGAGCCATGGACGAAGAAGAGCATGAGGATATGCCAGATTTCACTGAAGATGAGGATGATCCTACTACTACTTCTGACACTTTACCAGGTATGCTTACTTCACATTCATTGTTGACTATGAAATGTATGGTGCATGGAAAAGAAAGAACTATATTGCATGATGACGGTAGTACCCATGACTTTATTTCAGCAAAATTGGTAAAGGAATTAAAATTGCATACTGTACCTACGCACTATCGCATAAAAGCTGCATTTTTAGGCACTAGGTACAATGGCACACAAGAAGTTCAAGATTTAGAAATTCAAATTGGTCCATACATTGAAAGAAGAAATTTCTTAGTTGTCCCATTACAGTCAAGCGACATTATTCTAGGAATGCCATGGAGACACCAACATAATCCCAATATAGATTATTCCACACACACAATGAATATTAATTTTCAAGGAAAATCTATTACATTATTTGGTATGCATGCATCTCATATTTTTCCACTGCTTTCGCATACTCAAGCAAAACGTGCACTACGCAAGAATACTAAATCATATCTCATTTGGGTGAATGAATTGCATGCAAAGGAAAATCATATGCACCCTAGGCATAAGGAATTTCTCGCATATTTTAAGGACTGTTTTGCAGAAGACCTACCACCAGGTTTACCTCCATCACGTCCAGAAGACCATAAGATTGACCTAATACCTGGCACACAACCACCTTGCAAAGCCCCATATAGGCACAATCAAATAGAGCAAAAAGAAATCCAGAGTCAAGTTGAAGAATTACTAAATAGAGGCTTAATTCGACCTAGCAGTTCTCCATTCGGTGCACCTGTGCTCTTAGTCAAGAAAAAGAATAATACTTATCGTATGTGTATTGACTACCGAGCATTAAACAAGATCACTGTAAAGAATAGGTATCCTATACCTAGAGTTGATGACCTTATGGACAAACTGCAAGGATCTTCTATATTTAGTAAAATTGACCTTAAGTCTGGATATCATCAGGTGAGGCTAGATAGATCCGACATATTTAAGACTGCATTCAGAACACAGTTTGGCCATTACGAATTCTTAGTCATGCCATTTGGAATAACTAATGCACCTGCCACTTTCAGTAGAATGATGAACCGTATTTTTCTAAAATATCAGTATTGTGTGATTGTTTTCTTTGATGATATTTTAGTGTTCAGTCAAAGTGAAAAAGAGCATTATGAGCATTTATCATTAGTTTTTCAGTTACTGAAAGAAAATCAATTGTTTGCAAATCCTGACAAGAGTGAATTCTTTAAGACAGAAATAGAATATCTAGGTCATATTGTATCAAAAGAAGGAATTAAAGTTGATCCTAAGAAAATTGATGCAATATTGCATTGGCCTATTCCTAAAAATGTACATGAACTATGCTCATTCCTTGGTCTTGCTAGTTTCTATAGGAAGTTTGTACGTAATTTCTCATTACTTGCTTTACCATTAACAAAACTTCTTAAGAAAGGAATTGTTTATCAATGGACTGAAAATCAGCAGAAATCCTTTGACTTACTCAAACGTGCATTAACCAATGCCCCTGTTCTACAATTGCTTGATTTTAATAGACCATTCTTTCTAGTTGTGACCGATGCTAGCGGATCAGGAATAGGAGCCATGCTAATGCAAGACAACCATCCAATAGCATATTCTAGTTCTAAGCTGAAACCCTCTGAGCTTAAATATTCCACTTATGACAAAGAACTCTTAGCAGTTGTACAAGCATTAAAACAATGGAAGCATTATTTAATGGGTTCAGAATTCATGATAAAGACCGACCAGCAAAGCATTAGACATCTACTTAGCCAACCCCAAATTTCTGACCGTCATATCAAATGGGCTTCATTCATTCAAAGTTTCCATCCTATCATTCAATACCAACCTGGAAAAGAAAATGTAGTTGCCGATGCATTGAGTAGAAGACCTGCAATTCATAACATTTCTATCATATCTTTTGATTCTTTGATTGCTATGAAAGACACATATCACCAGGATATTACTTTTCATTCTGATTGGCAAAAATTAG